>NC_073241.2:74045000-74668750 GCF_029281585.2 Gorilla gorilla gorilla
CAGCTAATCGGGAGACTGAGACAGGAGAATCTCTTGAACCCGGGAGGCAGAGCTTGCAGTGAGCTGAGATCCTGTCATTGCACTCCAACCCGGGCAACAGTGCGAGACTCCATCTCAAAAAAAAAAAAGGCTTCACATGTGAGTGTTGTCTCGTGGAGGGAAAATGCGGGGACTACGAACACTCTTCAAAATCAGAAAGTCTTCTTGGTTGAGGAGGAACGTGGGTCTCTGTTGAACGATGAGGTGCACCATGACTGCACTTTCCAAACTGAAATCAAAACATGTGTGTCCTTATGGGAACAATGGGCAACCAGAGTATGGGAAATTAGAGCTGTCTCAAAAAGTCTGGCACTTACTGTCTTTGGACATATATAAGCTTCCAGACTTACGTGTTTTGCTATATAATTGACTTATGGCTTGAACATTGTTTTAACCAGGTGTTAAACTCACTCAGCACCAGGTGTAACTCACTCAGCACCACTCTTGAGTTTCATAAATCACCATATTTAATCTTCTATTACAATGAGATTAAATAATTTCCTGAAAGAGTAAACATCCAGGAAGCGGCAAGTCAGGATTCGAACCTTTGTCTGCCTAACCCCACATTCTGCACTCTCTTTTAGTCTGTGCTGCCTTTTGAGAAGCATTTTTTTTAATTGGAGAGATGTTTCATTGCAGAGTTTTTCACATGCAGAAAGGAATTTATTCATGTCGAGATTTAGAGGATCATAAAATCACCGAACCTTAAAGAAAGAAGGACTTCAGAGTTCGTTGATCTCAACCAACTTGTTTTGCAGATGAGGAAGTGAGGCCCAGCCGGGCAGTGACATTGGCCAAGGTCAGGCTGCATTGAACCCAAGACTCCCAGTGGAGTGTGCCTTCCACTCTGACATGGGAACTCCTTGGGTTTAAAACCAGTGACCATGGCCAGTGGGATAGTGGCCAAAGGCTGCCAAGGTCGCCAGAGTCTTTTGTGGGCTTTGTTTAATGTCTTAACTCCCACTCCCATCCCCCATCGATATTAACTACCTTTTAAAAAGATTGAAATCATGCCTGCCTACCTCATGCAAAGTTAAAGGTCTACAGAGATCTAAAAGGCATGAACTACTATTTGTGATACTTATCTTCACAAAAGAGTTTATAAAAACAATTTGAGATTTCTTTTTATGGAAAGAAAAGACACGCACACACTCACACACACACACACACACACTCCTCACCATCATAACAGGATTATATTTAGCGGTTAACCAGTGCCCTTCCACCATCTCCCTCTGTGAAAACATGCTACCATACACTCATCATCTTGCATATCCTTTTGAGTTTGCTTTCGCTTACCATGGTTACAAGTATTTCCCCATGTTTTCTTGGTGATTCTAATTACCGGACAATATTTCACTGAATGTATGTGTGTGTGTGTGTCTGTGTGTGTGTGTGTATACGCACACATTTACTTTAATGGTTTACTATTATTGGACTACTTTTGGAAGCAGTTGCACAGCTTTTTATGTAGCTTTTTATCCTCTGAGATTGTTTCATTCAGACAGATACTTGAGAGTGGGAGTAGACTTCCCTTTTTCCTCTTGATACATGTGTCACGCTGTTTTTCAAAAGATATATAGGAATCAAAATGCTACCTTTGGTTGGAGATGGGCAATCCATCACCTGGTTTCCTTTTGAGCAGTAGTACCAGACACCAGATACACGCAAAATTCATTTTCTCTCTCATCAGAACTTCTGAATGTTTATCTGTCACTCTGTCAGCCGAGAGAGTGTGGGTATAATTCTATCCTTTTCGTCCTCCTTCTGCATATCACTGGATGTTTTCCTTCTCTGGTAAGGCTTACTGTGTATGTTTCCTTCATTTGCAGACTGTCACAAAAACATTTTTGAAAGTAGGTGGAGGTGCACATGGAAATGGAAGCTTTTTCTCTCACTTAATCTTCATAAGATCCGAAGTGGTGGCAGAGGGTACCCCTGTATTACAGCAGAGGACACTAGATCCTCAGAGGTCAGCAGCCTGCTCATGGTCCCATGCAGGGCAGAGGAAGGAGACTCCCATCCAGGCCCTGTGACTGCATATTTAGCATCTTTTCACAGCGCCACAAGGAAGTGTAATTGTGTGCCCCCACTGAGATCACACATGGCTTGACTATCTTGGTCTGCTTTGGCTTACATGATAATCCTGTCCTCAGGTTAAAATCAGGCAACAATTGGACCCTAACAATTTCCATTGAGAATGATTGTTTCAATATGAACTGGGACTGCGTGTAACCTACATGGACACCTCTTGAAGACAAGGCAAATTGTAATGATCTCCAAACCAGCAGCAAAAAGTAAGGACTCAACAACCAGGTTAGGGCAAAGAAGGATCATTCTTTACACACACACACACAAAAAAAAGTTGCCTTGCTGTACACATCATCATTGCTGATGGTGGAAGGAACAGACAACTGGAAGTTGTACTAGGCTTGCCTGTCCTGGCAGCTTTGGGAGACTGGCTGGTTATGAGGAGTGGCAGCGCTTGCTGGCAGCCCTTTCTGGCCAGCTCAGTAGGGGGACATTCCTCACCAGGGCAGCCCAGGCTGGGCTTGGAGCCACCCAGCTGAGCGCCACGTGGCGGGCAGGCAGTCACATGGCTGGGATTTGGGTTTGGAATCACAGTGCTGAACCTACAGCCTAGTCATCTCCCTGTTTTAGGGCATTCATTTTTTCAATCACACCAGGTGGTTGACAGGTGTAAATGTTCTGGGGGAGGACACTAGAATGGAGTGAAGACATCATCTGTTTCCTAACTCTTGTAGCTTTTGACTGGGTGCTTTCCTGGCCATCAAATGCTGAGAGATCTAGCACCTGCTGGTCCTCTATGTGGGCAGGAACTGTGAGGTCCAACCTGGTGTATGTCTCTGTCCTAAGCCTTATATTTCTGAATGGTGGTGGGTGGGGGATGGGGACCAAGATTGAGACCTGGGGTTCTTTTCTCCTTTACAAACTGTGCAGGCACAGGGCACAGCTTCAGAGACCCTCCATACTGGAGGAAAATAGTGCAACTCTACTAGCTCCCTCACTTCGTCATCCACACAATTTTCTGAAATGTCAATCCTGTGCACACTTCCTGGGAATGCAGGGTTGGAATGATTCCAGTTCCACAATGGGCAGAGATCATGTCTTGATCACTTACGGTAGAAATATTCCATGTCTAGCACAGTGCCTGGCACATGGAAATTGCTCAGTTAACACTTGTCTTATGGACTGATTGAAGATGTAGTCTCTGAGTTCAAGGAGCTCACAATTTAGTGGGAAAAGGAAGATGGATAAAGAGTCACAGTGACATTGTGGTAAGTGACTTGATAGAAATGGATACTTGGTAGCTTGGGAGCCATCAAAGTAACATTTCCTTTCATTGAAGTAAGAGGATTACAGTTCCTTATTGGCAGGTAAGGATCTTGCTCCCCACAGGATATCCAAAGAAATATATTGCTTCCCACAAAGATGTATTGACTCTGGAAACAGCATGGGTTAGTGGAAAGCAGTCTAGGTTGGGGGTAGGAAGACCTGTGTTCCATACCTCTCTTGCTGAGTGGCCTCAGGCATAATCTCTTTGTGCCACTGTTGTTTTCATACATGAAATCAGGACATTAACTCCTTCTCTGCCCGCCTTCCAGCAAAGGCATTGCTTAACAGGCCCTACTGGCTCCCTGTCCTCTACAGAATTAAATCCAAACTCTGGAAGGTGGAATTGAGGCTCTTGCTGGTGTGTCTCTTTCCTTTTGCATCTGTCATTATGGTCACATCAGTGTCCTGGATTTCCTCAGACATTCTTTGTCTTTCTGTGTCCCTGTACATCCTTGTGGGGCCCTACCTCTGCCTCAAATGCTCTTTCAGAATTGGCTTGTCCAGAGACTTTCTAAACTTAAATGGCACTTTCTCCCCTGTGCAGAATGGTCACTACCTCACCCATGGCTGGACCCATGCCTCTTAGGCATCCTTCTAACAGAGTATTAATTCTATTTTATTGTCTTGTTTATGTACCTTTCTTCTCCCCCTGGTTTCTCAAAGACTTTATATACCCCTGCCTATCCCCTGTTCCTGACACAGCTGAGTGTTAAATAAGTGCTTGTATTGTAGTTGAATGTATCAACATAGACTGATTCCTTAATATCTGTTATTGCAGCGGGAAAGAAAGACTCATGGGTGGAAGCTACAAAGAAGCAGGTTTCAGCTGAGTATTCAAAAGAATTTCCTCAGAATCAGAGCTGTTTAGCAAGGACCTGGGTCCCCTTGGTGTACCTGGGGACTTGTGTGCTGTCCGTAGCTAGGAAAGCCTGCTGTCAAGAGCTGTACCCCACATCTGTGACAGCACAGCCCCTCTTGTGTGGTGCTGCTGGAGCAGGAAGGCAGAAGGGGCTGGGGTTCTCTGAAGCCATTATTTAAAGGATATTCCTCTCTACTGATTAAATTCTCACTTGTCTCTCCCTTTATTTCTTTGATTTCCTGCTAGTGTTCAATCAGCATTTGTTGACTGAGTGACTCTGTTTATTTGTACAACAGTGACTTTTTTTCTGCAGAATGGAATAATCCAGTCTGGAACACGAATTCCATGTCTGATTTAGGGAGAATGTTTGCTGTCTTCATTTGTAGCCCTTTAGTTTGACCAAGCACTCCCATTTTGAGAAGAGAGTTATTGAAGGTCAGTGCGGTTTATCCCTAAGTCCTTCATCATCAGCAGTCCAGGCAGTATTTGGGAAGTTAGAAGTTTCTGAGAGTGACCATGTCTTATCCCCTTCTCTATTTTTCATACCATCTAGTGGTGTCTTGCACATAAATATTCATCAGTTTAAATTTGCCTTCTAAAATTATTGATAGTTGACATTTAACCACTGACTGGCAAATAAGTTCCAATCAAAATGTCATGGAGTAAAGGGTATTTAAATTCCTTAGCTGTTCATCCCAAAATTTCCTTTAGAAATTAACCACCTGCCATAGGGAAGATGCGTAGGTGATTAGGTTAGAAGTTGGATTGCAACTCTTTGCAGCTCGTTCTGCTAACCCTATTCACCAATTAGCCTCACTCTTCAACTGCCTCCGCTAAAGATACTGAACTGAAACTTGCTCCCTATGGCAGCTACATGGAGAAGCTATAGTTTTGACAGGTAGCATATGACAATGGCTATACCACTATTGAAAACCTAGGCCTCTGACTTAGGTGCCCACAATCTCACCTCCCCACTAGTACACATATACATGTAGTTGAAAGTCAACAATTACAGTTGTTTTCAATGGAGTATAGAAATAAGAGAGAATTGGCTGGGCATGGTGGCTCACACCTGTACTTTGGGAGGCCGAGGTGGGCGGATCACCAGAGGGTCAGGAGTTCGAGACCAGCCTGGCCAACATTGGGGAAACCCCACCTCTACAAAAAATATATGTGGTGGTGTTAGCCTGTAATCCCAGCTACTCAGGAGGCTGAGGCAGGAGAATCACTTGAACTCAGGAGCTGGAGATTGCAGTGAACCTAGATCATGCCGCTGCACTCCAGGCTAGGCGATAGAGTGAGACTTCTTCTCCAAAAAAAACAGGAATAAGAGAGAATTTATCTTTGCGTAGCTCTTCATGACTTATTAATTATAATAGACTACTCCTTACACAAAATATCCAGCAGAGTCAAAATCTTAGAGTGGATACTGGTTACTTGCAAGCTTTTAGCATTTAACATAATAAAAAGAAATAGATATCCCTGGGTTTGTTTTCTTACAGGTGATACTAATGAAAAAGATCCATGCTTTCATCCATCTGAAGGAAAATACCAAATGAAACAAAAACCAATGATAGCTTCTCCCTCTCTGCTCTAACAATAAACAGTTATATTTTCAGAAAGCAAATAAATGATTCAGCAGGAAATAGGTGGCATTTATTTCTTATGCCTAGCTCTATCATTTGGTGCTGAAAACACTTGCTCTGTGATGAGGACTCACTTCTATTCAGGCTCACGAGCTGCCGACTTAGGGACTTAGGTACCACATACCGGGAGAAAAATATTCTAGAACAGGACTTATGCTCAGGTCAAGGAAGTTCAAACCTCGATGCAGAGCAGACCCCTTGTTTATGAGACCTGGGGCTTTTGTGCAATAAAGAAATAGAAATAATCTTCATTAGCTACAGTGGCAAAGCAGTAGAAAGGGGGATGACATATATAGGACAGCCAAAGATCTGTGAGATCAGTCCCCTTGATTCACAAATAAGAAATGATTTTACTCCTTTCGTTCCCACCCTCATTGTTCTGCTTAGTTGTGGTAAGTTCTTGAGGTGAGCAGTGAGGTTACAACCATTTGGTTATGGGATTAGTTGAATTTAAGAGAAAACAATAGTTGGTGAATCCTTCATGTATGAGCACTTTGGCTTCATACCAACCATGGCAGTAATCCCAGGTGGCTGTGAGGATGACTGTTCAGTGTCTTGACAGGAGACATTACTCATTCTCACCCCAACCTCCATTCAAACTTCTTTTCACTCCTGCCCGAATCTTAAGACCAGTTACCTTGACTTGAGAAGTGGCTGACTGTGTGTGTGTGCATGCACATGCATCTGTGTATGTGTCTGTGTTTGGTGGGGGTAGGGCAGGGGCATAAATCTTAAGGCTGCAGCTCTCTTCTGCTGCTTCTCTGCAAAGTTCAACCATCCTTCAGAGCTCATCTCAAGCTACCCTTCCTTGAGCCCACCCAACAGTGCACCCTGCCTCTGAGAGTTCGGTGGTGCCCATCTAGTCTCTAGCACTCTACCCTGATACCTGCTTATTTACTGCACATAACATGGGATCTATATAGGGTTTTGTATGATTCACTTGGGTTATTGAATGTGGCATATGTGTATATCTCACTCGATTCTATTCTCTCTGTGGTAAGGGTCCACATTAAAATTTATTCATAATTTTAATCACCTCACTAACCCAGTTCTTGCATAAAGTAAATGCTCCAAAGGTATTTGCTGATGGATTTCCTGATTGTGCCTCTATATTTCTGAGGGTGTAACATAACACTGCCAGAGGTGTGTATCTTTCATTTTAAAAGACCCATTAATATTCAACATTAGCAGAATAATTTTCTAAATGACAAGTTACAACCTTTTGGCTGTCTCTTTTTCTTTTCCCCAGGGAATTGCCCTTTTAATGCAACTGAAAAAAAGAAGGGGATGGGGAGAGAAGGAAAATGGAGGGCAGAAGAAAGAGAGCAATAGGAAGGGAAGGAAGTGGTGATTGCCTAGGGAAGCAGATGAAGAAAGGGAGTGGGTCATCGTAGCAAGTAGGTAAGGGAGGGAAATCCTGAAACAGGAAGATAAAGGAGCAAAGTCTTGGTCTTGCTGCAGCCATGGCGACTGCTCCTCTCCTGCTCTTACTTGGAGTAGCTGCTTCCCACCTCTGCTCCCGGTAGAGTGGAGTGCAGATTCTCCTGCACATTGTTCACCTAAACAGATAGAGTTACTTTTTTCACTTCTGCTTAGGAACTTGCTGTATCTTATTCTGCTCTATCCCCACCTGGGGGCATTAAGGTTAATGTTTCAAGTTATGGTGCTAGACTTGGAGTTAGACTGGGATAGATCTTGGAGTTATGTCTTGCCTGTTTCCAAGGGAATTTCAGAGGTTTGCAAATGTAATAAAAATTCAGCAATTAGGCGGAAAGCAAAGCAGAGATTATCTAAAAGGACTGGGAGCTACCTGGCTCCTTCAAGGTTCTGATCTTTTACATGGAGGACTGATGTGGGCTGTGTTTGCTGGAAGCCAGAAAGAGAAGGGATCCATCTTATATGACAGTTTTTGTTTAACCGAGAGCACAGGTTTATCTATCAGAATATTTTTTCATCTAGTGAAAAAGGCACACAATTTTTCTAAAAGTATCTTTAAAAAAGAATTGTCTCTTATATAGTAGACAATATTTTTTAAGAGCAGTTTTAAAAAAGACAAAGGCTTTCAAACTGCCCCTCTTGAAATGTAAAGGATATAATGTTAAATTGGATATCCAAGAAAACATTTATAAAGTAAAATTAGATAATGTGGTTTATCAACATTGGGACAATCTTCACCTGACCTTTGTATTCCAAGATAGTTATGATGAGAAAGGAGAAAAGTAGTTTTATGGATGATGCAGATTTCTTGATGCAGAATTAATGGATAGTACAAATAAAAATACTAGAATAATAATAATGTTCTTGTCTTTGCCGGGAGCTCTTCATTCAATCTTTCTTTTATTTCTCAAAGTTTACTGTAGCAGCAGAGTAGTGCAGAATAAGTATGGTCCTTGGTATTACAAGACCTGAGTTCAGTTCCCAACACTGTCACCTACTAATTGTGTGATACAGGATAAGGGAACTAATCTCTCTACCCCTCGATTTTCTCATCTGCTAATAAAGAGTGACTAGTACCTTGATGTTTCAAGAGTTAAATGCATAAGCAAACGACTTGCATAATACCTGGAATTTAGTAGGTTCTCAATAAATATTAGATGAATCTTTTTGTAACTAAATGTGATTGAAAATGTCATGTCGCATCTCAAGGAAAGTCAAGAGAGGCCAATAGAGTTCAAAGGAAAGTTCTAGTGTTATGATTTTCATTGGTTCAAAATATACTTGGTCCTTTGGAGGCTCACTGTGGTTGCCTTTCTCATTCATTGGGGCAAAGAAATGGGTGGCAAAGAGGTATGGAAAGACCCTCTTGCCCTTTCACTCCTTTTTCACCTCTCCTGCCTCTCTCCACCTCCGCCAGTCCCTGGCCCTCGCACAAAAGCTCATTGCATTCAGCTCTTTGGTGGCTTTGTACCTGTTGGGTCTGCCCCCATCCAGGGCCCCCTTTTGGCCTTTCTTTTTTTCTCTCTCAGAACACCCCAAGGGGGTTCCAGGGCCCAGTGGCTGAGCTCCCAGGTCCCCTCACAGAGAAGGTGTTGTTCAGCAGAAAGGCATGTGGAGTCCCAGGGTGAGAGAGTTGGGGGCATTATCAATCATGAGCTGCTAAAAGCCAGGAGAGAGACGGGAGAGCTAGCAAGAGCAGGGAGGACTGAATTGAAGTGGAGGATTTTTTTTTTCCTGTTCCTGTTGTTGTCGTTGTTGAAGGGAGCGTTCTTGGACATCTGCCCAGACACATGCTGAGTTAAAGAAGCAGCAGGATAAATTCTTAAAGAATGAATTGGGAGAGGGGAAGGAGCTGGGGGTGGGGAGGAGTAGTGAAAAGGAACCAAGGAATGATTCCAACCCCCAAACAAAGGAGGCCCCTGCAGACCAGACCAGCCTCAGCCTGGCCCTTCTGTGGTTCAAACATTGGTTTGTTTAGCACATAATCCAGGAACACCAAGGATCCTTAATAGCTGCTTTGGGCCCACAAAAGGGCCACAGAGGGAAACTACAGTTTCTTGAGCTTTCTTCTTTATATCCAATGCAGGCTAAGAATGCCATGGGAGAGCTTCTCTCCCTCACTTGATTGGCCCCAGAAATGCTTACTGAAGGACCTCAGTTCATGATGCAGTCAGTGTGGTAGCATATGCATAGGGCTCACTAGTGGTGATGACATGTTCTATTTGATGACAAATGTCTTTTTCTTTTTAAAGAAAAGAAACTTGTAAAAAAATGCTCTCCTAGATTCTATGGTAGGAAATCAGGGAGCTTCTAATTAAGGAACTTCCCAATATAGTTTCCGAAAGAAAAATAAGCAAAACAAAAACGAAAGCTTGTGACGATGGTGGGACAGTTGGATTCTAACTGCATCCCCTTCCTCACTAGACTAGAATTGCCCGTAGACGTGTCATTACAGACACGCTTGTGTTATTCAATTCATTCTCTTTGCTCTAAATTTCTTAATGGAAATTATACTGATTGTTGTTCTTAGACTTTGGAATAGGTTGGTTCTGAATATTGAGCTGACATGTCAAACAGCCCCCATGATAGCTCATTCACTCATTTCTTCATTGCAACATATACATCTTCACTATCGAATGCATATCATTGACGGTCTTTTGTGGTTTGCCCCTATGCTAGGGTTTGGGAAGATGCAGGTATATTGGGCCTTAGCCTTATCAATCAAACCATGGAGGGCTGGCATTTTCAGCAAGAGTTAACAAACCTTATTCTTCTTGGGTGAGGAAGTTCATACCAAAAGAGAAACTGCATACTTTATAGAAACATTAGGCGATCAAAGCATTATAGTCAAAATATAGTCTCTGAAAATGGCACAGGTTTAGCATTGTACACTCTGCACGTGCCACATTTGTTGACCCTGTTAAGCCTTCAACCAGCTCCGCCATGGGTACACACACTTTCCCTGTAGTTCCCTAGGTGGGAAATGAAGAAAAGTAAGAAAAGCAAAATATGGCCAACCAGTGCCTATTCAAACCTAGTCATGCTCAGAACCTTTTATTGATGACCTGAAATTAAGAAGGGTGGTAACACTGCTGTCCAAAGCAAGAGAGATTAAGAGACTAGCTTTTCAAAACACAAACTTGACTTTATTATACATTCACATAAGTGTATTCACTTCTCAAAGTGTTCTTCTCGTGACACTATGCACTTAATATTGCCATTGTTCAAACTATGATTGAAATGTCCCTTTGTTGTCTTCAAGTCACTGGTTTTAAAAAAAAAAAGACCAGCACAGTGGTCTCTAATTTATGTAGCTGATTGTTCTTGACAGGGCCCCAGGGATCTCCAGTTAGGAAGTTCCGTTATGTTGAAATGTGGTGAAACAGGTTATCCATGGCCTTGTCACATGGCAATGAAAACAAAGGGACTCAGGATCTGTGAGCTGCCACATGTGCTGTCTTGACAGCTCTGGCAATGGTTCTTGAACCATCAGTCATTATTCAATGTAGTAGATGAAAATTCAGATACTACTGAACTTGATGTCTCTTTGAATATGGTGATTTCAGGGGCAGCTGAGGGAATGAGATATTTTTTATCTATTCCAATCTGTTTTAAATTATTTTGAAAATTATTTCTTGAACATTGACTGTTTTTCCTATCCTGTATAATATGAAGGGTCGTACAGAAAGGGGGTGGATGATGGAAGGAGAGACAAAAAGAGAAGAAGCTTCTGCTGACTTGTGCTTTGTATCTACAGGGCTGCTGTGGAGGAAATTGTGTTCCCTTCCACCCAAATGTAGACAATGAAGCCCTAACTCCCAATGTGACTGTATTCAGAGTGAAAAAGTAATTGCGGTTAAGTAAGGTTATAAGGGTGGAACCCTGAGCTGATAGGATTAGTGCATTTATTAGAAGAGACACTACAGAGCTCATTTGCTTTCTCTCCACCATGTGAGGACACAGGGAGAAGGCAGCTGTCTGCAAGCTAGGAAAAGAACTCTCAGCAGACACTACACCCTGCCATAATCTTGATCTTGGACTTTCCAGCCTTTAAAACTAGGAGAAAATTAATTTCTGTTGTTTTAGCCACCCAGTCTGTGGTATTTTGTTAAGTAGCTCATGCTAAAACAAGACATTTTTCTGGTTACATCTACCAGATAAATGGAAAAGAGTGAAAAACAGTGAAAGTTTCCTTCCCAATTCCCTAAGGTCAATCTCCATTTAATGGTGGGAGTGACTTAGAGTGAAGAGAAATGGTTCCCACTTCAAGCCCTGTTTGGGTCCATGTGGATTTTCTGAATCCGCAGATTAGACGTTAAGGTGTTATTATAAACTTGGTTGTTGGTGTACCTTCTCGTTTCTCAAGATTGCAAGCTCAGGACATCGTATACATGTTACTGATCTGCCCTATTGCATTGATGCCTGTGAATAATTTTTTTCGGTCAAGTATAATTCTATTGAAAATACTAAATTTTGCTGATAAAGTGTATCTAAACTGAGTTTATTTAGACTTGTAAGTCAGCTGAACAACGGAAAATATTTAAATGTTTTTTGAAAAAATAAACTGCTTAAGATGAATAAAAATTAGTAAAATGAAATCCTGAGTCTAGTTATATCCTGGTTTCCATCAAGAAGAAGGCCAACCATGATCAGTTCTGTTTTGGCAACATGACATTTTTAATCTCAACTCATCATTAGGCACCTACTGTGTGTCTGCTATTTTGCTCATAAAAAATGTGGGAAAGGAACCTTATAGTAGAAATTAGTGGTCTGGGGCAAATAAGATTTCTAAAAATCAAATCAGGATGAAATTCTATAACAGAGGGGCAAAGCGGTCAGTTGATTGAGTCCTTGTCTTTAATCTCTTTGATGTGGCACAGTCCCACTTATAAAATTTGGCCATGCTCAAGGCCAGATTGTTGTCAAAGTATATTTTGCATGTCTCAGATCCTTCTACGTATCCACATTATTTACCATTGCCTAACCCTTCTTGTCAGGGGGAAAATGAGACTTGATGAGTTCTAAATAACTTAATGTGAATCAGTATAAAATAGTATTCTTGAGGTTTTTTTCTCACAAAGGAGAGAACACACTATGATATAATGTCATACTTTCCAAATGGTTTACACAGAGACACTCATTCCTCTGCATGTTAGTAAAAATTATATTGTAAAAAATTTAAGTAGGTAAATAAGTTTGGGGAAAAAAACTAAATAATTGGGTTCTTGATGGTAGAACTTATTGGAATCTTTAATAGTGTACTAATCTTCATTGAGAATCCACAAAAGGGAGAAGAGGGGAGGTGATGTAATCCACACAGCATTTTCCAAACTAATTTGACCATGGGACGTTTATTTTGACCCAAAGTCAGAAAGGACCAGCATTTTACTGAACACATTCTCTTTGGGAAGTGCTGCTGCAGTTTAAAAACTAAATTCTTATGCAAAACAGTAACCTTATGTAAGGTGGTATTTTACTCAACCATACAATTTGAGGACTGGCCTAGAAGATCTCAAAGGCTCTTTCCAGATTGTAATTTTACACATCTTTTATTATAAAATCTTGGCAGCATCTCTAAGGGGAGAATTTTAGGCTAAGGGAAGATGTGTAGGGGAGATGTTTGGAAGTCCTCTAATTGCACTGAGGAGTTTCCCGTCTCTTTTTTGCCTATACGAAGGGTGTTTCTGCTTATTTGATTGTGCAGTGCAAACTTTTGGGATTTGATCAGATGGAAGCTGGGTGGGACAGCTCTCAGAGAGCAGAGTTACTAGGGATACTGTTCTGCTTCCTTGGCCAGAATACAATTTTATTCTCATCCTCTGTAAACAGTGAATACAGGAAAACCACACACAAGTTTTAAACATTCTGTTGCACAAAGACTGAAGGTTACCGTATACTATTTGGGGGAGGGGAGGGGAGGGGTAGAAACCCTATACATTGAGAATTTGAATTGATTCCAAAAGTCTGGATTCACAAAACAGTACATTGTGTTTTCTCCGGTTTGAAGTGTTTCCTTGGTTTCATGACTGCCTTATAGAGGGAGTGGATCATTCCACAAAGCATTGGGAGGATGGGGAATATGTATCATTTGGAGAAACTTAAATTCAATTTTCTGCTCAGTGACTTCCCAGAGTGCTGAAGGCCTTGTATAGAGCTGTCTTTTCTTTTCTGTTTTTATTCGCAACCCTCTTTTTAAAAAAAGGACAAATAAGCGCAGTTGTAAACTTTGTAAATCCAGTAAAGGCCTGTTTGTGAACATTGCCTATGATGAACCGTTCTTATGTTGGCCTCAACTGACGTGGAGTAGTGTAGCATAGACAGTGAGCTCAGTTTGACTTGCTTTCATGGATTATTTTAGACATAATACTTTCCCTAGAGATTCCCAGAGATTTTTCTACCTCTATCCTGTATAAAACCAGACATGTGATTAAGGGGTATCTAAGGTTAGCAAGTTTCAGAATTTCCCCTCCAAAGGTCCATCTCTTCCATGAGGTTTATTCCTAACCTTGAAAACATTGCTGACCTTTTCTTCCTTTGGGGTAGATACCATTATGCCTTTCAATGATCTTGCCAAGGTTTGACATTTAATTACATTAGACTCAGATATTCATGATTTTCAAACATAAGACTAACAGTGAAAATACTATGTTCTGACTCCATCTCTTACTAGCTGTGTGAACTTGGACAAATAGTTAAGAGCCAAATGACTCAGAATCCTCATTTATAATCAAAAAATAATTGTACTTATCGCCTCAGGTTATGAAGAGGAGTGAGTAAGGTAATATAAGGTGAACACTCTTCGTGTCTGGTGCCATATACATGTTCTATAAATGAAGGCTATTGTTATTATTGGTTCTGGGTAACACAAGGCATGTAGACTTCCTGAATTAAAATAAATATTATTTAGGTGATTGTGACACTGATTGTAACAGATTTTAAATCCCCCCATGACCTGCCCTCCCATTCACTTGCTGTGCATTCTGCCTTAGGGTGTCGTTGACCTTGTGTGGGACTGAGTTGTGTTTATCCTGCTGTGTTTTCACTCTTGCTGTCAAGGATCATGGCTCATAATTTTTGCATTCTCCTGATAGGCTGATAAGCACAAAATTGGTATTCAATAAATATTTGTTGATTATTAAATAGGTTGATTTTTAAAATGCTAAGAATGAGAAGCAACATGCCTCCTTTGGCTCTGGAGAACAGGTGGTCTTTGGATACAGTAGACAGGAATGAGCCCTTTTTTATGATTTTTGACTGTCAGGCCCATCAGATGACGCTAGACATCATTTATAAATTTGAAAACAGAGTTGAAAAAGGTGTAGGCTTCCAGCACAGGTCAGATTCAAGCCACTGACCAGTTATACCCTGGTCAAACATCAGTGAACATAACCATTATTCAGGGAGATTTTGTAGCATGCAGCATCCCAGGCCAGGCCCGGGGCTACCCCTAGAGGTTCTGACTCTGAAGACCTGGCAGAGCCTGGGAATCTGCATGTTCACTATGTGCTCAGGAAATGCTGATGCCCCTGGCTGTCTGACCACTGTCTCAGAAACACATCATCAGAGAAACATGGCAGTCAGGGCGAGCCCCTCTAGCTCTTTGTTTGGTATGGCTGAGTTTCCTCCAAATCCCAGGATGCAAACTAGTCATGGCAGAACTAGATATACATAGTTATTCTTTTCACTTAGCATCAGGATATTTGCTAGGTAAAGCTGACATCCCCAAACTCGGTGCCCTTTGGATCCCCCTCCCCAGCCTCCCTCATCTCTTCCTGCCTCTCTGAGGCAGGGCTGATGGGCCCACCAGGTTCTCATTACAGGGGCCTGGCTGGGCAGCACTGTTCTTAGCTTCCCATTCCTTGGGCCCTGCTGGTCCCTGAATGAGAAACAGCTGTCTACCCACACCCTACTCGATCTAGGCTAGTTACACAAAATGCATGCTGTTCTGCAAGTCGGGTCTCAGCTCTGCCAGTCTTCTGGCCCCTGAAGCATTTCATATTTGATTTTTAATCACATTGGACAAATGTCTGCAGCAGGCCAGGGCTGCACCTTAGAGCATAGTCTCACCCTAGACCCATCACCTCTGGGTCCAAGGCCAGCCACTGTGCCACTGTGTCTTACTGGGGACAGTGGAGGTGGATGGGAAGTGTCTGCTCTGATTAGGGGCCTAAGATACTGGACGGTAAGTCTAAGAGCCCACAAGCTGGGCGTGACGTAAGCCAAGTGCCTAGGCTAGCACTTATGTATCACCATCACCTTGGAGTCTTGACAGAAGTACAAAATCTCAGGCCTCACCTGGGATCTTCCGATTTATGCTGGAGGTGGGGCTCAGCCCTCCAGGTATTTCTGACACATGTTCAAGTTTACTTTTAGAATGTTGGAAGCAGCAGTTGTGTTTAAGGTGGAAAGATCTTTCTGGAGAAAGGGAGGCTTCTGAGAGCCTAGCAGAGCTTGGTTTTCCTCCAGTGTTCCGAGAGGTAGGAGTGTGATGATTTGCTGTGACCAGAGGGTTGGAAGAATGAGGAGAGTCCCTGGGAGTGGGAGGATGTTGGAGTCTGGAAGACTGGGAAGTACAGGCATGGGTACCAAAGCCCATGTCTGTCCTTTGGCCTTCCTGCATTACATGGGCCTGGGAACTGGACCAGAAGTTGCAGACAAAATAGGGATGATTATTAATTACAGCCCAGGAAACAATGGTCAAGACAGAGAGCAATGCCTTCGAGGAGAGAGCTAGAAGTATGCCCAGTGGTTCCTGCCCACAAGGCAGACATGCAAAGGTGGGTCAGCTTCCTTAAATCCAGAGAATACGGTCTGCAAATGCTGCATTTCCTGGCTCAGAAATGGCCACTTTTTACTCCAAGCTCCCCTGGCTCATAGCAATTCATGCAGTAGTTATTTTAAGTGGAAAGGGGAAAAGATAAAGGATCTTTTAAATTACAAGATTTGCCTTTGATTCTGCTTCTTGGACAATGTATGTTCTTTTGTTAAACAAATACCTGGTTTTGGGTATAAAAGGTGAGGCCTGCAAGGCATGGCATGAAAGAAAATAAATTGTTCTGCATAAGAAATGATTGAAAATTTTAATGTAGGTGTGGGCAGAGTAGAAAACTGAAAAGAAGGTTTGTGGAAGGGGGAAGATCTTATTTCCATCAGAATAGAGAATCAAAAATAAGAACATAGGACTGGACTTCAGGAATTTGTAGAAACTCAGGGAAGGCATTAAACTCCTCATTTAGCATGAGATAATGGGTGTGGATCCATTGTATATAGCTCTCCAAGGATGGTTCAGCTATGCTATGGGTTACTTTCAGTTTTACCTTGCACACAGAAGCTCCCAAGAGGGCTGGGGCCTCATTTACTGGCTTCATTCCTCAGCAAGAACATGGTGCTAAGCCTTGCATAGAGAGAGTACTAATGAGATACCTCTTTATGGGAATGACAATACAGTGAATAAGTCAAGACATGGCACCTGGGAATGTATGGTTAATTGCTAAGTACGTATGAACTAGACTGACAGTATAGATTATAAAACGGTAATGGCCAATTCAGAGCTGTGAGTCCAAAGGAGGGCTTCCTGCGTGTTTGTCAAGCAGGAAGAGTATATGTGGATGGGTAGAAGGTGGCTAATCCCAGAGATGATTTGTGGCCCCCGGAAGCTATAGAAGAGGCACAGAGCAGGAGAAGAAGGGGTTAATCAGTTGTTCTCCAAATGTCCTCCATCAGCAGGGACCAGTAAATGTAATGATTAATCAATCAAATAATTACTGTACACTCATCAAATGTCAGGAGATGTGGCAAGGACTGAGATTCAGAGATGAATTAAGATAGAATTACTTGCCCTCAAGGAGTTGTGTAGAAAGTGACCAACAGGGGCAAGACAGAAACTAGAAATACAACCAGATACCTTTGTTCAACATAGGCCCACATGGACATGGTAGGGAAAAGAAAGGATATGAGTTAAATCAAAAGGAAGGAGAGAGGAGCCAAGGGCAGTTCTCTGGAAAGAGTGCAGTTGTAGGTACTGGGAAACAGGAGCAGTTTTCTAAGCAGAGGAAAGAGGAAAGGGCATGGCTGGCTTATGAAGTATGAGGTGGGACAGACAGGCGACTAGGCTGGGGAGGGGGATCTTTATCAGAGCAGATGGGCCTTCTTGGAGTTTCTAGGGAGACTGGATTTTACAGACCAGCTAGAGGGAGCCATTGAAGAGTATTAAGGATGAAGGGGAGGTAACGGAAGTCGTGTTTTAGGAAGGTCCCTGGGTTGGGAGAAGCAGCACAGGGTCAGGTCACAGAGGAGTGGCCATGCAGTGCTCAGGACAGCTCTCCCTGGGGCCACTCCCCTCCAAGGGAGGGGCTCTACAGCTCTTGCATCTCGAAGAGGCCCTTGGGTGAGGTGCATTTTATCAATATCATCAAACTAAGCCAGCCTTCAAAGGATTGTGAAGGAGGCAGCGTCGTGTTTGACAGTCTCTCTACTGTGTCCTCTTTGCTCCCTGCCCTCAGCTTTTTCCCATTCCCTGCCTGTGCTCATGCTGAAATCTCTCTCCAGATAAAAGCCCATCTGATTAAGATTTAAGCAAAGGTTTAGCAAGTAAAAATACAGGACTCCAACTAATACTTTTTTTGTCCCATGAATAGTTCTAAAAAAGAATTTTTAAGTATTTTAAATTCAAATTTAACTATTGTCCTGTATTTTATCTGGCAACCCTACATTTAATACGTCTAAGAATCTCATTTTAGAGTTTAGGGATCCACCTTGTCTGGCTGCTCAATGTTTCTTTCCCATAGGAAGATGCTGAGGCCCCTAAAGGTCAAGTGGTTTGTTTGTGAAGTTCACACAGCCAAGCCAGAGCAAAGCTGTGACTTCCAGACCAACTCTGTGTCCACTTGGCAACCTGTTCTCTGTACCTAGGAATGAATTAGTTAAATGTGGCAGACTTCCTAGAAGCATTTGCATTTTTAAAAGAAGGCCTGAGGGCAAAAACTCCTAGAGTAAGAATGTCTAAGAATGAAAATTCAAGTCCTATTCAAGAGGAAAGGCATTCTGTCCTGGAGCTTTCTTGGAATTAAGGCCTCTTTCTGCAGCCAGGGGAGCCTGCCTGGCCTTCTGATCCAGCAACTAATCACGTGAAGCATTTGGCCACGGACAACGATCCTGTCCATTGGAACGATACTTTGAACTTTTCAGAGTGCATTCAGAAACATCATTTCCTTACTCTCTATAAGCTTTTTTTTTTTATTGTAAATGATATTTACATGCTTTCCATATTTCCAATTTGGTTTCTGCCACCAAGCGAATCAGGAAAGTTTGATCCACAAACACTGAATTGTATATCAGCTTTTTATAAACACACTGCAGTCAAATTTCCATTATTTTCTCTTCTTAACCTGCTGCCTTCATTTTATTAGAGTCTCATGCCTTTTCCCTAGTTAGGTTCTGTCTAGCATACCTCTGGTTCAACGTTATTGCTGCCCAAGAAAAAATGTCAGATTGTTTAAAGCCATAGAATGGAAAAACCGGAAGTGCCCTTAGGCCCAGCCAGGCCAAGCTAGTGCTGGAGCTCAGAACTGCAGAGTCCAGGGGCCTCTCCACTCCACTCCACTCCGCTCTGCTCTACTCCACTCCACTCTTTCCTTAGGATTCTGAGTTCTGACTCTTCCCTAGTCTAGAAGAATGCTCTGAAGTTTCTGGACAATCATGGGTTGCCCACTTTTTCAAATTAATTCTTCGTCATGGTTTTTGATGCTTCTCAATACTAGTCTGGGAAATTCTAGGCTTACACAGGTATATAATTGTCTATTTGGCAGCTGAGAAAAAGGACTCCACAGTGATGAACTTACCGAGGACTGGGGCAGTATGGGACAGGTGTTTGTCCTTGGTTCTTCCAGCTCCAGCAACAGTTTGGTTTTGCTGTGATCTGTTCTTAGCAGCTTCTCTGCTCATGTTCCAGCCTGTGAGGAACAAGGACATCTTGTTATATTTCTATTTGAGCCACTGCAGTTTTGGGGCCCTGTCACTTACATCCCTATTTTTTTTTCTTTGCAACTGTATGGGGCCATGATTTTATCTCCATTTCTTTCCACTTCTTCTTTAAGAAACTTTTCATGCTAATGTTTTGAGTTGTTTGTATACTCCAGCCCTCACCAAGGATTGCAAAGGGCAGGAAGGGCTCTGCTCCATGGGCTAAGGACTTTGTTTGACATCTTCATAACCAGCAGTGCTGGTGGTCACCACACCACGTAAGAGCCAAGGATACAAGTCCCTGTTCAAGGTGGGCAGTCTTTGCTATGCACTCCTTTTTTCAGCTGACACTGTCCATATAAGGCAAGTAGAGAGTGTGAACTGAGCACAGAGTAAGAGTGCTTCATTCTGGCTGGAAGAGGGTCAGTCAGGCTTCCTGGAGGAGGCTAGTCTTAGTCCCTGTATCAACACTCAATTATTTGCTAGTAAATTATCAACATTGTGATTTCATCTATAGCAAGCCTTTTTCTTTCTAAATCATCTATTTAAATACCTTTATAAATGTATGAAGTACGTTAAATGCATTAAAATAAATTTAATGAAATCGTTTTTATTTGATAACGGATACAGGACTATTGAATGTTCTAGTCCCGCAGAAACTAAGAGTATATGCCCTTGTACATAGTCATCACATAAATGCTGTCTTTGCATCACATGGATGGGGTGGGAGAAAGGCTCAGCCTCAGCACACTGGAAAATGCAGGTGTTTTGCCTCAGCCTGAGAGGAGATGCGGTCCATTTGCTGCAGGAAGGAGCTGGGAGGGACACATGCATTCCTAGGATGAACATGACAGCTGCCCAGCTCTTCCTGACTCGGGTCTTTAGAGGCATTTCATTATTTCTTGGGAAGTGTTGCAAGCCTTACATTTTCTGACCCATCCATATCAATTCCAGGGCATAGATATATACTAAAGGATGTTTTGATTATCTGTCGTTTCAGATTATCTGCCCTACAGTCGTGGGTGTATACAGAGACATATGCAAACACATCTCCTCTAGTCACACTGGAGGAATTCAGCTGAATTGCCCACCATTCTCTTGAACTGACTGGGTGGGCCATGTTTCCACAATTCTCAGGGCTCGTTCCCACTGTGGCTTGTTTTCTCTTGCTGACCCATGCTTGGTGGAGTCTCCCTCCTCCTTTCTGTGATGAAGATGATCCCAGGCTTAAGGATTCTTCTACGTCCTTCAGCCTGGAGCAGCCCATGCCTGGCTCTGCCCTTTTGCTTCCTCAGTCACTTCTAAAACATTTTGTGAGCCACATTTAACACCCAGCTATATTCAGTTTAGCATTTTATTATCTACTCCATGTTATCCATCCTGTATTTCAGAGTAGGAGTCTCTTACTGCTTATCTACTCCTTTTGTATTGATGTTTAGTATTGAGCTGTATTCGCTTCACACCCTGTGCAGTGTCTTCTTATGGATATGAATGACAGCCTTCAATATATGCCAGAGCAGTGGAAGATTCTACCCTTTTTTGATCTGATACTTTAGCTTAGCCCTTACTGTAATTCATGACAGAATGGGAAGGAGCTGGGACACCATGAAGATGCTCTTTATCCAGATACTGGGAACATCTGGGTCCCTTGCTGCAGTTGTACATCTGTCACCTGGCCAAAGCTAGGTAGCCCTTGGGGTGTGAAGGTGACAAATGCTTATGACAGGTGTACCATTTACAGCATTCCTTACTAGGACAGTTTACTCCAAGGCCCTGCTTATTGCTGCTAAGAGAAGAGTGCTTCAGCCCCAGTTCATCCCTTCTCCAACCAATGGGGTATGGGGTGGGCTGGATAGAAACTGTCTTCTCAGCTCTTTCCTGAATGCACGTGAGCAAATCAACCCTTTTAATTACTTATGTTCTGAATCTCATTGCTCACTTTTTCGGAAAACAGGAACACCCAGAATGACCGCCTCAGCCCCCACCCCACACTACACCTTAATAACATAATGCCTGGAGCTGACAGTTGTTGTGGCATGCAGGAGCCATGCAGAGACAGATGTGACAAAGATGAACTGATCCCATTTTTAAGAGAATGAAATAAGCTCTTTAAAACTAATAATCAGGCTCTCTCTCAGGCTGATACACACTCAACTGTCGGTTTGAAGGATGAGACCCTGATGTGACTTCTCAGCAATGAATGATTCTCTTAATATCTTAAAAAAAAAAAACCCAGCCTTCTCATTGCTTCCTTCTAAAGAATTAACTATTACAGGATAGACAGATGAGAGACCTGGGAAGCACTGCTTCTGGAGGGCCTGAAATGCTCAGCTGGCAGTGTCTTAAACAGTTTACGAATGTAGATGAACCCCAGAAATTGTGCTCCTTGGTGGGATCAGGGTGAATAGCCACCAGGGAAGTAGCAGACATTCTGCCAAAATAGAAAGTCTAATCTGTCTCTCCACTTCCGTCACCCCAGGGGATGGGCAGACTGGTGTGTGAATGGGGAAGGAAGAAGAATGAGTCAGCATGCTAGGCAAACCTGGGTGTTGCTGCTGCTGCTGCTGCTGCTGCTGCTGCTGCGAGGCTGCCCTTAGCCCGCACTGGCTCTTTGAGTATCTCCCAGACTCTCAGCTATTGTTACAGATGTGATGGAGAACCATGGGACATGCCCTCTGCTATGAATCTTCCATTCTCTTGGCAGTCCAGTTGTATACTGTGCAGAATGAGCTGCCAGCACTGGAAATAACACCAAGGTTGAGGTAAATGTGCAGTATTACAAAGTGTCCAGACTACTTAGGCTCTAACAGCATAACAACAGGTAGAGGACCAAAGAGGGGCATCCAGATAAGTGGAGGTCTGAGATGAAAGATAGATGGGATAAGCATTCTCCTTCCCTGTATGGGTTTTAAGGGTACCTGTGTACAGTAAGCACAGGATAAACACTTGTGGAATGAATAGATGGACAGATAAAGGAGGACTCAGACTTGATATTTGCTGAATGCCCAGTAATAGCACAGAGGGATGTGATTGCACCTCCTTACGAAGAGCAGGTGGAGAACAATCATATTGATATGTAATTTTTGATAGCAGCAGGAGCAGGAAAACGTAAGAAGGAGGTCACTTTGAGAACAAGTTGTCTTCTTGATCCACATTGCTTTTTATTTTATTTGACTTATGCATTTAGTGTTTATTGTTTCCCCAGAAGAGGCCTGTGCATGGTCGAATTCTCTCCATGGCTGTTCATGATTTAGGGACAGAGCACCCTGCACCCTGCCATGTGTACACTTCTCTTTATGAGGCTTACAACCTTTATTGTCTCATTCCTCCATTTGGCAAGGTCAACATGGCAAATATATAATTTCCATCTTTAACAGATGTGGACCCTGAGTTGGAGACATGAACTGACTTGTTTAGTTTCTCACAGCCAATGAGCCAGCATGCCTTTTGGCTCAAATTCACCAGCATGACTACCCTTGCTAGATCCCAGCAGTGACATGGCGCTACCTCTGCAAGGGGCTCATGCTTAGTAGCATAGCACACCTCTTTTGCAAAAGGACTCTGCTAAGCCAAGCATGGCCCACTTTTAACTCTCTTCATGCAGTGGGATAAGGGAATTGATCAATTGCCAGCTCACCTCAGGTCTGGGCTGTTTTCCTATTTCTCAAGATTCATCCTTATGGTAATGACATTTTACATCTTAAAATACACTTCTTTGTCTTGGGCCAGATTTCACCAGCTGGAGTAAAGAAACTGTCTTTGGCTCTCCTGGACAGTGTCCAGGCATCTGGAGTAATGAGAGGGAGATGGGAATGAAGAAATGGTCCAACTCTCACGTTCCCAGTTCCTGAAACTGCCAAGGGTTTTGTAAAATTGTAAGAAGTATTTTAGAACACAAAAAACCCATCTAGTTCATTGGTACTCAATTCTGGCAGTACCTTTAGAATCACCTGGAGAGCTTTTTAGAAATGTCAATGCTGGGGCCTCCCCATGCCCAGGGACTCACTTTCAATTGGTCTGGAATAGGTCCTGAGTATTAAATGCTTTTAATAGCTTCTAAGTGATTCTAATATGTAGCCAGGGTTGGAAACTTATGATTTGTTCATCCTTAATATAAAAGTAAGGAAACTTACACCTAGAGAGTTTAAGTTAATCACCCTGTATTAGCTATCTATTGCTGCATTAAAATTACCCTAAAACTTAGTAGCTTAAAACGATAAGCATTTATTACTTCTCAGATATTCTAACAGTTAGGAATCTAGGAGCAGCCTAGCTAGGTCATTCCGGCTCATGGTCTCATGAGGTTGTAGTCAAGGAAGATGTTGGCCATGGCTGTAGTCATCTGATTGTGTGATAGGTCTATGGGATCCCTTTCCAGGGTGGCTCATTCACACACTGGCAAATTCCTCCCGGTTCTTGGCAGGAGGCCTCCAGTTCTTCAGCACATGGACTCTCCATGGAGTTGTTGGGTTCTCACAACAAGAGAGCTGGCTTTTCTTAGAGCGAGTTATCCATGGAGAAAGTCATGATGCCTTTATGACCTTGTCTTGGAAATCACACCCCTCACTTCCACCACAATCTATTCACTAGACATGAGTCACTAAAGCCAGCCACACTCAAGGGGAAAGGGATTAGGCTCCACCTTTTGAGAGGAAGAGTACCAAAGAATTTGTGGACTTATTTGAAAACCATCCATGGCCAAACTCATGTGACTGCATGTAGTACCCGAGCTACAAGTCTCTTGACTGCTAGTTCAGTGCCTCATCAACTAGTCTCATAATTAATTGATTGACTCTCAATAAGGAAATCCCCATGAAATATTTAAGATCCCATCAATTACCTTCTTCCTATGATTAAGCTGGCTTATCAGCATCCAAGGAAGGGCCCCTCATTCCTTAGGCGTGTGACCGTCTCACCCCTTTTGTGATTCTCTCTGACTTATCGCCTCTTCACCTATTAGAGTTCTCTGAAGGATCGGATTACCTTGCCAGTGGAAATATATGAGCTCCCTGTGTGATATACCATAACTGCAGCGGCACATCATATAATTTTCCCCAAAGGCTTGTTGCAGCCTATGTTGAGTCATTTGTATTTATGACAGCTTGGGCGTGATTTAGTGCGACCTCACTTTGATAAAAGCCATTTAAAGCTCATAAATATGGGTGACATGCTGCCTCCCTGGCTGGGGATTTTAAGGAGAGACTGAGATTTGCATTGCCATTCAACTTTTATTGTTCGGTAAAGAGAAAAGGAAAGAAGAGAGCAAGGAAGTAGGAAATGGGAAGAGAGTGTCCAGGAGGGACTGAGAAAGACAGAGGGAGAAATGAGGCACATTGCAGGTTGCCACTTGGATGGTGGGCATCAGGCTTCCCGTGCTTGCCCCAGGCTCATCTCTAGCCTTTCCCCAGGAGGGCTGGGATATGTGAAGGGCACCAGCTCAGGGGGAGGGCCTGGTGAAGCACACAGGAGCAAATAGGTCACCGGACTTTATGAGCCATTCACTTCCTCTTTTAAAAGCATTGTTAAATCACAACCAAATTACTGTAAATTGTCGATTTTTATTGAAACAGGAAAGCCCTATAGCTTCACTCTTCCCAGCCCTGCTCCCTGGGGACAGCTTTACTACAAAGTGGAGCAGGTGACTACCCTGGGCATAGAATCTGAAGGGCATCAATCTGGTGCCTTCCCCAAAGAATATCCCACAGTGCCCCACAGGGAATGGGCAGTTCCATCATGTATGAGCCAACTGGTTTTGGTTGGGAGTCCTGCACGGTCTACAGATTCGCAAAAGGGAACCCACTACAGCTTACCAATGGATGCATGGATTGTTAGGGTTAGACCCAAGGGTGGCAGAGACAGGAGGTGTGTGGGAGGAAGCTGAAAGGAGGGACCACACAGTACACACTTCTCTAGTTTTGTGGGTGGACTTCCATTTGGACACCCTGCTTACCTGTTGCCCTCAGTTTCCATCTGAGGAACCAACTGTTACAGATGCAGCCCTGATCCCTCATGTGGATTTCCATTGGCTGTTTAGTCACAACCACTGGAAGATGCTGAGGTCATCAGCCATGACCCTTGAGCTGGCAGAGCCGTGGGGTACTCCTGGGGCTGCCCCTTCATTCTACACACGAGGAAAGCCAGGGTCAGACAGCTGGTCAACCAAAGAAGCCGATAGCAGCCAGGCCACTCAGCCCAGAGCTGCTCCTATGCCATGCAGGCCCTAGTAAGCCAGACCTTTTGTAGCCTGCCAACTCTTTTGCTCAGAAGCAGTAGCTGCAGGGGAGGGACCTGGGAAGGAGGATGATGAGCAGACAGCTCCCCAGGCAGCCACACTGTGAGAGGGGCATGGCACCTCTGGCTGCAACTTGAACAGAGGCCTCACACTGAGGGCCTGAGGGCCACAGTCATCCCACAGACATCTCTCCTTTGAACCACTCAGTGTTTTACCAAAATTTGTCAACATTTGAAAATAAAGAGATTTCTCACCCACATACTCATGCACACTACACCCCTGCTAGATTTTTGGCTTCTGGCAACCATCAGCTGGGGAGTTCCTGCCGCTCCCCTGATGACCCACTGCCCTCACAGGACTTGTGTGAACGTGCAGCCTCTCTCCTTTCACAGGTGGGAAAACCGAGTCTCCTCAGTTGCTCCTCCGGGGAGCCAGGTGAAGTTAGTGGCCGAGCAGGGTTCTCCTGACACCCATTTCTCAGGTCCTGCTTGAAAGCCTTGCCCTTCCAGGCCAGCCGCAGTCCTCAGGGTCCCCACAGTGGTCATGCACCCCTCCCAGGTGGCTCTTGGTGGGTCACATGCCTCTGTAGTCAAAGGGGCCACCCTTGAAGTGCTGGCATGTGGAGGCAGTAGGGAGTATGGCTTCCTGGGAGCGGGAAAGGTGATTCATGGTTTATCCATCAGTTTCTCACGTGAGGCTAGGCACACAGTCAGGCTTGGAGGGTCTCAGTGCATCTTCACTGACTATTTTCTGTAAATCCAGGACCAAACCACCACAATTAAACTCCACAGGCATCTTTATCAGAGTGTCCTCCCAACAGACAGACAGAGGATGTTATTTTCCACAAATTAAGTCTCCATTTCGGCCAAGTTGCCCTCTCAGGTTCACAAACTCTTTTTGTCTTTGATCCAGATTTTTATTTATCTTTTTACCAAAGGCTCAATTTTCACTCCTGTCATTTTTTTTACATGTGTGTATGGAAAATGAGATCTATTCTTTGCCTTATAATACAGTTATTTGGGATGAGGGAACGTATTTTCTCCCTCAAATAAATTGGTTGTTAATTAAAGCTTTCTGATGTGCTGCAAAAGGAGAATATATTTGATATCAGCAGCTGTGTGCTGTTTGATTTATAGTTTGTGCAAGTGCTGTGAGGAATATCAGCCCCCTTCCCCCATATAACTCCTCCTTCTCTCTCCTGGGTCTCTCCTCCCACCTTCTCTCCCCACCCCGCCACCCCCGCCACACACACGTGCACACACGCACACACACACACACTATTAAAACCCTACTGCATTGCTCTGACTTCAACTAGAGAGACATACTTCCTGCTTCTTACTGTCTTATGCAGTGGTGTGTGCTCTGGAGGCCATGCATGGAGGTGTGTGGAACCTGAGTGTGTTGCAGGAGGTTAAAGCAGAAGCTTAGAGAAATTCTGCAGTCTGTCTGCTCAGAGAGGCACAGTTAATAAGGCCAGAGCTGGGATTGGAGGTCAGTTTGGATTGCTCCAAAGCCTCCACTCATCATGCCTCCACCCACGATCATGAGAAATCATGGGATTTTTCCTGCAGGCTCTTACCAACAAGCGGGAGGGGCAGGCTCAGAACATGAATTAGGTGGACAGCTCAGCAAGGCGGCATGTGCTAAGTGCCTCCATGAGGGTTCTCGGTGACTGAAGCTTCCAAGTTCAGAAATGGAGATTGTTGGAAGTTCTTGCTGTCCAGGGAGGCTTTTCAAGGCACACACAAGCTTCCTGCACCAGACAATGAGGAGGGCTGAGCTTGGCATCAGGCCGGTAGACAAGAGTCTAGGAAAAGTTTGCTTTCAAACACGGTGTGCTATTCACATTCATGCTTGGGGCCAGGAGAGAGATTGGCTTGATGGAGAGGAGGGTCTTAATGGGAATCAGTGACAGACAAGGTGTGATAATGAGAGGAAGAGTTTTTGTTGTTGTTGTTGTTTTGAGTGACACAAAAGAGTGATATGTGGCTATTCCCTTTCACTATGGGGTGATTGCCAGAGTTCTCTTGCAGTGATTAGAGAAGAGACAGAGATCTCATTTTCTTTAAAACTCAGAGCCGAAGAGGTTTGATTGAGTGTGGTTATTGGGCCAGATGATGCTGCTTCTCCCTAAGTTAGTTTCCATGCTCTCAGTTAAATGATGTTCCTGTATCATGGTTCTTCCACAGTGACATCTCCTGGAATCTCAGGAACCATCCAGCCCCCTTCCACTCTCCTCATTTCCCTCGGCCCCTTTGGAACTGCCTGACTGCAGTCATTTACACACAGAGAACTTTCCAGGAAACAGGAGGCTTCACACTTCATCTCATTAACCTACATGGTGCCAGAGAGCTGAATTCCCATTTAGGGTACCAAGATATTTTGCCTGATGCCCTTCTGCACTCAGTCTCTGGTCTCTGGGTGATTAATTTCCTTGTTGGTTTGCACAGTGCACTGAATTCAAAGGAGGAAGACTGCTGCTGGAGGTCTCTAGGGTCGTAGGCCCCCATCTGTTTGGCCCATTTCCATGCATCCAGCACTGCCAGGGGGCGTGATGCTCTCTGCCCTGCAGCTCAGGCCTTTCCCCATGGGCAGCTGGCTCACTGCTCTCTCTAGGGCTTGTTCCATGCAAGGCCAGGCCCCTAACTGCTACTTTCTCATTTATCTAAATTCTCCAGGGAGACCACTTCTAATTAATTACCACCTACCCTGCACTCAAGAGGGAAACCTGCCTGGGGGATGGTGGGAGGGAATCGATGTAGAAATTCTATCAAGGTCTTCAGGTTGCGAGCCCTGTTGATGGAAGCAATACCTCTTCCTAGGGTAAATAAGAAGAGGGCAACTGGCTTTGTGTGACGCTGTGTCTGAATTTGGCTTTCCTTCTATGCCTAGCAGAGGGGAAGGCTGGTGGTGCTTGAGAGCAGAAGCCTCTGAACCTCAGCCTGGAAACTCAAGGCTCCTCATGTTGAAATGGAAAACCACATTCTTACCTGTTGCCCATGGCTCAATCCTTAATGGGCTGCAGTCTCTCCTCTCAGAGAAGCCAGGTGATGACTTAGGAAGTAACAACAGTGGTTCTTAGCCCAGGCCACACTTCTCAACTGTGAATTTTTTAAAAATAATCCAGATATCTAGTTCTGCTCCTTTATTTTTAAAGTTTAATGCTCCCATAGTATCTTTTCTTTAGATATAATTCACATACTACAAAATTCACTCTTAAAAGTGTGCAATTCAGTGGTTTTTGGTGTATTACAAAGTTGTGCAACCATCTCCACTATTTAATTCCAGAAACTTTCAACCCCCCAAAAGAAACTCATACTCATTTTCCATTCCCTCTCTCCTCAACCCTAGAATACCACTAATCTACTTTCTGTTTCTATGGATTTGCCTGTTCTGGACATTTCCTATACATGGAGTCATATACAGCATGTGCCCAGTTCCATTTTGAATCTGTGAATTGAAATATCTGAGCCTTATATGTTAAAAAAGAATCTCAGGTGATTAGGCACAGCCAGAGTTTGAGTTTCCTGAGCTAGAAATAGGGAAGTGCCCTGCACATGGATGACCCATTGCTCTAGTAAACAGCCGGTGCTCAGGAAGTGTTTGTTGAATGACCAAGTCCACATTCTAGAGTAATCTTCCAAAGCCTTGTGGGATTAGGATGTCTGCCTCCAAAGATACTTACCAATTAGCCCTAACTTCTTCAATAACTATTCCACCAATATTTTATAGAAATCCCAGTCAAAATCAGTTTTAGTCTCTCCTTTTCCAAATCAATATATTGAATGAGTCTCAAGGGCTGTTACCGTCTCCCAAACTTGTCTAGAACTTTTCCACATGGGGCTGAGGCTGGGAGTGCATGAAAGTTGCTGTCCTTTGCAGAGAGCTCTATAATGGCAGGGGTGGTCCCGGTCACGCAAAGAAACGTAACTGAAATGGGCAGACTAGGGCCTCCTGAATGCACCAGGATGAAAACTAGACTGATATTAGATAGAGGAGAAGAAACACAGCCTATAAATATGTTAGAGTTGGAACCCTGTGGGAGGGAAGGTTAAGAATAGGCATGACACTACAGTGATTAGAACATGGTTTAGGGCCAGTCTGCATGCTCACCATAGGGTCTGTTTAGCAGTCCAATTCTTGCTTCTTCACTTCTGAGGCTTTCTGTTTTCCAAAGGAGCCAGTCTCAGCCAGGAGACGCTCAGGTCATGCCTGTCTGCCTAGTGCCTTACACAGTTCTGCCACGGTGCCTGGATGGTTATTTATTACATTAGCATCTCCATCCTTTCCTCCGTGCCTTCTGGGATGAGTGAAGGAATCCAGGGTCAGCTCTTGGTCAGTACCTGCAAAGAAAGAACCCTCAGAAGAACTTGGGGGTCAGTGGCTGAGCATCCAAACTTGGCAGTTGTGTGAGGAAGTGGGAATGGCTCAAAGCAAGCCCATCTCCAGGGCTAGAAACACAAAGCAGAGCTCCCTGATGTAGAGACATGCATGCATTGCTTTGTGCAACAGGTACTTTTTGAGCCCCTACAATGTGTCAGGCACTGTGGGGGTAGGGCACTGAATAAAACAAGACAAGTCCCTGTACTTCTGGAGTTTCCACTGAAATGGGATGGGACTTGGGTAGGAGAAGGGAGATACACAATAATTGAGTAACAAATATAGAATAAAATGCCAGTTAGAGATCATGCTACAAAGATAAACCGGGTCCAGAGGATAGATCTTGCTAGAGGAGAGGAACACAAGCTGATTTGGAGATTCTAGCCAGGAAAGGCCTTTCTGAGCCATGTCATGACCTGCATGAAGTTAGGGAGGGAGCAGGCAGGCATCCCAGGAAAGAGCATTCCAGGCAGAGAAAACAGCAAGTGCAAGAGCCTGAAAGCTCAACCCTGGCTCAACATCTTAATGACCCTGGAAACTCTCAGAAATGCTCCAAGGCCAGACCTCACCCTAGATAGGTTTAATTAACATCTCTACTCTGTGAGGGTATGTGTGTGTGTGTGTGTATGTGTGTGTGTGTAACCTGTGTAAATCACCAGGTGATTCTATAGTACAAGTAACTAGGATTGTAAACTACTGGGTAAGAAGAACAGCAAAGAGTCAGTGTGGCTGAAGCCCAGTAAGCTAGCGATGCAGGGGTGGGAAAGATGAGGTGAGCAAGGCTTAGCTAGTTTGGGGAAGGCCTTAAAGCTCATGGTAAAAATTACAGATATTATTACAATTGATGGAAGGCCACTAGAGATTTATGGGGGAGGGGGTGAAATGAGCAGATTAGCACACCTGGGTCTGTGCCCTCCCTATGTAAGTGTCATCAAAGGCTGGGAAGTGGCCTGCAGAAAAGCTGTCTTTGCTCATATGGAAATACACATGGCTAAGCCATGTTGGGTTATATGTGTTGAGAAGAGACATGTATACACATATCGTGGGCTAGAAGTCACAAAACTAGAAGACCTGTGAACTCACCAATTTTAATTTCTCCTCTGGCATTTTAGATGAAGAAGATAAATTCATCTATAGGTGCAAGTACAGAGAAGTCCCCCAACTGTCTCATTTCTTCCTGGAGAGGTAACTTAAACAATGCAAACACAATGAAACAGATGAGAAGGGTTGCAGATTACATTTCTGACAATGCATAATCTCCACTTATTTGAGCATTGTCATTCGGAAGCCTCGCGATGATTCCGGCAGGTCTGGCTTCTAACTCCCCATGGACAGAAAGAGGCATGAAGAGAATTACATTTCTCCAAGGATGGGGCCAGAGGTCGCTCTGTGCATTGCACAGCTGGCTCTAGTCATATTGAAGTGCTATGGCCTCAAGTATTACTAACAGAATAGCTGATGGCCCTGTTGTCAGTTTCCTGACACTCACTATCTATTACAAATTAAGCTGAAATTGTGGATTTCCAAAAATCAAGGAAGAAAATCTCCACCTGCTCTCCCCATTCTCATGCATTTATTATTACAAGTCCCTAATACCATAGCCTTGTAAAGGCTGTGGGGATGCAACATGCTGTGTACTGACTGGATGTCTGTGCCAGAACCTCCCCCATCTGCTGCTGGGAGGAGGAAATTGGCACAGAGCCCATATGCTTCTGTGGACAACATATTAGTAAAATATCTCAGGACCTTTTAGGTAGAGCCTTGTCCGTGTAATGATATGCCAAAAAGACAGATACCTCCATACCTCCACTTCTCAACCTCTGTTCTATTCCCAGATCCCATGATTCAATAAAAATGGCACTGAACTGGGAGTTAGAGACTTAGGTTTTAAGGCTGGTCCTATCACTAACTAGCCTTACAATCTTGAGCAGGTGATTAACCTTTTAGAACTCCAGTGCACTAATCTGTAAAACAAGAGGACTTGATGTGAATATGCCCTAATGTTTCCTCCAGCAGTATGAGCCCGGGATGGTTTCCCTATTTGGCAGGGCACTGAAGTGTGAGTGAGCAAGTGGTGAGGTGGGTGCGGGGTGTGTCAGCCCTGTTCATGCTGCATGGCAGTAGCACATCCGTGACGCCCTCTCTGAAGTGTGACTGAGCCACAAGTGATGAAGGCCATGGGGAAGAGTCCACAAGCATTGGGATGAGAGAGAGAGAGAGAGGAGTTCAGCTCTCATCTTCATCACTTTCTAACTGTGTGGTCTTGAGCAAATGACGTAACCTCACTGAGCCTCAGATCCCATACCTTCAAAATGGAATTACGGTGTCTACTCACAAAAAGAAATGTGAGGAATAAACAAGATTTATATGATGCACCTGGCACATGTGAGCATTTATTAAAAGTTTATTATTATCATCAGTCACCTATTCCATACTGAGTAATTATTTATTATTTATTCTTTTGGGGTATTTGGTTATCTTCCAACATGACATAGAACTCAGCAAGAAAAAGATTAGTTCTTTTAGTATATGCTTCTATTGCAAATGTTTCTAAATTGTTCCTGAATCTTCCCCCTTGGCTCTCACCTCCAAAACTTGATCATTCTTGGTGCAGAGGACCCCACAATGTTGTCCAAAAGTTGGATCTGGAATGTTTCTTTAGCACTAAATCGGTGGTAAAAACTGCAACATTAACTCATGACATACCATGGAATTTGCATTCCAGTCACCCATTGGGATCTTTAAAAATGCATACAACTCACAAAGGACTCTTGTCCATGTGGAGAGATTAGACTTCCCCTTCACTCAAGGGGGTCGTCAGTCCCACCCAGCATTGACATGCACCCAGGTCATGTGTACAAAGCTTTAATTCGGCCCAGATGTCTTCTTTTCTTTCCTTTTTTTTTCTTTTTTTTTGAGACAGAGTCTTGCTCTGTTGCCCAGGCTGGAATGCAGTGGTGGGATCTTGGCTCACTACAGCCTCCGCCTCCCTGGTTCAAGCAATTCTCCTGTCTCAGCCTCTCAAGTAGCTGAGACTACAGGCGAAAGTCACCATGCCCAGCTAATTTTTGTATTTTTAGTAGAGGCAGGGTTTCACCATATTGGTCAGGCTGGTCTCGAACTCCTAACCTCAGGTGATCTGCCTGCCTCAGCCTCCCAAAGTGCTGGAATTATAGGTGTGAGCCACTGTGCCAGGCACCAGATGGCTTCTTATATCAGGAATAGGTGGAAAAGCCCCCAACTTCTTTGCTCTGAAAAACCTTTGTATAAAGAAGCAGCTTTCCTGGCTTCTTGGTTCCCCAACTTCTCCTGCTTCCCAGACCTCTAGGCAGCCTCACTGACCATGTCAAAATTAAATCACAGTAAATGTTCATTCCAAACCCTTTGTGTTTTTTATTCACCAATTGGTAGACACCTGTCTATTCTATCCAAGGAGAGTGCTTAGTTCTGGAGACAGGTGCATACTCATAAACGCCTATCTCCTGCCTTCAAGGAGCTCCCAGTCTCCTATCAAAGACACAGGATCTATTCAACCTTGGGATCTATTCTGTTAGGTGTGGAGGGGGTCCTGAAGTGCACTGTGTAACAGCTGTCCTCTGGACCTTCGGTCTGGCTGATGAAGCAGGGCACATATTGTCATCATCATCATCATTATCATTATCATCATCAAAAGTTAAAGGAATTATTTACCCTTCAACCCAAGAGCCATCTGAAGGACAGTATATGCTAAGTGGTAAATAAGTGGCATAGATAGAACATGGTAGACTATTTCAGAGAAGGAGGGCCCAGGAAAGCTTCCTGTAGGAGGTGAGTCTTCATTTGGATGGTAGTGATGTTTATGATCTGGATTGGCACAGAGAAGTGGGATATCAAACTTTACTCAGGCAGAGTTTATAAATAGAGGATGAGGTCTGGGCTGAGATCTTGCTGTTTCAGGGAAATGCAACTCAGAAAGTTACCAGAAGTGTGGTCAAAAGAAACATATAAACTGTTAAAACACCTGGACTCAGCTCTTCTGGCCACCTTTGCATCTTTATTGTTCTTTCTTCTCCCAGCATGAGCCTACACGGTCTCTGTACCAGCTGTGCATCACTTCAGGTGACTTCCTTTGTCCCTTCCTCTCTCCTGGTCTCTTCCTTTTCCCCTCTCTCTTTCCTTCCTTTTACACACACAAGTGCCAGCCAGGCACATAATATGCTTTTTTTTTCTGGATCTCATTGTCCTCTTCAATAAGATGAGAGAGTGTTAGAATCCTTCATGAGTCTAACATTGAATGAGTCCTGCTTGCTTTCAGTCTGCCATCTGCCCCATTCTCTAGGTTGGGAATGCTAGCCTCCAGAGGTGAAACCTGGGCCATGGGCCTCTCTGGGGACCTCCTCAAGGTTGCTAAGCCTCACACCGGCGAGGCTACACTTGCCATCCCTGGGCTCTGCTCCTGGAGCCCACCCTCTTTCTGAGTGCCAACAGCTGCCTGCCCCATGCCCCAGGCTCACTGCCTTCCACGCCCTCCCAGGTGCAGGCGGTTCTAGGAAGCGAATAGGAGCCTCAGCTTTGATCACACACACAATAACCTCAGCACCGAGGCATCCATCCTAATCACTTTTGATTACAAATGGATTAAATGGGACAGCAGCTGCACAGAGCTGCTTTGATTCAGCCCCGTTCAATAATGAGATGCACAGGCACAGGCTGGTAGGCTGCAGCTATCAGCCCCGCCCAGCCCTCAGCCCACCACCTTCAGGGGCTCCTCTGAGTGGTAGGCAGTGATCAGAGACACAGGGGAAACTAAGGCAACTTGCATGAGCCCTGAAATCAGTAACCTCAGTGCCCTCAGCCTCTTTTGAGATCTCCTCATGGCCCACCTACATGCTATACTCTGGCAGTTGTGCCCCCACGTTCTGCACCATTGCTGCAAACATGCAGCTTGGTCCGTCCATATTCCCATGAAGCTGGGTGTGCAGCGATGGGTCAAACAGCAGCTGCTCTGCTTAAATGAATCCCCAGAGGGTCCGGGGGCTCTTCCCCTCCTCTATGCCCCATATATGGCCATGTGATCTATCAGGTCTGGTAGGGATAATAATATTCTCACTTATATCATTTATTGGTATAATAGGTATAAAGCACATTCATGGCCTCCATCCCATTTTATTTTCCCCCAAATCCTGTGAGCTAGCCAGGATTTGGAGGACCTTATTTTCAGAAATAAGGAAACTGAATTTCAAGCAAGTAAAATGGCTTTTCCTGGGTGCCTTTGATACCCATTCTGGTTCTTTGGGGACCAGCCCAAGCTCTGTCATTCTGCCATGCAAGCATCTACCAGCTTCTCCTTCCCCTCACTGGAGAGTGTCCTGAGTGTATCTAATTTCTGACGGTGGCCCCATGAAAGCAGTGATTGCCATGTGTGTCTATTTTTGTATACAGACTGAACCACTCAAGGGCTGGTGAGGTATGAGCAGCTGCCTTGGCTAAATTGCAAGGCTTAAGGGAGGGAAGGGAGATAAGCGGAATTCAACCCCAAAGCCAAGAGTCCTCTGGGCTGGTGGATGCACTAACAAATTTGACCTTGGGGCATTTAATGTTTGGCCAAAAGAGTTTCAAAGAGCACTGGGGAATTCCCTGTTTCTAATAAAAGCTTCATAGAAGAGCCAACATTTCCAGTCACCTCCTGCCCACCTTTGCCCTAAGCCCAGGAAGGCAAGTTGCCAACCTTATGCTGAGGTGGCCACTTACAACTTGCCCATGGTAATAGCCAAAGCCCCTCCGCATTGCCCACAGCTCTCCCATGTGAAGAGATTTAGAGGGCCAGGTGTAAGGGAGAGAAAGGGTACAAAGTTTAACACCAACAATTTCATCTGTTAATGTGTACAGTATCTTCTCCTGATGATCTCATTTTAGTGGTCTAAGTTGAGCCTCGCCATACCGCTTAAAGATATCACAGGATGGAGGGAAGACTAACTCATATTTATGAGGCACTGACTCCTTTGTCTCATTACAGACATCTAAACATCCCCATCCAAACATCCCTATGAGGTAGCTAATGTTATCCACCTTTTATGGATGATAAACAGAAACTTGAGATTCAGCTTCTAAGAAGAGCTCATATCTGAACTTGAGTATGATTGGCTACTAAGCATGTGTTACTTTGCAGAACACACTGCCCCATCTGCATTCTAACTGCACAGGTGAATAAATTGAGCTGAGTACATGAAATGATAAGTAACTGGAATAAGGTCACAGTGCTAGGTCATGACAGGATTTGGATTAGAATCCAGGAGTCTTAACCTCAGTCTAGTCCTCTTTCTACATTATAAACTGCAGGGGCTCTTCCAATGTGCACATTACTTTTTCCTGCTAGAAGCCTTCACCATGATGTTCCATCTACCTGAAGTGCCTGTCCCACAGCTCTTCAGTTAGCAACTTCTACTCATGCTTTGGGGGATGGCTTTGTTGTCACTTCCTCAGGAAAGCCTTCCTTGACCACTCTCAAATTCCACATCAGACCGGTCTTCATCAATTCTTTTGTCCTACCCATACCTTTTTTCTCATTACTTTTTCTTGAACTTATCACAGCTCTAAATTATATTTGTTTTTCATATTCAAAATAAATGCTGTCTCCCCTAATAGACTCTTGGGTTCCCTGAGAGCAGGGCTTATATACTATTTGTTCATTGGTGTATCCCCAGAATGCATCACAAGGCCTGGCACTTGCAGGGGCTCCCTAAGAGAAAGTTGAAATTCAGAATGAATGTAGCAAGCAGATGAGAGGGGGAAATGAGTCTTCAGTTCCAAAGAAACTCGCAGACACGTAGACCCACTGGAATAGGTCCAGGTGTAGCAGACTCACTGCATTTATCTGGGATTTACTCAGGTACATCTTGAATTCCTAATAATGCAGATTTCTCAACGTGTTCTACAAGGTGGGTCAATCCCAAACACCTTTTGATTCTCCTTCCCTAAGACATCCTCAATGTATGTAGTGCTGCAGCCAAGACAAGCTATGCATCAGCCCACAAACCCACTGTGTGTTAGTGTTCTGCATTGAGGCTCACAGCACTGAGCCAAACCAAGATGTTCATGGGCTATTAACCATGCCTACCCTACCACCTACCCACTCCAATCTTCCCAACGTCAACAAAAATCATTCTTCAACCTTCTTAGGCAAAAACCCTTGGCATCATCCTTCACTCCTGTCTTAACCTCTCATGCCATAGCTAATCAGTCAGCAAATACTGGGGGCTGTTAAGACAACAGCCAGTGGGCACTTTTTTTCAGTGTATCTCAAATTGTGCCCCACATTGGTTTTTCTCCTCCATATTACCCCCCATATCTCTCAGAGTCATTCATGCACCATGACCTATACCTCTTAGCTCTGACCTAACGGCTCTTACGTGATGTGGCCTCACTCTGCTGTCACCTCCTACCACTGCCCTTGCTCTTTTTCTCTGCTCTAGGGTGCCAATCTCTTTGCTGTTCCACCAACACTTTGAGTACTATTCATGTCAGTAACTTTGCACATTCTATTTCCTCTTTTGGATTGCTCTTCTCCCAAATACCAGATGGCTCACTCCCTTCTTTCATTCATTTGGGTTTCACTCTAACATTCCCTCCTTAGAGAGGCCTTCCCTGATCAGCTTATTTAAAGCAGCATATCCCCCACTCTGCTTTTTCTTTCTGCTTTATTTCTCTCTTCTTTTATTATAATTAACAGGTTATAGTGTTATGATCGTTATAGTTTATTGTTATTATTTTACTTCATTGTCTCATTGAGAATAAGGACTTTGGGTTTTTTTTGGGTTTTTTTTTGGTTCGTTTTGGGGTTTTTATTTGTTTGTTTTTTGTTTTTGTTTTTGTTTTCATTTTGCTATTTCTCTACATCCTAAAAAAATAAATATTTATGGAATGAATTCATTGGCATCTTTCACATGAACTCCGTGCAAAAGTCTGACTACCCTCACACCTGGATTGGCGCTGAGGACATGGTAATTCCTGAAGTTGTTGGGGTGCCCTGTTCCATACAAGTTACCTGGACTGAGTTCCAGACTAGTTGATGTCTTAAGTGGATGGGCTGATGAACACACCAGTGGTGCATTGGGGCCGACTCATGCTAGGTGGCAAGAGCCAGATGGGCACATCTCTTTCCAACTCTGCAATCAGTGACTTCAGGCTAGTAGCTTGACATCTTGGGAGTATTTACACTATGGAAATTGGCAAATGCCTCACAATGGTGATTCCCCCACCCAGAGAGCCAGTTGTTGAAGAATTTCCAGCACATGACTGGTTAGTTACAGTTACTCTCACTGGCATGGTGTGCTCAGATCTGCCTGCCACATTGAGGGGAAGGCTTTTATAAGCTAGATGATGAGTGATGGCATTGGGATCCATGTTCAAGAAGAAAAAGTTGAAAGCACTTGGGATATTTTGCCTGGGCGTGTCATCAAAGGATCAGAGGCTGGCTACTGGAATAAACAGGCTGTAGCGTGTGCCTATGGGCAGGACTGGGGAGCAACGGGAGAGGATGAGTCCTCTAGTTTTGGTGTTTGGATCTAACTTCAGTCATGGGGCCTAGAAGCTGTTGCTTAATCCATCTTTTTTTTTTTTTTCAATCTGTAGAATGAGGTTCACATTCCCTATTTCACAGGAAGATCATGAAGGTTAAAAAAAAAAAAGCAATTAGTTCCTGCTCCCCAGAACTATAGAGACAAGTTTCAGTGAGGCATATTTCAAATGCATAAAGGTAGAACTTGTTAAGGGCTATTGCTGTGTCACTAAAATAGCAAGTGCCACTTCCCCAAAGTGCTCAAGCTGAGCTCCCATCTGTCAGAAAAGGTGGAAAAGGGGATTCCTGCATTGGAGGAAGGCTGGTCTGGATTATCCCTTCCATGCTAAGACTTCTAAAGCCAAGAGCATGTCCCTGGGCAAGTCACTGCCCGATTTTTTGCCTCATTTCCTCCATCTGTCAAACCAGCAGGGAAGTTTCCAGCCCTTCCTGTTTTTCATTGTTGTTGGGATGATTATGTGAGATCATCTTTTGAAATGTTTCTAGGTTGAGGGAGTAAAGCTATTTTATCAATCTCATATCTTACTACTTTTGTTATATTAAAAATGCTTTATATCTTGAAATAGGACAAGACTCCCTGTGACTTGATTATCAAGAATGCCTGCCATTTGCACTCAATAGATTGAAAGGGTAAATACTTTATTTAAAGCAGCCCTATTGCAAAACTCTTGTAAATTTTATGTGGAAATAAGCTGTGTTTGTTATAGTTGGAATGCTTATTAATATCCTATGAGGTTGAGGAAAGCCTTAGAGTGAGTAGAGAGAATGGCCACTGCTGTTAACATGCACATGTCTTTCATTGCGATATGGCAAAGGTAAGAGAGGGGAAATAAGTTGGTATTCTTTTCCACTTTCTTGATGTTCTTCTTTCCTGGAGCCACCCTTGCTTTGTATAGCTCCCCGTGTAGCAGTGGTTCTTATGCTCTCCAAATTATGAGCCTCCCTCACCTCTACTTTCTAGATCTGGAATTTCTCTTTCTCAAAAGAGCTGAGTTCTCCAATTTTTCTTATCTAGTTATAAGTGAAACACAAACACAAATCCTGAGAATAGTTACACAGCATTTGTGGTATAATTGACAAATACTGGGTTCTTTATTAAAACCAGAGTTAAGTAGAAAGGGTTGTGGAGAACACATGAAACCTCTTCTTCTATGAAAGAACAGTGAGAGATGAGGGCATGGCTCTTCCTAGAGATACAGATAGGCTTTGCCAACTCCTGTTACGTCAAGAGCCCTACCACTCCACCACTTTTGCCGTGTTATCTGTTCCTCAAGTGGACTCTAGGTAATCTGTCCCTTTAGTAATAGACAAGGTGTATGAAGCCTGATAATGCCTTGGGTGAGTGTCAGGGCCATCCATAGCCTATCCAGTTTCAAAGGCTGTCAGATCAGAAGGGATTGTACAGAGTTCTTCATGTTAGAGGTGGGGAATACTAAGGGTCTGCAGGGATATGACTTACTCAAGGTTACACTTTTAGTGAATTGCTGAGTGTGTCTGCAAAAGTGAACATTGCCAGTCCCTTCGGTGGGCCCTTCATTTGTGCTATAAATAAAGGGTTTGGGCATGTGATTACTAAAGGGCTTTCAGACTAACTTCGCAGCTACTTCCGGTCCTGCTGATGTAGGATCTGTGTGTTACATTCATTTTGCTCAGTCTCAGTGGGCAATGTGTAGAGAGCTATCCTCCAACTGAATCAGCCAGAAATTCTGGACAGGTTTGGCCAAAAATGGGTAGACTGTGAGTCAAGCATACGTGTGAGTTCAGGGAGAATAATGAAAGGATATCTTATTTGGAGAAGAGGTCTGGGGAGATCTAATCCATATTTGACTGAGATGTTTTGGCATAAAGAAAACCTTCATTTCCAGATACCTCTGTGAGATGAGCACAGAGTCTGTTCTTGAGAGTGAAATCATGGAGATTATTTTTAGCAAATGGATTGGTTGAGGCAGGATTGTATGAGACGCAAATACACACATACATAGCCCAGAAAAGGAGAGTTTCTGGCGACACAGCTGTTTCCAGAAGCTGTTTCCAGAAGGTATGAAACACAAGAGGGAGATTTTTAACAAAGGACGAGGAAGTATACATGCCAAGGAGCCAGACTTCCTTGGAAGTTGTCATGAGAAGAATCTAGTCCTGTTTTCCGAGGATGTTTTGTTTGCCTAATGCTCTGAGAGCATCTTTAGAAGCTGTGGCAGATTCTGCAGAGTATCTTCAATGGTGAAGAATCATTTTGAAAACAGCCAGCTGTCTCAGTCCTCAAAGAGCTCCCAATGCTAAGGAGTGGCAGGACCGAATCCTGGCATTTGCAATGCCAGTAACACTAATGCAAGAGCAGGGCCATCTGTGGAAGGGATTGCAAATTGATTGCACAGTTTTCAAATAGCAGTTCAAAGATATTTTCATTTCAACCAATGGCAAAGCATACAAGCAAGCAAGTTCCAGTTGGCTAATTAAAATAAACAAGCAAATAACCTGATTTAATGTCTTTGAAAATACTCAGTAATATTTCTGATAAAAACTGTTAGCAGAAGTATTTGATAGACAAAGACTATATTTTAAAATATTTATTTTCTGAAGGTTGTTTTTTGAAAAGGAGAGGAAGAGCTTGCTTTTCACCTCTCTTCTCTTTGTTGAAGATAGTTGTCTTCCTTGAAGGCCCTGCCTCCTGCTGTCCAGCTCCTTCATTCTGTCAGGCACAAGACTGTTCTTGCCACCTGTGCTCTTTCTAGATCTTATGCTGTGTTGGATTTGAAGATGAAACAATAGCATGTTTCATACCTGTGGTAATAGAGATGGCTTACTTGGGATTTTCTACTTCTCTGTATTATTAAAAGTTATAATACACTTTAATATTATTAAAAGTAATAATTGCCCACTTATATGATCATGATATCACTCTTTCTTGGGATGCATCTACCTCCTTCCCATTACTGGTTACCATCTGTGATGGTGTCTGGAACTTGGCATGCCATTGCTGGAAGGAAGGAAGGAAGGAAGGAAAAAAGGGTGGGAGGGAGGAAGGAAGAGAGGGAAGAAGGAAAGAAGGAAGGAAGGAAGGATTGGGGGAAGGAGGGGGAAGGGACAGAGGGTAAACTTGTTTAGGGAGAGAAGATACACATGATAATTAACAATGTTCATAGCAGTGTATAGTACAAAATCCTTTGGTCACCCAGATTTAGGAATGAAACTCCTTTGAACAAAGTCAGCTTGAGTTTAGAAAAATTTGATGGGGAGATCAAGATGACAGAGACAATACCTTAGATGCCTACCTTGTGGGGCTGCATGGGGCTAATGGAAAGTCTGACTTTTACCTGCATGGTGAGTCACCTGAGGCATGGCTGGCAGTGGTACCAATGTCCCTGGGGACCAGGCTGCCTCCCTGGCAGAGTAGGGAGGGAGATAGCAACCTTCCATGAAGGGATTCCCGAGGGGATCATGGATGGCTGAGACAGAGAACTGGACTTTCCATGATTCAGAGCTATGATCGCATTCCAGTTCTGCCACTTTTTGCTGTCATGACCTTAGGTGAGTTATTTAAGCAGTTTGAGCCTCAGTGTGTTCAACTATAAACTGGAGAAAATAATACTATCTTGCACTGATAGTGTGAAATTTAAGATAGATAATGAAGTTAAAGTACCTACCTGGTACAAGAACAGGCTAAAGTAGGTCCTGAGACAGAAGAACAGGCAAAAGTAGGTCCTGAAAAATCATAGTGACTTTTCATATTATAATAGCCAAGAGTTCAAGGTGGGCTTTCTGGAGGAGATTCTCCTATTTTACCTGCAACTTTTACAATTATAAAAGTTATGGCTACCTGCAACTACAAGGTTCAGTTCATTGAGTTCTGCCTGGCTTTATCCCTTTCAGATACCCACCTGTAATCATGATTAATTGCTCCAGATTTGGCCGAGGGACCCAGATTCTCTGCCAAATTGGCTCCACTAAGCTGAGGAGCAGAGCTTTTGACTTCGGTGCTCAGATACTCTCTGAAACAAGCACCTTCTGACTTTCCCATTCTCTGCCACTGAGTGAGCCCAGGGATTTAAATCAGTTTCCTGGGATTCACCAAGGGGATGAATTAGAAAGCTTTGATACTCATCTTGGGCCAAGTGAGCAGATCATCTGGTCAGTTCTAAGCAGAAATTCCGTAAATGATGAGAAGAAGAGGAAAGCGAGGGTGGATATTCCCTCAGCACCCAGCTTTGCTTGGCATATGTTCAAGGAGGGAATCCTCCTTTATTGGCTTTTTACGGACTTTGGAAACAGCCCACAGATGCTTGCAATGTGATTTCTTAATTTTGTTGGAAGGAAAGGACCTACAACCCAGATTGTGCTCCTGAGAAGCAACATATCGGTAGCTCTTTCCTCTTTTCTTACATTAGTTGTTCTTTCCAAAACACGTAGCTTGCAGAACTTCAGATGAAGACAGCAGGCATACTGCCTGCAAGGTTGGCCAGGCGCAGTGGCTCATGCCTGTAATCCCAGCACTTTGGGAGGTCAAGGTGGGCAGATCACCTGAGGTTGAGAGGTTCAAGACCAGCCTGGCCAATGTGGCAAAACCCTATCTCTACTAAAAATGTAAAATTAGCCAGGCATGTTGGCGCGTGCCTGTAATCCCAGCTACTTGGGAGGCTGAGACATGAGAATTGCTTGAACCCTGGAGGCAGAGGTTGCTGTGAGCCAAGACTGTGCCACTGCACTCCAGCCTGGGTGACAAGAGTGAAACTTCATCTCAAAAAAAAAAAAAAAGTATAAAGAAAGAAAGGGAAGGCATTTTCCCCATGAGTAACTCATGCACATATTAAAGGCAGTATGGTCTTAAAATTAGGTCTGGTCATGTGTTCAATCCACTCCTAGTAGGAGACGACTATCTTAGCATCTTTAAAGAGATAAGCTGCTTAATTCTCTTTCCCCAGGTAAATTCTGTTAGCACTGAGAATGGCTTGCTCATGTATGTAGTATCCTTCTCTGTTAAAATATGGATTTGCCAAATTTATTTTTTACAAAGCTTTAATTTAAATAGATGTTAACATGGAAGTCCAATACAATATATCAGTAAAAGTTATGTTATTCTGAATAAAGAGGGGTTAAGAGCCTGGAACTCCCACCTCAGTGCCTCTCACTCACCTCACAATCCCCAAGGCCCTTCCATGAAATCCAGGGCTTCTTAGCGCACAGTTTGAAAACCACTGCCTTGTGGATTTCCTTTTCCTTTTCTTTTTCTTTTTTTTTTTTTTTTTTTGAGATGGAATCTCGCTCTGTCGCCCAGGCTGGAGTGCAGTGGCGTGATCTCGGCTCACTGTAACCTCCGCCTCTCAGGTTCATGCCATTCTCCTGCCTCAGCCTCCCGAGTAGCTGGAACTACAGGCACCTGCCACTATGCCCGGCTAATTTTTTTTTTATTTTTAATAGAGATGAGGTGTTAGCCAGGATGGTCTCAATCTCCTGACCTCATGATCTGCCCGCCTCGGCCTCCCAAAGTGGATTTCTTATTCATCATTCATTTCAGAATGTTAGATACAACATGGACAACCTGATAGAGCTCCCAACAGTATACATACCCAAGGTAGCCAGAGGCTCATAAGATATTATGATGTAGTGAAAAAGAACATGAGTTAGCCAAGCCAGGCTCAAATACATTCTATCACCTACTAATCCTGAATGAACCCCAGAGACTACTTTAGTCTCTTGAGCCACTTTTGACTGAAATGATTAATAAATGCTGATATTAACATCTATATCACCAGTTTCTACCAGATTTACCTATGTAAACTTCTCACCCAAAAACCGCAGAAGATGCCCTACATAAAATCCAGTTTTCTTGCATCTAAAAAAAATTATATGTCAAGTTTTAAAGGGGTGGGACAAACTTCTGTAGGTTCATTAAGTTCAAATAAGTTTCTTTGGGTTCATTAAGTTCAACATAAAACAAGACTTATCATCTCAGTGAGTCTATATCAGGGCATTTGGAGGTCTCGTCTTTCATGTGGTCTCTAGTTATCTCTTCAATCTGAAAGGTGGAGGATTAAAGACATTTCCACCCAGAAGTTGAAATAGCTATGACTTGGACAGCAAGCAAATGAACACACCACTGTAAGAGTATGGGTTGTATGTGCCAAGGTTACACATGGAGTCTTTAAAAAGTATATATAAAAGCTCTTTTGGCTCCATATCTGGGGGATTTTGTTAAAGATCTCACCTGTAAATATTAGAACCCCATCATTTAAAGAAGCAATAAAAGAAAAATATAAGGAATCAAGACCAGGCTTGCTTGGAGTTATGTACAAAGTTATTATTAGTCATCCTTGTTGCTCTTTAAGAAGGGAGCCTAAAATTAAGACTGGAGGTGTCAGTGATTTCAGGTTTAACCTTTAAAATTTCATGAGGCTGAGAGGATTTAGCAAAAGGACACAGTTCAGCTAGGATGGCAATTTTGAGTATATAACTTGCTTCTTAGGCTGGTGGGAAACCACCCCCGCGGTCTCTACACTACCCGTCCACTGCCACCCCCACCCCAATGCCTTCGCCATTTGAACTAATGCCTTTTGAATTGGAAGATTGTTTACTGTTAGCTAGGATGTGGATTTGACTTCAGCCTCACTGGAATGGGGAACTCACGTAGCAGTCTGAGTGGCCATCTGTCCAAATTCCTATTTGTAAGCCAATAACAGATCCATAGTACAAGACTATCTCATTGTCCTCCCCTCAGACCTTCTGATTATTAATAGGAATTCTTCCACAAAGTGTAAACAAGCTCTTAGAGGTGTGTATTTTCAGGGGACAGAGGAGATAGTGTCCCTCCATCTTTTCTCCAGCCTTGGGGTGAGAGGGATGCTTTACGGTGCTGGCAGGGTAGGGCCAAAGGGAAAATGACATTCATTTCATAGGTGGTAAAATGAGACCTGCATAGGTAAATGATCCCATGACAGATCCCATATTGAGTCGTTGCAGAACCAGGACTATGACAGGGGTTTGTTTGTTTGTTTGTTTCCCTCCAAGTCCAATGCTCTTTTGTATGACAGTGTTTCACTTATCCTTGGAAAGAGTAGCAACCTATTGGTTCCATTTTACCTACCTTATTTTCCAATTTCCAGATTTCCTTCTGTGGTCCCAAAGGATTTGTGGTCTCCTTCATGGTTGGTCATTTCAGAGCCTTTTGCTTGGTAGAAGCCCTCCTTAGACCCCTTTCCTTTTCTCTGTCTTGACCCCTGACATATCTTACAATTCTTCCTGCCTGTTTCAGAGTCCCCAGTACCCAGTATGGCTGAATATTAGAAACTTTCTTTGGGTTGCATACATACAGTTAGATTTTTTGTTTCTGATTCTCCACTGGGTAAGTCACTTTATCTTTCTGTGCCTCAGTTGCCATTTACAATGGAGAGTGTGGGGCTAGTTCATCTCAAGCAGCCCCCTGCACACATATGATTAGATGTTTGCCTCGGCTTGCTGGAACAATTTTCCTTACCCGTAGGCTGTTTTGAACTTTTTTATGGGTTGAAGGGTTGGGGTGGGCCTGAGTTCAACTTCCATTCTAGAGCCAAAGTAAGAAGTGAGTAACACTTTACGAAATAAAGAGGGAGAAAAAGATTCATTTCCTACATTGCAAATAGAAATGAGGGCAGATTGAAAAGAGGAGAGGTGAAGTAGGAGGCTTACTAAACAAAAGGATGGTACCTTTGAGGGTAAATTTGAAAATGGGTCATTTGTTCTCCCCAAAGCCATCTTTACTCTGTCTCTCTACCTGCCTACCTAGCTACCTATGCATCAATCCATCTGTCCATTCATGTGCCAGCATCCTTTGCTTTGGCCCATAAGAAAGGAGATAATCTGGGAAGAGCAAATGACTTGGAGTATCCCCAGGGCCACCAGTCTTCAGCTTGTCCAGCTGCATAAGATCCTTCTGGCCAGATGTTCAGCATGACCCACACCCTGCCTTTTGTGTCAGTGTCCCCCTTCCCAGATGCAAGCATCTGGGTTCAGCCAGAGCAATTGGTGCAGGTATGTGAGGCCCCACTCTATCTAAATGGAGTATGCATTTTTGATAAAGGGCCAGCAGAGGGGACATGACGTTTGTTCCTGGGGCAGGAGGACAGAGGGGAAAAAAATGGAGTCACCTCCTCCCCTCCTGTGTGAAGGTTTAGAAGCTATAGAAGTTTGCAGGGAGAAGGGCAGCTGTTTGGAGGGACAGCCTCAGGCTCACAGAGGTCACAAGGGAATGCTGGTGGCAGCTGTACCATGGATAGTTTTGGGTGGGAGACGCAAAGAGAGAATCCCATTCAGAGAACAGAGTTTGAAAAAGACAAGGGAGCAGAATGCTGCTGCTTAGGAAGCTAAAGGGATTTCTACTCTCACCTCCTTAGGACCCCACAGCATCCTTCATCTCCCTTCAATTCTCCTTGTTCTCCAACCCTGCCCTCAAGCTCAGAGAGAGAGAGAGAAAATAAGAAAGCAACCTGAATTTATGCCAAGAGAGAAACTGCAGCTCCTCAAAAAATGGAAGGCAGGGTCATCCTCCTAATATTTTGAATGTGGACTGTTCCAGAGAGCAGCAAGACGTGTCAGGAATGAGATTGGTTTGAGCAGGGCCCCAGGAACACTGCCGGGCTCCACCAGGGAGATGAAAGAATTTTCTCCTTCCTTTGCCTTTTAAATGTAATTCTGTCTGCCCTCTGCACCCCGCACCCTCTTGACCCTCTAGCTGGGAGCGGTGCGGACATTTAGCCATCCTGGGAAACGACAGGATCCTTTTCATTAACTCCAGCCTGATTGGAGTCCCTAGGGCCATGGCGGATTTCATTTTACTCCCTCTCTGCCTCCCTGTCTTGGATCCCCCTCAACCCTAGACACAGCAAGGCTACCATGAGCAGTGAACTGTTTCCCAATGGGATGGAGTGGAGATAGGGTTCAAGCAGGAGAGGCAGTAGAGAAGGGTCTCTGGGATGTGCGCTTTTCAAGGCAGTGGCTTTGAGGAGGGACATGTGTACTTCCTCCCCATGCCTCAATTTCCCCTGGATTTCTGAGCAAATCTATCCCAGCTTTAGGGTAGAAATCAGCAGCCAGTTATGTCTGGTTGTCAGCGCTGGATTGGACAGATATAATCTCGAGTGGAGATTTCTGCAGAGGTGCTCAGGGTTAGCAGACTTAACCAATCCCATTTTTAACTAGCAATGTGATCTTGAAAATGTCACTTATCAGCTTCTTCTGCAAAATAAGGACTTAGTCTGGAGTTTTAAGGTATGTTTTAGTACCAAACATTGGTTTTCAACTGAAGTCGCATACAAGAACCAGGGAAAAGCAGAGCCACTCTGAGTGAAGGTAGAGAGACAGGCACAGTGCAGGCCCTTTGTCTACACATTTTCTCACCCCAGTTTCCCAGCAGAGGTGGCTCCTGAGCCCACTGGGGACGCAATGATTTTCTCCTCTTCTCCAGGGACCTCCAACTGCCTCCCTCAGGCCCTGACACTAAGAATGGAACTCTTTTGCGATATCCTGATGTAGGTGGTCTGTGATCTTTTCCTTTATTTCTGATCCACACCTGAGCACCATATATTAGTGCCTGAGGTTCAGCTGTTTCTCCATCCCTTGGTGTGTAATTTGTAGACTTATGGGAAATAATCTGCTTTGAAAAGGGGAGTGCTCAAGATGCAGGGTTTATGTTTGGCCCAACAGCCCATGCATTTGGTTAGAGCGTGGTTAGAACCCAGAAAGGCCAGGAAGGCAGAAGGCCAGAAAAGCCAAAAAGGCAAGGGGTTGTGACGTAATGGTGAGGAAAGACACACTGTTGTACATACCGTTTTTTCAGGATGCATTGTGAGATGTCACAAGCCTTGCCTTTGGTTGTTTCCCAGGTCAGCTAACACCTTCAATGCATGCTAGTTTGTGAGTTAAACATTCCAAATCTCCCAAATAAAGGAATCCAGATAGAAGTTATTTGAGTTCCATCCCTGACATTATATCCCTGTATCCTCCCACACATCATCAGATGCACTGACACGTCTGAACTGGGATGGGCCCATTTAACATTTTACTGTTTCAACCAGTGCAAGGGGTGAGACCACTATCTCTCCCTGGTGATGGATTTATTCACCATTCAGCTTCTTTCCATTTTATACTGTTCTTCCTTAAATTTAACCTCCAATTTCTACACTGAAACACCACCCAATATTCTTCTAGTAAAACCTGTAGTGGCTGGAGAAGAGCTTGTCCCCAGTGCCTGAGTTGATTAATTCATTCAAATATTTGAGTGCCTCCTTCACACAGGAAACATGCTAGGCGCTGAGTGCTGTTTCCTTTTGTTGGCTTGGAAGATATCTTAAGCCTGCCTCTCACACTTCTGTTCTCTAGGCTCAGCAATTTAGGTATTCTGGTCCTCACCTCTGGGCTGACAATATTTCCACTTTCCTTTTAAGTCATTTGACAAACAGGTTATTTAGTGATAATTTTGTGTCCAGACTCTTCTCAACACGTTGAGATATGCAAAATTTACATAAGATAGAAGCCATCGTCTTTTTAGACAGGGTCTTGTTGGGCATGTTCTTGTTAGGTGAAAAATAGACGAGTAAAAATACACACAACAGCACGAAACAAAACTAGGAAGATATCTGCCTTCTGCACGCCCAGGGTCTGGAGAATTTGAGCACTGGTTCCAATATACTAACACATGTTGGTGGGCGTGTTCCTGCACAGGTCACTCTCATGCCCGTACCTCATCCCAGCCTTTTATTTTCTGTCCTTTCCAGCTCCATCCGAATCTTATGCCCAGCTCAAGCTAGAGGTAAAGGTTTACTGATAAATTCAGATGGATAAATGGTCATTATCAATTAAATACAAGCATCTCTGTGAGGAAGAGTTAGTTAAGGGTTGTTCACCAGGATACATGCTTTATGTTACTTTCTGTGGCTCATTTGACTAATATTCTGGCACTCAGCTTTTTTCCCGTGCCACATCTCTTCAACAAATGGTCTCCAGTGTGCTATAATTCAGAGGCATATTATTATAGAAGAAAAAGCATGAGCTTTGGGAAAATATAGTTGGGGATTTAAATCCCAAATACATGTACTAGCTGTGAAACCTAGAAAATGTTACTTAGCTTTCGTAAGTCTCAATTTTCCCATCAGTAAAGAGGAGATACTTTCTGTCTCATGAAGGAGTTGTGAATATTAAAAATGAAAAATTACATAAAGCAGCACCCAGTATGCCAGCCACCCAGGTGATCCTCACCATATCCTAATTCCCTACCTTTCTCCTTAAGGTCGGCTGTGGCTGGCACTTAACAGATGCAAATGGAGGTGTGTTAGGATTGGCCATTTCCTTTTTCACATCTTTGCTCTTGCACCTGCTCCCACCTGAAGTGCGTTGCCCTGCCACCTTTCCATGTGAAATCAAGGCCAAATGCAAGCTCCATCTTATTTCAACAAGCCCACCCTGACTGCTCTTGCTTCATTTCCCCAGTTTGATGCTCACACTTGACTGCACTCTGCTCCCACTGATGTACACATGTCTGCATGTCTGATTCTTTCACCAAACTATAGGTTCCTTAAAGGCAGGGACTAAGTCTATCATTACATTTCACCCTTAGTTCCTAGTAAGTGGCCTAATGTGTTGTGGCTTGGCTGTTTCATTATCATCAGAGGGGTCAAACCAGCTCTCCACCAGGATGGTGCTGCCTGCCCCCAAGACACCTTCCACATGGGGGGATCTAGCCTGCAGGATGGGGAATGGGGGGGTGGGGAACAGTGCAGGTTTTACCTTCTCCACCTCTCTTCTGCTGGATCCTAGCTTCAACATCACTTAAGCACCATTTTTGGCAGTCATTTAAGGAAGCTAAAAATTCCAGTTGAGCTTTTCTGAAGGCTGGAGGCCCTGGGGCTCAGCATGACTTCTTCTCTTTCTTGACCCAAACAAAACATTGTTACAGCAAACATGAAGTCTTTCCTATTTTTCACAAATGCTCTCCAGGCCTAACAAAGCTAGCAGTCACCCTCCTTGAATCAAAATAAGCATCTGCCTTTTCCTCTTTATCTCACACTTTCCCAGCATTTATTATAAGAATGTGATTATTTTGCTAGTTAATCATACATTTTTATTTAATGTTTTCTTGTGCAAAACCCTGGAAAGGATGCAAAGATATTTAAAACTGTAACTTTAGTCTTTAATATTGATTAAACACAGAGGTGCAGAAAGTACATATAACTGACTTTTATTCTTTTATGTTGTACATGATTGTTTGAAGCATAAATGATAAAATCCTAATAGTGTATAAAATCCTAAATAGTGTATAAAATCATAGGCAACATATGACAAAGGGAAACTGAGTCACATGTAGCTGTAAAGAGGAGAGGGTCATTTTTACTGAGCTGATTTTTTTTGTTTGTTTGTTTAAAAAAGAAAGAAAAAATGGTCGGGTGCAGTGGCTCACACCTGTAATTCCAGCACTTTGGGAGGCCAAGGCAGGCATATCACCTGATGTCAGGAGTTCAAGACCAGTCTGACCAACATGGAGAAACCTCGTCTCTACTAAAAATACAAAAATTAGCCGGACATGGTGGCAGACACCTGTAATCCCAGCTACTTGGGAGGCTGAGGCAGGAGAATTGCTTGAACCTGGGAGACGGAGGTTGTGGTTAGCCGAGATCATGCCACTGTACTCCAGCGAGAGAGAGAGAGAGAGAGAGGAAGGAAGGACGGAAGGAAGGAAGGGAGGAAGGAAGGAAGGAAGGAAAAGCCCTCTTAGAGGAGATGGACCTTTGTCTCTGAAGCAGTAATTCTTGTATCACAGACCACTTTGATAGCAGGAAGAAAGCCAGGGCCCATCTCTAAGGAAATATATACATCTATAGATTCACACATACTTAAAATTTCAGGGAGCCATGGACCTGATGAAGGCCATCCATAGCCCATGGTTCCTAATTTAAGACCCTCTGAAGAACTGATAGCACATAGAAATAGTTTAGAGAGAGCAGCAAGAGAGAAGTGATGAAGTCAGAGATGGAGCACAAAGTGGGAAGGCCATTGAGCCTAGATTCCCAGTCCAGAAATCTCACATTTGCCTTCTGCGATCCCACTTCTGTAGCTCTCATCCAGGCTATGGTAAGTCCATTGCTGGTCAGTTGTCGTGGGGATACTGTATGCAAACTGAAAAGTGTCACTGAGAAAATTTCTTTATTCTTTTGCAGCTCCTCACAGCCAGTGACCTTGCAGCCAGTGACCTCAAAGGATTTCAGCCACAGGTAAGTTCCACTGATGCTTTTATGAAGTTTGGAAGAGTAAAATGATCCAGAGTTTGGTTGTCAACAAGCACCCTTGGGGCCAGGACAGAAACCCCAACCTTGGATTTCTAGCTTCTTTCCCTAGCTAACTGACAATGACCTGGTGGCTTGCTCTCCTCCTCCAGCTCCTCTCATTCTAGCATGGACAAAACCACCTCTTTCTGCTCTTTCGTTCCTAATATTCTATAGGAGAAAAATATATAGAGATCAAGATGCTCGGAATGTTAAGTGTTGGAGATTCAGCTTAGGAAAGGGTTAAACCAAAGGCGGCAGAGGGTGGGATGGGGTTGGGGTTCTCCCCTGCATTTCTCTCTTTTTGGACAGGACACTCACATGTCTGTAATCTTTGCGGCAAATGCCTCACAGTCAAGGCCTGATAGCCAAGTTAATCTCAGACTCCTGCAGAGGCAGACAGTTGAGGTTTGCTGATCTTGGTCAGGAAATGGGCCACTGTTATCTCTGGCCAGAGTGGTGTTTGGAGGTTACTATGGGCAAACTGTGTGAGGGTGTAGGCAGGGGCTTTCTGGAGACTTTTTTGCAGGGGTGAAAATGGACATCATCCTCCCTGTCTCTGGAAAAGGAGTCCACACAAAGACACATACACACAAATCTCAGCTATACAAAAGCCCTTGTGTGCTCACATAGAGCCTGGTGTAGTTAGAACATGTACATAAAGAAAGATAAATCCAAAGGTGATCATTAGGGGACTTGGCCCCTGCCCCTGTCCCCCTTGCAAAATGAAACTTTCTGTCACCCTTCACCTCAGTGTCTGCCTCAAGGTCTCACAGTGCTGTACCTTTGTGGGAAAATAAATTATAGCTAACGGCAGCGAACTTCCAGGGGTCGAGCAAATGCTTTTCTAAATGCAGGAATTTCATGTATTTGGGCACGTTTTCTTCTTTAAAGGTGTTTCACATCCAGGAGCCCACTGCACCCTCCCTACCCTTCTCCCATGTGAGCCACATCCTGTGCACACCCTCTCACTGCTGAGGAACGTGAGGACCCAGTCCTGACGCAAAGTGGCCCCAGATCACACAGAGAGCTAGGAACAGGTGACAGTGGGAGGCTAGAGGAAGAGAATTAACAGAATCAAGGGCCCTGTTGGTGAGAATCAAAGATAGAGTCACACACCAGTGTGGGGTGTTGTCATCTCACCTTGTTGATCCTCCTGTCTGGAAAGTAGTGAGTTTTTAGACAGAGATGGCCAGTAAGCCTTTTTTGTCAACCATTGAAAACCTTTAATTAATTACTTTTTCACATATTTACACAAACTTCCAGTTGGGCTAAGGGAATGTGAAACAAAAACAAAAGAAAATCAACATTTACCGCCTACCCCACCCATCTCCGCACCTACACTCATACATGGTGGCAATTCCAGGTAAATATTTTGTTTTAATCTGAAAATTTATAACATTAAAGGAAATTGCGTGGTGCTGTTTTACTGCTTGAAAAGGACACCCGGTAGAGACTGGGTTTATTGGAGTTGTGTGTGTGCGCGTGGTTTTGGTATGGTTTCCTTCGGAGCTGTACACGTTCTCTCCATGTTTGTTGACCTACACTTTTAGATATTAGATTTAAACTAATAGAGCAAACTTTCCAGTGAAGGAGAAGTTAGCTATATTTGAGGTTCGTGCATAACATTTGAAGGCATTATCCTAGAAAGGCAGCTACCAGCCTCCCCCACAACCAGCCCCACAGCTTCCAGTGCAGATGGCTCGCTCCTGTGGTTCTGTTCAGCCCTTCCATGTTATTCCATTTGCGTGTCATCACCCTGAGGCTAGAAGCATAAATGCCTATTTTTCACTCCTCAGGATGCCTGTTCTTGAGGCCAGGAAGTCCTGGGAAACTTGTGGCCAGGGTGTAATTCCCAGATCAAAGTTAATTCTCTAGTGAAAGGCCCAGATGTGTCTCGGGTCAACAGCATCCTTTTGGGTGCTTTTTAAAACAGAAATAGAAAGCTGTCCACAGGCTTTGCACTGCCCCCTCCAGCCCCACTGCACCAAACTGCTGGCTTCTGTTGTTATTTTTCCCCTTCTCTCTTTGGGTTTCAGATGAAACTGAGTCCCACACAATGAGGCATGGGTGTGTTCCCCTCCAAGACCCATCATTGACTGTCAGGAGGGGACTCACTGAGGACCCCTCCCAGGGATAACTATCTGTCCTCTCAGCTTTTGCATGGTGCCCACTTACCACTTGAATGTAGAGGTTTTCTGTTTGTTTTTCTTGATGCTTGTTCCTGCTTTAGACTCTTAAGGAAGATAGTTACAAAATCTTTGATGATTTTGAAAGTGTGTAGAGTAGTGACTGTGTTGAGCTGGCTTTTCTGTTGATTTGTCTCTGTCTTCTCTCTGCTTCCAGATAGAGAAGAGGAAGGTAAGGAAGTGATTATCTGCCTTTCTCCCCATGGTTATTGGTTACTAAAAATGCCATGTTCATTCCTGGAAATAAACACATGACTTTTCAGGATGAGCCTGAAAGCCCGTGTTTTCTAAGGTATTGTGTTTTAGCAGGTGGTGGTCTCCCCAGAGGCTGGTGAGCCTGGCCTCCGGGCCACAGAGTAGAGCTTCTTCTAGAGTCAGGCCTGGTGCTGGTAGGCGGTACTATTCTCAGCAAGTTTTAAAGGCACAGATGGAAAAGCTTCTGAAATTCACACCTAACCCACCCTGACTCTTCTACCTCCAAACACATCTCCTTTTACCTTCTAACATCCTGTTCTTGCCTTTTGAAGCAACAGACACACTTGAGTACCCTCCTTTCTAAGTCTTTGGGTTACTGGAAATGAGAACCCTCACTTCTTTTGTCTGTCTGGTCCCCTGCATTCCTAAGAGGAATAAGAGCTGACATCTAATTTTCTTTAGTAAAAGCCCAATAACCATATGCTTTCCTCTGCATTTTTCTTTTATGCTTTTTTTCCTCTAATATAAAAGTTGTAAGTGTCCATTGTAGAAATTTGGAATATACAGGAAACCATCAGAAAGAAAATACCCTGTTATTTCACCTCAGAAACATACACAATGACATTTTGGGGTATAGTCTTCCGATCTTTGTTGTACATAGACACACACATCTGTTTTTTTTTAATGGTTATATTTTATATGCTTTTTTGTTACCTTATTTTTTGTTGGTTTGCATGCTTTCCACAACACTGGAAAATCCAGCAGCTAGCCATGCTTGCACTAGTTGTTAGTACCATCATTCATTTGCTGCCCCCTCTTGCTGGACAACCCATTCCTTTTGCAGGCTGAGATCTCCAGGAGCAATCCAAGGCAAACGCTGGCATCCAGTGCCTTCATCCAGGATGCAAAGAGCATCCAAGTCTTCTTGGCATTTATTTATTTACTTTTATTTCTCAGTTCCTACAAGAATGTGCAGGCTGCTTAAACTTTGCAGTAAAGTGCCTGTGGGTGATGCCCACGTGCTTGTGCACATGCTTACAAGGTGCGGGAATGTGGTAAGGAAATCGCCATAGCATCGGCACCATATTCAGACTCAGGTCCTGCATGCCCAGGCACAGTGGTGGAACAGTGATGTGACAACGAACGTCCACCACAGAGGAAAGCACAGACTAAAGGATTTGGTCCTCACCTGCTACATAAACCCTCTATTGTCTCAGAGAATAGGATACTTCCTTTAGGCAAAATGGAGTATTATTTCAAGTGTGGGGCAAGTGTAATGGCCACCTATGAAGGGTGGCTATTTTTAATGAGTTTCTAAAATGTCAGTTGCTACTATGGTCAAGGGCATGCTGTGGTGGAAGATGAGAAGAGAGTAAACCAGAACACATAGGAAAACATGTTTTAGTGCAGAGAAAACAGAACTTTCAGTCACTTAGTTGCCATTTCATTCAACAGGCATCCATGGAAGACCTTTCTGTAGGGCTCCCAGCTATACACAGACCCTTCCCCAGATGTTGACAATTCTGAAATGTTCTGCCACCAATATTAGCTTTGTGACCCTGACGACGTTACCTAATGTCTTTGATCTTGATTTACCTTATTAAGCAAAGGAGTTGTGCAGCTTATTTCACAGAGAGTATGGGCATTGATGAGACAATGCATGTGAAAGTAGCATTGTATGCCTGAAATGTACAGTGAGGTATTGTTTCTTCCATTAGAGAAGTGCAGAATAAATTAATTAAAAATTCAAATGTAGAAGAAATTATATGTCTATGGGACAAGCAGGGAGGTCGTCCCGGCAGAGGTAGTGTTGTACCTGGGCCAGGATGGGTGAGAAAAAAGTGAGGCAGTGGACTTATTCCAGAGCAGGGGAAGCATGGATGAAGGCTAAGACAACAATGGCGATGCTTAGGTACATCTGGAGGCTTGGTGTGATTTAACTGTGGAGCCTCAGAGGAGAGCATCGTGGGAAATTATTTGCAAATTAAAGTGGGGCCAAATTTCAGGTCTTAAAGGTCTGGAAAATGAAATAATAGGTTTTTTTAAAGTCTGAAAAATAAATTGGGCTTAAAAATTAACTATGATTAAAGTTTTCACACTTACACGAAAGTTAGCATAATAATATAATAAACCCACGTACCTATTACCCAGTTTCAATGGTATACTGCTAAAAAAGCCCACATTTGTAGCATCTGCTAATTTCTGTTGTGTAAATATCTCCATCATGACCAGTTTTAAGCTACCAGTGGTTTAGCAACCTGTTGGCAAAGTCTATGACAGTCAGCTCTGCACCCCAGCATGCCACTGGGATAGCTTCCACAATTGTTACCATTTTCCAAACTTGTCTATACTCTCGTCTACTTTGGTTTTTAATTTTAATTATTTGGGGGTATACTTTAAAACAAATCCCAGTCATCATGTTATTTCACTAATAAAAAATTTAATTAACTTATCTAACAAATAAGGGCTTTTATAGAACAATCACAATGTCATTATCACATCTATCAAAATTACCAGTAATTTTTAAATGTTTTCGAATACTCAGTCCATATTCAGACTTTTCTGATCATTTTTAATATGTCATGTTTTAGTTGATTTGTCTGAATCAGGAAACAGAATTTGGATTTTTGGAATCCATCTGAAGACAATGGGAGGCATTGAAAGTTTGAGGGCAGAGAAGAGTCAGAACTGTGATAGATGAAGGTTTCTCAATGGGTAGAAGGCATGATGAAACCAAGAGGGCATCCAGCACTCAGCCTGTGCTGTTGGTCCATACAAGGAGTAGGGGGGAATGAAGGTGGGCTGAGGACCGTGGGGGTATCACAGAGGAGATGAATGCCAAAAAGTATGGTGGCAGAATTAGTGGATCAGCAGCTTCTCAGTAGCTAGAGAATTTGGGATGCTGTTAACCAAAGTGAGGGCCCACGAGAAGTGCAGTGTTCATTCCTGGAGGAAGAACGATTAAGTGTTCAGAGGAGGAAGGCTCAGTCCTGTTCAAATGAACCCTTACTCCACTTTCCTTAGTCCCCACAATTAGTCCTACTCAGAGATCATCAGAGGACACAACCATCCGCAGAACAATCCTGGGTTCCATGAGTCCTCACCCGGAAGTTTTAATGCCAAACCCCCAAGTATTCTGTGAGGAGAAGCTGCTTTTTAGGAAGGTATGACTGTGGAGTTTCTGCATAGAGAGAAATCCTGGCTGTGCTTATCTCCCAACAGAAAAGGAAGGCTGAAGCAGGGCAGGGGCTGTGACAGCAGCTGATGTTTCAAGGAGGGTCTATGTATTGGTTTGCTACAGATAGGTATTCCTACACTGGGAAATGGAAGGCAAGTGGAGGAGTGAGAGTCTTCCGACAGCTCTTTTATTTTGTAAAAGGGAATCTCTGAGTTACCAGGTTGCTTGTTCTTCTAGGGTTGATCATGTTTTTCAGAACAAAATCACCATTATCTGACTCAACTCTAAATGGACATCAGCTGTCTACAAGTTCAGCATCAACACTTAGAAAGAGTAAAATTGGGCCGGCTGCGGTGGCTCTCGACTGTAATACCAACACATTGGGAGGCCAAGGCGGGTGGATCATGGGGTCAAGAGATTGAGACCTCCTGGCCAACATGGTGAAACCTCATCTCTACTAAAAATACAAAAACTAGCTGGGCGTGGTAGTGCGTGCCTGTAGTCCCAACTACTCTGGAGAGTGAGGTAGGAGAATAGCTTGAACCCAGAAGGAGGAGGTTGCCGAGATCGGGGAGTGAGCCGAGATCGCGCCACTGCACTCAAGCCTGGCAAGAGAGCAAGACTCCATCTCAAAAAAAAAAAAAAAAAAAAAAAAAAAAGAAGGAGTAAAATTGAAGCTCTGGGTTTTCCAGGGCACTGAGCCTCGTTAGACTCAACTGGAGTTTGTGGTAATGCATGTTCACCCTGCTTTTGGCTCAATACACATATGCCAAGGACTTAGTGTATATAGATGCCGGAAGGTGTTCTTTGAATTTTACGTGTATTTTGTCATTTAATCCTCACAACATTTTGTAAAATCAATAGGAACATTAGCCCCATTTTACAAGTCAGCACACAGAGGCACAGGGAAGTTAAGGTCACCAAGCCCATATGTGCTAGAAGTGGGATTTGAACTCAGGTAATATGGCTCCAACATCTGTATTCTTAACCACTTATGCTATGCCATCTTGAGTTAGATTTGTCTCTACAGTGAACACAGACCAGTGTGACCACTGGTAAGTTCAGGACAAGTGGCTGCACCTTCATTTTTGAAGATTGTATTGAGTTTCCTTGATCTTTGACAAGGGCCATGAAAAAGCAATTTCTTTATCTGAGTAATAGAGGGAATTGCTGCATAGCATTTTGAATCCTTCCAACTTGGCAAATAGTTTCTTATTGTTCTCATTCCTGTCCTTCCCCAAACTCTCAAAGGGAGAATCATAGTGGTGTTTGTCCCTCCCACAGAGGAGGAAACTGATATGAGACAGAGGTAGCCAGGGCCAGCAGTGAGGATACAGGTTGCTTGTTTTGACTTCTCCACATAATATTTACTTTGCTGTTTAGGAAAGAGCCATCCCAAAGCAAAGCAGTGTATAAGGAAATCCTGCAGCTGCTGCTTCCTTACACCCTCCCACACCCCCACACCCCTATTTTAAAATGGAACGAGACACTAGAGACCAGAAAAGTTGCCATTCCCAGCCTTGGCTGCAGACAGGAATTATCAGGGCAGTTTGAAAAATACAAGAATCCAGTCCTAACCCCTGTAGTGTGGATAGAATTGGTCTGGGTGGGGTCTGGATATTGGTATTTTCAGAAGCTCTCCAAAATCTAAGTCAGCCTCCTCATTTTCTAGATTAAAGACTCCAGTAAGGAGGAAGTCTGGAAGAGAAGAGGAGGCCAAGGCATCCCATTCAAAAAGCAATTCCTGTCCCAGGAATGTGCCATGTGCTTCTCATGCCCCCGGAACCCATTCCCCACAAAACCCGGTTCTCTCTCTTACTCTTCCTTTTCACAGTGAACCTGCAGTCTGGGCACAAGTAGTATAACTTCGCATGGATTCTGCAAAGCCCACACCTGTGGTCATTCCCTGTTCTTTCCATTCAACAATGGAGACTTGCCCAAGATTGTAAACTAGTGAGTGACGGCATTTGGGCTTATAATCTTCTCTGCCTGCTAGCTAGACATTCTCCCTGGGTCTAAAAGATAATCCAAAAAGATCCAGCTTCACAATGCTGCCCTGAAGAGATAATGCATTAGGCGGCCCTGATGCAGCATTCACTGTCTTCCAGGGCAGGCTTGATCCCATGAGTTTGCTTGCTCAGACGATCGCTTAGTAAACACATGCCTTTACTCTCTAGGCCTTTTTTCTAGCTTGCCTTGTATCAGCTGTGCCATGGATCTTTGCTCTCTGACCCCATGCTATGCAGAGTATGGGCTCCAAGCCACAGCTGGCCTGTCAAGTGTGTGTCGCTGGTCCACCATGGGATACATTTAGAAACTTTTATAGCAATTTGACATTTTTGTGATATCCAAGCATGTGATTGTTTTCCTAGGGATTTGTCTTATAGTATTTTACCAAAGTTTCCACACAAATAATATGGATTAAGGACAAAGTATCTGGTCCTTCATCAAAGATCGATTGATAAGCTGTGTTCTAGTTAACCAACACTGAGCTTTCCTAGTTTTAATAAAAGAGTAGGATTTGGACTCCTTATTTGTCTTTTTCTTCTTCTACAAGCCTGTATGTCAATATTTGTAATAGGAATAATGTTCACCCTCCAAAAAAAATGGTTCCACTCGTAACAGTATCTTTCTTGCTACTTTTAGGATAACTGCACACAATGTGTATCTTTTCTCATAATTCCTAAGGCAACCCATTTAATTATTACCAGACGCGTGACAATAACAGGGCATTTTTAATAAAAATATTTGCCCACGTGCATACATACACCTCACACTGAAGCCCAAACTGACACTTTTACTCTTCTTACATGAAATCAACAGTTTCCTCCCACAAGTATACATTTTTTGAACTGCTTGCCTTGACTGTGTTTTTAGTGGATTTTTTTTTTAACCAGTATTGGTATTTGGTCCCGGAGAAAGAAGTTCTCCAGGTGTTTTCCAGAAAGTCTGGCATTTCCGTGGAATATTCTGAAGTCTTATTAAGTTCTCCTGGGATACTAAATCTCTAGACCTCAGTGAATATTTTGTTTTTTAATTCCAAGACGTTCTGACCATCTGAGGGCTGTGTGCAGGTGGGCCTGACTTAAAACAAACCTAATGTGCAGAAGGTCACGTGTGAGAAAATTGATAGATGACAGGTGGCTGTTGGGGGGGAGGTGGTTATTCTTTTTTTTTGTTTTGTTTTGTTTTTGGGAGGTGGTTATTCTTATGCAGAAAATTTTTTCCACTTGATCAGGGAAATCAATATAAGTCATCCCTGCTAGTATATTCAAATATGACGTCATATTTCAAAATCTGATTTAAACTCAATTTTTTCAGAACAGAAATATAAACAAAGTGAGGCCAACTGGTTGAATTAACTTTGAATGATACCCTTAGCAATGAGGGAGTAGGAGTAGATGATGTCTATGATCCCTGGAGACTCCAAAGATTTCCTTATTCTGTGAATCCTTCCACTGTCTTTACATCTTCAGTTTTTCATTCATTTTTTTTTTCTCTTCAATCCTTTTGGTAAAGTGGCCTAAAGATGAGCTTCTTAAAACTTCTCCTGTAATTCTGCTCACTTGAGACCTGGGGTTATTGATGTTTTGTACTGTATCTCTAATGTCTGTGTTTATTACTAGATTTAGTTACAGCATCATATTTTCCTGTGTCTAAAATGTTAGTATGATACATGACTGTGCTTTATATATTTTTAGGTCTAGGAATGACTCCTGCATAGTAAATGCAAATTCACAAACCACCTTTAGAGCTTGAGAGGTTTCTTTTTCTTAATTCCTTTATCAGGATAGTTCCAAATCTCCCTCTTCAGGATGGAAGAGGCCCATCTCCACAATAAATAAGCAAGCTCACTTTTTTAGTTCCTTCCAACCCCACTACCTGGCTCCCACTCTAACCTTTTTGTCCTTCCACCTATCTACTCACCCCGTTTCCAACCATGTTGTACCAAACAAAAGACATCCATTGAGAGGTGTCAAGAGACCTCCACAAGAGAGGGGCCCTCATAGTGGAACAGCTTGCAGCTCTCACATGGCTTTTTGCAGACATCCGCTTGCTTGTGTTTGGAGGCTTGGTTAAGACTGCAGGCAGCCTCTACTGCATTTTTTGGATATTTCCCTGATAGTGGCCATCCTCTTCCACCACCCTCCAGCTCTGCCATGATTTCCTTTGTACATCTCTCACCTTCCTAAAAATATGCACCAGAGTTACTGGCAGAACTCATGTTTCTAATGGGTGACCCAAGCCAATGATACATGGAGGAGAAAGCTTTGTGTGATGTTGTTGTAATCTTTACAGCTATAAATAGTAAAAATTGATGCTTGTTTAGCAACAAAACATAAATCTCTCCCACTTTGCTGTATCCAGTATCAAGCACAGAGAACATTTTCCATTACTTTATAGTTTGGTAGTTAACAGCAATGATTTTGGAACCAAACTGATAAGTTTGAATCACAGGTTGGACTTGTACTAGCTGTGTGACCTCTGTAAGTTATTTAACTTTTATGGCCAGAGTCGTCCTTAGTAGAGGAAGGATACCTACCCCATGGGGTTTTGAACAGGATTGAAAAGATAAGCCCATAGAAAAGTGTCTGGCATCTAGTAAACACTCCATAAATGTGCACTGTAATTCTTGTTACTCTTATAAATTACATAATTGAAATTGATCTTGGACTGTTGAAGTCAGGGTTAGAGCACAAATTTCAGCTTCCCAAGACCATATTACTAGAGTTTGGGACTGTCCAACAGAAAAAACAAACAAACAAACAAAATAAAGGAAACCCACAAAACCTAGATTCACCTAACCTTTCACTAGGCTGTTTATGATGCTTGCCATTTTAAATGAGCAGTGATAAACACAGTAGTCCTGGGAGAATGGCCCTAGGAGAGGAAGGAGGAGGACAGAGACTGATGAGAACAGGCTAAAGGATGCGTAGGGGCCATTTGACCAGGAGAAGGGAACACCTCACACTTGCCTTCACTGACTGCTTCCTTCTCTTCCCACCTACAGCACTTTCTGAACTAACATTTTATCTTTCACTCATGGAAGAGGAATAGCTATAAGGTACTAAAAATGATTTTTAATAAATGTATCAGTAGATCATTCAACCACAGAGTATTGCCTCATTTAAGCAACTTTCTCAGGCCCAGTGATCCTCTCCACATATTTCTGGAGGTCCACTTTGGCTCCTACCCTGTGGAAGATTCACACGTGCAGTGATTGGTTGCCCAGAAACATCAGTGAGGAACTGGACCAAAGGGCATTTGGATGTTTGGAGAGACTGCACTAGGACTTGGGGATTTTTTAGGATTTTATATGATGACTTTCACACCTCTAAATTCAGTTGCTTCCATATGAAAAATAAGAGATGATTCAAGAAGCACATGGGTTTTGGATTTAATGGGGCATTGGGGGAGTGAGAGGGCATCTGCAAAAAAGAGCCATCCAGGCTGCAGAACTCTTGTTTCCAGCAAATAGTCCATTGTTGACGTGGTGATAGGGCAAGTAGTTTGCTGATGGAAAAAAGAGGGGTCTGTGCCAGGCTTAATTGTATTGTGAGAAAATGCAGCTGGCTAAATTTGGCTTCCCGCCTTTGATATGTGTAGGAACAGAAATCCCAAAGTAGAGACCATGGGGTGAGCATTGTATTAGGCTGTTCTTATATCGTTATAAAGAAATACCCGAGACTGAGTAATTTATTTAAAGAAAAGGTTTAGTTGGCTAATGGTTCTGCAGGTTTTCCAGGAAGCTTGGTGCTGGAATCTGCTTGGCATCTGGGGAGGCCTCAGGGAGTTTACAATCGTGGCCGAAGGTAAAGGGAAAGCAGGCACATCACATGGCCAGAGCAGGAGCAAGGGAGCAAGTAGGGGCAGAAGTGCCACATGTTTTAAATGACCAGATCACATGCGAACTCAGAGCTAGAGTGCGCTTATCACCAAGAGGACAGCCCAAGTCATTCATGAGGGATCTGCCCCCATGGTCCAAACACCTCCCACAAGGCTCCACCTCCAAGTTCGAGAATGACATTTCAACATGAGATTTGGGTGGGGACAAATATCCAAACTATATCAAGCATGGTGTAAATACAGTCTGTGTGCTTCCAGCAAAAAGTAGATGCTCAATCAATATTTGTGGGACCCATTCTAGGGCTGCTTATATACCCAGGGGTCAAAGCAAATCCCTTAACAAAAATTCAGGTATACAAATTCTGACATTTCTGTAGTGCTTTCTGGCCTTTGGATCATATCAAAAATGTCTCCTACTACACATTTTATCTTTGGAGTTAACAAGTTTTGTGAGCCTGTTTTAGGACCATCAAGTTTTGGAGGTTTACTTGTCACTCACCATGATTTTATGGTATAACAGGAATGTTCAGGTACCTCTGGAGGTGGGACCAAAAGTGGACAGCTTTGAATTAAATGAGCTTGATTCACCCACCTCAAACCCATTGCATTTTTGGTTTATTGGCATCTTGTGAACAATGACCTAAGGCAGGGGTGGGTAAGAGGAGACGGGAGGGTGTTGGCAAAAAGAAATCTCAGCCTGCAGGCATCTAGAGAGACAGCAAATTTCATACTTGATAAACTCCAGCAGAAAAGAGCAATCAGCTAAACAAGAGCTGGACAAATTAAATGGCTGAGTATTATTTCAAAGGAGAGCTCAGGCAGCATCAGAAATTCCCCATCAGCTGTAATAACGCCAATTACTTTGCCAATTGCAGATTCCATCGTGATGTGTTTAGTGCAATCAGGCGTCGGACTCTTGCAGGGGCCTGATGGGTTTTGTTTACCCTGAATGTACATTTGTAGAGAATCTTTTGCACCTAAAGGCTTAGAGCTCTGAATGTCCTTCGCTAGATCCAGATTCATACACAGCTGAGGGAGATTATCTTTGAGATGGAGGCAGGGGCAGGCTGGACCCAGTGCCCCCGCCCCTCACTGGAGAATGCCTGGGATTTAAATATAAAGAGCACAGCTGGGTTTGGTGGTTCTTAGTAAATGTGGCAGTCTCCAGAAAACCTCTCTGTAGAGTAACCAACCAGTTAATCAATATATATTTCTGATTATGAGCAAGGCTTCTTGGCATGTTGGAGTGTCGGACGGATAACCATTAAGCAGCAATAACAAACATGTAGCTCTGGGAGGAGAGACTTGCCAAGAGTTCATTAAGCATTAAATACTGACAAATGGGGGTGCGGGGGTTTTCATTGTCTCCCTTTGAGAATCATTTGGTGGAATGTCAAACATACAGATCATTTCACATATGGAAAGAGATCAGAAAAAAGGGAGATATCTACTGCTGTCCCCAATATTTTAGCAGAGAAAACAAAATTTGGAGAGTATACAGAAACATTCATTTTTTGTTTGTTTACATTTCGCTCCATAGAAATGAATGGGTGTGTGGCTGCCGCTACTTTGAGGAGTGAGCTGCAATTCTCCATTTATACCCTCAGTCCAGGAAGGTGCTAATCATGAGCACTTTGGTCAGGCTGACAGCTCAAGTGGAAGTTATATCTATGACTGCTGGGGGTGCGGACGAAGCGCTAAAGGCTGGTTTGATTCCACTTATGCTCAGCTGTCATCTGGGGCCACAGCTTGCAGGAGAATGGGATGCTATTCTCTTCCCTCTGCTGTGTGACAAGCAACCTTTGTGTCTTTTTTTTTTTTTAACCTGCCTCTTTCTCCTTCACACCTATGATAAAGGCCTCTTTGCCTGCAAATAAAGAATTCTCCAAATTCAAAAGCAGCTGCCATTGCCTCCTAGTGAGTGACTCTTGGACTCCTCAAGCCCTCCTTCCCCCAGCTGTTGCTGAGGGCTCCCTGTTCGCAAGGATGGGTCAGGTCCTATTTTAGATGGGAAGGCAGACATGGGATCAGACAGGAAGAATAGGTCATAGGATATCAGATTAGCATGGCAGGGCTCATGCTATAGGCTTCAGCAACCTTGCAGATAATTTATTCTAGGCGGGGGTGTGTGTGTGCATTCATGTGTATGTTTTCCCTAAAAAGAGGTACTTCAGCCAGTGCATTTGGTTTGACACCAGTGTTTCTGCAGCTACCTCCTGTTCAGATAATGTTCCTGGCTCTCAGATAAGAGGCAGAGCTTGTCTCCTGCACACACTGGGGACAGGAAAGACTCTCAGAAATCATGAGATAACATATGAAGCAGTGAATGGAGGTGAGGGCACCAAATCTTGCCATACGTACCCAACATCAGTAACTTCACCGCCTATGGCAGAGATGGAGCTGCCTCATCCTGCCTTCTCATTAGCATGGAATGGAAAATATTCAGTGATTTATCTCTTTGTCTGTAAGGAGATTCATTTGTTCACATATGAACTCAGAGGACATCTCTGACTTGGTAACATAGCCTCCACCATGAGAAAGATGTTCTGAGATGCAATTTATCAAAAGCAATCTCAGTGGAGTGTGATCCTTTGTCTGCCCTCTTGAGTCTAGGCCAGTTTTAGAGGCTACTAATGTAGCTCAGCCATGAACATAAATTCTGTTCTTGCAACTAATATTCTTCCTCCATCTTTCTCCACAATGTCTTTAAAATAAGTATATGCTATAAGCATGCCATTTTGAGAAAGTTGGCCCTTGTGCTAATCCTAATAACTCCACTTTCCTTAAATATGTATCAGTCTAGATTAGCTAATCAGGTTGTCTGTCACCATATTAATTCATCTCCACTAGGTACAGGACCGTCTACTAAAACTTATGGCCAGAGGGCCTTTCCTTACATACATGGAACAATTAGGGTCCTTCACTAAACTTATTTACAGGATATAAAACAATAAACAGCCTAAGTTTATGAAGCAATTTTAAGTGCTTTCTTATACTTGGTGAGCACTAGAAATGTGAAATAGGCAAGGATAATTAACTCCATTTTACAAAAGAAGACACTGAGGCAGATTAAGGGAATATTTTTTTCCAAAAATTCTCAGCTGTTAAATGGTGAAATTGCAGAACTGGGTTTAAAATCAAGGCCCTCACACTCTAAAATCTCTTTCCTCTTTTGTTCAGTCATGAGACAACAGGGAAGTGTGTATTATGTACCGATGGCATCTTCATACATTTCTCTTTTATGTACAAAAGGTTTAGCACTTCTGCTAAACTAATTGCTCCCCAAAGGAAAACTAGAACCACTGGGAGTTGATTGAAAGAGGCGGATTTTAGTTTATTTAGGAGAAATTTCCTAGCAACGAAATGAGCTCACTCCCATGTGCCTAGTTAGCACCCCATCTCTGGATACTTTAAGTAGCATCCAAAGGCAAGGCAGTAGACTAGAGGATTTTCTGCAGGTACAGGATCAGCGAGAACTGAGGCTGAATCACAGCTTCAACACTGGCTATCTCAATGACCTTGTTCAAGGTGGATTACTCCTCTGAGCCTCAGTGTTCTCATGCATACAATGGAGGGAACAATATTCACCTCATTTGGCATAAGAAGGATTAAGTATGCATGTAACGGACCAAGCACTTTGCCTGGAACAGGGGGCTTTTTCAATAAATGCAATTGTAAAACCCTCTCCAGCCTGGCCTTTCTCCAAGTCAGTGTATCCCATATGTCCTCTCTATCTGCCACCCTTCCCAAGGCTTTTGCCACTTTTGCCTGGGTGAGGAAAGTTGGCCCCAGCAGAACCTTCTCATGGCAGCATTGGGAGCCCAGGGGCCATGAATTTCACTTCCAGTTTTGGGTCCAGAACTTTTGTAAACTGACTTTGGATTCAGAAGCCAGAAGAAGGTCATTAGGAAAAATGGAACTGGAATCCCCAGCAACTGAGTAATTCACAAGTATGCCATCAGGGAAATAGTTTTGATGATTGCCAAGAGATGACACATGGCAAATGTGTCAGTTAAAATACTCTTGTTTGAATAAAACTTCTTCTAGTCTATTCTACTGGACCCTGCTGGCACCTCAAAGAGTTTTTTGTTTGTTTGTTTGTTCTCCAAAAATAAATGGCATGGGTAACTGGGTCTCTCAGTTTGTCATGAGTTCAGTGTCTAGGTATATTACTACAAACATAAAATATGCATCTCTTATTACATATGTCTGATTACTATGGTAATACATAAGTATTGTCGAAAATTTGGAAAATTAAAATTAAAGAATTTAAAATCATCTTAAATCCTACCCAGGAATGACCACCAATAACACTTTTAGAATACAGTCTTTAGATTTTATTTTATATGAACACACATAAAAAGATGGGACCTTGTCACTTTGAGCTAAAACCAGGCAAAGCTCACCACCTTAGATTTTCATGATATCACAATGGCGTCTAGACCTGAAGTTGTCATTACCTGGCTGACTCTAAGAAATTCCCTTTGCAACCTTAGCTCTCAGTTTTCTTATCTGTGAAATGGCCTTGATCAACATTTTGAAAATCATATTTCCTGGAATGTTATGGATGTTTCTTGAAAGAATCTGTAATCAAATAGATTTGGCAAAGGCAGAGTTAAAGAAAAAACCAACATTGAATATTATCAATATTCTCAGAGCTCTTAACAAGTAAATGAGCACATGAATCCCAAGAAAGGGACTTAATAGGCCATAGAATCCTTTTTTCCTGGCACACCTGTTAGTGCGTTGTAGCAGTAATATTCTTCAGAATATCTTGGGAAGCACACTGTACCGCAATCACTAAGGTGTTTCCAATTCAATATGTGCTGGATTCCCACTTTTTAGTAACACATGAACATTGAAACTGATCCCCTGGAATGTGAACCTGATAGGATTAAAAAGCTAATCCATGTGGTATTGACTCCCATTTATTTGGAGAAATCGAGGAGTTAAAAATTGTTGAACAGCTGTAACCTTAGACCTCGGAAAGTAAACCTTTCACAACTGATATCAAGGTCACTGACAACCTGAGTGCAGGTGGACTGGAGATGTTGGCTGAGATTTTGTGGATGCCAACCCTGGATCGTGTGTAGACAGGGAAAACATGCTCCCCCGCTATGTCCTGAAGCTTCACATGTGCCCATTTCATTAAAAAAAAAAAAAAAAAAAAACCAACAAGGTGACTTACCCTGTGAGAGTTGCTTCAATTCTGCTATTCCTTGTATCCTCCGTGTTTGAGTCTTATATTCAATGCAGTTTATTTTCCTAAGTTCTCAATGAACTATAGTGGAGTGCCACAAACTATGCTTCATACCTGCTTTACTGGATAGCTTGGCTGCAACATATAGTCGGATGGTTTGGGAAGGACAAAAGTCTCATGCACGGGAAAATTAGAAAACAACATGACCATGTCCCAAAGTATGTTATAAAGTTAATAATAAAAATTCAGGGGGATCAAGAAAAGGACTAAGCTATGTGGCCAGTGTGTCTTTGCTACGGTGTGTCTCAGTTTCTTTATGTAGCACATGGGAGGTGCATACTTGAATGATGCCTCAGAAGCCTTCCAGCCTCTAGCATTTTATTCTTGTCCATCCCATTCCTGTAGAGATGAGACCTCCAGAGGCTATGAGAAGTACAAATGAAAGATTTTCAATATAGGTGTAGCACTTCCAGAGCTTACTACTTGGGACAGTGAGCCGTCTTGATGAACTACTTAAATCTTCACTTTGTCCAAGATGTTCCTCAACTTACTTGGATCAAAGCCTTCCTCTTTCTTGTCTTCTTATTTTTTTGATTAGATATATTTTTCCTAGTTGGATAGTGTACTTTTATATTTATATGTAAAGGTGGTTTTCATTTAAAGTAAAAAAGCAATGTTTAAAATTTCTAGCCCTTAGGTCAGCACAGGTGATTTCTGTAGGAAGGGCCCTGTCCACCTTTTAGATACATCCAATTCCTCTTAAACATGAGCACCTATCAGAAATAATGAAACAACTCACCCTTGGGATTTTCATTAGTTTGGCAATCACTTCTCCTTTTGAAAGATTGGTGGACTGTACATTTTATTATTATTATTATTATTATTATTATTATTATTATTATTATTAGTTAAAAGGAAGCCAACTGTTTCATTTGATACCACACATAGATAACAGCATTGTAAAGTCCCAAAGAGTTTCCCACTGAGTTCCTCCAAAGTGACCAATTCCTAGCAAAAGGTCTTCTCACACTCAGCTTGTCAGAGACCTTGCTTGCAACAGTGTCTCAGGAACACTTGTTGGCTGAATGAATGAGTGAATGAATTGGTAAATTAGTGAGTAGTGTCACTGTGTGGTATCTAGGAAGAACTTTGACTTTGGGGTCAGATAGAATTGGTTCTAAAATCGTGTGCTTCCTCTTAGTAGATGTATGACCTTCAGAAAATTACTTAACTTCCATTTTCTCATTTGTCAAGTGGGGACATGAACTCCCTTTGAGTGTTACTGGAAGGATTAGAGATGATCAATGTAAAGTGCATGATACAATGTAGGTGCCCAGTAAAAGGAGGTTTCCTTTTTCTCTCATCGCTCATGCAGCATCTGGCTCCTAGTGGGCCTTTGGGACATGTTTGATGACTGAAGGAAGCTGAGCACTATGCATTTGGAGGCCATGAGTCATTCACACCCAGAAATTACAACTCCTTTATCTATTGGGCTGCTGTTCTCACTGGGGAAGTCCCCAGTTGCCTGGTTGGCACGTTGTTCCAGCCAACCAGGTATTTACAGCTATCTCTGGCTATTCTGAGCATGAACAAGATTACCTGGGAATTTCCCTCTTGATAGGACTAGAGACTCCTACCCTTAGAGCAGAGAAGGCAGCTCTGATAATGAGATGACAAAACAGAGGGCTTTTGTCTGTTCTCAACTAAGTCCTTAGTGGCAGGAAAACAGACTGTAGTGTGCACAGGCTCAGGCCAAGGGCCACAGAATATCTTCAGAATAAGAATACAGGAGCAAGGACAAGCTAGGATCATCAGTGATACCCACTCAGAGTGGGTAAAATCCTCAGGCCACAGACAACAGGAAAAGGCAGGCAGAAAGTAGTGAGCAAGTGGCCAATTGTGTCCCGGATGCCCAGGGCTTATTAGAGCAGGGGAAGGCCAGAAGGAGTCAAAAGCCTAGGCAGAGGTGGTCAAACAAAGATCATGTCAAGGAGCAACAGCAGGTTATCCAATTGTAAATACCTGGAACCCAGATTCCAAAATACGAGGGCTCAGTGGGAGGCAGAGAGAACACTGGGGAGCAAGACAGTAGAGCCAAGCTAAAGAATATCTGGACAACCAAGAAAATCATTTTCTGGGCTCAAATAAGGAACTGAAACATTAGAAGAGCAGTCAATCTCCATCCCAGATGACAGGCATTCCAAGTTCCTGCCTGGATGGAGTATTTCAGGGTGCTGGTCCTGGTCTCTGCCAGGAGGGGTGATCAATTTCTACACCAGGTTCCCAGTGAGTCAGCTTGTATAAGTTGAGCCTAAAGCCATGCACCTCAATTGGTGAGAAATAGAGCTAATAAAACTCAAACCAAGGAATTTGTCCCTTGTGAGTTAGTTAGTTCCTCCTGCCTGAAGTTCCCTTCTTAGCAGCTAGTCAAATGTCACTTACAGACCACTTTTAGAGCACACACAGCCAGGGGTTTTGCTCAGGTCAGTGCTTGGAGGAGCCTTTTTTCAGGATCCCAAGAAGTAGTATTTCAAAGCTGATGCTATTCACTCATTTCTTTAGTTAAAGATTTATCTTCCCTCAAGCCTTATGAATTGAATTGGTACCAAAAGGATGCACTTCCCATTTGGTGCAAAGCAAAAAGTTATATAGCAGATAAGAAAGCTTTGTGCTTTTATTAAAACTGTCACAATCAGCCTGTTCATTTCCCCAGACTTACCTTGTCTACTAAGGCCTAATACCTCTCTATTATGTGAATCCTCTGTGTGGCCTTATATGAGCAGTGACTGTCATTGACATGGCCACAGAGATTAATAACATTGATGCTACTGACAGCTTACCCAGGGGTTTAGAGAATGGGAACTGATTGCTAGTAAATTGGAGGTGCAAGAAAAAGTGCAAAGAGGGCCTAGGAAAAGTTGACAACCAGTCTTTTTTGGGAGTCAAGTCAGCTGACTGCTTTAGTTTTAATACCTTCTTGAGGCCTAGAGAGTTGTCTTGATTTATGTTTGAAATGGTACCCACCTATTTTTTCCCAAACATGTAAAGTGTAGTATCAAATAACAACATACCTGACCACTCCAGCAAGTGGAAGCTTCTCTCTCATTCTGCTTTATTCTGGAAAAATAGCAGCAAATAAATTTTATTTGCTTGTAGGCCTTAATTTACTTGAAAGTTGAATATATTTCCTAGCAAACATTTTGTTTTTCTTCCTATTTTTATAGAGTCAGTCCCCTCCATGGTTTCTTTTTCTTCAGCATTTCAAAACAGAGATAAATAATTTTGCTGATGCTTTTAGTATTTCTCTGATTCCTTCATTAATCTCCAGGGACAACCATAAACCTCCGTGGCTTTAAAAACATTCCATTTTTCTTGCCAAACCAGGAGAAGAATCAAAAGAGGAAGTTAGTTATCTTTGTACTAAGTTGCCCACTCTTCCTCTAAAAGTTTGAGAGCTACCATCAGAGCCTTATTTATCATCCCTACTAAATCCTGTTCTTTGAACCATAAACAACTAAAAGACTTGGATCAGTTAGCTTAGACTGTTTTGATTCCCTGCAGAGTTCAGTTTGGCCCCAGTCATGTGGGGAGTGTAGACTGGAGTCATAAGAAATACTGTCTTTGGATGCTCAAGTCATCTTCTGTTCTAGGGAGCTCAGAGCATTGCTAAGGGAGTGGTGTGGTGTCTTCTAGCTGTGAGTTGCACTGACTCTCCACCTGAAAGTGTTGACACTGAGGTCCACAATTGTTGCATTCTGCTGCAGAAGTCTTAACAGATAGTTAAATTAAACTATTGAGATGAGACCTATTGATATACAATTAACCCAAGACAGTTTTCTTAGATATATGTGTATATATACATAGAAAGAACAGATAAATTTGAATGTTGGTAACCCTTGCCGTCTATGTGGGGAAGCCCCAGTGAACAACTTTTACAAATAATTGGCCAATAGAAACTCTTCTGCAATCCCTATTTCTCTAAAAATGTTCTCCCTTTTATTGGATAGTATATTTTCCCAACATTTAATGAAGGATTTTAAAATTCAGTCAGCATTTTTGTTTACTTGTTTACTTAATTAACAAATTAAAATTGTACGTATTTATGATGTATGACATGATGTTTTGATATATGCATCCATGGTAAGGCTGAATCAAGCTAATTAACGTCTGCATCACCTAACACATTTTTCTTTTTTTTGTGATGAGAATATTTAAAATCTATTTTCAATTTCCAGGTATACAATACCTTGCAAGTTTCAAGGATGCCATGCCTTGTTATTAACTATAGTCACTATGTTGTAAAATAGGTTTCCTGAATTTATTCCTCCTAAGTGAAACTTTGAACTCTTTGACCAGCATTTCCTCAAACCCCTCACCCCACCCCCAAGGATGTTTTGTTTTATGTTTTCTTACTGCAGTATCGCCAAATCTTTATGTGAAAAGCAGGACAAGAACGACATTGTGAAACATAAAGGGGCTGTTAGTTCTGTATAACAGTAGATTCTTTTGTGTCCTGGGTTTTTCTCCATCTAAGAGATTGTCCTATTTCTCTTCACCTGATTAGGAAACTCTAGCAGATGGGGAAGCCTTTTCCATGGGAATCTTTTTAGAGGTCAAAGATGGAGTATTTGGAGATGTTTGTATAGATCCTATGGACACCATATATCATCAAGTTATTATTAAAACAAATATGCCCATTTCCTCTATTTAATTTTGAGGATCCCTCAAAATAGCCTCAGCCTACACCTGGAAGAAGGAAAATAAGAGGGTGACCTGTGGACTACAATTTTTTCACCTAGTCTTACACTTGAGAGTGCTTTGTTGCTTAAAAAGTAATTTCCTAATGATTTTTGCATTTTATTTTTGAATAAAACCTGCAACCTCATGAAGGCAGTTACTGTCATTCAAGTTTTTTAACTCTAAGGAACTGAGGATGGAGAGATTAAATGAATTGCCCAAGCTCACAGTGTTAGTAAGTGACCAAACTGGATTGGAATTTACATGGATCTTCTGATTCCAAGTCTAGGGTTCTCGGCAAACACTAAATGCTAAAACATTTGACAAGGAAGGGGTATTAGTCTGTTTCCATTCTACTGATAAAGGCATACTGAAGACCGGGCAATATACAAAAGAAAGAAAGTTTTAATGGATTTACAGTTCCACATGGCTGAGGAGGCCTCACAATTATGGCAGAAGGAGCAAGTCACATCTTATATGGACAGCAGCAGATAAAGAGAGATAGCTTGTGCAGAGAAACTCTCCCTAATAGAACCATCAGATCTTGTAAGACTTATTACTATCACAACACCAGCATGAGAAAGTCCTGCCTCCATGATTCAATTACCTCCCACCAGGTCCCTCCCACAACACATGAGAATTCAAAGTGAGATTTGGGTGGGGATACAGCCAAACCATATCAGAGGGGCACATCAATACAAAATGAAATGAAACAGAAGCACTCATATATTTGATCATCTAGGTTTGATCTACATTTTATTATACACATTCAGTCAGCAAACATTATTAAGTACCTATTGCTTGTAAGGCACTGCAGTGCTTAGATTTTACCTCTGAGTACAGGACAGAGGTGGATTATATTGGGCCTCATTATAAGCCAACCTTGGCATGAGTAAAAGTCTTATAATGGGGCTTTGCACCAGCCACAGCTTCTAAAGTCATCATGGGTGAGTCTGTTCCACAAAAGTGAGCCAAGACTACTGTAACTATGCTGTTAACTCAGGCTGCAAATGTTCTATTCCTGAAAAAAAAAATGATGTGTTTGAGGCCTGCATGATCTCAACTGGCTGTAAATACCTTTCAGATTTCCTGGGCTATTGCTTAGTCTTCTACTGTTCCTTTCCGTCTTTATCTGACCAATTCAGAGTCCTGCTTCACAAATGCCAAACCATTTTAGTTTCTGTATAATGGAGGCATTTTTTTCCTTTTTAGGTCACATGTCTTTCACAGAGATTTTTGTCATAGATGTCTTGAAATAGGAACTGTAAAAGACATTATTTTTGAACATTTGAACATTGCTTTTTATTTTCTCAAAGGAGTTTGCACATGATCAACAGATATATTCATCAAACCCACCTACAAGATGAGAAACCCAGACTCAAAAGTTGAGGGGAGGAGAAGTGCTCTACTTTGAGAAGAAACAACAGAAATTAAGCTCAAATGTCTTATAAAATGAATCCTGAATAATCCTTTTACATTCAAACATTTTGACAGTTTTTGGGCATGAGAGGGGGAGTGAGGAGTTTATTTGGAGCCTAAATTATCTCCAAATTGTTTGTTTGCTATTAAAGGGCTGAAAGAGAAGTAAGCAAAACAAAAATAAAATTCCACTGGCTCTCCACTATGGATGAGAAGTTGCACAAAGGCCTAGCTGTTTCGTTGGTGGAGAGCTACATGGCTGCCCAAGTTTTGCAATAGAACTTAGGGAATGGCCTTATATGGGAATTAAGGATGGGAAGCAAAATGTGTTTTTGAGGACTTAAACAGACACTCCAGGTGGTGCAGACAGGTGCAGACAGCATTGACATAATGTCACCTGCATATGTACATGGCTTAGCCCTTTTAAAGCCCATTTACCTGTGCTATTGTGTTGAATTTTAGCTCTAAAATAGGTTGTGATTTGATCTTGTTACCAATTCAAAAAGTCAGTTAGGCATACCTAGTAGGTCATCTTGTCTCTGCTTGAAAGTTTCCAGTGATGGAGAGCTTTCTGTTGGCCAGGTAATGTATTTTGTGGCTGGACAGTTTTATTGTTTGGAAATTATTCTGTATATAGAGTTCAAATATATTTTATTGAAACTTCTATCTACTGGTTTTATTATAACTGCTACACAATAATTTTTCTTCCTCATCCACACAATAACTTCAACCATTTGAAAGCAGTTATCAGAACTCCCTTAAATCTTCACATCTCCAAGCTAAACACCTCTCATTTTCTCAACCAAGCCTTTATTAATATGGTCTTCATCTCCTCCTAGCTCTGTTCACCTTCTCCTAGAATAGATTTCTGGCATCTCCATGACCCTAAGCGATCAAATCTTCTGGTAGCTCCATGACTTTAATCACAGCATATTAAATGTTTCCTGACCAATATAGTGTGATTGTTAGCAGCCTCTATTGAGATTTTTTATTTCAATTACTGCCATCTAGGATTATGATGACTATTTTAGCAACCATTGTTAGCTCAAAAAAAGCTTGTGGTCAAATGACATTAACAGTCCCTTTTCCATAACAACTGTGACTCATTTCTCCTCATTTAATTCCTTCTCATCTTCTTAAGAACGAGCAACCTACGTGAAAAGTTTCAAGGGTTAGAACAGATCCTGTCACCTCAATTTAAAGTGGTACTAGATAACATTTACTGGCCACTGACTAAAGGCCAGTCATTAGAACTGTTCTGAGTAATTTTCCTACAATAACTCACTAAATGCTCATAATAACCCTTGGGGGTAGGTTCTATGAATGCTCCATTTGAAAGATGTGCAAATGTAAGCGTGGAGATGTTTGGTAACTTGCTTAAATTCACACAATTTGTAACTGAGAGAGGTGAGATGCAAACACAGGCTCTTCAGCCCATACCCTTCACCCTGCTTTCTAGCTGGTGCACATAGTTAGTAGTCAACAGGAATTAAACCTCGGTCTCCTGGCTGATAGATCAATGTTCTCTCCTCACCCCAGTGTGGCCTTCCTGAAGTGGTAACAAGTCTTTCACTTTTGAACTTTATATAAGCTGTTTTGTTTTGCTTTTATACAAACTGAGATTCATGACCCATTATGAATTCAATTTAGTGGGTCAATACAAGCAAGAGAAAGGAAAAAAGAAAGGAGGGAGGGAGAGAGAGAAATATCAAAAGACATCATACAGAGTAAGTGCGAATTTTGTTTCTTTAAACTCTTATTTTAACATGTGTAAAATGCACACAAAAATACCTATTTGTGTGTGTGTGTACAGAATATGATGAAAAGTGTATTTCTTATCTCTCTCCTACAGTCAAAACAGTTCGAGAGTTGCTGCCTTATCTATTGTATATACCAAACTTTGTCCATTTCTTTATGCTAGGGTTAAACAGGGATTGGAGGGGACACTTTAGTTTTAAATCTCCACTCTTGATCTGCAGCCAGTAAGAGCACAACTTGCAACTAAGCAGAAAGTTCAAGCAAAGAAGCTTAGAGTGAAAAGAGATGATTGAGGGCTGAAATAAAAAACAAAAAGCTGTTCCAATTTCATTTGAGTTTCCATTCAGCAGCCTCATAGATTCCTAACTCATCACCTCAGGCAGGTCACTTCCCCTCTCTCCAAGTTGTTTGCCAGAACCAGCCAAAGAATGCAGGAAATGGTACTCTCTTTTTCTGAGTGAATCTTGGCAAAATGACTTCAATTTAGCCAGCAGTGCAGGAAGCGACTGTAAATATAAATTTGTTTTATATGCTCCCCCCAAAGGAGACTTGCAGTTTGCCTCCCTAGTAAACAGGGATGTGTATTCCTGATCATCTTACTTGGATCATTTTTTTTTTCACCCTTCTATGTAGCAATGTCCTTAATTGAGGTAGTAATATTGGGCTTGTTGGATTGTCATGAAGTTTAATTTGAATGTTAAAGGACCCCCTTGGTGCTCAGATAAAAATCATTATATAAGGAGGAAAAGAAAATTATGTTGACTAATTATAGGTATATAGAATTCCCATCCATTATGTCCACAATGATATGTATCTGAATATGATATGTTGTAGACTGAAAATAGTAACTCTCCCTGGTTATTTCCACAGTCACTTTAGGCACTTGGGAAAATGCATTCTCCCATTTTATTCAATTAAAGTATGTGTAGGAATGAGGCAAGTACAGTACAAAAATCTCCAGGAATCAACAAAGGACCACCAAGAGAATTTAAATGGATTTCAGCCATTGTAAACAGAAGACAATTTAAGTCCAATTCACTGTTGAAAACTTAATTGAGGCTGGGCACCGTGGCTGCTTTGGGAGGCTGACGCAGGAGGATTGCTCAAGGCCAGGAGTTCAAAAGCAGCCTGAGCAACATAGCGAGACCCTATCTCTGCAAAACTTAAAAAAAAAAAAAAAGTAGCCAGTCGCATGTGCCTGTAGTCCCAGCTACTAGGGAGGCTGAGGTGGGAGGATCACTTGATCCCAGGAATTCAAGGTTGCAGTGAGGTATGATCATGCCACTGCACTCCAGCCTGGGCAACAGAGGAAAATCCTGTCTCAGAAAAGAAAAAGCAAATGAAAGCAGAGAAAAGAAAGGAGAAGAGGGAAGGGAAGGGGAGGGGAGGGGATGGGAGGGGAGGGGAGGGAAGAAAGAGGGAGGGGGAGGGAGGGAGGGAGGGGGAGGAAGGGGGAGGGAGGAAGGAAGGAGGAGGGAGGGGGAGGGAAGGAGGGAGGGAGGAAGGGGGGAGAGAGGGAGGGAAGGAAGGAAGGAAGGAAGGAAGGAAGGGTGGGTTTGAAAAACCATGAGTTCACATCAAATACTCAGGTTATTGAGAATTGGGAAAATCTAAGAGCTGTAGAGAGTACTATGCATTTTGAACCCGTTTTCCCTGAGTGTGTGTCCTCAAATATAATTGTGTAGTCAAGTGGTATTCAGTCTTCTCTGTTGAGTGATTATGGTTGAGTTAGAAAATGGCAGTGACCTTTGACAGCAGAAGTGAAATGGCTGCTGAACGTACCACAGCAAGTTGTTGGAGCAGGAAGTTGGACTCACAGAGAAGTGCTCTTTCCATTACCCCATGCTGCCTCCCAGTGGGAAGGTGACAATGGTGTTAGGATGTAATCTCATAAGTTACTATCTTTTCTTCCCACTGGACAGGTGGCTCAGAATTTTAGGATGACTTATTAACTTAACAATGTTGGGTTTGGCATGCAATTTGAGAACTAAATGACTTCTCTTCAGGAAAAATTAAATATTTAGTTTTATTTATTTCACCCAAAGAAAAAAATAACACTTTTTTTGCATTATGAGCTATTTATTAACATCGAGAGGCAAATCTGAAAACCTTCTTAAAGGGGATTTGGTGTAACAGTGCAATGGCAAAGTAAAAATCATTTCCCCATGCCCACATGCTCACCCCACCCTCCTTACACACACTCCCTGATAGGAGCATGATCACTCCCTCAGTGAAAATGTTGGAGAGGAATCTAGAGCCACAGCAGCGCTTCCTGGGTATTGCATACCTGTAACATTTGATCCTCTTAACATTGCCGGTTGTCAGTTTACTTCATTGCCTACCCCTGACAGGTGGGCTGAAAGGGGTGGTATTGGGAGATGATTAGGGGCAGTGTCTCAGCACACAATCTTTGAATTGGTATTGGAAAGTGGCTTGGAGGTCCACTGTTCTAACTTCCCATATCATAAAGGACTCTCTGACAAAAGGGCATTCTGTCTCGTCTTAAATTTCCAGCAGCTTCTCTATTTCTGAACATTTTTGATTTTCAGAAAACATTTTATATTTTGCGGAAATCTATTTCCCAGCTACTTCCATCATTAGTCTCTTCCTGGAATTATGCATATTGTACAAGTCTAATTATTCTTCTGTGCCTTGGCCCTTGATATATTTGAAGACAGACATCATCCCTGACCCTCCCCACTCTACATCCAAGTTTTTTTGTTTTGTTTTGTTTGTTGGATTTTTTTCGGCTGGAGTGCAGTGGTGCCATCTCGGCTCACTACAACCTCTGCCTCCTGGGTTCAAGCAATTCTGCCTCAGCCTCCTGAGTAGCTGGGACTACAGGTGCACACCACCATATCCAAGTAATTTTTGTATTTTTAGTAGAGATGGGGTTTCACCACGTTGGTCAGGATGATCTCGATCTCCTGACCTCATGATCCACCTACCTTGGCCTCCCAAAGTGCTGGGATTACAGGCGTGAGCCACCACACCCAGCCCTACATCCAAATTTTGACTCTTCAGGCTAAATATCCTCATTTTTCCTCCTGTGATATCTTTCTTCTTTGATAACCACCATTATTTGTGTTTCTGTTTATCTTCTCCAGTTTGTCAATGTCCTTCTTACTCTGTACTCTTTGGTTACAGATATTTAAGCAGCCATCAATCCACCCAACTGTACCATCACACACACACACAGGGTTCTATCAAAACTGCTAAGGCTTGATCGGAAATGTTTACCCAGCTGTCGCCCAGAGTGTGTTGACTCACTCCTGTTGAGACTTTGCTTCGCTTCTGGTGGGGAAGCTGTGCACTCCTCACTTTTGATATTCTGCCTTGTTGCAGAAAAGCACGATAGAGGTTAAGATTGCATTTGCGCTCCAGAGTTGCTGAATCTCTCTGCTTTTAAGTTCTGTGGGGTCCTTTGGGGGCCATTTGAAACCCAAATTGGTGAGGTGTGGCCCACAGTCTGTGGCCACATAACTCACTGTGGGCTGCTTCCCTATCCCACGCTGTCAGCTGAAGCTTCGGGGCATCCCTATGTTTGAGAAAAAACAATCTGGACCTTCTGTATATTAGAAAGGGTGAGGATCTGAAGCTTTTGTGAAGACAATATGGTGCTTCTATTGATCCATGTGAGTCGAACATATGGAGGCTCTGCAAAAAAAAAAAAAAAAAAAAAATGCCTGCCCTATTTAGTGACCCGGGCTGATGAGAAGGTGTGTTACAAATTCGTATTCCTCCCAGCATGTGGTCTGGGACACATCGGGCTCATTTTACTGATGAGTTCCTCGAATCAAGCAGGGGCCATCATCTTTTACCAGTTTATAGCATTAATTGAGTTGTGTGGGAAACACTGCAGGTGCGTCTGTGAGAGGAGAGAAAATTAGGAAATGCTGTTCCAGCTCTCAGAGAATAGGTAAATAGAAAAGAGTGAGCAGCCGTGTAACTGGCAGCATATGAACAAGAGCAGCTGTGCAGGGGCAAAACGAGGCCATCTTTTTAGATGGAGGAAGACAGCTCTAGTGCTAATGGGGGAAGACAATCTGAGCTTTGGGCTGTTCTCTTGGTTATGGTGACCACATTCATCAAGCCAGAAATACAGACCTGTGGTCTGATAGAGGATTTTTAGTGCACTTCTGGGAGTGTTGAGTTGGTAAACCTTGGTTACTGAAGTATTGAGACTTCCAGTATATGAGAGTGTTCAGTAGAGACAGTAAATCAGAATACTGGAAGTATCAGCTGTCCTAAAAAGGTAGGTGTGTATGGTAATTGTGGTGATAGTGCCCAGACTTCTGAGGAATGGAAACCCTGACTCTAAACTCATTCAGGGCTCTTTGCTTGTAACTCAGCATACCTTTCCATAGAGAGATGCCTGTTTCATTGTTCCTCCACATTCTTTCTGGATCCCACAGCAGTGACCCATATTGATCAAAGGTCTTTTTAGCCACACCACTACTTGATTCTATATATTTATAACTCATGACCTTTAAATTGAGTTACACTATTAAGCACCAATGGGTTTCCTGGAAGTAATATATTTATACAGTGAATGTACATTGAGGATGTGAATGGCTAGCCACGTCTCAGTTTATGGTACATAGGAGAATCACTTGGGAAAATTTAAATATAGATAGAGAGATATAGATGGATAGATAAATTTTCTGTCTCCAACTTCTAATTTAGCATGGCTAGAATGGAAGCCACGTAGAAAGTTAGAATTTTAATAAGCCCTGCAGGTAAATCTGATGGAGGGCTTCCAGATGTGTATCTTCAAATACTAGCTGGAAGACAATTCTCTCAAGGGGCTCCAATTTCCTGAGTTTGGGGAAGGAAGCCAGGAAGGCTGCCTCCAGGATTTTCTCTCCCTTCTCCCAGTCTTCATGAAAGGGCTTCGAGTTCTACTGTACAGTCTTGCCAAGCAGAGTTTGGAGCAGAGTAAATTCCTTTTAGGATTAGAGGATTAGGAAGCTGAAAGGTGATTCAAATTCTTGATTAAACAGAAAGAAGGAAACAGGAGGGGACACACCCGAGCACCCACATCACTCCAATGTGTTTTCTCTGTAATTAAAGGAAGTGATTGTAAAATATTTGAGAGGATTAAATGCTCAGAGAATATAGTGATCAAATAACATGAGATGCTGCATTCTTTAAAATGATCTCTGGCTTGGCTTTCCATGTGTTTTTTAACTGCTGTCACTTACACCTCAACACTGACGGATTGCCCAAATGGAAATACTCTCTGCTAAGTTTGGAAAACAGCCCTGGGTCTCATATCAGGAGATACTGGGTTCTAGTCTGGGGTCCTCCATGAATTTTTAAGTGACAGTGAGATAAGGTATAATGTTTTTATTGCTCGTTTTTTGTTCTTTTTGTGGAGTTAAAACAATAATTCCTTCAATGTTTTTCTATGCTTTTGCCTTTATTAATATCCACTACTCCACCAATGACGTGTTGAAAAGCCATTTTAAATATTCTCTAGAACAAATGATATTCTCTAAATATTCTCTAGAACAAAGGAAGTAAATTTTTAAATAAATAGTCACATTTGTCAAGTAATTTCCAGACGCCAAACTTTTTTGGGGAATAGAGAGAGGCATTCCTCCCCAAAGGAGATCATAACCGGGGATTGCAAGGGGTCCTGGTGATTTAACAAGAAAGGAAGGCAATTCTGTCTCCAAAATAAAACTGCAATAGTTCCCCAGGCCAGTGCATGTTGGCCATGCTGTATGGTCAGCCATGTAGGAGAGAGCTCCAAGCCTTGGGACCATACAGCTCAGGACTGGACTCACCACTCAGCTCAGGACTGGCTTCATGGGCATTCCACGCTGGCAGTCATGAAGGGCGCACACTTAGAAGATCTCACACTTGGTTTAGTGCTTGGTTTTTGCTATCTGAAATTCTTAATCTTTGAACAAGGGGCCTCACAACTTTATTATGCATTGATCTCCACAAACTATGTAGCTGGTCCTAACTCAGATTCTATGTGCCCTTGGACAAATTACTCATCCCTCTAAGGTAGAAGAGACCCAAAATTCATTTATATGATTGTGATGACAAAATACAAAAATATATATTAAATGCTTTTTAAGTATAAGATATTTAATAAATATTATGCTTAAAGGAAAGGAGAAAGACTAGAGCTGAAATTGGCCAACTTTTTCTATAATGGGCTGAACAGTAAATATTTTAGGCTTTGCAAGCCATACAGTTGCTGTTGCAATGACACAACCCTGCCACTGTAGCTTGAAAGCAGTCATAGATCATACAATAATGAATGGGTGCATCTGTGTTGCAATAAAACTTTATTGAAAAAACAGGTGATACAATTTGCCAACCCCTGGACTAGAAGGTAGCAAAGCCAAAGAGAAAGAAAGCTGAGATGAATAGATCAGTGGTTTCAAAGTGTGATCTTAGGACAACAGCATCATTAGTACCTGTTAGAAATGCAGGTTCTCAGGTCTTCCCCCTGACTTGCTATCTCAGAGGTTCTGGGGTTGGGCCCCAGCAACCTGTGTTTAACACATCCTGCCAGTGATTCTGATGCATAGCCCAAGTTTGGGAACCACTGCTCTTAAAGAAATTCAAGAATGTCAAACTAAATTGGAGAACAAACTTAAGAAGAATCCATGAATTGACTGTTGATCATTATAGTGATCTTTATGCTGCCTTATAGTTGTGAACACACCTCAAAGCTTTTCTGCTTTTCTCTCCATTAATCCTCATAACCAGCCTGTGTTTCATAAGAAAATAGTCTTACAGAAAATTATTTGAGTGATTTATTTTCTCTGTTCTCCCAAGGATGATACATAGCTAGTACCTTTCTAGATTCATAGGAGAAAAATTCATTCACAATGAATGCCACAGAACATTAGTTTGCAAAGTGTGCCCCCCAGACCAGCAGCATCAGCATCCTCTGGGGACTTGTTGGAAAGGCAAATTCTCAGGCTGTACTGATTACTCTGGGGATTGGTCCCAGTACTGTTTTAACCAGCCCTCCCGGTGATTCTGAGCGCACACTAGTTGGAGAACCACTGGGTAAGGGAACTAAGGCCTCCCAACTCTGCTTGAGAAGGGCTGCCACAACCACCAGTGAAGGAAATGGGTTGAGTAATTGCCCAAGGGCACTTGGCTGGTACCAGGAAGGGTGTGGATTTGAGTCCAAGCCTTCCAATTCTAAGCCCAGGGACTTTTATACTCTGCCAAATAATACTAGAAACAAATAAAATCTCCTGTCTCCCCCGACCTTTTTAATTTAACATGTGAATTCATTTAACTCCACAAAAACAATAAACTACATATGGGTCTTTAATATATAAAACAGAACAAACTGTTTAATTTAACACCCTGAGAAGATTCAGCTTCCTCACTTGGGCTAATATTGTTAATTTAGTTTTGTTGGGGGAATTAGCCACCCCTTGCTTTGATGGGTTCTCTTCTTTCTACCCTACCCTGCCTAGCATGAGGAATAATCTCTAGTCCTGCAGTGGTGTATAGCTCTGTCTATTCTGTGCTCTTCTATCTATTCTGGGATGAGACTGGACTTTCTTGTCCTTTGTTCAGGCAGGAGCAATGGCATTGAAAAGTTGAAAGAAAAATAAAGTCAGCAGGAGATAGACTTTTGAGATTCTAGCTTTTGAAGCCAAACAGATTCATCTAATGAATTCCGTCTTTTTGTGATTCTTTGTATTCTTAACATCATCTTTGCCTGCATGTGAGTGACTTCTGGCCACCGAGGGGCAGCACTTCAGCCTGTGGCCATGTGGGAGGCATTTTCTTCCTTTTGGCTGAAGCTTTGGGTATGATGGGAGGTAGGGAAGGTGGGGAATGGGTGGCACAACCCTCTGCCTGCAGCATTTAACCCACACAGTGGGCTTGGTGACATTCTAGTGATTTGATTTATTCCACCCCTAGAATCCAACCTTTCCTGTCATTACAGCCAGACATTATACACTTAGGGCACAAATATGCTGCACATAGAAGCTATAGGGAAACACTTGATACTGGGGAGATCCATTCTGTAATAATTGTGACTTGACCAGTTAGAAATATTACCCAGGGACAAGCATTCTTAGAAATGTTTAACCATTAAGGTTCTTAAACCATTAAGAATCACTACTTTTTATTAAATTTCTTTCCCACCAGTATATATTTTAACACATCTTTTAAATTCCCATAGAAAGTGCTAATTCCCCAGTTACCAACTTACTTTAGAATCTAGTTATTCTGCCTATCTAGGCTCATGTCTGTCTAGAGCTGTATGCTTTCATGTGGTAGCCAGTAGCCACATGTGGCTATTTAAGTTTGAATTAATTAAAATTAAGTACAATTTAAAATTCAGTTCTTGGGTCACACTAGCCACATTTCAAGTACTCAGTAGTTCGACGTGGCTAGTGGCTGGACAGTGCAGGTGTGTAATAGTGCCATCATTTGAACAGCACTGCCCTAGAACTCTGTTCCCACTCACTACATATACCTCTCTTTCTCTCTCTCTCTGTCTCTTACAATTTATAGTATCTTCTCATGTCTTTTGCTCCTATCAAAGCTATCTTAACCAGCACCTGTGTTAAATATTTATTTCTACATTATATAGTCTAATTGCTAATATTGTTTCATGTATGTACCTTTTAATAAGAGTAAAACTTCCCAGCTAAATTGGGTTGGTGCTCTTGATGGTGGAATTTCAGATATCAGCTAGTGCAAGAGAGAGGTGGAGCCAGGCACGGGTGGGTGGGCTGGGAATGGCATTCAGCCAGGCCCTCCCCAAATCATACACAGTAGATAGGCATTTTCTAGCCAATGTTTACTATGAAAATGTAAAAAGATACAGAAAATTTGAAAGAATACCAGATTATTATTGGTTCATGATTTTATATGTGAATATATAAGATATGTTTTGCAATTTTATAAATGTTCATGTCGTTTTTTAAAAAAAGATGCTATTGATATTCTGTCTCTAGCAGACAAGAATACTTGAGTAACTCTTTTTACCTCTTTATGGTATTTTCAGAATAAATTCTGACTTATGTTATTGGGATTATTAGTGCCTCATTAATTCAGCAATAAATGAAAATATGGATCTCAAAAATTGGTAATAAAAAGTTATTTCATATATATGTGATAAAGTTTACATGTTGTATATTTATGTTGTATTGTCAAATATGGCTATTAAATATTATATAATATTTTTTAAAAAATAATACAATGAACATCTATGTACCTCTACCTAGATTCAAATATAGCTGAAATTTGCCAAATTTATCAAATTTGTTGGCCCATTTGAAAGGTCGATTGCAGGAAGCATGACCATCCACTGCTACGTACTTCAGTGAGTACTTCTTAATTCCCTTACTTAACCACGTCACCATTTTTCACACACACACAAAATAAACACTGATTCCACATCAGTTAAGCATTTACTGACACTAAACACACCCACCTGTTCCTATTCTATTCCACATAAAAAAATAGATTTTAGGTATAAAATAAAGCTCTTTTTCCCCACTTACTCTGGGCAGTGCCTCTCTAACATGCATACACCTGCTGCCCACACAAGGAGTTCAGAGCATTTGTCTTCCTTGCTTGCCCTGAAATGTCGGGGAAAAGGTAGAGAAATAGATCATTATCTGATGTTATTGACAACTTAGATCCCTTTCGCTTATCAGCCAACTGAGTAAGAAAACTCTTTTTTGAACAATGCCCAGCCACGCTGTGAGACAGCTTTTAAACCAATCTACGGAGAGTATGGGGATGACATAGATGGTGAGAGAGAAAGAAACAAAGAAATGGAAGGCACAGCCCTTGCCCTCAAAAACTTGATAAAGCAGTCAGGGCTTTTGAGCTGGACAAATACAACTGTCATCATTATTGTAACACCTATCACACAATCTCTTTTTCTCTACAGTGAGCTTCTTGCAGGTATCTTCATCCCCAGGGTATAAGCACAGACTAGGTACAAAATAAATGCTTATTGAAATTCACCACAAAACAGTCATCAGACCCAGTTCATCTAATTTCACAGAGTAGGTGCTCAATAAATACCACAGTGGTTAAATTGAACTGATTTATTCATCTCCTTTCTGGGAACTCTTTGAAACTTAATATCTGTATTGCTCATTTGATAGTCTGATGTTGTTATTTAATAATTGACATCTTATTTATTTTTCCTTATATATAGCTTGTCTCCATATTAAATTAAAGGTCTTTTAGGCCAGGAGCTATATCTTCTAGTTCTTATTATCTTACATAAAATCTTCTAGGGTACTGAGTCTACAGCAGGCAACTCATACATATTTGCTCAATGAATGGACACATAGATGAATAACTGAATGAATTAAACAGAATTGAATTTTGCAAACAGGAAATACAATTATTTTGGACACGAGGTTTAGTGTGGATCCATGCTATAAAATCAATGACACTATCACTTTTTCAAAAATAAGGGCAAAATGAATTACTCCTCTGTGACTAACTTTTTTTGTTTATGCATAAGATTTCTAGTTTTCTGACAATACATACACACAAAACAAATACAAAGCTATTTGTTGCTCTATGCCTGGGAGTGAGTGCATATTCCTTTTTGTTTCCTGGGCATATGTCACCTCTGTTCATTTTGCTTTGAATTTCCCTGCTCTTGTAAGGATAATGCAGTGGATTTAAATGTCCTCTTTATAGTGTTTTTCTCATAGTCAAAGATGTCAATAAAGTTGGTATTACCAATAAGAAAAAAAGAAACCTCCCAAAATGGAAACTCATTTTCACAGACTTAGCAATGCAAAATCCTGTGATTGTATTGAAACTAGCTAATTACAGAGCACAGGTTGTAATGAATCTGACCTGATAACAGCTTATCTTAAAAAGACCTGGTCATCTGTAGTTAGGGTAGGCTAGACTGACTTAACAACTACGTGATGGTTCAGGGCCTGATGTTTCTGGCTAGTAAGCAATACTTCTCCATACAGTGATGCAGAGACCCAGGCTCCTTCTACCTCATGGTTCTGCCATCTGCTAGGTCTTATCTTCTTGCATCAAGTTGGCAAAATAGGAAAATGGGAGCATGATAGAGCACTTTCATTCCTCTAAAGACTTAGGACTTGGTTGAAAAAAGGCACATCTCTTCTGCTCACATGCCACTGAAACTATCTCTGGTGGCCACATCTAACTAATGGGAGTTGACAAATATAATCTAGTGGTATCTCCAGAAAGAAATGGATTTTTCATGAAGGGCTAGCAACCTCTGACAGGAAGTTTCAGGTGACCTCAAAATGCAACAGATAAAGGAAAATGTAGACCATGAATAAAAGTATAAGAGACCACAATTATAGAGGTGAGTAGCTTTAGGATAACATACTGGTACAACCCAGCTGGAGCAGGTGTCCGGGTACCACATATTAAAGGGAACCTCAATAAAACAAAGCTGGAACAGAAAAGAACAGACCAAGATCACTGGAGTCCAAGAGGCATGTTCAGGGAGAAAGGATGACTAGCATTGGAGATGTTTGTCCTGGGCAAAAAAGATATGGGAATATGCAGTGATTGCTAAAAGCCTTTTAGAAGATGAAGCTGACTTTTTCTGGAGGGTTACAGAAGCTTGAATGGTGACTCCCATAGAATTTGGAAGGATACGGAATATGTATATGTTATTTACTTTATACATAGCTCCTAGCACTATGTCTAACACATCTTAGATACTCAGTAACTATGTCTGGATGGAATTAATTAGTAAATTAATTACCAGTACCCAGATTTCAGTTATGGGTGCTAAGAGAATTTCCTGAGAAATAAAAGGGTTCTGATACTAAAGGCACTGAAGAATTGGGTGAACTTGCCAGGAATGCTGCAGCCATGACAGAAATGGGGATGTTGCAACAAGCCACAACATTCACAGCATTCAGTATCCTCTAAGCTAAGGTTGCTTCCACCTCTGATTCAAGGACTCCTCATTACAGGGCAAACTTTTCAGAAATGACTGTGTCACAGCAGGTTTCAGCATCGAAGCTAACATCAACAGGTGTCACACAAAAATTAATTGACTGGGAGAACTGTCAGAGGAGTTGTTTCCTCATAATTGGAGGAAGCCACCTTTGGAAAACTCCAGCCCCTTGCCTCCATGCCAGAAAGTTTTGGTGCTACCATGAGCTTTGGCTCAGAATTTTACCTCCACAACCTTTTAGCCACTCATCCCTTACCACAGGTGTCCTCATAGCCAACGGCCAGAATCACCTATTGGGCACCCTTTCATTTCCTATGGCCCAGCAGCAGTTCTGATTAGAAAGGTCAGTTGCTTCATGATAAAACTCCTCAGTCCTATTTTACAGATAGCCAGGCGTTATGTGGATAGGTTCACTAATACCAAGTAAAGACTCCAGGGGACACTGGAAATCTTTGCATTTTCAGCTAAGTCCAGAACTGGTCTGATTCTTGGAACTTAAGTGATTAAGAGGAGCCTGAAACACCAGAATTGTGGTATTGTGGACAACTCTGTAGAAAGCTCCAGGAAAGAAACTAGGGGCTATCCTTTTTCTCTTCTGATAGTAGTCCTAGCAGCCACTGAAGTGACTAGCACCTACTCTGTTTGTCCTTAGTGTTTGTGTGTTCTTAGTGCCTTTTGGTGTAGCTAGTACAAGTGAGAATCAAAGGGAGAAAATATCCAGCAAAGATAAAATTTTAGACAAACCATTCCTCATAGCTCACTTTCGTCAGGAGAGAAACTGACAAGGCACAGAAAAAAATGTCCTCCTCTCTTTTAAGAAGAAAAACAGTCAATATTCAGTAATAGGAACTGTCCTAAATTGAGTCAGGAACTACAATTTGACTAGATTAATTTTATGTGTTTATTTGTTTATAGCCCTCCCTTGTTCTGGAAGGTATATTAAATGACTTAAAGGACAAAACTCAACAAGGGAGGAGAAATAAAGAAAACACAACAGAAGAAATCAAAGGTGGGGATATAAATGCACTCAAGAAGAGGACTAGACTAGTTTAAGTAATCTTGTTTTGGTGGTCATGCTTATAATTGTATGACCTTGATAATGCTCTTAAACCCTTTTTTGTTTGTTTTTACTAGCAGCTTTAAAAAGGTATGACTACATGCCATAATATTCATCTTTTAAAAAGATACAAAATAGTGATTTTTAGTATATTTGCAGATTTGTGCAATCAGTATTACTTTCTAATTCCAGATCATTTTCATCACCCCACAAAATAAATCCTATACCCATTAGCAGTTACACCCCATTTTCTTTCTATAGCTCCTGGCAACTACTAACTTACTTTCTGTTCCCATACATTTGCCTTTTCTAGATGTAATCAAACAATAGGTGGCTTCTTTTATTTGGCTTCTTTCACTTAGCATAGTATTTTTAAGGTTTAGCCATGCTGTAGGATGTATTGATACTTTCTTCTTTTTATGGCTGAATAATATTCCATCATATGGATATACTCTATTTTGTTTATCCATTCAATAGCTGATAGACATTCTGGTTGGTTCTACTTTTTGGTTATTGTAACTAATGCTACTATGAACATTTATATAGAAGTTTTTGCATGAACATATGTTTTCAGTTCTCTTGGGTATATACTTAGGAGCAGAATTTTGGGATATGTGGTAATTTTACACTTAACTTTTTGAAAAAATTTCCAAACTGTTTTCCAAAGCAGTTGCACCATTGTATATGCTCAGTAATAATATATGAGGATTCAAATTTCTCTGTGTTCCTACCAACATTTTCTGTCGTCCATCTGTTTTATTATGGCCACCCTAGAAGGTATGAAGTGGCATCGCATTGTGGTTTTGATTTGCATTTTCCTAATTGCTGATGATGTTGATCATCTTTTCCTGTGCTTCTGGCCACATGTATATTTTTTGGAAAAGAAATGTCTATCCAAATCTTTGCCCATTTTTCAATTGGATTGTCTTTTTATTGTTGTATAGGGCTTCCTTATGTATTCTGGATAGAAGTCTTTATCAGATATGTGACTTGCAAAATTTTCCTTTTATTGTATGAGGTGTCTTTTCACTTTCATGCCAGTGACCTTCGAAGCATAACTTTTTATTAAGTTTAATGTATTATCTTTCTTGTTCCTCATGCTTTGGTGTCGTATCTGGGGAGGGTTTGCCTAACCAAAGGTCAAAAAATATACTCATGTTTTCTTCTAAGAAATTGATAGCTTTAGCTCTTGCCTTTAGGTTTATGATCCACTTTGAATTTATTTGGTGTATTATAGAAAGCAGGGCTCCAGCTCTTCTTCTTCCTCCTCCTCCTTCTTTTTTATTTTATTTTATTTTATTTTATTTTATTTTTTGAGACAGGGTCTTGCTCTGCCACCCGGGCTGGAGTGCAGTGGCGTGATCTCAGCTTACTGCAACCTCCACCTCCCGGGTTCAAGTGATTCTCTTGCCTCAGCCTCTTGAGTAGCTGGGATTAAAGGCATCCACCACCATGCTCATCTAATTTTTGTATTTTTAGTGGAGACAGGGTTTCACCATCTTGGCCAGGCTGCTCTTGAACTCCTGACGTCGCCACCTCGGCCTCCCAAAGTGCTGGGATTACAGGCGTGAGCCACCACACCTGGCCCCTCCTCCTTTTCTTCTTTCTCCTTCTCCTTCTTCTTCTCCACTTTCTTCTTTTGCATGTGTATATCAGCTTTTCCCAGCACTATTTATTTATTGAAAAGACTTATTCCCCATTATATTATATTAGCACCCATGTCAAAAGTCAATGAGCAATAAGTATCAGGGTTTATTTCTGGACAATCAGTTCTGTTCTATTGATTTATATGTCTTTTCTTATGCCAGTGTCACACTCTTGACTGCAATAGCTTTGTAGAAATTTTAAAATTGGGAAGTATGAGTCCTCCAACCTTGTTCTTTTTCAAGATTGTTTTGGCTATTCTAGGTCCATGGCATTTCAATATGAATTTTAGGGTCAACTTGTCAATATCTGTAGAAAGGCTCTCCTAGATTTGTTAATGCTCTCCTAGATTTGCTAAGCCTCAATTTTCTCACGTATTTAAAAAGATTGGTAATTCATGTCCTGTAGAGTACTTGTGAAGCCCCCCAAAATATAACTCTACTTTAAATGTTTAAAATACTAATTTCAAATCCACATTTTATATTGTTTATCTCATTTTATAAAATTCAACCAATTTTAATCCTCATTTTTGGAAAAATATATTTTTGCCATATTTATTAACCTAGCATTGTCATCGTCACACCTCTGGACTCACTGAAAACTGTGACCTTTCCCAGCTTACACAAGGACCAGATTGGTACTACTGCCAGGTACCTGTGTTAGAATTGAAGAATTCTAGATGTGTAAAGGAAAATGGCCTCACCTACCTTAAGGTGGGATGTGGTTACTCTCAGAAAGGTGAGAAGGAAGGAGCAATTGAAAGGAAGGATGAGTAAGGAGAAATGGGGAACTTCTTTAACTGCTGGCAGTGTGTAGAGAATTAGACTGAAAGTGGCTTGTCTTCAGAGGCTGGTATCTGGAGGGCAAGGCTGAGGAGAAAATGTGTTCCTGCTCGCTACTCTACCTCTAGCTGGAGAGCCCCATTATTTGAATGGACCAGAATCCAGTAATCCAGTTTGTAGGTGTCTGCTCGGCTGTCATTTGTTCTCCTGGCTGACTGCAAATATAACTCAGAGTGATGAAGATTACAAGGAAGAGTGTCTTGGCCAAGGTCCAAGGCTGTGAGGTTTTCTCATTCAGTCTGTCCTCTGAACTTAGGAGGGAGTATCGTACCAATTCTGCTGCTAGGCTCAGAGTGGTCGAAAGCAGAAAGCAATCAAACCACAGCTTTTTCTCTTCTCCTGTCCCAACTATTTATAGTAACCGATGCTACTGTCACAGTTATCTTAGCTCATGTTCACTGAAAGTAAGACCTTATGCTATGCATTACCTTCATATGAAGTCAGCACAGTTATTATTATCCTGATTCTACAGATGACAAAACCAAGGCACAGACAGGTTGTGTATTTTGTCAAAATTATAAATATTTAAAGGGGAGTATGTCCAGGATTGATCCGAGACATACCATGCTATATCATGTCAACCCTCTTTTCTTCTGTTTCTTGTCTCTGTAGCTCAAATAGCATTTTCTCAATTTGGCGATACTTGGAGAATCACAGAATTAGCTTACAACCCTCAGGAATTAAGACTCTTAAGAGCAGTGGCCTAATTTCATTTCTTCAAGGAAGCGCCTTCCAAGATTCCGTAGATTACACTATGGTTTCTTGTCTATGAATTCCTATTGCATTCTTTCAGGAAGTCAGCACCTGAGTCCATAACTATAGGATGGGTGTTTCTGAAGGCTGAGAACTGCCTGCCGTCTGGGTTACTGGCATCATTGACAATGCCGAGACATGCCTCTTCCTCTCTGAGATTGTTGTTAACTGGAGCAGGAGGTTCTCACTAAAGACATGCCGACTCCCTCCTATGGCCTTCATGATGTAACCATCATACACACTGCTGCTGTTCTATAATAATAGGACACCATTCAGGGACAAACAGCAATGACTGACTCATTCAAGAGATGGTGAAGGAGTGAGCGGAGGGATGACCAGGTAAAGCAAGGTGTTTTTTAGCATTTTTCCTTACCTCAGAGCTCCACTGAAACCAAATCTGGATTGACCTGATTTTCCAAACCTTTATGTCTTTGATGGAGTCAGGAAGATGAAAGAAGCTGTTGTCTGTACAATCTATTTCCCCTTCTGTGAGTTGAACTGAATTGAAACTGCTCCATGTTTATCAAAGATCAGGCAAAGATATGAGCAATGTCCTGATGTCAGTGATACGGGCCAGTGTCCTGCCCATGGTCAGCATCCTGGGTCTCCATTATTGGAAGGCCTTAACATCTTCATGAGCAACCCTTTTTTTTCCCCCAGAGGAAACTAAATTTCTTGCCCTGTCATACTAAAAAACTAGAGGGGGTTTTGTCTATTTTACTTTGTTTTGTTAGCGTACATAAGAACTCCTGATTTCATTTTATGTTGTTAATAGTGGGTAGAGTTGTTTCTACTTTTAGCTCTCTTCTAGTGCCTCCCCACAGGGAAATCAGCCTCTGGTCCCTCCATGTGTTCAAGTGTATAGGCCTCTGGTTGCACCCTGCCCCTCACACCCTTTTCATCCACCCTACATTATTCTAACTTGCCACTCTCTGAAGTTATGGAAGGTGAAGGCCAGGGAAATTGTGGGTACCAATATAGGACTTTGATTTTCATACACCCTTGTGTATGTACATGCGTTAGTGCTGTGTAACACAGGCTGTAATTTCTTTGGGAAAGAAAGGAAAAGTGAGAAACAGTTTCCATAAAATAAAAGGACCATTGGACCTGGCTTAAATTTGGAGTGGGGGAGGGAGGATCCCTTACCTGAAAATGTTGTATCTGTGATGAGTCATCTTGGTCTAATATGATTACCCTCATTTTCTATGGTGTATCTTTAGCTCTTTGAGGCTTCTATTATTGAAATACTACTAGCTCCATAAGTGGAACCTGTCTTAGAGTATATAACTGACAGAGAATTTATATTAGGTTGGTGCAAATGTAATTGTGGGGTTTGTCATTACTTTTCGTTGCAAAAACAGCAATTACTTTTGCACCAACCTATAATTGAAAAGGTCCTTAAAAATCCACTACTCTGATTCTTCATCCTGCAAATGATATTCTCCAATAAGAGGAACTGAAATGACCTCCAAAGTCACTCAACAGCGTTCACATTAGAACCCAAAAAGCCAAAATCCTGATGCCCTGATTCTGCTGCCTACCAGCCACCTGTCTCCAGTTGAATAGCATTTTATCCAAGTTATAGAAAAGATGGCCACCCTCTGGGTGTCTCACCATTAGGTGATAATGTTCTCCTCACTCTGCTTTGTCTGATTAAATTGTACTACAGGTCTAGCCCTGCCAAACCTCACCCAGGGAGCCCTCTGAGCTCTCCAGTGAAATCGTTCATCAGAAAGGTCCTGCTCTATATGCTATTCACCACCCCATACCTGTTCCCTAATAGACATTCAACCCATATTTAGCAGCACTTGACTACATGCCAGGGACAGGGACAAACATTGTGGAAGAGGCACAGATGTGTAAGCCTTCGTACTTACCATTAAGGAACTTCAACAGTAGTGGAAGAAAGAAGGTACAAACGTGTGTGCTCCTGCATACACACACACACACACACACACACAGGCACAAACTTCAAGGCAATAGGTGACAATTAATATATAACAGATATAACGAAAATGCTAGTGGTTTTGGAGGAGAAGTGAGAACCTCCAGCAGGGGTGAGAAGATGGAGTCTGTTTCTGAGGGAAGTGGCATTGAACTTTCCTTTTAAGTATAGCTCAGGTTTATCATAAGAGTCTTTTTCTAGATGATCTAGTCTTTTTCTAGATCAAACATTTATTGTTTGATAAATGTTGGGTTTTGACTCGACTAAACATGAAAGTTTTCAAGGAGAAAGACCATGTTCAAGGCATATAATGATAGCTCAATTGATGTTTGTTTTGAAAGTGCTGAATTTTACTTGATTCTCCTAGAACCTGTAGCAATATCATCCAAGGAATAATGAAATATAATTAAGTTGAGTCTGTAGAGGACCATATATGTTGTGAAATAAATGCTACTGATTGCCTTCCTTCTCAAAGCCCACTTTATTTCTTGATGCTCACTGAGCACACCTGCCTACATATTTTAAGGAAACTTTTTGTCTTGTTTTTTTGTTTGTTTGTTTTTGTTTTTTTTGAGATAGAATCTGGCTGCCTCAGCCTCCCAAGTAGCTGGGACTACAGGCACCTGCCACCATGCCCGGCTAATTTTTTGTATTTTTAGTAGAGAAGGGGTTTCATCGTGTTTGCCAGGATGGTCTCCATCTCCTGACTTGGTGATCCACCCACCTCAGCCTCCTAAAGTGCTGGGATTACAGGCGTGAGCCACCGTGCCTGGCCAGAAACTTTTCTTTACAGTAACTTTTCTATGTGCAGAGAATGTTTACCCCTCCTCTGTGCACCATCGTGTACACAAGCAGTCAGTTAGCTGCTCCCTTTTCCGCTCTCTCCCTTCCTTCTTTCTTCTCTCATGGTTACTGGCCTTGTCTCTCAAAAATAACCAAGGATGCAGTGGGGACAGGTGGTGCCTGTGTCGTCCCGGTGCTCTTGAGGTCTGGCTCTGGCACCTCTCTTCAGTGTCAGCAACCACAAACCAAAAAGTTCCCTCCCTCCAGCTTTGGCTTTTATCCCACAGGAACCACAAGTTCTGGAGCTAGGAAACTGAGTGTTTTAAAAGAGGAGACAATGTCCTTTGAGAAACCCACTGCTCTAAGCCCATTTTGACTCAGCCCTAAGATCTGCCTTTCCTGATCCAGCAGATTACAAGGGGAATTTTCCTTCATAAATGTACATTGATGGGCTTCTACATCAATGAAGGTTAATTTCAGCTTCCCATACGCCCACAGAACAAGTCTCGGGCAAGATAGAAGTTGAGTTTTCTTTTGATTATGGAAGTACAGGGGCAAGCATGTCAGGACTGGTGAGGCAGTTTCATTACATCACCAGGGCCTGAGTCTTCTCCTGTCTGTCCTTCTGCTCTGCCATCCTTAGATCAATGCTTCCGTCCTCCTGGCTACCTCTTATGGTTAGATTGAAATGTAAACTCTCTGATTCAGACTGTGTGTGCAGTGACGGTCCTGAGAAAGCAGAGACATGCATAGAGGGTGCAGGGCCACCTTCACAGAAGGCAGAGACTAGAGGTGAGTCAGGACTTAAAGCTGGGTACAACTTGAACATGTAGGGCACAAAGGGCCTGGAAAACAGAAGGAGATGTCCTTGGAAAGGGCTAGAGTAGTAACAAAAGTGGTTTCCCTGCACTCTAATGAGGAGCTCACACTGGCTACCATTACCAGTCCAAACTGAAGCCTCCTTGTATTGGTGGAGTAGTGAGAAGTGTGTTCATCTCTGCCTTGGGCAGCTCAGAGCTGTATGTATGTTGGCTTTTCAATGTGGTCTCTCAGGCATCTTTGAATGGCCCACAGTGACTATAGCCAACTGTGGAAAGATCAGGCTGATGCCATAACATGGCTGGGTTCATTCCAATTTTAGTTACTGAAAAGGCTTGGTTCATTGGCTTATTTTTTGTTTTCACTATCCCTCCATTCCTTTCTCAGCCTTTTGCAATACAAAACATGACTGCCATTCTGGTGAGCCAAATAATAATAATAATAATGCAGGGCTCAGGATGAGGCTCAGACCTGGTCTCTCAGTGTCCACGGCTTTTGTCCTTAGCTGGGGTACAGGCCCTAGACTCAGTGTAGAATATCTGGAGCTGCAGAAGTCACTCCCATCGTCTCTACTCCCAGACATGCCTTTCTTTCATACTCTTTGTGTGTGTTTTCCTTTGCAATTTGTACATTCTTTGCACAGGTGTCAACCCAAAGTAAACTGCAGTGTCGCGAGTTACCTGGGATGGGAATATGTGTCATTGAGAATGTGGGGATCACCATTAGCTGTTGATTATGAACACGCTGGCCTAAGACAGAACTTGACTAATGAGGCTATGCCCTGCCATCTAGGAAATACTCTACTGTTAGGCAACACAGAACGTACGTGAGCTATTGGGGAAATTGTGCATTATATTTTGCTTTGCCATGTCAACATCAAAGATTGAAGTTTTATTTTTAGTCTTCTTTGGTTGTTTTCACTGGTCAGGATCAAAGTCACAGTTTCTCTGTATGACAGGCAAAGACTGGAAGTAAACGAATGGATTTGGCATTCTATTCACTTTTTGAGTGACTATCACCTTTTAGACTCTAATAGAAGGAGAGACATTTCATGCAATAGTCTATGTAATCAAATGATGGTGGGAGGTGGTAGGAAGAGGTGAGGATGGATACCACTGGTTACACAGCCTTCAGACTGAGGTGAGATTTTTAGAAGGTTAATGTCTGGAAGGAGCCTGAAAGTTCAAGGTGACCCACCCCCTCATGTTATAGATGAAGTACTATAGGAACAGAAATAGGACTTGAACCCAGGACTCCAATTCCCAGACCAGTGCTTTTGGCAGCAAGCTTTCCTGCAGCTCTATCAACCCCAAGACTCCACCCAAGCCAATGTCCTGAGGACAGGTGCTTTTCAGCTGGCTGCTGGTGTAAGCTGTGGCTTTTAAAATCGACGGTTATTTTAATACTTTCACAGATCATAGACAAGCAGAAGAGTCTATTTAAAAATACTAAAATTTACTAAGTTAATGGTTCAGGTTGCAACTGATGTCATTACTGCGTCTTAAATATGTGTTTTATATTGATTTGAATATAACTGTGGAAATTCGTGATGAAGAAATTTTGCCTACTGCGTGCCCAACTTGGTGATCAAAGATCCCTAATATAATAGGGCATCCTTGGGAGAAATCACAGGGAAACCTTTGCTCACTGCATTTCCCCTCACTTCATTATGCTCCAGGACGCCAGCTCTCCAAGCAGTTCTCCTGACTTCAGAAATGTCATTAAGGACTGATTCTCCAAGGAAGTATGGGGTTTTATTTGGTGGCTCAGGGAAGAATTATGAATCTTTTCTTCCAGGCTAAAGGATCTTGGCAGCAAATGGAGGGTACAAGTCATTCAACTAATCAGTGAGTCAATTAATAAGTATACACAGGGCACTTAACAATGTGTGCAACCCTATGCTAAACACCACCGGAATATAAGAGCAAACATGATCTCAGCCTTCAAGGAGCTCAGAGCACTGTTTAGAAGAAAAAAGACAAAAACACATAAAAATAATAGCTAACAACTAAGGACTCAAATGTGCAGTATTGACTGTTAATAGTAATCACATGTCAGATGGGCAAGATGAGAGACGGCTGAGCAATAAAGAATTCAGAGAAGGTTCCAGGCAGGACCAGAGCAGGGCTTTACTTGAACAGAATGTGGTTAAAGCAGTGAAATGAAATGCTTGGGAAGAGGCAAGTACAGGCACCTGCTATGACTTACTGTGTGCCCTAGGCAAAGCATTCCACTTCTCTAATCTTATTCTGTCCCCATGAGATGGCTGTTATAATATGATCCTCATTTTACAGATGAGGAAACAGGGCAGGGGCAAAGAGACTAGATGTTTGTTCCATATCACACACTAGTGGATGTCAGTTAAGCTCCAAATCTAAGACTAGACTCTTCCAAAAAGTTTTCTCTTGGCCACACACAGTGACTCAGGCCTGTAATCCTAGGACTTTGGGAGGCCGAGTCAGGCAGATCATTTGAGGTAAGAAGTGTGAGACCAGCCTGGCCAACATGGTGAAACCCCATCTCTACTAAAAATGCAAAAATTCGCCAGTCATGGTGGTACGCGCCTGTAGTCCCAGCTACTCGGGAGGCTGAGGCACAAGAATCTCTTGAACCTGGCAGGAGGAGATTGCAGTGAGCCGAGATCATGCCACTGCACTCCAGCCTGGGTGACAGAGCAAGACTCTGTCTCAAAAAAAGTTTTCTCTTAACTACTCTCTTTTTCTTTCCAAATCATCCTTCTTATTGATGCTACTCTTAGTCCAAACAAACATCTGTTTCTTTTCTGATTTCCGATTTTAAGGCTGGCTGGAGTTTGTGGGACCAGGAACGCTGCCTGATGAAAGGTTCCTTGGAATTTTGCCATAGAGAACAATCTTTTGCCTGCCACCCGTGAATGTTTCTGTCTTTCCTTTTTTTCTTTCTTTCCTTCATTCCACAGATATTTATTAAGTTCTTCTCAAGCTCTCAAATATCCTAAACTTAATTTGTGTAAATATTGCTACAGCCCAGGTCACAATGGAATCTTAGACTGAGACACCACCTTCTATTTACACAGGCAGCATGAACTGTTGTTGCCCTATTTGGCGAATACGGCATAAAGTATCCAAGAAACAGCCCAGACACGGAGAGAATATTTTCTGAGCAGTCAGCATAATGAGATTGAATGAGTCCTAAACTATGTCAGAAAATCTATATTTAACTCCCAACTTTGCTATTCATTCTGTCAACCTCAGACAAGTCATCTGAACTCTTTCTGCTACCTTGTCTTCAAGTATAAAATGGGACTCGTAGTTTCCTCTCATATGAACTTTGGGAACTTTGGGATGTTGGGTGGTATGAGGGATAACATAAATGAAAATGGTACCAGAAAGTGAAGGCCCCCACCTCCCTGAACCTGGTAACACAGATTTTGCCAAATAAGCCACTTCCCTGGTTTCCCAGACCTCATCAGTGCATGGCTGCTGTCCAGCCTGCAAATTCATTGACTTCACCATGCCCTATTAATTGATTCTGGGGAACAGCTAATAGGTGTAGCTGTTTGGAGATAGCCCTATTCTCCAGAGAACCTCCTGAATGTCCCTCTGAGTAGATATCAGGGAAAGGACACCCTTCTCAACCTTCTGTGTGGGATAGGAATAGCGTGCACCAGGATGCCTGTGAGACAGGTGAGCTGGAAGCCCTTACTTGCTGCATGTCAGTTTCCTTATTTGTAAAACGAAAAGGTGGTGAGTCTTACTTGGTAGTTTTTGAACAGTGCTTTCCAAGTGCTGTGTAGGGCCCACTCTAGGGTCACTGCCTGGGGAGAGGCAGTTTGGTGCAGGATATTTGGGAGTGTTTCCAGCTCTCTGATCCCAGAGTTACTCAGCTTTTACTTTCTTTATTTGTTTATGCTCCAGCTGTGATTTTATTTCAACCAAGGGTTACAAAGCTTTAAAATTTTTTTAACCCAGGACCAAGTTATATCTAAATGCCCGACTTTGTGGTTCTCTGATACAGTTACTGAGTGAGTTGTCTTTCTTTCATCTTCTTCCCTTGTCTATGTGCAAGGGGTTCAATGCTCTGATGCCTCCCCATCCACCCCCAGCAGGAGGGTTGGAGCTCTGCCTCCTCGAGTTGTTGATTTCTGAGTCCTCAGCATTTCCCTCACCCTCTCCAGCTTGTCCTCAAGCCTGCCAGTGTCTGTTTCATGCAGCAAAGGCTGTGAGGTGCCCTGGAGCTCTGTGTCCTTGGCTTCAGCACTCAAAGCCCGTGCATGGCAGGGCTCTGGGATACTGGGCTTCAAGGGGATGACTCTACTACTCACCATGACTTTTGGGACTCCGGGAGCCAGGTTTGGAGAAGGAAATAGAAGGGGAAAGGAAGCCCTGAGCATGTCAGCCCCCACCGCAGTGAGCTTGTGTCTCACCTAGAAAAGCCTCCTAGTGCTCATGTGCCCTTAAATGGACTTGTTCACCATGGCCCTCCCACAGCATGCCGCCCTCGGTTTGTATTTTGGAGGGCTTAGTAGATTAGATGTCTGAAAGCCAAAATCCTTCCCGGTGCTGCCGAGCCATTCTTACTTTCTTCTCAATAAACAGTTGTCAGACAATTGGATTAAATGAACCCCCACATATAGTCTACTTCAAAATAATAATCCTCGGGACAGCCTGTTCCTCTGCATTATCTATGTTTACGTTTGGATCTGGTCACAATGCTCTGGTTATACTTTCTGGCAACATGCACTTATGGGGCAAGGGTCACTGGGGTGGAGCCATCACCTCATCCTGAGGAAGAGGGGCCCAGGCTCAGCTGGAGTGACCTGGAGCTTAGGTTTCCCCAGGCCAGGCCTTCTCCATGAAAGGCTTCCTTGGCAGCGGCCTTCCAGGAGAGGATCCCAGTGAAAAGACCACTTGACTCTGAGTTAGAAAACATGGAATTTATCCTACCTGGCCACTAACAAGCCATTGGACTATCAAGAAATGGAAGAGATTTCCCTCATAATCATAGGTTTCTTGTCATGAGAGATGTTGAGGCAGAGATGGGTGGCCCTCGCTCCGAAATGCTGAGGACAGGAACCCAGCAGTAGGTAAAAAGTTGGATCAGATATCCTCAAAGGTCCTTTCCAACTGTGAATGTTTCCACTTCTAGCCTTCTTGTGCAGTTCTACCCAGTGCACAGAATTGCTAGAATGTTTACCAAAGAAGATGTACATAAAAACATTTGACTATATAATATGGCAAGAGAATGTGAGAATTTGTGTTCTAGTTATCAACTTTAAATCTGAGGTGATGATCTTATGTGCACTGCCACTGGGATAGACCCCACAAATGACAGTTCAACAGAACTGTAGGGGAAACTCCCCTTTCCCTGGAGCACTTTGCTGAGATATGTCAACTTCCAGCAGACTCTTCTCCTGGGGCTTAATATCTATAGCAGTCCCACTTTGGATTCTGCTGGAGATAAAGAAGTAGCAAAGCCAGCATAGCTGGGCCCAGTGCCCTTTTCACACTCATGTGGTTAAGGATGCCGGTTCCTGTACTAGACCTTGAGCTCCACGAAAGCATAGCCTTGTCCATTCCATTCTCTGCCATGTAGTCATCATCTAGTCCACAGGGTCTGTCACATAGTTTGTGCTCAGTAAATATTTGTTGAACAAAAATATAATACATTAAGAGAATTAAGGAATTAACCATAGGGTTCTGACTCTGCAGGTAGAAACTATTTAGAGATGTGAGAGCTCATTTCACCTAGGTCTCCATTTGCATGTTACTCTATCAGAAAGGGTATCCTTAGCCAGCCTGTCTAAATCAAATCCCCCCATCTTTTTTTTTTTTTTTTTTTTGGAGACAGAGTCTCACTCTGTCACCAGGCAGGCTGGAGTGCAATGGCACAATCTCGGCTGACTGCAACCTCCACTTCCCTGGTTCAAGTGATTCTCCTGCCTCAGCTTCCTGAGTAGCTGGGACTACAGGTGCACACCACCACACCCAGCTAATTTTTGTATTTTTAGTAGAGATGGGGTTTCACCATGTTGGCCAGGATGGTCTCGATCTCTTGACCTCGTGATCCACCTGCCTCAGCTCCCTAAGTGCTGGGATTACAGGTATGAGCCACCATGCCCGGCTAGATCCCCCCATCTTTAAGCTTGTCCCCATATCCTCTCTGGTTTTTCCTTAATAATTTGTGCCATTTGATTAATATATATTTATTATATTTTATATATATACATATGTGTATTGTATGTACATATACACACATACATATGCATATACACACATATGCATATACATACATGAATTTGTATCTAAATATTACATATAGGTTTGTATGTATGTCAGATATATCTCTGTCTGTGTAAACACACACACATATAGATATAAACATAGTTTTTGGGTTGTTTGTTTTCCTATCTCCTTTCTCCCCACTAGAATGTAAGATTCATGAGGGCAGGCAGGCTGTTTTGTTCACTAATTGTCTTAGGTCATTTTGTGCTTTTATAAGAGTATACTTCAGACTGGGTAATTTATAAGGAACAGAAATTTATTTCTCATAGTTCTTCAAACTGGAAAGTCCAAGGTCAAGATGCAAGAAAGTTACCTGATCTCTCTGCTGCCAGTATGGTGCCTTGAGTGCTGCAACCCTCAGAAAGGAACATTATGTCCTCACATGGCAGAAGAGTAGGAGAGAGTGAACCCACTCTCGCATGCCTGTTATCCATAGGAGTATGAATCCATGTATGAGGGCGAAATGGATTAGTCCCATCTCTAGATACTATTGCATTGGGGATTAAATTTCCAATATCTGGGTTTGGAAGGGAACAAAAGCATTTAAACCACTGCCCTACTCATCCGTGTATCCTAGAATGGGATCTGGCATCTAGTTTTTGCTCAAAAAATATTTGTTGAATGGACAACTAAATAAAAGAATGTTTACTAGAGAAAATGGACTGGAGTTGGGTGTGAGAACTTACAGACTAATTGTAATTCGGCTAAGTCCGGCAAGAAAGAGAAAATCCTGCAAGTGAGGGGTGCAGGAAGATCAGACGAGTTAGTAAAAGTGAGAAAAACAAGAGCCCAGTGGTTTAAAAATAATCTCTGTGCTTATCCATCGTCATAAGGGTGGCTGTCAGTCATCAGTGGTTGTCCACTGTGGTTTCAGCCTCTGCCAGTAGTGGCCACAACAGTCCCTATCACATGAGTTAGAGCCCTCAAGAACAACAGCTACTTACTGGGAGTCTATGGAAAGCTCCTCCACTCAGGCTTCCCCACAATTTATGCTCTAAGAGTATACTGATAGATTAATTAAAAACTAGCTACTGGCATCGGCATAGTCACCTTACCTCTTTGCAAGTGACTTGCTTGCCCTGCCATCATTCTTCAATTTTTGCCTTTGTTCTCACATCTACTAAAATATTAGTAATAATTACAGGAATATGGTGTAATTGGAATAGCGCTGAACTGACAAGTCTGAGGCCTCGGTTTCAGTCTTTATCATTAACTACCTGGATGACCTCTCTGGTTCTCAGTTTCTTTATTCATAAAAGGAGGTAATCAGTTTACATCAATTGTAAGCACTTTAATTCTCAAATTAATCTTCAAATTCTACAATAGTTTTGTTCTTCATAAAGTCAACCATTGATTTAGGAGGCAATTCCTAAAGTCTACTGGCAGTTCAGTTATGAAGAACCTAACTACAGTGTAATAAATGATGCTTAAACTCCCAGACCAGCTAGTACAACTTACAAAGACTATTTGAAGCATAAGGTAGTTGAACTCTCATTCTGATAGTCCAGCAGTCTCCAGAATCACTGACTAGTGGGTGTCAAGTGCTGAATTTCTCTGAGCTTAGCCTTATGAGCCCTGAGCAGGGGGCTGGACACTGCCTGTTGGAACTGGGTTGAGGTTCCAGTGGCAGTGGGTCTTAGATCATCCATGTTGGAGAGGCTAAAGGCAGAGCAGAAGGGAAGCATGGAGTTCTCCCAAACGAAGGTTAGCGCACTGGGGGAGACCCATAATCAAAAGAACAAAAATACTTTGCTTTCAGTACTTTTTTATACCTTTGGAAATGCCTCTGCAATTTTTTTTTATCATCATAGTCAGTGCAGATGTCATTGCTTGGATCTGCGCTAAATGTTGTAAGGGATCTCCTCAAAAGATTTACAGTCCAGGAGGGAGGGCAGCAGCAAGTAACTGTACTGTAAGCCTGACTGTGCTAAGCCCTATAGGATGTACAGGATGAGTACCGTGGGGGCCCAGGGGATGGAGGGATAAATGTCAGCATGAAGCTTTATGAAGGAGGGGGCATCAGAGATGGCTTTTCCCAGCTGGAACAAGGCAAGCAAGAGTAACACAGCAAATGGCTTTCCAGGGCACAAGGAACTCCACAACTCATGTCACAGGCATGTAGGATCTTTTGCGATGAGAGTGGTTACTATGACCCATGTATTTCCAGATGTCAGATTAGAAGGACCAATTGGCCAAGCTTGAGGAATTTGAACTCTATTCCTGAATCAGAGTGGCCACAAAGACTTATAAGCGTAAGAGATACCCAAACATTCCATTTCGGTTACTTTGCATGTAAAAATAAAATAAAGTGGCTTGAAGTGGTTTCCTTATTCTCCAAGTGCTTATCGATTAGGATAGTAAGGAGCGCATGCACAGGAAGAGATGGAAAAAATATGAGTTAGCTCTCCCAGTATCTCATTTCTTTCTCACTGTGTAAGCCATTCTCATGCTCATTTTATATATAGGCAAATAGAGGAATAGAGATTTTGGTAAGTAAGTTGCCCCAAATCTCACATGTAGTAACCATAGAGCTAGAGCCAGAACAAGAACTTGCACCTGCAAAATTGCAAAACGGATGGTCTTTCTAATAAACTATATTCTGGTCATGTCCATGAACTTCACTGAGGTTCTAGGAAGGGAGATGTGTTCTGCTGCATCCATTGTTACCATGTGAGCTACAGTCATTGTTGGAATGTAAAGTGTTGATGTTGCAAATTACCTTTATAAAGAGCTGGAGTAATTATCTCCTGCTTCCTGCTCTCCCAAGTCAGTGGGGTTAGAATCTTAGCTTTGTGTGGCCCAGTTAAAAATCTCTTTTCTCCAGTTCTTTGGAGCAGCTGTTGAAAGGACAAAGGCCCCATTTTAATGACAGAGTTTTTCTTGCCTAGCTGAAGTGATCACTAGTGAGCAGACACACAGCATTGCTAACCTCTCATCTCTGGGTGAAGTGTCTCTCTCCTTTCAAGCTAAAGGGACACAGCATCTGTAGCAAGGAAATCTAATTACATGGCTCAGGTTCTAACTTAAGATGGTGTCAGTTGTAAAATGCTGGAGAAGCAGAAGCATTAGGATAGGCACTTACAGAGACCACTGTATCCTCCAAGGGATGAGAAGAAGAGTGTCAGGGACCACTCTGGGAGATAACTAATGCAGAGCTCAGAGATTCCACAGGTTGGTTCTCAAACCATGGATTAACCTAGCCTTGAAAAGAGCCGCTTGGCTAATTGCATCTGCCAGCTGCCATATTGGTTACTACGTTGCAAAGAAGGATGGTGTCATGATATTACAGATCTCTAGAATAGCAGTACTGACAGCTTCAGGGATCACCTCATCTGACCATATGGTTTTATATTTGAGGAAACATAGAGAGATGAAGTGACTCACTGAGGGTCAAAAAAATATGACCTTCTGGGCATTTGAAGAACATGGAACTTCCCTTGCATAAAAGGTGTGAGTTTCATTCAGCTCAATTCCATTTGTGTAACTTTTAACTCCTTTCCTCCTGAGCAACATGACTGAGTTTTCCATAGGCAGGGGACAGAATTTCCATTTAACTAATGAACAAACTGAAGTCAGGGAGTTTAGACATGTCCAGGATCACCCAGAGATCTAACATTGTATTGCCTGGACAAGCAGGCAAGTCTCCTGATGTTGTTGAGTCTTTGTAGAGCATTGATTCATAAGCATTTGGCCATTTACTTGGGAAAAATGTGTCCTGTGCCAGCCATGTTCTTTAAATTAATTATCTCCATGGCCAAGAGTATGCATTTATGAACCAGCTGAAAAGTCAGGGTTATTCCATTTGGGGGAAAAATTAAGTAGAATTAAGCAGTTAATACACCACTGAGCACGGAAGCTTCAGCATTGAACATTAAACAGTTATCTTGATACACTTTGCTTCTCTTCCATCTATGGACATGATTGATTACTTAACCTCCCCTTATGACTGGTCAAAGCTTTGAGAATTGGTTGTTATGGAAAATGAGCTATGCAGTACATTGAAACCCATAACTTTCATAATATTCCTCCTGACGGTGCCCTAATGCTACCTGGAGGAGTGTGTGCAGTCTAGAAGACACAAGATAGCAGATGCCCATAAGAAAATGAGCCAGCATGGTGGTGGCTTAAGGGTAAAGAGAATGAGGTGTTGAGGTGCGTTTGCAGAAGTCCCATGGCTGCCAGGGAGACCCACACTCCAGTCCGTTTTTTTTTTCCTTCTCTTGCCAAATTTTCTGCTTTTCAGAAAAATCCCTACAGTCATCTTTTTATTTGGCTGTAGACAGACACAAACAGGAAAACATCAAGATGGCCCAGTTGTATATGTGGGACCCTTGAGACTGTGGCTTCCGTTCAGCTTGCACTAAGAGGGCAACTGCCATCTAGTTAATAAATGATGCCAGGTTGGGGGTTAGGCACTTTTGTGATTCTAGTTCCCCAGGCTCCTGTCACTCTGTCCTTCCCTCTGATAAACAGGCTCTGGGATCAGTGAGTCAGATGTCATCCACAGCCTAGGGCTTGGTGTAGAGTCAGTGCAGGGGAGCTCTAGAAGAAATGGCTAGAGAGGGAAAATGACCTGTACTGTATTTAGAACTTTGAAGATTGAAGTTTTTACTCCATCTTTAATCCAAAATTAAGAATAGTTGCATTTTAGAATTTATAATGGTAGAGCTGAGTAGAACTGTGTATACCCTTTATCATATTAGCCACTTTATTATTTATTATATTAATGGGGAAACTGAGGTTCAGAGGAACAGTGAATGCACTAGAAACCAGGTTTGTTAATATGCTTTTCCTACCATGCCCCCTGTGCTTTGAGTTGCCTTTGCATTCTAGGAGTCAAATTTGCTAATATGGCAGAGGATGGGTTTATTCAGAAGAAATCTAGAAATACACCGTAGACCCTAGGGTTGTTTCCATGCCAACTCGCCTGATTATTTAGTAACAAATAGACTCCCAAACCAAAGTACATTGCTCATCCTCCACCCCCAACCTTGGGGATAACTGATTAAGCTAGATACCCCATTAGCAAATCACCTCCTATGTGGCATCAAATGTGTTCCCAGATGGTTCAGAAGAGCATAGTCACATTTCAAGATCAGGGAGAGCAGAGCAGGACAGCAGTTCAGGATAGGCATGTCCAGCTTGGGCAGCCTCTCTCCATGTTCCAACCATGCTCTTTTTCCTTCTTGATCCTGTGTGAGTTTTGTTGTTTTTTTTTTTTTCACGAGAATGAGCTAAATTTTCCAGGGCTCGTTTAATGGCTGGGAAAGTTGCTACAGTTCTGCCTGGATTTTTTTTTTTTTTCAAACCACAGCGCTCAAGCTGTTGGGTACATACCCATGAGGCAGTAACCATAAAGCAAAGAGACAACTAAATCTTAGTTCCATCTCCAAAAATGTATGTTTTTTTTTCACCCTGAAAATTCACACATAATAAAATACTTAAGAATCGCCTTTCATTTCCCCATATAAATACAGGGCTGCAAGGGAAGGAGATTGGATCCAAGAAGAGAGGACAGGCTGTAGCCTGCACCAGAGCTGGGACCCACTCAACTCACAGACTCACTGCAGAAAAACCAGGCTGGATAGTCAGGCTACTTTTATGATGGGAGAAATGACTGTTTTTATAGCACACTAAATAAAACCTGCTTTTGGAGCTAGAAGTTTACTGCCAGAATGGGGAGGGCTGTTGTTTTTGTTTTCTGTTCTCCTTCCTTTCTCCCAAACCCTCCTTTTCAGCTGAGACAGGAAAGGAAGGTAGTGAGTTTTCAGCAGTCCTTAGAAAGTCTGTAGAAATAATATGATTTTAAAGATTATACTAAACATTATCCTAATTTATCCCAGCATCTCATGTTGATTTTACAGGGAGTACATTCAGCATTCTTGGCTTTCCCAAATCATTAGAAGAGTTCTCTCAACCAAGCAATAACAAACAACAGCAATAACCTCCATTTATATAGTTTTTTATGGTTTCCAAAATGTTTTCACATCCATTAGGACTTCAGGGCAACCTGGAGAAGCAGGGTGATCAATTCTTTATTATAGAAAGAAGGAGTGATACCCAGAGAGGTTAGGTTACTTGCCCAAGGTCATGCCACTAATTAAGAGGTGAGTGAAAAGTAAAAAGCAGATACATTAAATAAAGAGCAAATAAAATTAAGACCCTCAGCTGGGAAGGGGGAAGTTGTTGGGGACATTACAGTGAGGGTAAGGCAAGGCTGAGGCACCATTCTGAATGTAGATATTACATTTTATTTATTTTTACTTGTGTTTGAGAGGGGGGGTCTCACTCTGTCACCCAGGCCAGAATGCAGTGGCATTGTCATAGCTCACTGCAGCCTTGAACTCTGGGTTCAAGTGATCGCCCCACCTTGGCCTCCAAAAGTGCTGAGATTACAGGCGTGAGCCACTGTTCCTGGCCGAAGTGTCGATATTATGGAAGGTGGTTTCTGTTGACCTGCAGCTGCAACATGCCTTTGTCTTAAAAGCCTTATGCCTGGTGCATAATTATCAAAGGCTGGGAGGAAAAAGGCCTAACACATCTAAAGCTTCCATAAGGCCACAGAAGAAAGCTTTTCCCTGCATGATTTTGTCTGATGGTTAGTGCTGCATCATCAGGAAGTGCCGCAGAAAGATGTTTCCCTGACTGGGGATGCAGTGTCCTCGTGACATGACACAGTGGTCCCTCAGGGGCCCTCCCAGCTTCCTTGTGCCCCATCTCTTCTTGGATTCAGGGAATTTCTGAATGCCATTCCCAGAAGTGCCTATCCCAAAACATGGTTAAGCTAGTGAATCAAGGAAGGAGGTCCTCAGAGCAACTGCCAATAGGGCAGTGATTAGAAGGGCAGGTGTCTGAGAAGGGGCCTGTTTAAGAAGCAACCGAAATCATCCACACCAAGCTGTCTAACCAGAAATGCTCAAGGAACTGATTTAAAAACAAACAAACAAACAACAACAACAACAAAAAAAAAAAAACCAGAAATTCTGCAGGAGATAGTCAAGCCATCAAGCTAAGCAAAAGCTTCAGGTTCAGGTCAGTCTTTCCTTGGAGGTCGGTTCAAGAATCCAGAGCTATTGGGAGAGGTTCTATAGGTAAGAAAGATTCAGCAAAGTGTATGGGCTTGCAGGGTACCCAGAGGCTTTATGAGGGTGCTTTTCACATGTCTCCTGATGGAAGGGCTACTGTCAGGGAAAGTAGGAGGGGTAGCTTGAGATTGGAGACAGGAGACTGTGGCTCAAGTTCTGGCCCTGATTATCCATGTGAGTTTAAGCAATCCATTAGTCTTTTAAGACTTGATCTCTTCATCTGTAAAATAGGGTCTCCAACGTCCTTCACAACTAAGATTTCATATATTTACAAAAGCACCATGTCTTGTCTATAGTGCCACCGAATGTATATGTTTGTTTAATTAATGATTCTCTGATGAAGAGAGTCAGATGCCTCAGGCTATGACCTAATGTAGCTCTGCAGCCCACATTCAAACTTCACTGTCACCATTCCATGACAGCAACTGCCCACAGACAGGTGCCGGTGCTCATCATTGAAAATATGTGATTCTTCTTGTCCCCATGACTCTATAGCATGTCAGCACCCTCACCCCAAAGCACTGCTTCAAGAAATATACAATGTCTAGCTTTTTATATTTTGATAGAGTAAAAGACAAAACTCTCTAAGAAAAGGGGATAAGGTGTGTCCATTTCACAACTCCTGGATAACTGATGAACAATCTTAAGGTATCTATACTCCAGGAAGGCAGAGAAGATTGAGGCTGAGCTATTTGGCCCGGAATAACTGCAGAATCACAGCCAGTGAGTGTGCCCAATCAAAACGTGGCAGTAACCAGAGCCAGGTCTGGGCTGGCCTCCTCTTCAAAGCAGTTATTGTCACTGTGGTTATCAGTGACCTCTCCCAGACCTGGCATCACCGATCAGGAGTTTGAACTAGAACTGTTGCCAAAAGGGATGTGGGGATGACTAGGGTTAAATGGTGCAGCATCCTGTACCCCTGTTAGTGGGTAACTGCATTTATGATGGGTGTCAATACTAGTAATTAATTTTTAAAAGGAGACTAGTAATACCTGACATTTGTTGAACACTTCCAATGTGTTCTGTGATGACATTATATATATATATATATATACATGTATATAATTATACTTTAAGTTCTAGGGTACATGTGCACAATGTGCAGCTTTGTTACATATGTATACATGTGCCATGTTGGTGTGCTGCATCCATTAACTCGTCATTACATTAGGTATATCTCCTAGTGCTATCCCTCCCGCCTCGCCCCACCCTACGACAGGCCCTGATGTGTGATGTTCCCACCCTGTGTCCGAGTGTTTTCATTGTTCAATTCCCACCTATGGGAGAGAACATGCGGTGTTTGGTTTTCTGTCCTTGTGGTAGTTTGCTCAGAATGATGGTTTTCAGCTTCATCCATGTCCCTACAAAGGACATGAACTCATTCTTTTTTATGGCTGTATAGTATTCCATGGTGTATATCTGCCACATTTTCTTAATCCAGTCTATCATTGATGGACATTTGGGTTGGTTCCAAGTCTTTGCTATTGTGAATAGTGCCACAATAAACATACATGTGCATGTGTCTATATAGCAGCATGATTTATAATCCTTTGGGTATATACCCAGTAATGGGATGGCTAGGTCAAATGGTATTTCTAGTTCTAGATCCTTGAGGAATCGCCACACTGTCTTCCACAATGGTTAAAATAGTTTACAGTCCCACCAACAGTGTAAAAGCATTCCTGTTTCTCCACATCCTCTCCAGCACCTGTTGTTTCCTGACTTTTTAATGATCGCCATTCTAACTGGTGTGAGATGGTATCTCATTGTGGTTTTGATTTGCATTTCTCTGATGGCCAGTGATGATCAGCATGTTTTCATGTGTTTGCTGGCTGCATAAATGTCTTCTTTTGAGAAGTGTCTGTTCATAGCCTTTACCGACTTTTTGATGGGATTGTTTGATTTTTCCTTGTAAATTTGTATAAGTTCTTTGTAGATTCTAGATATTAGCCCATTGTCAGATGGGTGGATTGTAAACATTTTCTCCCATTCTATAGGTTGCCTGTTCACTCTGATGGTAGTTTCTTTTGCTGTGCAGAAGGTCTTTAGTTTAATTAGATCCCATTTGTCAATTTTGGCTTTCGCTGCTATTGCTCTTGGTGTTCTAGTCATGAAGTCCTTGCCCATGCCTATGTCGTGAATGGTATTGCCTAGGTTTTCTTCTAGGGTTTTTATGGCTTTAGGTCTAACATTTAAGTCTTTAATCCATCCGTCTTGAATTAATTTTTGTATAAGGTGTAAGGGAGGGATCCAGTTTCAGCTTTCTGCCTATGGCTAGCCAGTTTTCCCAGCACCATTTATTAAATAGGGAATCCTTTCCCCATTTCTTGTTTTTGTCAGGTTTGTCAAAGATCAGATGGTTGTAGATGTGTGGTATTATTTCCAAGGGCTCTACTCTGTTCCATTGGTCTATACCTCTGTTTTTGTACCAGTCCCATGCTGTTTTGGTTACTGTACCCTCGTAGTATAGTTTGAAGTCAGGTAGTGTGATGCCTCCAGCTTTGTTCTTTTGGCTTCAGATTGTCTTGGCAATGTGGGCTCTTTTTTGGTTCCATATGAACTTTAAAGTAGTTTTTTCCAATTCTGTGAAGAAAGTCATTGGTAGCTTGATGGGGATGGCATTGAATCTATAAATTACCTTGGGCAATATGGCCATTTTCACAATATTGATTATTCCTACCCATGAGCATGGAATGTTCTTCCATCTGTTTGTATCCTCTTTTATTTCATTGAGCAGTGGTTTGTGGTTCTCCTTGAAGAGGTCCTTCACATCCCTTGTAAGTTGGATTCCTAGGTATTTTATTCTCCTTGAAGCAATTGTGAATGGGAGTTCACTCATGATTTGGCTCTCTGTTTGTCTGTTATTGGTATATAGGAATGCTTGTGATTTTTGCACATTGATTTTGTATCCTGAGACTTTGCTGAAGTTGCTTATCAGCTTAAGGAGGTTTTGGGCTGAGATGATGGGGTTTTCTAGATATACAATCATGTCATCTGCAAACAGGGACAATTTGACTTTCTCTCTTCCTAATCAAATACGCTTTATTTCTTTCTCTTGCCCAATTGCCCTGGCCAGAACTTCCAACACTGTGTTGAATAGGAGTGGTAAGAGAGGGCATCCTTGTCTTGTGCCAGTTTTCAAAGGGAATGCTTCCAGTTTTTGCCCATTCAGTATGATATTGGCTGTGGACTTATCATAAATAGCTCTTATTATTTGGAGATACGTCCCATTAATACCTAGTTTATTGAGAGTTTTTAGCATGAAGCGCTGTTGAATTTTGTCAAAGGCCTTTTCTGCATCTATTGAGATATTCATGTGGTTTTTGTCTTTGATTCTGTTTATATGCTGGATTATGTTTATTGATTTGTGTATGTTGAACCAGCCTTGCATCCCAGGGATGAAGCCAACTTGATCATGGTGGATAAGCTTTTTGATGTGCTGCTGGATTTGGTTTGCCAGTATTTTTTTGAGGATTTTTGCATCGATGTTCATCAGGGATATTGGTCTAAAATTCTCTTTTTTTGTTGTGTCTCTGCCAGGCTTTGGTATCAGGATGATGTTGGCCTCATAAAATGAATTAGGGAGGATTCACTCTTTTTCTATTGATTGGACTAGTTTCAGAAGGAATGGTACCAGTTCCTCTTTGTACCTTTGGTAGAATTCAGCTGTGAATCCATCTGGTCCTAGACTTTTTTTGATTGGTAGGCTATTAATTATTGCCTCAATTTCAGAACCTGTTATTGGTCTATTCAGGGATTCAACTTCTTCCTGGTTTAGTCTTGGGAGGGTGTATGTGTCCAGGAATTTATCCATTTCTTCTAGATTTTCTAGTTTATTTGCATAGGGGTATTTATAGTATTCTCTGATGGTAGTTTGTAATTCTGTGGGATTGGTGGTGATATCCCCTTTATCATTTTTTATTGTATCTATTTGATTCTTCTCTCTTTTCTTCTTTATTAGTCTTGCTAGCAGTCTATCAATTTTGTTGATCTTTAAAAAAAACGCTCCTGGATTCATTGATTTTTTGAAGAGTTTTTTGTGTCTCTATCTCCTTCAGTTCTGCTCTGATCTTAGTTATTTCTTGCCTTCTGCTAGCTTTTGAATGTATTTGCTCTTGCTTCTCTAGTTCTTTTAATTGTGATGTTAGGGTGTCAATTTTAGATCTTTCCTGCTTTCTCTTGTGGGCATTTAGTGCTATAAATTTCTCTCTGCACACTGCTTTAAATGTGTCCCAGAGATTATGGTATGTTGTGTCTTTGTTCTCATTGGTTTCAAAGAACATCTTTATTTCTGCCTTGATTTCATTATGTACCCAGTAGTCATTCAGGAGCAGGTTATTCAGTTTCCATGTAGTCGAGCGGTTTTGAGTGAGTTTCTTAATTCTGAGTTCTAGTTTGATTGCACTGTGGTCTGAGAGACAGTTTGTTATAATTTCTGTTCTTTTACATTTGCTGAGGAGTGCTTTACTTCCAACTGCGTGGTCAATTTTGGAATAAGTGTGATGTGGTGCTGAGAAAAATGTATATTCTGTTGATTTGGGGTGGAGACTTCTGTACATGTCTATTAGGTCCACTTGGTGCAGAGCTGAGTTCAATTCCTGGATATCCTTGTTAACTTTTTGTCTCGTTGACAGTGTCTAATGTTGTCTAATGTTGACAGTGGGGTGTTAAAGTCTCCTATTTTTATTCTGTGGGAGTCTAAGTCTCTTTGTAGGTCACTCAGGACTTGCTTTATGAATCTGGGTGCTCCTGTATTGGGTGCATATATATTTAGGATAGTTAGCTCTTCTTGTTGAATTGATCCCTTTACCATTATGTAATGGCCTTCTTTGTCTCTTTTGATCTTTGTTGGTTTAAACTCTGTTTTATTAGAGACTAGGATTGCAACCCCTGCTTTTTTTTGTTTTCCATTTGCTTGGTAGATCTTCCTCGATCCCTTCATTTTGAGCCTATATGTGTCTCTGCATGTGAGATGGGTCTCCTGAATACAGCACACTGATGGGTCTTGACTCTTTATCCAATTTGCCAGTCTGTGTCTTTTAATTGGAGAATTTAGCCCATTTACATTTAAGGTTAATATTGTTGTGTGTGAATCTGATCCTGTCATTATGATGTTAGCTGCTTATTTTGCTCGTTAGTTGAGGCAGTTTCTTCCTAGCATTGATGGTCTTTACAATTTGGCATGTTTTTGCAGTGGCTGGTACCAGTTGTTCCTTTCCATGTTTAGTGCTTCCTTCAGGAGCTCTTGTAAGGCAGGCCTGGTGGTGACAAAATCTCTCAGCATTTGTTTATTGTAAAGGATTTTATTTCTCCTTCACTTATGAGGCTTAGTTTGGATGGATATGAAATTCTGGATTGAAAATTCTTTTCTTCAAGAATGTTGAATATTGGCCCCCACTCTCTTCTTGCTTGTAGAGTTTCTGCTGAGAGATCCGCTGTTAGTCTGATGGGCTTCCCTTTGTGGGTAACCCGACCTTTATCTCTGGCTGCCCTTAACATTATTTCCTTCATTTCAACTTAGGTGAATCTGACAATTATGTGTCTTGGAGTTGCTCTTCTCGAGGAGTATCTTTGTGGCGTTCTCTGTATTTCCTGAATTTGAATGTTGGCCTCCCTCACTAGGTTGGGGAAGTTCTTCTGGATAATATCCTGAAGAGTGTTTTCCAACTTTGTTCCATGCTCCCCGTCACTTTCAGGTACACCAATCAGATGTAGATTTGGTCTTTTCACATAGTCCCATATTTCTTGGAGGCTTTGTTCATTTCTTTTTACTCTTTTTTTTCTCTAAACTTCTCTTCTTGCTTCATTTCATTCATTTGATCTTCCATCACTGATACCCTTTCTTCCACTTGATCAAATCAGCTACTGAAGCTTGTGCATGCATCACGTAGTTCTCGTGCCATGGTTTTCAGCTCCATCAGGTCATTTAAGGACTTCTCTACACTGTTTATTCTAGTTAGCCATTTGTCTAATCTTTTTTCAAGGTTTTTAGCTTCTTTGCGTTGGGTTTGAACATCCTCCTTTAGCTCAGAGAAGTTTGTTATTACCGATCATTCGAAGCCTTCTTCTCTCAGCTCGTCAAAGTCATTCTCTGTCTGGCTTTGTTCCGTCACTCACAAGGAGCTGCATTCCTTTGGAGGAGAAGAGGTGCTCTGATTTTTAGAATTTTCAGCTTTTCAGTTGTGGTTTCTCCCCATCTTTGTGGTTTTATCTACCTTTGGTCTTTGATGATGGTGACGTACAGTTGGGGTTTTGGTGTGGGTGTCCTTTCTGTTTGTTAGTTTTCCTTCTAACAGTCAGGACCCTCAGCTGCAGGTCTGTTGGAGTTTGCTGAGGTCCCCTCCAGACCCTGTTTGCCTGGGTATCACCAGCGGAGGCTGCAGAACAGCAAATATTGCACAACGGCAGATGTTGCTGCCTGATCCTTCCTCTGGAAGCTTCATCTCAGAGGGGCACCCGGCCGTATGAGGTGTCAGTCGGCCCCTACTGGGAGGTGTCTCCCAGTTAGGCTACTCGGGGGTCAGGGACCCACTTGGGGAGGTGGTCTGTCCATTCTCAGATCTCAAACTCCATGCTGGAAGAACCACTACTCTCTTCAAAGCTGTCAGACAGGGACGTTTAAGTCTGCAGAAGTTTCTGCTGCCTTTTGTTCAGCTATGCCCTGCCCTCAGAGGTGGAGTCTACTGAGGCAGGCAGGCGTCCTTTAGCTTGGTGGGCTCCACCCAGTTCGAGCTTCCTGGACGCTTTGTTTACCTACTCAAGCCTCAGCAATGGCAGACGCCCCTCCCCAGCCTTGCTGCAGCCTTGCAGTTTGATCTCAGACTGTTGTGCTAGCAGTGAGTGAGGCTCCATGGGTGTGGTACCCTCAGAGCCATGCACGGGATATAATCTCCTGGTGTGCCATTTGCTAAGGCTATTGGAAAAGTGCAGTATTAGGGTGGGAGTGTCCCAATTTTCCAGGTACTGTCTGTCATGGTTTCCCTTTGCTAGGAAAGGAAATTCCCCAACCCCTTATGCCTCCCAGGTGAGGCGATGCCCTGCCCTGCTTCATGGGCTGCACCCACTGTCTGACAAGCCCCAGTGAGATGAACCCGGTACCTCAGTGGAAATGCAGAAATCACCTGTCTTCTGCATCACTGATGCTGGGAGCTATAGACTGGAGCTGTTCCTATTCGGCCATCTTGGAACCTCCTGTGATAACATTTTTACCAACCTTGTCTTGTTTAATTCTTAACACAACCCCATCAGGTAGGTGCTGTTGTTTTCCCTTTTTTTTTTTTTCTTTTTTTAGACTGAGTCTTGCTCTGTTGCCCAGGGTGGAGTGCAGTGGTGCAATCTCAGCTCACTGCAACCTCCACCTCCTAGGTTCAAGTGATTCTGCTGCCTCAACCTCCCATGTAGCTGAGATTACAGGTGCACATCAGCATGCCCAGCTAATTTTTGTATTTTTAATAGAGACGGGGTTTTGCCATGTTGGCCAGGCTCGTCTTGAACTCCTGACCTCAAGTGATCTGCCCTCCTCAGCCTCCCGAAGTGCTGGGATTACAGGTGTGAGCCACTGCGCCCAGCCTGTTTTCTCCATTTTTGAAGTAGAGAAGATAAGTGACGAGCCTCAGTTCTCATAGGTAGTAAGAGGCAAAGCTGGGATTCGAACTTGTTTTTCTGATTCCAGAGTTTCAATGCACTCCCAAGATTTCCCACTGTGTAGGAAACTCTAGTGTAACCCTGACCAGCCACCAGGCACTGGTCAAAGTGCTTTACATAGATTATTTGATTCACTTGTTGATCTCATCTTAAGGGTAACTATATTATGTTTCCTGTTTTACAGATAGGGAAAGTGGGACACAGAGAGGTAAAGCAACTTGGCCAAGGTCACACAGCTTGTAATATTTGGACTCAGCTCAGATTTGACCCCATTTGTGCTGGCTCAAGAGTCTGTGCTCCTAACTGCTGTACACTCCTGCCCCATTTCCTCTCAGAATAAAGATAGAAGACAGTCCACAAGTGACACATGCCACACTATCTTCAGCAGGAATCCTAGAGAAAGTTCAGGAGCACATATAGGAGATTCCAAAGGCAGTGGCCATGGGTTGACATGGGGACCCACGTGACCACTGCACCTGAGGCATTGTGATGGGAAGCCATCAGGACATGAACTTGTTCTTGCAGCACTACAGGGAGGAGCGGCAATGAATCCAAGGCTCAGACTCCACCCACAAGGCCAGCCTGTCATCCTGGCTCTGCCCACCAGCCTCTGTGACGTCACTTCTTTCAGAGGGGACTTACGCTAAATGAGTGAGGCACCAAATGCTTGCAGTTCGCAGTGTCCATGGGAAGCTTAAAAGCTGGAATTTTAGATGAATTCAGCATTTTCTTGACATTTTAGACTTGATTTATAATCAACGGTTATTTTAGCCCTAATGGCAAAAAACACCAGTTTGGCAGTAAAAAGCATTAATATAAAGGAAAAAAGGAAACATGCGGTAAAGAGGAAAAGGATGCTTCTTTTCCTCTGCTCTTTCTTATCTATTTTTTTCTTTTTCCTCTAATACCCACAGGCTAGGTATAATCTTGGTGCATAATCTTGGAACCCTCTCCTGCTTCTGCCTGCATGACTGTCTCTCACTGGTCTCCCTGCACCCACTCCACCCTGAGACAAAGCTGAACAATTTCATTTCAGCTCTCCCATGTAGAAACCCTTGCATTACAGTGTTGACCAAACTTGAGTGAAGTAAGAGGCTCTCTAGAAGTACCTGTTAAAAACATCAGAGTCCTGGGCCCCAACCCAGAACAATGACTCCACATGTGCAGAAGGGGAGCCTTGTGAGCTGTGTATTTAGAAGAGGCCACTGGTGATTCTTAACCATAAACAAGCATGGGAAATGACTTTTGGCCAGGTTAATGATCCTCTCTCCTCATTCATTTAACTTTCTCCAGGAGGCAGGCTTCTCAAATCCCTTGCCATGCATGCCCTGCCTTTCAAGGGGCTACAGGTTTTTACTGATAGGACATTCACACATGAATGTTCCACCACACTAATTTTGCCCCTTCATTGTAAGATACCAATTCTCAAAGAGGAGACAAGAATGTGTTATGTTTCTTTCTTTTTTGAGAGGAGTAGGATGGAGAACAAAGCCTCAGTGAAGAATAGCTAAAACATTTTTAAAACTGAAATGTTGCTCCGTGTAATTCTTCTCCATCAGGATGAGCCTGCAGTTGTCCCTCAATGCCTTCCTACTGCAGAATGTATCTGAATCAGGACTGCACCCTAATTTTGGCTTCATCCCTCAGAAGCCCAGCCCAGGGCTCCCAGGACCCCACTGGAGACCTTCAGATGCCTGAGCAGGGAGGGCAGAGGCTGCTGCTGGAAAAGACAGAGCCGTGGTGCTGTAGTGGGATCCCAGGGCAGCGGGTCCTCGGCACTTGAACAGTGAAATCTGGAGGCCACCAAGTCCCTTCTGGAAGGATGCAGCAGTGCCACTGCATTCCAATTAGCCCCTCCAAGCCTGCCCCATGGCTGTCTCTGAAGTGGTCACCTTGCAGCTCCACACCAATTTACCTCTCTCTTTCAGTAAGTTTTCTGAAGTCAGCTTCCAGCTCTACTGCTGAGAGGCTGTTTTTTTATTTGTAAGTCACATAATTGAAAATCCAGTTTTTATAATTTTTTCCCCTACCAGTACACATGTCTCGACCACGGGGAAGCCCCTGGAAGCCTGCTAAAAACAGCCACAGGAGGGGGTGCTGGGAAGTCTCTTCTGGGGGCACGTTTGCTCTCAGTTGCAGTGACCTGGTCCTCGGATGCCAGCCAACACAGAAAGGGATGCCTGTCTCCTCTGCTTGCCAGAGCTATCCAAGGACACGCAGATAGACTCCATCTCTAAACAGGAAAGTGATATCTAAGAGGTAGAACAAGGTAATCTGTGCACAAGTGAGCTCTCTATGACTGCATATTGTCAGGTAGCCCCGAGGGAAGCTGTACAGGAAGATCTCAAGCTCTGAACATTAGGCTAGGTTGAAAGCAGAAAGTGGTGAGAGACAGCAGCCAAGAGGGTGACCAGAATGAATGATTGCTAGAAATGCCCAACTGAGTTTAAATGAGGCACTCCCTGGTTAATGTCTCTACCCTAGACCCTATTTCTGCTGGATGTTGTTTTCAGAAAAGCAGTTCACTGAAAAGTATGGGAATAAAATAGCTATATTTATATAATGCCTACTATGGGCCAAGCACCGTGTTAAATACTTGACAGTCTTCAACTTCTAATGCTTTCAACTCCCCCTTTAAGGTAGGCACTACTGCTAGTTTCTAGACAAGGAAGCTCAGGTGTAAGAGGTCAGGTGACGTGTCTAGTGAATGGTATGTAGAGCTGAGATTCCACCCCAGGCACAGAACCTGAGCCTCCCCACCACACTGCAGCCTTTCAGCTACTCCTTAGAGCCCAGGAACAGTGAGTCTAGTCAAGGTCTTAGGAGAAGACCGGCACATCTCAGATGCTAGTCCTTGAGCTCCACCTGGGAGCTTGTTAGAAATGCACGCTTGCAGCCCCATCTCAGACTTCCAAAATCAATCTGCGTTTCGGCAGATTCCCCAGGTGACTCTTGTGCGCTCTGAATGTGAGCAGTGCTGGGTTCCATTTCTCACTCCACGGTTTGGTCTGGCTCTTTCCTCTACACTCCAATCTTCCTTTCTTTCTCCCGTCCCATAGTTGAAGTGTGGAGGGGGAAGAGAACAATGAACAGACTTTAAAATATAAAATGATCTCTCACGTTCTTATCACTTCGACACATTCCTCTCACCTCCAGATATTGTTTCGTCCTCAGCAAAGTCCTGATCTGTGCTGACAGGGAAAGGGACTCCACTAATTGGAAGCAGGGAGTGGGGGAGCAGGGGAAGAAGGTGAGGGGGCAGACACCATGGTCAGGACCACTCTGGAGCAAGCCACGTCCTGGGTCCCTGCGTTCCTCTGTGCCACCACTCCCTGCTGTCTGGCCCCACAACCCTATTGGCTTCCCTCCTCTGGGGAGGATAACAAAGGCTGGCTCCCCCACCAGGAGCGTCCTGAGACGTCCCTGAACGTGACAGTCCCTCCAGCCACTGCCGATGTTATTAATTTTTAAAACAAACTTCCTGATTGAGGTTCTGGCTGCCTCTAAATTGTCTCTACAAGGAGACTGTGTACTAATTAACCCATAGAAACAATCAATGATGTACCTTTTTCAAGTTTCAGGGTGATTAGAATATGAAAATGAAGAGCACAATGGTGCAGATGTTTTAAAATCACAGCAGACAGCAATTAGTGACACGGAAACCAGCTGCTTATCTCTCCAGATAAAGCCTCTTAATAGGGAATTACACTGGAGGAGCCATTACCCAGATGGATCTCACATGATTTACAGAGGAGGCGGGGCAGTGTTAACTTTGATTTGTGAGCCAGGTTCTTGTCAAGCTTCCTTCCTTACCTCAGAGGAAGGTGAATTTGTGGCTGGGGTGGAGACACGGGCTTCACCTTTCTACCTGGTGGCCCAGGTTAGGGACAACACCAGGACGAGGAGAGAACAATGGTGTTTACAGAAGCCACCAGCACCTGTCTTCTTGATTCGGGCTCTATTGTTTTGAGATCAACTCAATCAGCTATCTCTGCACAGAGGGGAGAGTGAGGATCTGGGAAGGGGAAACAGTGAGTGGCTTGCGGGCCGCCCTATGTTTCACTGGAAAGAAAAGGCCCCTGCTTTCTGCTGCTTGGCTTTGGAGTGTGTGCGTGTGTGTGTGTCTGTGTCTGTGTGTCTCTGTGCCTGTGTGTGTGTGTGTGTGATATAGGGAGTTCATAGTCATCATTTTTGAATGGATTTCTCATTTTTTATTATTTTAACATGATTGAGGTTAAATGTACATATACTGAAATGTACAGATCTTAAATATGCAGTTCAAAGAGTATCAACAAATGTACACAGCTGTGTGACTCACACTCCTATCAAGACACAAAGTGCATCCATAACTCACTGGAAACTCCCTCATGCCCATGCTAGCCCTTCCCAGCCCCCGTCCCACCCACTCTACCCTGGAAGCAACCACTGTTCTGACACCTATCATAATAGATTTGTTTTGCCTGATCTACACCTTTATATAAACAGAATGGTACAGTGTGGATCTTGGGGTCTGGCTTCTTTGGCTCAGCATGATTATGTGTATGTGTGTGGCTTATCCATGTGGTGGGGTGTGTCCATGCTTTGTTCCTTTTATAGATGAGTTTGTCTGTTCTCCCTTTGATCAGCACCTGAACCGCTTCAAGGTGCCAACAACTCTAAATAAGCTGCTATGAAGTTTTTATAAAAGTCTAATTGTGGATGTATGTTTTCTTTTCTCTTGGGTAAATGTATGAGTGGAATTGCTGGGTCTCAGGATTAACTTTAAAAGACATGCTGAGAGATCTTCCAAAGTGATTTTTACTGTTTTATGCTCCCTCCAACAACGTATGATAGTGTCAGTTGCTCCAGATCCTTGTCAACGTTTGTTATTTTCAGTCTCTTTCATTTTAGCCATCCCAGTGAATGTGCAGTGATATCTGATTGTGGTTTTAATTGACATTTCTTTGATGGCAGATAATGTTTGAAGACATTGATATGTGTTCACTGGTCATTCCTGCTTGTTACCGGCACAGCATATTTTGACAAGCGTATTTTGCAGTTGTTGGGTGAGGGTAAGTTGGTTGATAGTACAGATGAAACCTCTGGTGGGTTTTTTCTGATTTTTTAGGAAATTTGTTCGGCAATTACTGAGAGAGGAGTGTTAAAATACGTTTAATTGTGGAATCATCTCTTAGTTATTGTTTTATATATTTGAAGTTCTGTGGTGAGGGACAAACAAATTTAGGATGATTGTCTCTTCTTGGTAAATTGACTCTATATCATTTTGAAATGTCCATAATTATCTCTGGGAATGCTTTTTACTTGGAAGCCTATTTTTCCTTACATTAATAAAATCATTACAGCATTCTTATGTTTAGTGTTTGTGTGGTATGTCTTGTTCCCTCCTTTTACTTTTAAGCTGTCTTTGTATTTAAAGTGTATCTCCTATAAGCAGCATATAGTTCAGTTTTTCTTTTTTATTCACTCTGATAAGCTGCCTTTTATTTTCTTGCAGTGTATTATTTTTGGTATCTCTAGAGTTAATATAATTACTGATACTGTTGAGTTTAAGTTTACTATGTTGCTTGTATTTTCTGTTTTTCCAATTTTCATTCTTTTTTTCTGCTCTCTTTTAGAGTCATCAAGTATTTTTTTAGTAATCCATATGTTTCCTTGTATTGACATTTTAGATACGCAACTTTTTTTAATACTGATTGCTGTAGAGATTACAATGCATACCCTTAAAATATTACAGTCTACTTTGAACTAATATTACATCCCTTCACATATAAGAAGATTACAAATGTATACTTCTACATGTACGCTCTTATTCTTTGTTTTATTGTTGTTGTGGAGTTTATTTCTACAAATGTCATAAATCCTAAAATCTTATTTCTGCTTTAAGAAGTCACTTGTCTTTTAACAGTCTTAACAAGAATAGAATATTTTGTATACACCAATATATTTACTATTTTCAGCACTTTTCATTCATTCATGTAGATCTCAGTTTCCATCTGGTATCATTTCCTTTTGGCCTAAAGAACTTTCTTTTACATATCTTGTAATTCAGGTCTGCGAGAAATGAATTCCCTCGGTTTTTATTTATCTGAATATCTTTATTTTGTCATCATTTTTAAAGAATATTTTCACTGGATATATAAATTTGACTGTTTTGTTTTCATTTCAGTACTTTAAAGATGTTGGCTCATTGTCTTCTCATTTATATTCTAATTAATGAGAAGTCAGACTTTTTTTTTTTTTTTTTTTTTTGAGATGGAGTCGTACTTTGTTGCCAGGCTGGAGTGCAGTGGCGCGATCTCACCTCACTGCAACCTCCACTTCCTGGTTTCAAGCAATTCTTGTGCCTCACCTTCCAAAGTAGCTGGGATTACAGGTGTGCACCACAACATCCTGCTAATTTTTTTTTGTATTTTTAGTAGACACGGGGTTTTACCATGTTGGGCCAGGCTGGTCTTGAACTCCTGACCACCTCAAGTGATCCATCCCTTGGCTTCCCAAAGTGCTGGGATTACAGGTGTGACCAGACATTATTTTTGCACCCCTATAAATAATCTCTTTCTTCTCTGATGGCTTTTGAATTTTTTCTCTTTATTTTTGGTTTTGATCAATTTGTCTGCAGTGTGCTTAGATGTGGTTTTCGTGGGTGTTTTTATTCTGCTTGGGATTCGTTGAGCTTCTTAGCTATGAGAATATGTATACACTAATCTTTTGGTATTCTCATTATCAGTCTGTTAGACCTCTTGATATTACACCATAGATCAGTGAAGTACTGTTTTTCCATTATTATAATTAATTATTGTTATTATTTTCCCTTCTGTATTTCAGTTTGGATAGTTTCTACTGCTTTCTCTTCATGTTTACTCAACTTCTCTTTTGCAATGTCCTAGAATCTGTTAAGCAACTCCAGTGAGTTTTTTTTTTGTTTGAGATATTGTATTTTTCAGATTTAGAATTTTCATTTTATTATTTTAGTGTAGTCGTTGCTATCCTGAGACTTCCCATATGTTCATCAATTATGTGTATCTTTTCTTTTAAATACTTGCACATTTTCATAGTAGCTGTTTGGAGAGCCTTGGATTGGGTTTTACTCTCCTGATTGTGGGTCCCATTTGCCTGCTTCTTTGCCTGTCTAGTAAGCTTTTTATTGTGTTCTGGATATTGTGGATGCTATATAAACTGATTTTGTTGTTTTTCTTTAAAGAGTTTTGACTTTTGTTCTGATAAGCAGTTAATTTATTGGCAGATCAGCTTTATGCTATCGAGAGTTCTTTTCAGAATTTGTTAGTGAGGGACTCGAGTAGCTTTTATTCTAGAGCTGGAATAATTCTGCTCTTAAGGAGTACCATTTCTGAGATCTCAGCTGAATGCCTGGGATATTCATTGAAGCCTCTCCACTCTGTCTGGTGAGAAATCCAACCTTGCCCAATACTATATGACCTAAGGACTCTATGTTTAGCTGATAGCCCCCAGTAGCTAATCTCTGCTAGGCTTTGTGAAATCTTACCTTCAGGTGAAGACTAAAATTTTTCCAGATACTTAAGATAATCCCTATGAAGGTTTCTAGAGTTCCTTTCTACATAGCTCCCCTTTCTCAGGTATCCTAACCTGCAAATTCCATTTCCCTCAGGAGCCCCAAACTCTGATCTTGGTTTTGTCTTCCCAGTGAAGTCACAGCTCTCTGGGCTTTTCTTCCCTATGCCCAGATTTAGAAAGTACTCCCAGGCAGAAAACTAGGGCTACTCTGGAACCTCGTGAGTTTCCCTTCTCTAGAATCTCAGCCTGTATTGTCTATTGTCTAGTGCCTGAAAACAATTATTTCATATATTTTGTTTAGTTAGTTTTATATTTATCTCCATGGAAAGGTTATGTCTACTACCTATTACTCTATCATGGCTGAAATCAAGTCAGTGATTATTTTGAGTTATGCAGAATTATTTACTACTCAAAGAGGTATATGGTAGGGCCCTCTGTCGTGTATGAGCTGTTACCACCTTCAGTAAAAGAAGTGCTCTAGTATCATCCACAGCCCCTAAATAGCGAATAAGAATGAATTTTATGGGAATAACATCCATGTGAATTCCCAGGGTGACAGGATATGAGGATGGGTTCAGTTTACATATTTAATTGGAAACTTCATATTCGTTTAGAGGCTGGATAGCTTCTCTGTGTCCATTGGAATCAAAGAATCATGAGATCATGGTACTAAAAAGATATGTAGTGACATTCTTCTCACAACTACCAGTAGCAAATGCAGGAATGAACTGGGCTAAGGAGAGATAAGCTTTGGGACAATTTCAGTGAAAGTTGGAATGTGCATTCCTCCTGTTCATGAGCATAAATGGTAATTTTTCAGTTTTGTTTTAAATTAAATGACAGAACCGTTTCACTCTCTCTATCTCTGTCTCTCAAATGAAATCCCGTGTTAGGCTGGTCTGTTCCGTTGGGGGTTTAGGGGTTAAAAGGAAGGTCTGAAACATTTTTCTTGCCCCATTCACTGGCTACAGTTCAGAAATGTCTTTGCAAAATCCTAGGACTTTGTGAAACACATTTGAAAGCCACTGAGCTGGAACATCTCTTGATAATATCAGAGACTTTCTAGTCCTTAACCCAGACCCTGTCTTTGATATAATCCAGTGGTTCTCAACTCTGTCTGCTCATTGGGATCACCTGAGAGCTTTGAAAAAGTACTACTGTTCAGGTTCCACGTCCAGAATGTTGATTTAATCACGCTGGGTCAGATCTCAGGTATGTTGATCTTTACAAAACTTCCTAGCTGATGCTAACATACAGCCAGAGTTGGGAACCTTTAATCTAGTCACACAGCTTGTGGTTGCATTCTTTGTCTCCCACACTCAGCTCCTGCTGAGGTCTGAGCACTTGCTTCTAGCTTCAGTGATGGCCTGCCAGGATTCCCCAGGGGTTTGGAATCCCACAGTGGGAGGTCATGAACACCAGCATTCCTGGTCCTTTCTTTTTTCTTTTTTTGCTTTTTTTTTGAGACAGAGTCTCTCTCTGTTGCCCAGGCTGCAGTACAGTGGTACGATCTCAGCTCATGGCAACCTCCACTTCCTGGGTTCAAGTGATTCTCCTGCCTCAGCCTCCCGAGTAGCTGGGATTACAGGTACACGCCATGATACCCATCTAATTTTTGTATTTTTAGTAGAGACAGGATTTTGTCTTGTTGTCTGGGCTGGTCTTGAATTTCTGACCTCAAGTGATCCACTCGTCTCAGCCTCCCAAAGTGCTGGGATTACACGCATGAGCCACCGCACCTGGCCTGTCTGGTCCTTTCTTATCCACTCAAATCATTGATTCTTCTGTCCACCTCACCTTCACTTGGAATACCTACACAGGGAATTATGTTAGAGTTTCATACTGTGTAAATTACGGAGAGTTCAGAGAGCAAAACAGGAATGCTCGGTGTTGCTAACTTGCATATCCTAACAGGCCTATGGTGGTTGGTTCTGCATGTTTATCAACAAAAATTGCTGTGAATGTTATAGCAACCACAGAAGGGCCCTACTCCAGAGAAGAAATGTGGTGTTAAAACATTAGATTAGTGGTTTTAAAACTTGGTTGTCCATCAGAGTTCTCCTGAGGAGCATGTTAAAATGCATATGCCTCATTCTCTCCCTGAGAGATTGTGAGTTTATAGGTCTACAGTGGGCCCCGGTATCTGTATTTATAACTAGCACCTTCGGCGATTCTGATACGGTAATCTAGGACCACATCTTGAGAAGTGCCAAGTTCCAAATTAAGAGATGAGGCCTCCCTCATTGCTCCATACCCAGGCATATTTTCCTGCTCATGTAACCCCAAATATCTTACAAACAGTAAATTTAAATTATTGGTGTCAGCAGAAAGTAGTACAGACATAGCTAACCCAAAAGAGTAGTTTATCTTCGACAAAGTCAGGCTTCTTTTTTTTTAATGAGTTATGTGATTTTTCTTAGATTCAAATCACCATCTTCTCATCTCCTTGCAATAAACTTTGCTTTAGGTAAGCCTGAGATAAGGCTAGGTCACTCATTTGCTTCCCATTTTTTGGATTTTTAAGATTTTACTCAGTGATCTAATTTTGTTTTGAAAAATAAACTAAAAAGTGCTTTTTAAAAAGAAACCTGACTTATACACACTTTATTTTTTTATTTTTTTTTTATATTTTAAGTTCTAGGGTACAGGTGCACAACATGCAGGTTTGTTACATATGTATACATGTGCCATGTTGGTGTGCTGCACCCATTAACTCGTCATTTACATTAGGTATATCTCCTAATGCTATCCCTCCGCTCCCCCCCTACCACCAAAAGAAACTACCATCAGAGTGAACAGGCAACCTACAGAATGGGAGAAAATTTTTGCAATCTACTCAACTGACAAAGGGCTAATATCCAGAATCTACAAAGAAGTCAAACAAATTTACAAGAAAAAAACAACCCCATCAAAAAGTGGTCACACACTTTAAATGTATATTATTTAGTTAACTTATAGGGGAGAAAATAGCTATCTACTTTACAAAAGAATTCTTTACATTACAGAAGAACTTGCTTCCATGAAGAAATACTGTAAGCACAAATCTGCCTAGTGTTTTCAGAGTTTCACTGAAGCATTCGACCTAGGCTCAATGTGCATGGAAAACATTTTTCTTATAAAAGTGAGCCACACTTTTGAAACTGCCATGAATTTCACAAACAATCAACTCTTGGGAATGGGGAGAGAGGTGGGAGGCAGCCAGGCAGCCATGAAGCGTGCTAAGCTAAGTTTGGTATCGAAAGTTTTCCACCAGAATTGTGTGCCCAATATGGAATGTCATTGACTGTTCCCTCACATGTTAGCTGTTTTAGGAGATAGTTCTGCTGAGGGCTGAGAGTGGTATAAAGGCTTAAAAAGACTCAGACCTTATCAAAAAGACAAAAACAAACCCCAAAACTCTCAATCTAAAGAGAAAAAGGAGATGTGGTGCATAGGTTAATAAAGACCTGAGTCAAAGAGCCCAATAAGATATCATCTCCCCAGACCACTAGGATGGGAGGCAGAGGCTGTGATGTGTGCTTCCCCTGTCTTGCGGCTTGCCTTATCCATCTCTGTCTGGATGGAGTAAGTGCTCAGTTCTCAGCAAAGGACATATTGGAAATGACAGCCTCACTATTGTGAATATAATATGTCATGGCTGACAGATGAAGCGCAATGCAATGGGATATAGCTATCAGCCAAGGCTGGAGGAGGCCTTGTTCTCTGGACCTCTTAGAAAGCACTCCTTCTGGGTCCTCCCTGCCCCTTCTCTGCAGCCCAGCTGAGTGAAGATCTTAAAGCACCATTCCCCCCATTACTCCTGATCCTTTGTTGTGCTTCCCTTTTGTCCACCCTGCACTTTGATTGCTGAGCACTCCCAGCAGGGCAGACTGCAGCTGAAATGGTAGGAACAATGGGATCAGGCAGTGGTCCAGGGAAGCACTAGGGACCGGGCATGCTTAACTGTATTACTCTCAGCTGGTCTGCCCTGGGTGTAAGTGAGCAGGCCCCACCTTTCAACTGCTAGGGTGAAATCCACCCTTCTGACAGTCTCATGGCCTTCTCCAAAGGCAGAGTTAATTGAAAAGTGAAACAATTAGGAGATGGGGAGAACTAACAGTAAAAATTGCATTGAAGGGGAGTTACCTTATAAGCTCCTTTCATCTCTAAGTATTTGGGAAGGATTTCTTGTTTAGCACGTAAGGCATTTCAGTGTTCCAGTTTCATTAGGAGCCATCATCAAATGACAGATTAGTGGTGTATTGTCTTTTGTGTGCAGCTGTATATTTTGCCATGGTAATAGGCACCTCATCCATTTATTTATTTAACAAGCACTTATCGAGAGCTTTCTGGGTGCTTGGCTTTGTAGTAGGCCTTAGGGATAAGATGATAAGTCGCTGACCTCAAAGTACTTATAGTCTAGGAAAAGGAGACAGAAAAGTACACAAATAAATGCCACCTAGCAGTATAAAGACTGTGATAGATGTCTTTATGGGAGTCAGTGGCAAATACAGGAGGTATACAGAGAATAAGAAACTAGGCTGAAGGCAGTGACCGTGTTTGCAGACAACATGTTGCAATATATAGATCATTGATCTCACTATTGACAAAATGAAATACCTGTCGTAAAATGTATGCTTCTTCGTTCATTCAGTGGATGTTTATTGAGTGCCTACTGTGTGCCAGGTGCTCTGCCTAGTACTTCTGTGATGGTGTATACAAGCAAGAAGGGGAGACAGGCATTTAATTCAGTTAGCACACAAATCAAATGTAAAACTAAAACTATGGTATGTGCAACAAAGATAAGTTACATGGTTTCATGAAAACTTATAATGGGGGTATTTCTATAAGGTAGGGGTGTCTCCCTGGGATTGAGCTGAAGCCAGAACATGAAAAAAACATTAATTAGCGACTCTGTTAGGTACCAAGAGTAAGATAATGGAACAGCAGAGAAAAAAACGGTAGGAGTTAGGGCCCAAGGTCCTGGCCTAGCGTCACCATGGAGCCTCTCTGTGGACTTTGGTGCCCAGAACTAGAAAAGTGATGGTGGTAGAAGTGGGAAAAAAAGAAGGCCACTGCAAGTCCTGTTTTACCCGGGTCCAAAACAATCACACCGCTTGTCCCACTTTTTTTTTTTTTTTTTTGAGATGGAGTTTTGCTCTTATTGCCCAGGTGCCCAGGCTTGAGTGTAAAGGCACGATCTCGGCTCACCACAACCTCTACTTCCTGGGTTCAAGTGATTCTCCTGCCTCAGCCTCCCAAGTAGCTGGGATTACAGGCATGCGCCACCACGCCTGGCTAATTTTGTATTTTTAGTAGGGATGAGGTTTCTGCATGTTGGTCAGGCCGGTCTCGAACGCCCGACCTCAGGTGATCCGCCCGCCTCGGCCTCCCAAGTACTGGAACTACAGGCGTGAGCCAGTACACCCAGCCATCCCACTGTTATTTTTAATAATCACCCCCACTAACCTTCAAGGTGCCCCAGTATGAGTAATCATACACTGATACCCTAAGGAGCAGAGAACTTAGCCTCCAAGAGCTCCCCTAGACCTGTGATCCTGTTAGTAAACACAGAGTGCCAGCTAATTTCCAAAGCATAAATAGAAACTAGCAATGCGCTGATTCATAAAAGATAAGTAAGTGGCACTTAATATTTTATGCCACGAATAAGATTTCTATGTTTTTGCTGAAAACGGAATAGCAGCCTATGTCCGCAGCAGTAATGCCAGTAAACACCCTCAAGTGGTCGGATTAATTCTCTATATGTTGATGATGGTGGTGTTTCTACTATAAGTTGCAAGATGAATTAAAAAATTAAATTGTTTTCTTAATTTTCTCCTGGGTATTTACAGGCTTCACTTGAGGAAACTATCTCATGATGCTTACAAAATATTGTAAGTATGAACAGGATTTCACAAAATCAGGGAGGCAGGAAATAACCCTAGGGATTCCAGAAACTAGTGTGAAGGAAATCCTGGTTTCATGACTGCATTGAATTGTCCCTGTAATGCTTTATGCCATCTGTGTTTTGACTCTTAACAGGGGCTGTAAGACATGTTTTCCTATAAAGCTTAAGTTCTATAGCTTCAATGAAAAATAGAGATAAAATGAGATATACAAAGATAGATGATAGATAGATAGATAGATAGATAGATAGATAGATAGATAGATGATAGATAGATATTACCAGCTAAAATTTTCTAAATTCATGAAGCCAGTCATCATATACTTCCTGGAGTGGTTCTTTAATTTACTAATATTTTCTCTTTTTAACAGTTCTTAGGCTAATGCATCCTGTAAGTTTACTACTTTATGTATAAATTGGGCTTATAATAAACCTTAAGGAATACTACTTTGAACTAGTATCATGACTTAAAATTCATCTGGAAGAGTGAAAGCATATTTTTATTAAAAATAGCTTTAATATCTCCAAACAATGTGTTCACTATCCATTCTCATTGTGGTTTTGTAGACACTGATTATGTTGTGCCTCCAGCAACATGTTCGGCTTTTTATTTTAGCTGGAGAGAGTCAGTCCTGAGAAAGATTCTGGAGACATTCCTTTAGAATCAATGTAGGGGAAACACAGTTGACAAAGTTTGGAGGAGTGATCTTGAATGACAACTATTTTTTTTTCCTGACACATTTGTCTAGTAGACTCAAGGTTGCTTTTGAGACTATCCAAGAGTTTCCTCAAGAAAGCAATAAGTGCGTAATACGAAGTTTAAGGATTTCTTTGCATGCTAACCCCCAAGCAGAGCAACATTCCTAGAGTCCACAAGGATTTGAAGGCTTAGGACAATTCTTGTGTGTTTCTTTTCTTCCATTTCTTCTCCATGCCCTCGATTGGCCCACTTTTTCCCATGCAGGCTTCATACTTCTCTCCTTAATTCCTCAACCTGGGCTGTTTTTACTGGTTACAGTGGTTCCTGATGAGCTACTTGTACAGAGATGTTGAGTTCTAAGACAAAGTACAAGCTGAAATGAACTGGAACAGGAGGAAGCGAGGAAAGACATACATTCGAAGAGAAGCAGGGACAGAAATAAGAGACTGTTTGAGTTAGGTGAAAGAACACTGGGAGTCGGGAATTTCAGATTCTCTCCTGGGATTTGCCATCTTTGGCAGGACTCTCCATTGTTCAGGTCTCAGCTTCTTCACTTGTAAAATAGCATGTAAAAATGTAAAAAGGCACTGGGCTAAGTGACCTTTGTGTCCCCTCCCTCCTGTCTCTAAAGATTGCATTAAATCAAGGTAGGTCAAGATTCCTGTTATTTAGGGATAAAAGACAACAATTAAAATGTGCTTACTGATGTTCAAAACCAGTGCAATACATCTTTACTACTGCAATTGAGAAAACCTCTGTAAGACATTCTAAAATTAAAGGTGGCTCTTCATTTCGGTATTCATTTCCAACTTTCAGATCATTGAGACTTTTGATGTCAAATATTAAGTAGCTTCAACATGCTCATCTTTGTTTCTCTCTCTCTGTCTCTCTCCCTCTCCACTCCGCCCACCCTTAGGCTTACGAGAGGCCCCAGAAACATTCAACTCTCCATTATGACACGGGCCTCCCACAGGACTTCACCGGTGACACCTTAAAACCAAAGCACCAGCAAAAAAGCAGCAGCCAGAACCACATGGACTGGTCCACCAACTCTGACAGCGGACCCGTCACTCAGAATTGCTTCATCAGTCCAGAGTCTGGCAGAGAAACTGCAAGCACCAGCAAGATCCCAGCTCTTGAGCCCGTGGCTTCCTTTGCAAAGGCCCAGGGTAAGAAAGGCAGTGCAGGGAACACGTGGAGTCAGTTGTCTAACAATAACAAAGATCTGCTCTTGGGAGGTGTGGCTCCATCCCCAAGCAGCCACAGCTCACCAGCCCCACCCAGCAGCTCTGCTGAGTGCAACGGGCTTCAGCCCTTGGTGGATCAAGATGGAGGAGGTACAAAGGAGCCCCCAGAACCACCTACTGTGGGCAGCAAGAAAAAGTCCAGTAAAAAAGATGTGATAAGTCAGACCATACCAAACCCAGACCTGGATTGGGTCAAGAATGCCCAGAAAGCATTTGACAATACAGAAGGGAAAAGGGAAGGTTATTCCACAGATAGTGCCCAAGAGGCATCACCAGCCAGGCAGAACGTGAGTTCTGCCAGTAATCCTGAAAATGACTCAAGTCATGTCCGGATTACTATCCCCATCAAGGCACCCTCTCTGGATCCAACCAACCATAAGAGGAAAAAGAGACAGTCCATTAAAGCGGTGGTGGAAAAGATCATGCCAGAGAAAGCCCTGGCTTCTGGAATCACCATGAGCAGTGAAGTAGTTAACAGGATACTTTCCAACTCTGAGGTGAATAAGAAGGATCCCCGTGTCCCCAAGTTGGGTAAAATGATAGAGAATGAGTCCCCCTCAGTTGGCCTTGAAACTGGTGGAAATGCTGAGAAAGTTATCCCAGGAGGTGTGTCTAAGCTGCGGAAGCCACCCATGGTCATGACACCTCCAACGTGCACAGATCACTCTCCATCCAGAAAGCTGCCAGAAATCCAGCATCCAAAATTTGCTGCAAAACGAAGGTGGACTTGCAGCAAACCAAAACCTAGCACCATGCTTCGAGAGGCAGTTATGGCCACCTCTGATAAACTGATGCTGGAGCCCCCGTCTGCATATCCCATCACCCCATCTAGCCCTCTCTACACCAACACAGACAGTCTTACTGTGATCACTCCAGTCAAAAAGAAGCGGGGACGACCAAAGAAGCAGCCTTTGCTCACAGTCGAGACGATTCATGAGGGAACTTCCACCAGCCCTGTCAGTCCCATCAGCCGAGAGTTTCCTGGCACTAAGAAAAGAAAGCGACGACGCAATTTAGCGAAGTTGGCCCAGCTAGTGCCGGGAGAGGACAAACCCATGAACGAGATGAAATTTCACAAGAAAGTTGGAAAGCTCGGCGTGTTGGATAAGAAGACCATCAAAACTATCAATAAGATGAAGACACTCAAGAGGAAAAACATCTTGAATCAGATCTTGTCCTGTTCCAGCAGCGTTGCTCTGAAGGCAAAAGCTCCCCCAGAGACCAGCCCTGGGGCAGCAGCCATTGAAAGCAAACTGGGCAAGCAGATTAATGTCAGCAAGAGGGGAACCATCTACATTGGCAAGAAGCGGGGCAGGAAGCCAAGAGCAGAGCTGCCACCCCCATCCGAAGAACCCAAAACAGCCATCAAGCACCCCAGGCCTGTTTCTAGCCAGCCGGATGTTCCAGCCGTGCCTTCCAACTTTCAGTCACTTGTGGCGTCTTCACCAGCAGCTATGCACCCACTTTCAACACAGTTAGGTGGGTCCAATGGCAACCTGAGCCCTGCCAGCACTGAAACCAATTTTTCAGAGTTGAAAACTATGCCAAATCTCCAGCCCATCAGTGCTCTTCCAACCAAAACCCAAAAGGGAATACACAGTGGAACCTGGAAGCTGTCTCCACCCAGACTGATGGCCAACTCCCCTTCACACCTGTGCGAGATTGGCTCCCTAAAGGAAATCACGCTGTCCCCTGTGAGCGAGTCCCACAGTGAGGAGACGATCCCCAGCGACAGCGGCATTGGGACAGACAACAACAGCACTTCTGACCAAGCGGAGAAGAGCTCAGAATCCCGAAGGAGGTACTCTTTTGATTTCTGCTCCCTGGACAACCCGGAGGCCATTCCGTCCGACACCAGCACAAAGAACCGGCATGGCCACCGGCAAAAGCATCTCATTGTGGACAACTTTCTGGCCCACGAAAGCCTCAAGAAGCCAAAGCACAAGAGGAAACGGAAAAGCCTGCAAAACCGCGATGACCTCCAGTTTCTGGCAGACCTGGAGGAGCTAATCACCAAGTTCCAAGTGTTCAGAATCTCCCACCGGAGTTACACCTTCTACCACGATAATCCATATCCCAGCATTTTTCGGATTAATTTTGATCACTATTACCCGGTGCCATATATCCAATATGACCCGTTGCTCTATCTTCGTAGGACTTCAGACTTGAAGTCAAAGAAGAAGCGTGGTAGGCCTGCAAAAACCAATGACACCATGACAAAGGTGCCTTTTTTACAAGGGTTCAGCTACCCTATTCCCAGTGGAAGTTACTATGCACCCTATGGAATGCCTTACACATCAATGCCTATGATGAACCTTGGTTATTACGGTCAGTACCCAGCTCCTTTGTACCTATCGCACACGCTTGGAGCAGCTTCCCCATTCATGAGGCCAACAGTGCCACCACCTCAGTTCCACACAAACTCCCACGTAAAGATGTCCGGTGCAGCTAAGCATAAAGCCAAGCATGGAGTACACCTGCAGGGACCTGTTAGCATGGGCCTTGGTGACATGCAGCCTTCTCTGAACCCTCCCAAGGTAGGCAGTGCCAGTCTGTCCAGTGGTCGGCTCCATAAGAGGAAACACAAACACAAGCATAAGCACAAGGAAGACCGGATCCTAGGGACCCATGACAACCTGAGTGGTCTCTTTGCAGGCAAAGCCACAGGCTTCTCCAGCCACATCCTGAGCGAGCGGCTGAGTAGCGCAGACAAAGAGCTCCCGCTGGTGAGTGAGAAGAACAAGCATAAGGAGAAACAGAAGCACCAGCACAGCGAAGTCGGCCACAAAGCTTCTAAGAACAACTTTGAGGTGGACACCCTGTCTACACTGTCACTTTCCGACGCCCAGCATTGGACACAGGCCAAGGAAAAAGGAGACTTGAGCAGTGAGCCTGTGGACTCATGCACGAAAAGATACTCTGGCAGTGGCGGGGATGGTGGCAGCACGAGATCGGAGAACCTGGACGTGTTCAGTGAAATGAACCCTTCGAATGACAAGTGGGACAGTGACGTGAGTGGGAGTAAAAGGAGGAGCTATGAAGGCTTTGGAACGTACAGGGAAAAGGACATCCAAGCCTTCAAGATGAACCGCAAGGAGAGAAGTTCTTATGACTCCTCCATGTCTCCAGGTAAGGCTGTTTTTCTTCAGACTTGGATTGTCAAGTTATTTCATTGCTGGGCTTTGCACCTCAGACACATCTGTGGCACATTGTGTTCACTAGTTTGCAAAGAGGTGGGAATCAAATTAAAATGGGTCTCCTTGCACATTTGAGTTTGCTGCACATTTTATACATTGTTTACTTGGTATTTACTATCTTCCTTCTCTCCTGGAGCCATTGTTTGAGAAACTGTGAAGCCATAACCCTAATAGCTGCCTAGGCTGCAGTCGTGCCCACTATGATTATGCTTTTTATTAAAGATGCTGTTCTTAGGTCCTCATCTGATCTAATGGTACAGTTTGCTGTTTGGATACAGCCTCTAAAACTCATTAGGAATACTAATAAGATCCAAGAATGCCAAGCCTGGGAGGAAATGACTAGCTAATTTATCTGGCATGCCAGCTCCACAAGTCACACATCTAATGTGAGAAGTCTACTGCAGAGCCATTAGAAGCTGATGACCAGTGAATCCTGAAGTCTAACTGATCAGGTAGCCACAGCCTTGAGCCATATTGTTTCCATTTTTTTCCATGGGCATTTGATAAGCTGTCCTGGGCAGGTCCCTAAAATGAAGACTTGACTACATTCAGATACTTGTCATTTTCGTGCACTAAGTGGAAGGAGGCAGGCTGGAAGGTGACATGTGCCTCCTGCTTCCAGCAGACCTTATAACTGTGTCTCTTTGCATGCCCACTAGAAAGGGATTTTGCTCACTAATTTAAACTGAAATGCTGGTTGCTACTAGAAGTATCCTACTCCTTGTCAGTTGCTGGCAGAATTCCCTTGCTAACCTCCCCAACCACACAAAATCCTTCCCTGCTGTTAGGGCCTCACATTTCTGCAAAAGTATCCCTTTGACCCTGGCCTTACATCATATATGATAAGACTCCTATAAAGACCAGAGCAGTTCGTTATTAGGAAAATAGTAGAAACTTCTTACCTAGGAGTTGCAGAAGCTAAAAAAAAAAAAAAAAAAAAAAAAAGTTCTTGTGTTCCCTCTGTTCCCAAATAGTATAAAACCCTCCAACCAAAGCCTGGCTTTAAAAACCAATCATCCTTGTTTAAGGTTGGGTGTAGCGTTTCACTTCTGTTTATGATGTGTACCACTCACTTGTCCTCTCCCTTCCCAGGGAGCCCATATTTCCTGAAGGCAAGAATAGTCTATTCATGAAGAATTAGAGACATTTTCTAGGCCAGCAGATTTCAGGAAGAAATATGATTATGAGGTAGAAACCACTTAAAGATCGCCCCAGATTGCCACTAGCCTGTGAGTTGTAGTGGTAGATGTTCTCCTTGGTTAATGAAGAGACCAATTAGCAGTCACATCTCCTGCATTTACTAAAGGTAATAAATGACCTACACTTTGTGTCTGCCCAAAGTGGATGTGCTCATCTGGGCTTCATCATTTCTCATCATCAGACTTTGTTGAAAGTGCTTGGTTTTATGCAGAGTGCAGGCTAAGCCCACCTGGGCAGGAGGTACTACCTTGACCTTGCATGACATGTGAGAAACTGATCTCTTTCAGCATGATGAAACTGATTCATGGGACTTACACTAGCTGTGGACAGAAGATGTTCTTATTTTTGTAATTTCATGAGCCTTATTTAGCTAGAAAATAATGGTGAGGGGTAATTGTTAAGAACCTACACGCAAAAATCCTAACTTAACAGACCCAAGGAGCAAGACCTCAAGAAGCTAAAACCAGACATTGTTGCATGTTAGGTTTCTCAACGATTTTACGAGGATTTGTCTGTGGCCAGGCTGTGTTGCTGAGTGCTGGTTGACTTCATACAATTTCCCAGCTGGGGTTCACGTCCAGTCACTGTGTGCCCCCACTCTAGTTATATTGCTTTTCATGTGCTTGCATTTATATCGCATTCATCACTTTATTAAAACTCCTCCTCATCCCTGTCCCATCTCATCTCATCTTCAGCCAGCCGCTTGAGATGGGAAGAAATAGGTGTCATGACAATGTCATGAAAGAAAGCTGGATTCAACCCGAAGAACTGGATACAAGGCCCAACTCTGTTACTAATTCTCCGTGTGCCCTTAGGCATGGGATTCCACTTCTTTGGGGTACTGTCTGCCCATCTGTAACTCATGGGGTTGGGCCAGACCTCTTGTGTATAGTGTGCTTCCATTCTTAAAGCCATTTCACATAAATTTTTGTGTAACACCCTTTGTGCAATCTTATTAGACAGGTACTTTTATTCCTATATTACAGATCAGGATACTGAGGCTCAAAGAGATGAAGAGAACTGTCCAGGTTCAAAAAGCCATTGGTTTTGATTCTAAGCCCAGAACTTTGCCTGCTGCACTGAACCTTGACTGCCTGCCTGCCACCGAGCTAGTGAAAGCTGTGTTTAGAACACAGCTCTTGGTGCCCAGTCCAGTGCTCCTCTATGTCACCTCTGCCCTTGCTTTCAGAATCCCATTCATCCTCAGATCACATGCCCTTCCCTAAGGCATCTGCACAGTGATTATGTGATGATTACAAAAGAGAATAGTTAAGGAAAGAAGACACTCGTTTATTCAATTCCTGACCAATGTATAAGGAATCCTTGTGGCCTTACCTTTTCTGAATATCAGCCTGGAGACACCATGGATAGAGCTTCCACCTCTGTCCTTACTGAAATCCAGCACTCTGAGTTATTTTTGCCACTGCTTTGTTTCTATCTCTGTCCTCTATGAGGTTATTTTTTCCCAGAACTTTAATGAATCATAATTGTTGGTGGCTGCTACATCTATATGAGCTATGCCTGATGTTCCTGCATATCTTGTTAAGTTTCTTACTAAGACAGACCAGATTCCCCCTTATTCCCCTCCCTTCCAAGCCTTAGCCTCTCATTGCTTATATCTCGAATGTCTCCTTCATGGCTGTGCCCCCAAAGAGTGAGAGAAAAATATCTTTAGCATCACATAGAATCCAGTGTCAGAGTTTGTCAAGACTCCCTGAAGAGCATTCACCTTAATGTGATAGACTCTGAAGAGTGCCAAGTTCCATGAAAAGACAGGAGGCAGCTGAGCTTACTAGATGCATTAAGAGCTTTCAGTGACTTTATCTGAGTGGAGGTGTCTATTCAGCTGGATGGTTCTGAGGGTCATGATTGGAAATAAGCATCTGCACTTTCTACAACTTCTCTCCCTTCACCTTTTCCTTCATCACACTTGATTCATTTCCTTAGCATCCAAATGTCCTATTTCACATGAGCTATTCTTCTCTAAAATAGATACAGTATAAATACAGATGTCATCCTTTAGCCTGTTGAGGATGAGATTTAGAAGCAGAGTCAAGAGAAGGCTTTGAGTGCTCCCTGAGATCAGAGCTGATGAAAGATACCATCTAAACGTAAGTCATTACCATTATGGAGAGAGGAATTAGAGACCCTATTTAGCAATAGCAGCAGTTGCACACTCCATTTCCTTTTTCTTGCTTGGAAAATCTTTCATTCTTTGTCTCCCTGCCCAGCAGATGGTTGCATTGTCTTGTTAGCCCACTTCTAACATACCTAGGGCTAGGATGCAGTACAGACTTCTGACCATTTTTCTGTATTTTACGCCTCCTTTTTTTGGTTTCAGAATGCAGTAGCTCTTTTGGCCTGTTTTCTAAATGCATACCATCTGCTAAATGTCCGTTTATAAAAATGCTTGCCTGGGACCAGAAAATGGATAAATAGTGAGAAGGTGCAATCTCAGAATTGGTATAAGCCTTATCAGCTCCTATTTGGGCCTGTCTGTCGGCAGGCATTGCCTTCTCTTGCACACTAACATTTAGCAGAGGGCCAGAAGAGCAAATGCATACTCCAGGGGTGACAATGCATAGTCAGAATGATGCCATGTGCCCTCAAAGCCAAGTTTTCACAAGGTGGTGGAAGAGTGATGAGTGACATTTTCTATTCAGACCACTTGGAAACAATCTTTGCATACTTTGACCTAAACTTATGCCAGATACTGAGACCTCATGACAACTGCTGTTCAAGCTCCTATCAGATAATTAAAAAAAAATGAGAAGAGTGAATCTACATGTGTTACCTCTTAGTTTAGTGCCATTGTTAAGAAGATAGCCATCCCAAGTCCCCGAATGTTGAGTACTGTCCTCATGATGAGTGGATTCTGAGAACTGATTCTGAGAGCACATTTCAGATATCCAAATTCTGCCATGTAGGTAGCTGGATTCCCTGGCACCTGGCCCCCTCCACCTCTCCTTGTAGCTTCTTTCTTGCCCTTTGCCAACTCCTCTTATCAGCACTGTGGAAATTTGAGGAGGCAGTCTCTGCTGTCACTCACTGGCAGGATATGAATGCCCAAGCCAAAAATAATACAAAAACCTCCTCCAAGCAGTCATCCAGATGAGGGAATTAGCCACGTGGATGAAATGTCATGAAAACTATACAAAGGAAATGTTTCAGGATCATTTCCCTAAAATGGAATAAAAGGAAGAAGAGGACTAATGGGAGGAGAGAATTAAGACCAGGAATAAAGAGAGTGAAACCTGGGAAGCTGACGAAATATAATCTTTTTAACCTTATTCCAAGTCCAATTCTGAGTCCTCTTGTGGGAGGAAATGAAAGATTAATTAGCTAATGGCTGTTGTGGAGTTCAAGCAGGGTTAGGAAGACCTGTCCAAATCTTATCTCTCACACTAACCAGCTGAAAGACCTCTTCTGTTTTTTGACTTTCAGTGTTCCAAAATGGGACTATGACCATAAAGGTTCTGACCAGACCTAATAGTTGAAGATTCTAAAAGACTCAAATTTATACAATGGAATTTCAATATCTACACCACTCCCCTGCACACATGTACAGGCAGTAGTTACAAAGTAAATATCCAAGTTATTGACCATGTTGACCAAATAATTAGTTGTTCAATGAAGTTTGAAAACAGGTACCACTGGTTGTATATTAATCTATGAGACTCATCCCATTCATCTTTAGCTCCAGCCATTTCACTTAGCCATTGGATTTCTCCTTTGCGAAAGGTAGAACTCCTAGTGCTTGAGTCCCACCGGCTGAAACCATAGTCACTATCTGAGACACAAATAGGTTAGAACACAAATATGAACATTTTTATGGGAACAGACAGGGCACACTTGGATTTGTATTTAGACTCAGCATTAAATAAAAATAATGTCGTACAAACATCTCATTTTGCTGATGAGCACACTGAGGCTTAAGAAGGTCAAGTGACTCATCTAATGATACATATTTAATTGGGTGAAGAGCTCAGACTGGGAAGCTTCACATCAAGGAGAAGGGCAGGGAAAGGGAGAGAGAGAGTGAATACAAGAAAAAAACAGAAAGGTGAGTCATGGGAGAGATGTTAAGCTATATGTTTTCCTTTGCTGTGAGCTGTTGTAAAAGGTAAGCATCTCTTTGATAATCATTTGGTTTCCAGGCTATCTCTGGGGACCCATGTCTGAGACTGGAAATGATCTTTGTGGGCTCTGATGGAAGTCATTTTTTTTTCCTTTCCTGTCTTAACAATTGCACATACTTATTTTATTGAGCCTCCCAAGTTTCCTCCTAAGGTTTCCTTTTGGAAACCAAGAATTAATCAAATTAAATGATATAACCCATAACTTTGTAGCAACGTAACAAAAAAAAAATAACTGAGACTCACAGCATATCCTTTGCTACATTGAAATCAGAAATGGAGCAATTCTGCCTTTGGAGTTTGAAGTCCCCAAGCCATTTATCTTCCCACAGTTGGCAAATGTTCTCGTGTCTTGGTGAAAGTTTTTATTTATACCTCTGTGGGATTGGGAAATTATGCAGATTCAGGTGTGGGTGCAGAGAAGTTACAATTTTGACAGACTTGGCTTTGCTATAATATGGATCCTTTCTTGGCTGGAGAAATCAGGAAGCATGCCTTTGGAAGGCTGTCACTGGGCAGAGATAAGCAAGGCACCTTTGGAAGGAAACTCCAGAAAACCATCTCCTCACTCTATAAAAAGAACAAGTGATGAATACTTTTAAAATTGTGGCCTAGGCTTGAGCCAGTATAGCACTTAATCCAAGTTGACTGAATTCAAGGGAAAATGATAAGGACAAGACAACATTTTTTAATGATTTATTTAATGCCTAGTATGTATAAGGCTTGTTGCAATCCCAGGAGGAAATCAAAGATGAGTAACTCAATGTTTTTGCCTTCAAAGAGACTACAATCCAGGAGGACCTCTATAATTTAGGGGAAGAAACCAGCAAGCAGCTCCTCATGTTACAAAGCCAACTGCAAGAGCCATCAGAAAGCCACAGAGAAAGAGCAAGGGCTGTCCAAGTGACTTGTGAGCCACTGCTGTGTTCTCAGTGGGGGAGGAGAGGTGGGACCTGGAAATACTCTTCATAGCAGTCACCATGTAAGATGGGTCTTGAATGATACAAGACACTGTGGGAGAGTGGAGATGGTAAGGGTGGTGATGAGAGATGGGGTAGGAAGCATGACCTAGTACAGGAGCCATGCAAACAAAGGTATGTAAGTGGAAACACCCAAGAAATATTTGGGAAAGCATGCATAGTGCAGGTTTTTTGTTTCTGTTTTTGAGACAGTCTTACTCCATCACCCAGGCTAGACTGCAGTGGTACGATCTCACCTCACTGCAACCTTCACCTCCTGGGTTCATTCTCTTGTCTCAGCCTTCCAAGTAACTAGGACTACAGGTGCAAGCCCAGCTAATTTTTGTATTTTTAGTAGAGACAGGGTCTCACCATGTTGGCCGGGCTTGTCTTGAACTCCTGACCTCAAGTGATCCTCCTGCCTCGGCCTCCTAAAATGCTGGGATTACAGGCATGAGCCACCGCGACCAGCCCATGGTGCCGTTTTATTGGGGTTTGGATCTGTAGTTGGGGAACATTGGCAGATAAAGTGAGGAAAGAACGTTGTGGTCAGGGGCTAGAGGGTCTTTTTCCCGTACTCCGAGGCTTGTGCTTAATCAAGTGAGCAGTGGCAAGCCACTTTTTATTTTATTGTGTTCCATTTTATTTTTAGAGACAGAATATCTGTCACCCAGGATCCTAGCTCACTAAAACCTCCAACTTCTGGGCTCAAGCAATCCTCCCACCTCAGGCCCCCAAGTAGCTAGGACTACAGGTGTATGCCACCATACCCTGTTAATTTTTGTTTTAATTTTTAATTTTGTAGAGACAGGGTCTCGCTCTGTTCCCCAGACTGGTCTTGAACTCTTGGGCTCAAGTGATCCTCCCTCCTCCACCTCCCAAAGCGCTGGAATTATAGCTGTGAGCCAGTGTGCCTGGCCAGAAACTACTTTTTAAACAAGTGAAAGCCATAAAATGACCAGATTATACTTTATCTTTCTTCCCTGACCACTCCCTTTCCCTAACCTCAATTGGACAAACTTACCTCATCTCTGTACTCTTCATGCTGTGTTGTAATTATTCACTTACTTGTTTAGGTTGTACCCACCTGCCCTTCCTCCTCCACCCTCCACCCCCAGATTATAACTAATCATAAAGGCATCATTAGTTACACAAATGCTCAAGCAAAAAATATATTTAAAAAGAGCCATCCTTGATTTCATCTCTTTCCCTCTCTAGCTAAAGTCAAAGGTGATTCCAATGTGTTGCCTCCAGGCACTGAGAGGGTGGGAGTACATGAACAGAATCCTAGAAATCAGAGCGGACACCCAGCTGGTGTCCAGAATGATGAGGGGCTTAGGCAGCAGTTGCCAGTGCTGTGCAGAGCTAGACCTAGAGATTCAGCAAGGAGAGAGTCAGAGGGAATGAAGGAAGGAGGGTGGAAGAGATGACCTGGCAACCCACCTTAAACACAGAGGCAGAGGAAGCAGGGACCAGGAAGGATGCAGAGAAGGAATGCCAGAAATGCTGGAGAATGAATTTAAGAAGAAAGAAGTGATCAGCAGAGCCAGAAGATGCAGAGTTTATGGAGGATGAAAACAAATGAAAATATGCGTGAACATATTGGTGACCCTGAAGACAACAGAAATGTTAAACATTATGTATTTGATGTCTCATATGTTTGGAGCCTCGTGGACTGTGTGCCTAGGCTGAATGGCAAGGAGTTAATGAATAAGTGGATGATGAGAGAATGGGGGCTGCAGGTGCAGAAAATGAAAACATTGCTGTGGTTCTAGCAGTGCCCCAGCTTCTAAGAAGACTACGTTTGTGAAGTCAGCCCTTGATGAGAAGTGATACTTCCATTCTCAATAGGCCTTAAGTCTAAGTTTCTCCAATTCTAGGAGCAGAAACACAATGCCAGATTCCCTTATACTATGTCATTCCACATGTCATAGTATAAGGCCAAAAAGGCCATGTGTAGAAAAGGTAAAGGTTATAGTATTTGAAAAGAGGTAAGAGATTTCAGGTCAGCTCCCCCTTCTCTGCCTCACAGACACACGGGCACATAGCTTTTGATCATATGATGACTATTTGAAAATTCCTTTCTGTGGTACCTTGGGTGTTTGCTGTGCGTCTGTGAATGTATGGAAGAATGAACAAGTTATCACAAGTTCTAATAAATGGTTCTGTTACTGAGCCATGTACAAAGGATTATAGATGAAAGCCTAACTGTCAGTCTTACAGAGCTTTTTACTATTGTGGAATAAAATATATATGCTGGTACATAAAAAGCTTGCACTCTTAAAAATGATTGAGAGGTCTTTGGTCACCCAACATATAGCATAGTGCCAGGGACAATTAGGGAGACCAGAAGGAAAGAAAAAGCAAGAAAGAGACTAAGTTAGCATTCGTAAAACAACCAGAGAATAAATGCAGACCAAGTTTAATCCATGCTAACTCATTGGCCAACAATGGGAGCTGCGGGGACCCAGGATCAGGAAGGATAACAGTGTTCAGTGAAAGACAAAGTCTTGCGGCAGAAGCTTGGAGAGTAGGTTCACAGTGAGTGCTCCAGCAGCATAAGTGAAGATATTTGAGGGGTACAGGAAGGCACTTGGCTAGATGGAAGTTAGCAGTTGAGTGGGGATGGATTTTTAAGAGGCACAGCTGCCGTGAAGAGGGGATTGAACTGCCTCCCAGAGGAAGGGAAGATACAATTGATGCTCAGGGGTGCTGAGTGTGAGATGTTTTGAGCTTGGTGCTAGGTGCTGAATGGAATGATGAAGTACCAAGAAACATGCCTGTCCTCAAAGACCTTATACAGCCATCAGGAGACAAGAGATGGATATAGACATGTACACAAAGCAATCAGCGAGAATAATGGGAGTTATGCACTTAATGACTAGAAATAAAAACCCATTCTACAAAAAAAGAAACCCCAAAACTAATATCAGTGAAATAAGCTGCATGTTGTAAATGCAAGTTGATACTGGTATTCGTCCTGTTACAGAGAGATTCAGAACAAGCTGGATAAGAAGAAGGAGATATTAAGTGAGGTCAACAGAGTAGAGCAGGCAAGTCCCAAGAGCTGCCTCTGCTGTGGTTTCCATGATCTTCAGTGCGGGGGCTGGGGAGAAAGGTGGGCAGTGAGTCAAGAAGAAGATGGGGCACACCTTGTTGATGGAGGATCTGAGGACCCAGAGATAAAAAGCTTTCCCTGAGGCTACATCACAGTCATCCCATACATCTGAACAGGGTGTTATGCTTTTCAAAGCGCACTTCCTTACTTTCATTTGATCTTCAAAATCCAGTGGGGTCTGCAGATAGGTGTTGCTTTTCCACTCGACAGCCAAGGAAATCAAAACCCAACATGACCAAGCCATTTTTTGTTCAGAAAAAGTGCTAGATCCCAAGTCTCCTGGAATTTTCCTAGCATCGCCCCAACCCCCACTGCCATTTTTCCCACTATATTTCTTAAGTATTTGATCAGGCCAGTAGTATGACTTACCTTCCAAGTTATCCCTAAAGAACCCTTGCCAGTGGGTTAAATAGAGGAGCCCAGAATAAGGCACTAACTAATAGGCAATTTAGTCTTTGCTAAAAATAGGATATTTTACATACAAAGGGAGCTCTTTGGAACTGGGGTTAGCCAAGCCCAGGGTCTGATGCCAATTCTGTGTGCAAAGCCTTTAGCTCACTTGGGGAAAGAGAACTTGAATGGAGCATGAATGTCCTGAAAATCACAAGGAAGACACAAATGGTGCACAAGAATATTCTTATTTGCTAAATTACAAAGCACTAAAACTAACATTTAAATCTTTGTTTTTTTTTAATTACAATTTAAGGGGCTTTACCCACCTGCTAGTAAACATACAAAAACTTGCATTTTAAAAATGCTATGTGCTGACTGGGCACAGTGGCTCACACCTGTAATCCCAGCACTTTGGGAGACCAAAGCAGGCAAATTGCCTGGGCCCAGGAGTTCAAAACCAGCCTGGGCAACTTAGGGAGACCCCGTCTCTACAAAAAAAATACAAAAATTAGTCTGGTGTGGTGGTGCATGCCTGTAGTCCCAGCTACTTGGGAGGCTGAGGTGGGAGGACTGCTTGAGCCCAGGAGTTCAAGGCTGCAGGAAACCACGATTGTGCCACTACATGACACTGAACTCCAGCCTGGGTAACAGAGCAAGACCCCGTCTCAAAAAAAAAAAAAAAAAAAAAAGAGTTATGTATACTAAAAGTAAAACCGGAGTGGAGCAGCAAGTCATTAAGAGATCCATGAAAAAAAAAACAAAAGAGAGATCCATGAGTTTGGGCTACACTTCAGAAGTTTGGGAAGTTGTTAGAGTGGATACCTCATCTCAGTTTGAATGTCCACAAGGAACTGGGATGTAGGCTGGAGAAACTGTGGTTCAAAGCCTATCTGAAGCCTATCTGTCACGTCTTATATTGCAAGTAAGACCAATAGGCAAAAAAGGTTTCTCTTATATGCTTCTTTGTGCTGTTATATTTTTACTTTATTCTAATCACAGTTTTAAAATTATTGAGTGCCTAATATTTGTAAAACATGGTCCTGAGCAAAGTGGCTCACACCTGTAATCCCAGCACTTTGGGAGACCAAACTGGGCCCAGGAGTTCAAAACCAGCCTGGGCAACAGGAGTTTGAAACCAGCCTGGGCAGCTCTAAATATGTAAGGGACACCTTGTCATCCTTTAGTAGATGTGTCATAGTCCTACAAGTCTGTGTCAGTATATCCACCACTAAATAATTCACCTTTTTAGTGTTAAATACTGTTTTTCTATTTGAGGTCCCAATGGCAAGGACAATAAAAATGGATTCCCCATCTATAAACCTATAACATGGAATTATTTGAAAACGTTTTTATTATCTTAAAAAAAAAACCCCTGTTAATAAAGAAAATTTGAAAAATTCAGAAAAAACTAAAGTCACCTACAATCCCACTGCCCAGAAATAGCCACCATGATAATGTAAATGCACAGGTCCCCAGCTGATGGTAAGCACTCACCTGGCTTCCTGTTCCAATCTGCCCTTTCTCCAGCCTAACTTAGGAAAACCAACTCATGCTCCCCCCAGGCCACACCCTGTCCTTTGCCTCCTCTTTTCTCCACTACCACTATGGTTGCCAGGTCTTTTCAGTTTTCTCTTAAGTGTTTTCCCAGATTTGCTCATGATAACCTTTCCTTCTGCATGTTGTGTCATTACCCAAACGGGGATACATTTTAAAAATAAATGCAGGAGGAACTGGGCGTGAAAATCATACAGATTTCTAGATTATGCTATTTAACTAAAATCTCCACCAGATTTCAAGTGTCAGGACATTAACTGAGAAGGAGACAAATTAGGGCTGAAGACAATTGCCAAATATCCTTCTTGAATATCACTGAATGTTGAATGTTTCTTCTCAGATCAGAATTGGACAAGGGGGAAGGCAATAAATTTTTCAAAGTTTGAAATTCCAACTTCACCTCAGCAATGTAAAATGTAATCAGCCAGTTTCTTTTACAATTACCACTCTCACTTCGCACACATACAACAGACAGAGACAGACACACGCACACAAACACACACACACACACACACACACACACACACACGCAGATCACTCAGAACAAATCAAGTTATGGATACTCTCATTGGTCAGTGTTGCCATCACTCATACCAAGAGCATTTAGAGAGAAGGCACTTGCTATTAATTTTAGGCTTATCACCAGAGAATTCCTTATGCTTGCTTATTATATAAATATCCTAGTATATCTATGGAAATTCCTAAGATAAAATCATAAAGCCAATAGTTTCCATTTCAAAAAGCATCTCCCCTGTTTGTTTTTTCTTCCATTGCTCCTCAACCAGTAAGTCCACATCTATATATCCTCCAAGTTAAACTTTTGCACAAAGGATCAGGTAAAGGAGAAAACAAAATTTTCCAGGAGATTTCTTAAATCTCCATGGACAATGCAAGCATCACAGAGAGTTTGCTCACATCGCTGAAATAGCTTTTTTCTTTCAGTCTTCCTCCATTATTTTTGAATTTCAACTGTGATAGAGGTAAGTCTACTGCAGTGTCTGTCTTATAGAGGAGAATTCTGTTTCTGAATGTCTTCCCTGGTGATGAGATCTCTAACAGTGGCTTCCTGGAGTCCCCAGTTTGGAATGTCAGCTCCACCTACAGTGTCCCTGGGACCCCAGAAACACTTCATTTACATGAGCTTACCTTCCCCCATGCCAGGGTTGCAACTTCTTGGTCCAGAGCAGTGACTCTGCTTCATTTTTCATTTCAGTGATCCTTTGGGCGATAATCAAACAAAGCTCGATTGCATCTGTCTCTCCTTACAGCTCTAACTAAATAAATACATTAATTATTGGAACAGAAAAAGAAGAATGTAATATTTTTTCATGGAACACCTATGAAGGCAGCCACAAGTAAATGAATAATTGATGTCAGGTGCAGAAATAGCAATTCCTATTGCATTAAGTCTAAAACTATCTGGCTTAAAAGACCCTCCATTATCCACTCGTGCTGGTCTCACCTTGTTTCCTGATCATCTTCAAGTATTTCCTCACTATGAGTCCTGCTAAACCTCCTCCTTATCCTATAGAAAATGTCATAATGAGCCCCTTACCTGAGTGTGCAATCACCACACGGCTTCTTCATGTAAAACTTCCTCTCCTTTTCCATCTGGCTTGCAAATCTCACCTACTAATTTTCTTACCCATTCTGGCATCCCCTGCGTCTCTGATATAACTAATATTTTCACTTTCATTTCAGTGCTTATTTTTATATGGCCTTATATTGTTTACCTTTATATTAGGTAGGGATGTCTTATTCACCCAAATCAAATTTGAGTTGTAGGAGAATCGCAGTCATGTCATACCGTTTTCATAGCTTATACGATTCTTAGGATGGTGCTGAGCACAGATATTACTGACCAACTGATTGTTGATCCTTGCAGACCACCATCATTTCCTGACTTATGCTTTAAGAAGCACTAACTTAAGAATAAATTGAACAATTTCTAACACAGCTTAGTAGAGCAAAGAAAGCTCAGGAGTTAAAGACTCAGACCTAGATTTGGATGCTAAATATCCCACTTGCTCATAGTGCAACCCTGGGCAACTTAGGCTCTTAGATGTCCCTTTCCTAGCCCAAAAAATGAAGCCGTTAATACCCACCACACAGAGTTTTATGAGAGCCAAAGAAGGGTAAAATATACACAGGAGCATCCAGCACACCACTTACCATATAGTTGTCAATAATGTTCATTTCCTTTCACTTCCACTTTAGATAATATATTCAAACAGAAAATACAAAACAACAGATTGGTATAGAAGTCTTCTTTAAACACCAGGCTTTCCTGCCCAATTACACTCTTACTGGGATGAAGTTAAATCCAACTCTGAATCACACAGGGAAAGGCAGAAATTAGCTGGACCACAGTTGTAGTTCACGATGAAGATAAGGTGTCAGGATTATACCGTTATGGTGGATAAGTAACAAAATACACATTTCACCCAAAGATAACGGAAAGCTCACTGAGTACGCATTATCCGTAGAACTTGGGAATTCTCTGGAAAGGGCAGTCATCACCATCCCTTGGCTTCAGGACTGTCACGGCAAGAATGTGTATGACTATTCAGTAGCACTTGTTTCATAGACCAATGTATCTGCTAACCCCAGCCATAAAAATGCAGTGATAAGAAAAATAATGAAATGTGGATTGGTACTCTATCGTTGTCGTAACAAACCACAGATTTAGCAGTTTAAAACAATGCAAATGTGTTATTTCACCATTTCTTATGTCAGAAGTCAAGTGGGCACAGGTGAGTCCTCTGTTTATGGTCTTACGGAGCTGAAATCAGGTGTGGTCAGGGTTGTGTTCCTCACTAGGGGCCCTGGAGAAGGACCCACCTCAGAGGTCAGTCTAATTGTTGATCCACTCAGTTCCCTGTGGTTTTAGGTCTGAGGCCTTTTGCTGGCCTTTGCTTCTAGGGGCTGCCCACATTACTTCTAATTTTTTCCATGTGGCCCGTCCAGCAACACAGTCAAATCACTGTGAGTCTTAGACATTCCTCCCCCACCACACCGCAGCCCCTGGGAACTTCTTGCTCTTCTCTGAATGCAAGTACCACATTCTCCCACACCTTCTGGCTTTGCACATGCCATTTCTCTCTCCCAGAACACCTTGCAGAGAGGAAGATCCTAGCATTTTGCCTCACGACTAAGTATCTGTGTTCTTTGTATATTTCTCCCTGTGATCTGGTAGATGGAGGTCTACCTTGTGGATAAGTTTGAAAATGCAGTGAAAAAAAACATCAATTCTAGAACTGCAAATTGCTCAGCAGGATGGTAAAGAAGGACAGTTCATTTTTAGACTAGCATATGGAATGCTCCATGAAGGAGGTGGTACCATACCTGGTCCTAAAGAATTGGTTGGATTTAGGTACACTGGGAATAAAGAGGAACCATTGAGGGAAAATATGAATATATATGTATAGTGTTCTTTGAGAAAATATTGCATTTATTCATTCATCATACACACACAATTCCTGGGAATACAAGAATGAACAAGAAAGATAAAAGATAGGGCTCCTGTACTCATGGATTTTATAGTCTATTAGTAAATGTACAAGAAGAAGAAAAAGCAAATATAATAATTAAATGGTTCAGTGTGATAAGTTTTGGGAAAGGGAAGCTGGATAGTGGGCATGATCTGCTGTACTTCAGTGGTAAATTCATCTGTGTGGACGACCTGGGGGGAAGCCAGCTAAGTAAAGCATGGCCTTATCAGACAGCCTGGACTGCCAAGTAGTAGGCGTTGAGAGGGCGCTGCCAGCAAGAGGAGACCACTAGGAGCAAAGGAATGGCATAGTGATCACTGTGTCTTATGCTGATTAGTATGGCCATACTGTTACTTACCTTGATGGTTTAAGTAGTTCCAGACCATCTTTCAATTTTGTTGTATGTCTCAATGGCTTCATAAATTCTTTCTTCCCAAGTAGGCAACAGTGAGTTTTTCTCAAATCCCTGCCTGAATGATTGAGTTGCAACGACTTGCTCCTTGAGAGTGCACTAGCAAGACACACCAGCAACCAAAACCTGTTTGTCATCCAGGAATAGCCTGCATGCTAGGAGGAGGTGGTTTGGAACATGTGTAAAATCAAAACATTTCTCACTGTTAATTTCTTTTCACAGTTCAGAATCTCTGTTCTATTCCATGTGAAAAGTAAAATAACTCCTTTGCTCGGATTTCTTGCTGACATTTCTTTTTGGTGGGAGTCAGGGGTGGGAGTTCACTCTGAATGCTTACTATACCTCCTGCTACAGCTCTGTGGCATTTTCATAAAATACCAACCACCAAAATTCTAGTAATCACAAAAACATGTGCTTTCTCCTCATATCCACTGAAATTCTTTCTCTCATTAAAAAATAGAAGTCTCAGAAATGTAATTAGAAAGCTAAACTCGATATCTTTACATTCTTTTGGTTTCAAGGCGGGGGAAGAAAGCTGCAGTTTTTCTAATTTCCCTTCAGTTCAATGCTACTCTTGAATGGGGAAAATGATACAAAACGTCTGAAGAATTGAGAGTCTGACAAGAGGGGAGGATTTGTATTTCCTTGTTATTAAAAAAGAAGAAAAAGCCCTCAGTTATGTCTAATCTTTAGGAACGCAGTGCCCTGTCCAACCCGCGAACTGTTGGCAGCATCATAACTCTACACAGAATGTTCTTTTAAGCTTTTCCCTCCTTCCCAAGCCTTTCCTGTGAAGTTATAAATCTCAGCATTTAGAGACGTTCTTATGCAAATAAAGGAGGGACTTTAGGTTGGGCCCTTTCATGTTGATTCTGCTGAGGGCATGCTAGAGAAACAGCCCCAAGAAAAGCAGGCGCACTTCCATGGCTAGGTTCTAGGTTTGACTTTATTTGTGAAACCCCATCTGTCCCTCCTACACCAAGTACCAACTCCAGGAAGCTGCGATTTAATAGCTCTGTGCCTAGAGGAAGTTTTACCCAACCCCTCACAACATCCTCCTGATTGTTTGGAAAGTGAAATGATTCTGAAGATCAAACTCTACCGCTTCTTGCACTGCCTCCTCTTCTGTGTATAGCTGACCTCCTCATTCCACCTACACAACACTCCCCTTAAACTTTGTTGCAGCAGGCAGAGCAGTGTGGCCTTAGGTGTAGGTACACCTGGAAAAAACCCAAATAATGTCCACTTGAGGTCACATAGGCAAGCAGATGTCCTGAACCTATTGCTGCCCTTGAGTCAAAGAATCCTAATTCTCCTTATCTGGTTATTTTGGCTGCTCCGTGATAGTGACATATTTTTCAAAATACATTCATGTGCATTTTCTCCTTTGACCATCATAGCCCCATGAGCTGAGCACTCATATAACATCCTCAGGGAGCATTCCCAGTGGCTTTGCTCAGGGACTCAAGCCAAAAAGGTGATGATGGGCTCTGACTTAGTACAGTGAGTTATCACCGAAAGGAAATGGGAAAAGAAAGAGACTGACCAAAGAGATCCAGCCAGGCAGCCTTGTGCAAGTGATTTAAACAACCTCTGTCTGTGTTTGCAAATCCAAAATAGAGATAACAGTAGTTAGTAACTCACGGGGTGTGTCTGCTTATAAAGTTGTAGCATATGTACCTATATGTAGCAGAATGCCTGACTCATAGAAAATATACCATAAATGTTAGTGGTTATTAATGATTATTATTAATGTACTGAACACCTATAGTATACCAACCTTTATTTCATATTTTGTTTACAACGATTCTAGTTGGTTTTCAATAGAATACATCACTGTTGGTATAATTACAAATGCACAGGACTTTTTTTTTTTTTTTTGGAACAGAGTTTTGCTCTTGTTCCCCAGGCTGCAGTGAAATGGGGCGATCTCGGCTTACTGCAACCTCCACCTCCTGGGTTCAAACGATTCTCCTGCCTCAGCCTTCCAAGTAGCTGGGATTACAGGCATGTGCCACCACACCCAGCTAATTTTGTATTTTTAGTAGAGACAGGGTTTCACCATGTTGGTCAGGCTGGTCTCGAACTCCTGAACTCAAGTGATCCACCTGCCTCGGCCTCCCAAAGTGCTGGGATTACAGACCTGAGCGACCGCACCCGGCTGGGCTTGTTTTCTTTTCTTTTTTTTTTTTTAATTATACTTTAAGTATTAAGGTACATGTGCACAATGTGCAGGTTTGTTACATATGTATACATGTGCCATGTTGGTGTGCTGCACCCATTAACTCTTCATTTAACATTAGGTATATCTCCTAATGCTATGCCTCCCCCTTCCCCGCTTCCCCCACCCCACAACAGGCCCCAGTGTGTGATGTTCCCCTTCCAGTGTCCATGTATTCTCATTGTTCAATTCTCACCTATGAGTGAGAACATGCGGTGTTTGGTTTTCTGTCCTTGTGATAGTTTGCTGAGAATGATGGTTTCCAGCTTCATCCATGTCCCTACAAAGGACACGAACTCATCATTTTTTATGGCTGCATAGTATTCCATGGTGTATATGTGCCACACTTTCTTAATCCAGTCTATCATTGTTGGACATTTGGGTTGGTTCCAAGTCTTTGCTATTGTGACTAGTGCCACAGTAGACATACGTGTGCATGTGTCTTTATAGCAGCATGTTTTATAATCCTTTGGGTATATACCCAGAAATGGGATGGCTGGGTCAAATGGTATTTCTAGTTCTAGATCCCTGAGGAATCGCCACACCGACTTCCACAATGGTTGAGCTAGTTTACACTCCCACCAACAGTGTAAAAGTGTTCCTATTTCTCCACATCCTCTCCAGCAACTGTTGTTTCCTGACTTTTTAATGATCGCCATTCTAACTGGTGTGAGATGGTATCTCATTGTGGTTTTGATTTGCATTTCTCTGATGACCAGTGATGACGAGCATTTTTTCACGTCTTTTGGCTGCATAAATATCTTCTTTTGAGAAGTGTCTGTTCATATCATTTGCCCACTTTTTGATGGGGTTGTTTTTTTCTTGTAAATTTGTTTGAGTTCATTGTAGATTCTGGCTATTAGCCCTTTGTCAGATGAGTAGATTGCAAAAATTTTCTCCCATTCTGTAGGTTGCCTGTTCACTCTGATGGTAGTTTCTTTTGCTGTGCAGAAGCCCTTTAGTTTAATTAGATCCCATTTGTCAATTTTGGCTTTTGTTGCCATTGCTTTTGGTGTTTTAGACGTGAAGTCCTTGCCCTTGCCTATGTCCTGAATGGTATTGCCTAGGTTTTCTTCTAGAGTTTTTATGGTTTTAGGTCTAACATTTAAGTCTTTATGCATCTTGAATTAATTTTTGTATAAGGTGTAAGGAAGGGATCCAGTTTCAGCTTTCTACATATGGCTAGGCAGTTTTCCCAGCACCATTTATTAAATAGGGAATCCTTTCCCCATTTCTTCTTTTTGTCAGGTTTGTCAAAGATCAGATAGTTGTAGATATGTGGCATTATTTCTGAGGGCTCTGTCCTGTTCCATTGGTCTATATCTCTGTTTTGGTACCAGTCCCATGCTGTTTTGGTTACTGTAGCCTTGTAGTATAGTTTGAAGTCAGGTAGTGTGATGCCTCCAGCTTTGTTCTTTTGGCTTAGGATTGACTTGGCGATGCGGGCTCTTTTTTGGTTCCATATGAACTTTAAAGTAGTTTTTTCCAATTCTGTGAAGAAAGTCATTGGTAGCTTGAGGAGGATGGCATTGAATCTAGAAATTACCTTGGGCAGTATGGCCATTTTCATGATATTGATTCTTCCTATCCATGAGCATGGACTGTTCTTCTATTTGTTTGTATCCTCTTTTATTTCATTGAGCAGTGGTTTGTAGTTCTCCTTGAAGAGGTCCTTCACATCCCTTTTAAGTTGGATTCCTAGGTATTTTATTCTCCTTGAAGCAATTGTGAATGGGAGTTCACTCATGATTTGGCTCCCTGTTTGTCTGTTATTGGTGTTTAAGAATCCTTGTGATTTTTTCACATGGATTTTGTATCCAGAGACTTTGCTGAAGTTGCCTATCAGCTTAAGAAGATTTTGGGCTGAGATGATGGGGTTTTCTACATAAAAAATCATGTCATCTGCAGACAGGGACAATTTGACTTCCTCTTTTCCTAATTGAATACCCTTTATTTCCTTCTCCTGCCTGATTGCCCTGGCCAGAACTTCCAACACTATGTTGAATAGGAGTGGTGAGAGAGGGCATCCCTGTCTTGTGCCAGTTTTCAAAGGGAATGCTTCCAGTTTTTGCCTATTGAGTATGATATTGGCTGTCGGTTTGTCATAGATAGCTCTCATTATTTTGAGATATGTCCCATCAATACCTAATTTATTGAGAGTTTTTAGCATAAAGGGTAGTTGAATTTTGTCAAAGGCCTTTTCTGCATCTATTGAGATAATCATCTGGTTTTTGTCGTTGGTTCTCCTTATATGCTGGATTATGTTTATTGATTTGCATATGTTGAACCAGCCTTGCATCCCAGGGATGAAGCCCACTTGATCATGGTGGATAAGCTTTTTGATGTGCTGCTGGATTCGGTTTGCCAATATTTTATTGAGGATTTTTGTATCAATGTTCATCAGGGATATTCGTCTAAAATTCTCTTTTTTTTGTTGTGCTTCTGCCAGGCTTTGGTATCAGGATAGTGCTGGCCTCAAACAAATGTGTATTAAGCAGCTACTTATTTTGTGTCAAGGAATCTAATACACGGAGACCCAAATGATGCAGTTGCTGCCCTCTGGAGGCTGCCATTCCAAGTGAGAGAGATGCACTTAGAAACAGAGAAGGGCACTGTGATGTCTTTGGTGCTGAGACAGTGTGGGGCCATTGGGGGCAAATGGATAGAGTCATCAATGCTTCCTGGAAGGCTAGAAAAGGCAGCATTTCATTAAGTTTTGAGGGCCCAATGGCTAGACATAGAAAAAGAGCTGATAAAGGCAGAGCAGCAGTGAGAAGAAAGACAGGAACCCTGAGGCAAACAGCTCTGAAAGAGGCAAGAAAATGCTGGTAGGGCTGCCTCTTGGGGCATGATGTGCAGGGATAGCCGCGGTAAGTGGAGAGGCAGACAGAGGAGGGGCAGACACGCCACACAGAGGAGTTGGTACTGTTAAGACTGCATTTTCGGATACCACACAAAGGTTTTAAGCTGGCGGGGGGGGGGGGTGGGGGATAATATTCTCCGAGTCATGTCTTAGGACAGGGCTTGTTAGACTGTAGTCCAGAACCATTTTGTTGTTGTTCTTCTTCTTCCATTCCCTAATTCATTGCTGGTCAATACCTATGTAAAATTTAATTAAAAGGAAAATTTTTAAAAATGAAGTAAAAATAAAGTGCAATGGCTTACAAAATACAATTCAAATTTGCTTATTATTAGATTGTATGAATATAAAATTATTTGATCACATTGTTAGGAAAGTTTCCAAATGTTTCCACTCAATTTCCATAATTATCATAGGCCAATAACAGCCTGTGTATGGGCCCTGGTCATGGGCCACATTTAAGTGGCATTGCTTTAGAACCATGGCTCTACCAGAAGAATAAAGAATATATCTCAGAGGGAAGAGGGAAGCAGGAAGACCACCTGGGAAGCAACTACAATAATCCAGGCGAGAGATTCCGAAGCTCAAAACCAAGGTAGCTAAGTAAGGTTGGCAAGGAGGGGAGGGAGATGAGAGTAGCTGAGGATAGAGACTGCAGGACTGCAGAAAGGCAAAGAGGAGGGAGCTGGAGGGAGGAGTCTAGGATTATTCACCCTCACCTGCTATGGTGTTTTCACTGCATAAAAGGATTTGAGGTTCTAAACTAAAAGCCAGAGAGGCTCCCTGCTTCAGATCCAGTAGACCTCCCCAAATGACTGATGTGGACTCATGTGCACAGGTGGGTGACTAGATTTACCAAAGCCTGGTAACACAAAACCCAAACAAACCACAAATATATATTTGTATATATTTAAAAGAGGAGAAAGGCAGTACATCTTTTTAAAACAAAATAAGAACATCCCAAACTCTCACGATATTAAGAGCAAGACGAGTCAAAAGCAGACCAGTTTTACCTAGAAAACACAGTCACTGTATGAATTTCACTTTCCATTTATGTATAAAATATGCTACATTGAGAAAAGGGAAAGCAACAAAACAAAGACACCTAAGTAAAAATAGGATACATTTTTACTAAATTGGCCTGTGAGTGGTTCTTTTTAAACACTGGGTTATTGTTCTTTTGCCCTTTGTGAACATGTAGACCTCACAAAGGCACTTTTTGAAATCTGATTTGACCAACACCTGTTTATTAACTTCTATACACGTGGCCGTCTTATCAATGCCACACAAGGTGTGTAAAGATCAGTAAGGGGTACAAAGATATGATTAGAAATTTTCGGATCCAAGAAGAGAGGCCCTCTTCCGTTTTAATGTTCGCACTTCTCTGGCCTTAAGAGTCTTTCTGCACTGAGAAAGAAATTTATGGTTAAGAACCTGTGAATAGGGTATAATAAACCCTGTCTGCTACAGTTCTACTAGACGCAGGGCACTGTTAACAGTCTTACTTGTGGGGAACATTCATTGACCATTGACCATTCACTACTTACATAGAGATGGAATTTAGGCTTCAATTCTACAGTCTTGTTAATTAATTGCCCTACACTAAAATAAATTCACTTTTAATGCCAGTTATAGTTTTTCTCACGTTAGCAATTCCATCATTTAATAAGTGTAGTAACCATTGAGTTACTGAGGTTCGAATGTGAAGATACTGTACCTGGGACAGCTTGATATCCTAAAACTAATTCAGCATTATCCAGCACCCCAAGAAGCATTGTTAGGTGTTCTGTGAAAAAAAAAGAGTTTGATTATCAGATTATTAAATACTCGAATAAGCAAAAATATATGATTACTACATAACATCGCATAGCTTTCAACATAATGAGGAGTGATATGGATCTATCTATAAAGGAAAAGTCATCTTTTCCCAATTTATCTGACTGCACAGCTCTTGTTTCTCCAAATCCACCCATTAAGCTATCAAAGAATACTAACATTCTGCAGAAGATGGTTTGGGAAATACTAAGCTAGTTTAATCCCCTAAAATTAAAAATGCCAAAATCAAGGCTCAGAGGGTTAAGTGTCCTTGCTGACATGAAGCAGTAGTGGCCAAGCCTGGACCAGAATACAGGTCTGCAAGCCTGTGGCTCTTTCTACTTTCTGTCTACCTTAAGGAATTATTTCTCAAAATACCTACTGCCACCTTCAGTAGACTGTGCATGTATATTCAGTGTTGAGTAAGTTGAGCTTTTGGGGAGGGATACACACACACTCACACTCACACACACACACACACAGACTCATACTCCTATGCACATAGACACCAGAGCTTCTCGACGGTATTAAGTCCCCTTTTGCACAAGGCCCAGGAAATGTGCTGGAGCAGCAAGCAGGCGGCAGGTGCTGAGGAACAGCAGAGGAGAGCCGCTGTGGGTTTTGGAGGCTCCTTGTTTACAGTCCGTATTAACCCTGGGCTGTTGCAAAGGCCAAAGCTTGGCTCGCATTTGAGATACGAAGCTCTGACATTCAAGAAGCTCCAAAGCAAATGAACCTGAGTGAGTAAATAAATAAACCACAAAGAAAAAGCCAGTATTAAAAAAGATTTGCATGGTCTGGTGTAAACTCAGGAAAGGCAGGCTGCTGGGAAGTAAACTGGCCCTCATCCACCCTGCTGTGCCTAGTCTGGGCACCAGAACTCAGAAGCACATGACTGAGCCATCCCATGTTTGGGGCCTAAGAATGGTGACCCAGGTACATGTCCTCAGGGCAAAGATACTGCTCAGGGCAAGGAGGGAAATAATTGATCATGGTTATAGTTAGTAGCTATTAGAGTCACAGGCTTCCAAATGCCCAGACTTGGATCCCAGCTCTGTCACTCGCTAGCTGGATGATATGGGTGAGTTATTTACTTCTCTGTGCCACAGCCCTTTTGTCTGTAATATGTGAATAATTATATAGAGAGGCGTAGATGTGTTATGAGAATTAAAGGAGTGACTTCATAGAAGATGCTGAGAACATAGCCTGGCATATAGGAAGTGCTCAAAAAGTATTCATGTATTTATATTTTATTATTGTTGGTAAGTCATAGAGTCATAATTTAAGAACTATAAGCTTCAGTTTCTGTATCTCTAAAATGGGGGAAAATTGTGTCTATTCTGGGACTTCTTGTCAGGATTGAAAGAGTTGATATGTGTAAAGAACATATAGAGTTTCTAACCTGTAGTAAATCATCAATATATGGCAACTCTTACTACCTCTGAGGATTCCTCCATCTCCAGCCCTGAAATGGTCCTTAACCTTCACTGTGGGGCCAACCCCCATGGCATTGAAAAGGTTTCCTTCTGTACTCACCAGATGTGTTCTTTCTGATCCCAGATAGAGCTCATGGAAATGTCTTTTGGGCATGCTGTGGTCTACTCTGGATAGATATCAAAAAAGAAATGGGGAAAGTATGTGTGGGCAACGGATACATTCTAGGGAAAGGAGGAAAAAAGGAGCAAAGAAGGGAGAGAGGGCAGATAAGCCTGATCTAACTTTGGTTATAAACCCTGGCCAATGTACAATCAAGAAGGAGCACCTGCCAGAAAAGCTGGATGTGGCTGGCAAATGTCCCAAATCATTCTGTAGAATGAGGGACCGTGAGTGGGGAAATGCTTTTTGATGGATGAATAGGATTGTGAATAAAATGCTGCCTTCCAGGCACTAGACTTGGAATTGCCCTGATATGTTGGTTTAATTCAGAACTCAGTGTTTCCTGAACATTGACTTTCTAACCTTAATTGTCTTCTGATTTATTAGTAGATCGCTGTGCTTCTTATGTTTCCTTGGTAGAAGTTACAATCTTGTTTCCCAGAATAATCCCATAGCCTGGGACAGATTTTAGGGATGACAGGCTCAATTCACAGAGGCCAATGTGGCCAATAAACATGGGTGTTCCTGAAGTTGCTGCCCAGAGTCTGACCCAGCTGAGAGGAGAGAACACCTTTCACTTTGCCCTCCAGCCTTTTCATCTCCGAGCCCTTATATCTATTCAGGAGTGACTGATCTTTGCTTGCTACTGATATAAGGAGAGCTGGTGAATTAGTAAAATCTTTCCCAACTTCCCCAACAGTTTTCATCTATCAGAAAGTTCAGTGGCATGGTGCATTTTTCAGCTCTGGGGCCTGTACTCTTTCTATTCTTGAGTCTGAGATAACTACACAGCATCATAAAACTTCCCATATTCTGAAAACAGATCCATCCTCCCACCTCAGCCAGCCAGGGTTGCAACCAGCCCACAGGCCAACATTAGGTTGGGAAGAGCAAGGAAGAAACATAGCTCCATTATTCCTCAGCTTGCAAAGGAGACTGACAGTCACAATTGATGACATAAAACACTAGGACAGGCCCATATTTTAAGAGCGTCAATACGGAGTTCACCATCACGGGCCCCAATTTCCAAGATGCCCCTCATCACATTTATTTCCTGCCATTTTCTTTTTTTTGTTCCGACTGCAGAGTGATCAAGGAGAGAAACTGGAAGCTGGGCCCAGGGATAAGTTGTCTGCCCGTGCAGGGGAAACCGTAACATTTTACATGATATCTTGTAGTGATATTAATCACAAAGCCCAAATAAACTGAAGCCCAAATGAGTGAGCAATAGGAATCTAATCCTGATAGTATTATACTACCTGGTATTAATTTATACTTACCTGCTTTATCTGCCATGATTCTTATGATATCTGCCTCTGCCCAAGGTGGACTGGGTTAAATGTGATTAGCTCCATTTAACAGATTTAACAAATGAGGAGACAATATTTCAAACGGGGGCTCTTACTGAATGTCAAAATGGAAGCTTGCATTACTGTCATTCTTAACAAAGTCAGCAACACCAACCATAGTGAGTCTTTTATAGATGGACATAGAGACGTATGTTTCCCAAGCCCTGTTCTGTTTCCTGCACTGCAGACATGGGGTGGCTGCCCATGATGGCCTGCAGTGAGTTAGAGCTATTGGCTAAGTTTTAAAAGCTACAGGACGTGATGCCATTTTACATTGAAAAAAAATATTTAATGATCCCGGATGTCTTAAAGATTGTGCAGACACAATTATCCCAATTTTAAGATGAGGATATTGAGCCTCAAGAATTGAATAAATTGTCTAAAATCATGTGTCTCACAAGGGGCTGACCCAGAATTCGAACTCAAATCTGGCTGACTTCAGAGTTGGTGCTTTTTCTCCTCTACCAAGCTGCTGATTTAAACAACTCACTTATTTTACAGAGGTTGAGTAGGAGACCTCTGAGAGCCCAGGGAGGCTTTTCCTCTCCTGTCTGGTGACTGCTACCACAACACCCTGAGAGGACTTCTAAGGGCTTTTTGGCCATTAGGGGCCCAACCCACCGAATCTGCATTTGCTTTCCTTTGCAATCTGAGAGGTCAACTCCAGTATGTTTAAAAGTTTTGTGCTTTAAAACTGTATTCCTGGAAACAGCCTGTTTTAACTTTGCCCCTAAGCCTTTCATATTTGCCTGGCCCTTTGTTCTAGGATAATTTCAAAGGAGCTGCCTTACTGTAATGAAATTCAGTGTACTACTGGCTGTATCCATATAACATTTTGTTCAGTTCGATGCTCAATCCACAATCTTGAAATAAAATGGTAGTCAGTGAAATTTTCTGTATAGTATTATCCTCCATAAGTTCAAAGATAATTTAGTAAAGCTTGGCTCATGAAAGTGATCACAAAGCTGTATGATTCTACTGGGGATACAGGGGTAATATATTTGTGTGTTGAATGAACCTGAAATTTTGAGTCATTGATTGAGCTGGTCATTTTGATTTAAGAATTTGAGAAGAAAGTATTCCAGAACTAAGTGCTAACCAATGGTCCACACTGTTATAAAAATCACAAATAACTCTTACATATGGAGGCTCTCAGAGAAACGAAATATGGTCAAGGCTCAAGAAAACTCACTCTATGCAATTGAATATTCCTTATATTTTCTTAACACCATCTATTGCACATATTGGCTCACAGAGCAGAAACATGTGACTGTCTTGGTTCTTCATTCATGTTCCTCATTTAATACATTTACAAAAAGCAGTTCCTTCTTAATAACTAAGTTCATGTATTCATGTGGATGTAAATTTGGAGGTATGGAAATTTTGGAGTCAACTCAGCAAATGTTGATCCAGTGCCACTGTGTGCCCAGCACTGTCTGAATGTCGTGGTTAGAACAGTGACCACGAGAAGTGATGCTTTGTTCTCTATTCTTGTTTCTGTGGAACCGGACAATAAGCAAAGCCAGGAGCCTATAATATGATCTCAGATATTGATAAGTACTGAGTATACAGTGAAGCAGATTGAGAAGATGTAGAGTGATTGGGTGAGCTGGGAATATTTTGATAGTGGTGTCAGGACATGTATTTTATAAATTGATTGCTGAAATAAGACTAGAAATAGCTAGTTTGCACAGTAAACTGTTTTTAGGGCTCAGCGTTATTTGATTACAACTTGCGTCTTGTCACAAACCATGGTTTAGTAGGGTTGGAAATGAGGAAATTTTACTACAATATGTATTATAAGAGCCAATTTCATAGATCATAGAATCTCAAAGTTAGAGGAAAGCTTAGAGGTCATCCAGCCCCAAGTAGTTTCTCTGATTCGCACATTCTTCTGCTTTAAAAAAAAAAAAAATCTAGTCTCTAGAAACTCATTACTTTATAATACAACCAAGTTCAGTTCTAAATAGCCCCAACCTCCCGTGCCTCTCCCGTCTCTTACAAACGGAAACCTTGTCAGAGAAGGGAGAGGCAGGGAGGTTGAGGAGCCTTGAAAGGCTTTTTCCTTTTTCTCAAGCACTGGGGCTGCTCACCTTCACTGAAGGCACAGAAGGTGCAGGCCTCCAGCAGGAAGACAAGAGCCCATCCCTGCTGCCAGTTTCAGAAGCAGTTTCCACAGCTCTAGGTTAAGGTTATGGTCATGTGTAGCAGGGTAAGAGGTTGCAAAGCATAGTCTTAGGGAAGCAGTAGGAGCCCAGGTTTGAAAGCAAGGAATATGGGTCTTCTAGACCTAGCTCTCATGGACAGGCTGTTGGTTGTGGCCTTCGCAGATCAGTACTTCTGTCTGGGCCTCAGTTTATGCATCTGTAAAAAGAAAGAATTGCATTAAATCAGTGGTTCCCAAAGTTAAAGTGGTCCCCAGACCAATATAGCATCTGCCTCATTTGAGAACTTGTTTGAAATGCAAATTCTCAGGCCTCATCTCAGACCTGTTAAATGAGAACCTCTGAAGCAGGAGAACAATAATCTATTAAAAACCGATGCACCCTCAAGTTTGAGAAACATAATTCTGCGTGATCTTCAAGGCCCTCAATTCCAGCCGTAACATCCTGTGAATCCCTGAGGCAGAGGCCCAAAACTGCAGCCAGCTCACTTGCCCCCACTCTCACTGTAATCTCTCAGGTTCCAGCAGTTTCTTTCTGTCTCTCCTTGGATCCCTGAGCCAAGCTACAGAGCCAGTTGGCTTCAGGAGGTGACTCTAACTCCCAGAACATGTACCTCCCTTAAAAAATCTATATCCAGTCTTACATGGAATCAATGCTTACAGTCACCTTGTATCTAAGCAAACTGAATAAAGCTGGAAGCACCAGCAAACCTGCTTATTTATTTCATGACAAGGGAAACAACTTTCAGTTCTGTGGGACTTGACACCTTTGTCAATAAAATCTGCAGATTGCACAATATAGAGTTGTTTTAGAATTCATCTTTCTGACAATAACAGGACTTTGCAAGAGAAGAGCATCCAGGGGTTATTATGGCAGCCACATCTTTGCCCTGAGACTACTGGCTGCCTTGCTCACATTTACCTTTTACATCAGAACCACTCAGTGAATCTACATCGGCATAGAGAAGAATAAGGGAAGAATTTTAAAGCATGTGCCCCCTTTTGGTTGCTTTTTCCCCCCCTTTTCCGTATGTCTAAAGAAGGCAACCAGATTTGATTTTTTTTAAGAAGCACTTAGTTTTAATAGCTGATTAGCCTACAATAAGGTCGAACTTGTGTTTTGTTTCTAATTAGCAATAAAAACAACAGGGTATTAACGTTTGCAGTTGCTTCACTGTAGCATCTTTCCAAGATTTTCTATTCACGCTGTTCAAAAGTGCCATATATATTGGAAATGTGCATTTATATTCAGAGCAAGCTTATTGTAGGGAGCATAAAAAAACACCCCATAAAGCGAAAGTTTGGGGAAGGTGGGGTGGAGTTGAAGGTAGTAAAAGCCTCTCAATTGCTTGATTGTGTGAACTGAAGTTGCTGTAGAGTAAGTCACCATTTGTGGTTTCATAGCTCTGGAATAAATGACACTTCCAATAACATTATCAGATACAGGTGTAAAATATACAAATTGGGTGAGGAAAATGGTAGCATCATTGAAATGCGCACAAGCAAAAAGCCTGGGAAGCAAGCATATGGCAGAGTGCCGGGCTGGGGAGGCACGGGCCGCCGGCTGGAAGATCCACACACCTTGGCTTCCTGGAGCAGTCGCCTCAGGGGGCCAGAGCCAGAGCTCCATGCTTCCACATCTAATTTGGATGATTCTGTGATTATTATATCATTTAGGGTATTCCCTGCCTAAACTCTTTTTAAATTTATGGCTCTGGTTCGACTTGCATTTTTTTCCCTCCTCTTCTGAGTTTGTCATGAGTTGTTGAAAAGCATATTCAATCAAGCAAGAGCATAGCTTTTTGAGTTTATCCATACAAGTAAAATAACAGATTTAGTGAGTGATAAGCGAAGTAGTCATCAACATAGATAAATATAGAGACTGAAAGCTCTATCATTTATGTATTTCTTCTGCAGCAGAATATATGATGCTTCCTCTTATTTTATTTCTGTTCCCAGTGGGTCATATAATCTCTGCTGGTTTATGAAGGCTAATCTTAAAACCCTTTTTGACTTCTACATTTAAAGGCTTGGAAGTGAGTATGACATCATGGGGGACACTCCAAGCTTTAGTGAGGAGTCATGGGTTTCAGTACTAGTTTCCTCTGCTAAACCCAGTCCATGGCCTGAGGGCAGCCGTGTTTCTATGCTGATTTTATAGATGGTGACACCAAGGCCTAGAACAATTAAGGGACTTGACAAGGTCATGGGATGCTTAACTTCAGCCCTCACTATAACTGCAATTATGGTACGTGGGCCCCCTGAGAAGTCACCGAAAACCCTTGTCTAATATTTCCTGTGGACCCTCAACCTCCAGACCACCAGGCCTTGTAGGGAACTTATTCAGTGGAAGCCAGGCCAATTGAGTAAATCATGATTATGAACATTGAAAAATGAGAGGAGAGAGAACATGAACAGAAGCATTTTAGTTTATAGAATCATAGAGTTGGATGCATTTCTTCAAGCAGACAGATTTTGTGCGTATCAAGACGTGATTGGGGAAAAACAGGTACACGTAGCCTCCTTCAGATGCATTTTCTGTTATGGTCAAGTTCATTCCAATAATAATTAATTTGAGGGCTTGTGAAATGTTAGGTGCTATTCTAAGTGTTTCGTATGCATAACTTTATTTTTCCGCCAACCAGCTCTAAGAACTAGGCACACTCTTACCCCCATTATACAAATCAGGGACATGAGGCATGGAGTGAAGAAGTAGCTTTCCAAGGTCATAGAGCCCACATGGAGTAGAGCCAGGATTTGCCCCAAGCCAGCCCAATTCCAAAGCCCATACTCCTAACCACTGTCCCATTGCCCTTCTTGTAGGAGCAGATTTTCAAGTCTCATTTTCAGTCCCTCCTGCTGCAGCAGCAGGCCTTATTTTTCTTGCTGAGTAACACCAGAAATGGTAATCAGCTCATGCCAGCTGAGTGCTTTCTTCTAGGCTTGGCAACAGCCATGAGCCATCACCTGGTTAAATAACCCCCTGCTTGCCACTCCATTCCTTTGGTCTGTGATGGTATGGAACTTTGGGAAGAACCCGGAGACTAAATATCTGTTTGCTGTCTGTCACTGAACAAGTGACTCACCTTTTCTCAACTTCAATTTTGCATTTGTCAAAAGATTGTTGTTCCTGACCTGGCCATCTTAGAAAAGGTACAGAATCAAAATACCATATAGGCCGGGTGCGGTGGCTCATGCCTGTAATCCCAGCACTTTGGGAGGCTGAGGCGGGCGGATCACAGGTCAGGAGTTCGAGACCACCCCGGCTAACGTGGTGAAACCCCGTCTCTACTAAAAATACAAAAATTAGCCGGGCGTGGTTGCATGAGCCTGTAATCTCAGCTAGTCAGGAGGCTGAGGCAGGAGAATTGCTTGCACCTGGGAGGCAGAGGTTGCAGTGAGCTGAGGTTGCACTCTAGCCTGGGAGACAGAGCAAGACTCCATCTTGGGAAAAACAAAAACAAAAACCATGTATCAGTGGTCCTCAACTTTTTTAGTGCTAAGGGACTGGTTTTGTGGAAGACAATTTCTTCACAGACAGGCAGGGCAGGGGAGTGGGGTGCGGAGAAGGGAGGATAATTTCAGGAAGAAACTGTTCCACCTCAGATCATCAGACATTAGATTCTGATTAGGAATATGCAAGCTAGATCCCTCACATGTGCAGTTCACAATAGGGTTCAGGCTCCTATGAGAATCTAATGCTGCTGTTGATCTGACAGGAGGCGGAGCTCAGGCAGTAATGCTCACTCCTCCTGCACCTGCCGCTTACCTCCTGCTGTCCAGCCCAGGTCCTAACAGCATACCAGTCCATGGCCTTGGGTTTGGGGACCCCTGCCATATATGCTATAACTACAGAATGATGTACAATGCTGAAGCGATGTTGGCATTATTATTATATGTCATCAGGATGTGGTGTGGATTAAATGAGGTCACACATCTAAAGCATTTTTCTGTCATGGTGCCTGACATGTAAGAGGCACTATGAGTTGGTTGGTTATCATGTTACTAATTATTATCATTGCTAATGTACCTTGCAGTGATTTAAAGTTTACATGCTTAATTTGCAGAGAAGGCACGAATTTTAAGTTTACATAATTCAAAGTTTACATGCTTAGGCCGGACGCAGTGGTTCACATCTGTAATCTCAGCACTTTGGGAGGCCAAGGCGGGCAGATCACCTGAGGTCAGGAGTTCGAGACCAGCCCGGGCAACATGGTGAAACCCTATCTCTACTAAAAATACAAAAACTAGCCAGTCGTGGTGGCGTGCACCTATAATCCCAGCTACTCGGGAGGCTGAAGCAGGAGAATCACTTGAACCCAGGAGACAGAGGTTGCAGTGAGCGGAGATCATGCCATTGCACTCCAGACTGGGCGACAGAGACTGTCGCCTTTTAAACATAAAATGTTTAAAAACTGAATGAGGTGTAAGAGATCTGTTTACATGTACTTTCAGGTTACAAATGTGGGTAGGGGTTCTGAGATGCTAAAATTGACAAGAAAGTCTTAAAAAAAAAAGTTTACTTGCTTAATTTGCCAGAAATGGGCAGTGCCTCAGAGCTAAGCAGTAGGTACTATTGTTTCCATTTTCAGAAAACTTGTAACTTGTTCAGAGTCTAGTTTTGTTCAGATTTTATTTCTCTAGAGCTATGCTATTCCTCTGTCTCTGTCTTAAGTGGCCCAGACAACTGTACATGTGATAATGTAATAGTAATAATAATTCTGGCTTGGGCTTAATACACTTATTAATGTTGAAGTATTTTAAGCTGTGGAATCAATCAAGGAGCACAGTCTTATTTATTTCATATGAATCTCACGCAAGGGCACAGTTACTTGAGTAACTATTCTTTTTCTTCTTTTAAATGTTCTTAACTTAAATCTACAGTACAACTGTTTAGTTTTTACAGTGTCTAGGTACCAGTCTATCAGTTTGTCAGTAACCACTCTGTAATCCACCATTTAGTATCTGCAGGATTACTTGTAATCAGCTTTTAGGGCTATGAATTCTCCATTGTTCATTTTCACTGTTCAACCTTCAGCCAGCTACATTGCCAAAAGTACCATGATTTCCTCACAGATTTACAATGAAGGCCACAGAGATCCTGCAGGGGAAGCTAATGTAAGACTTTTTGATTTAGAAACAATATTTGGAGCCAAGAACCAGAGTACTCAATACTCCACTAGAGTCTTGTTCCCAGAGGGAAAGAGCAACCAATTTATAGATTTTTAGTTTTAAAGTGAGTTAGAAAAATATACATTATGACAGAGAGTAGCTGAGGAACAACTACAAAATGATGTTGCTTCTTCTGGTGTGCGTAGCCAGACCTCTCCATCCCAGTGCGAACATCATAGTGTACTTAGTCAAACCTAGATAGGATAGCCTGCTACACACCTAAGCTATATGGTGTAGCCTTTTGCTCCTAGGATACAAACCTGCCCAGCATGTTAGAGTACTGAATACTGTAGATAACTGTAACACAGTGGTAAGCATTTGAGTATCTAAACATAGAAAAGGTACAGCAAAAATATGGTGTCAAGGATAAATAATGGTATGCCTCTCTAGCGCACTTATTGTGAATGGAGATTATAGGACTGGAAGTTGCTCTGAGTGAGTCAGTGAGTGAGTGGTGAGTGACTGTGAAGGCCTAGGACGTTACCATTTACTATTATAGATTTTATAAATGCTCTACACTAAATGTATAAAAAAATTTCTTTCTTCATTAATAAATGAAATGTGGCTTACTGTGACTTTTTACTTTATAAGGTTAAGTTGTTTTTAACTTTTTCACTTTTGTAATACTTATATTAAAACACATTCTACAGTTGTGCAAAATATTTCTTATATTCTTATTCTATAAGCCTTTTCTTATTTTGATTTTTTTTTTTTTACTTTTAAACTTTTTGGTTAAAAACTGAGGCACAAACAGATACATTCACCTAGGCCTACATAGCGTCAAGATCATCAATATCACCAACTTCCACCTCCACAGCTTGTCCCACTGGAAGGTCTTCAGGGGCAATAACACGTATGGTACTGTCATCTCCTATAATAACAATGCCTTGCTTGTTCTGGAATGCCTCCTAAAGGACCTGCCTGAGGCTGTTAACTTTTTTTTATAAGTAGAAGGAGTGTACTCTAAAATAACAATAGTATAGTATAGTATAGTATAGTATAGTATAGTATAGTATAGTATAGTATAGTATTGTATTGTAACTAAAACCAGTAACATAGTCGTTTATTATCATTATTAAGTATTATGTACTGTACCTAGTCCTATGTGCTAACTTACACATGACTAGCAGTGCAACAGATCTGTTTATACCACCATCACCACAAACACTTGCGTAAAGCATTGTGTAATAGCCTCTATGATATTATAGTGGCTTACAACATCACCAGGCATTTTAGGAGTTTTTCAGTTTCACTACAATTTTATGGGACCACTAACATATATGTGGTCCGTCATTGACCAAAACAATGTTATGCCATATGTGACTGTATTTAAAGCTCCTTCTCCAGAAGAGCCCCCAGAGTTTTCCTGCTGACCACTCTCTAGTCACACATGTTTGAGACAGACAGCAATAAGATAGCATAAAACACAGAGACTCATGAAGTCAGTGGTACGCAAACCCCCAATTAGGATTATTGCCTGTCCATCAATAACAATCACTAGACAATGCAGATTCTGGTTCAGCTGCCTCTGCTCAAAATGCTTTGGAGCTCTCTTGGAAATTCTTTCAAGCCCTGCCACATTCTTCTAAATATCTGAAATGTCTTTGCCTTTGAAAGGAAGATGTGATTTATGGAAACAGCCAAATCACTTGGAGCCAAGTCTGGCCGGGAGGTCAAGATGGGTAATGTTAGTTTAGAATTACCCATTTTAGATAGGAGCGCTGTCAGAGGTTTCTCAGCAATGATTGGTTTGGTTCTCCGTGAAGATAAAGCAGTTTATTATCTTTAAGCTTGCTGTGGAAAAATACACATAATTAAAACAAATTTAATATCGATAATAATCCCAGTCTCTCACCCTATTTACTATTATGTTGTAGCACAGCAGCATGTGCCTGTATGTATGAGAGTGTGCCCATGTGTGTTTGATTATATGTAAATAGATCAATCTACAGCTAGATAGACAGACATATATAGATACAGCTATATATACTGTTTCTCATGGGATATTTTTTCATTCCCTTTTCCCAGGCATAGTTTCCAGAATTCTCCTATAAATGTGAACCTGTTTAATTGTTGATATTCTCCTAAGATAAGCAATTCTTAACCTTTTTTTAAAAGGCTACAGCTACACAGTTCTTTTAGAATCTGCTGAAAAGTATGCACCCTTTTGTAGAAAAAATAGAAATATATACACATTCATACGATTTGGAAAAGAAGGGACACAAATATCATGTTTAAAACTTTCGACCTAGGATTTGAAAAGCGGCATAAAATTCACATCATAGGATATATTTACAAAACTAAGCTAAAAATGACTTTTCAGTAGACACTGTACATTATTATATAGCATCTCTAGTTAATTAGTTGAATTTCAGGTTGCCTGAATAAGGCTAAGAACAAATAAGTGATGATAATGGAGAAGGAGAAAAGTCAGTGGGTCACTGTGTATTGACGTTGGGATTAAAATAATATAAAAGGTTTCTGTTTACAAGATACAGCAGGCAAGAAATACTTCAAAACCTTTCTGATATAAAATGTTTAAAAGCTGAATGAGGTGTAAGATATCTGTTTACACGCATTTTCAGGTTAGAAATGTGGGTACAGGTTCTGAGATGCTGAAATTGACAAGAAACCTCTAATACAAAGAGGTAGCTAGCCTTAAAGTTGGTGGGCTTTTTCTGCAGCTATCTGCCTATTTCTGGATGTTCAGACTGTTTGGTTTATTTGGTTGCTTATAGGGAAGAGAAAACAAATGTAATTCCCATGCAATCTAGGATGTATGACCAAAAATTCCTTTCAAAGAGTGTATTTTATAAGGCAAAACCCTCAGTAAAAGACTGAAATAGCATATAGCCCATCATAGTCTTCACTATAGTTGCAGGGGCCAGTAACCTCTGAGAAATCTTAATCTCAAGACAGTTCTCATATGAATAGGGGGGCAGGGGAGCGGGGTCAAAATAGATACTTGCTTTGTGACTAGAAATGACCAAATGAAAATTTTAGTTTAAAATTCTCCTGGTTTGGTGGAACCCTTAGGCACCTAACAAGTGGAAGTGCATATTATCTCTGGAAAAATGCACTTAGTAACCATGACTCAAATAGTTCTCATAGAAGAAATGCCAAAAACATAAATCATGATAAAATATGATAATGCAAAATACATGAGGAAACAAGTTTTTATAAGACTCAGCAGAAGCAACAAGGAGTAAAATTAGACCCACTATATCTGGAAAAATATGAATCCCCTCAACTACAAGATAAGTAAGCTCAATATGTTTTAAAAAGTAAAGAAGAACATCAAAAGAATAAGTACAACAGATTATGAAATATGGCAAGGTAGATTTGAAAACTGCCCAAATAGAAAGTCTAAAAATGAAATACATAATAATTTAAATTAGAAACACAATGATGGATGATGTAGCAAATTAGGAATAGCTAAAGAGAGACTTGCTGAACTGGAAGATAGATCCAAAGAAATTATATGTAATATAGACAGAAAACAGTAGAAACAAAGGTTAAGAGAATCATAAGTTAAAAAACAGATTTTTCATACATTTTATTGACGCTCCAGAAAAGAGATAGTAAAAGGAATAGAGTGAAAAGGATATTTGAATATGTAATCCTTAAGAATTTCTAGAATTGATGAAAGCCATCAATCCTCAGAAGCTGAAAGCCCAAGAAATTCCAAACAGGATTAAAAAAAATTATCTAAGTGGACACACTGTAATCAAACAAAAGCCAGGAGGAAAAGATAACCATCAAAACAAACAATCATTAGGCTTTTAGCCAACATCTCAACAGTAACAGTGAAATCTAGTATATGGTTAAAAACTATCTTCAAAGTATATAGAGAAAAATAACTTGTGAAGCCAGAGAAACATCCAGAGCAATATCATCTTTCAAAAGCAAGAATAATGTTTTAAGTCTAACGAAACTGAGAGTATTTTCTACCAAAAGACTCCACCTAAAGAGAGTTTTCCCAAGCGTATACTGCAGAAAGACAAAATATTTTCCAGAAAGAAGGTTGGAGATGTGAGAAGGTATAGTGAACAAAAATAATAGAAAAAAATGTGGATAAACTTATATTTAAATATTTGAACATTGGCCAGGGGTAGGAGCTCATGCCTGAAATCCCAGCACTTTAGGACGGCAAGGTGGGAGAATCAGTTGAGGCCAGGAGTTTAAGACCAGCCTGGGCAACATAATCAGACCCTGTCTTTACAAAAATAAAAGATTAGCTAGGCATGGTTGTGCATGCCTGTAGTCCCAGCTACTCAGGAGGCTGAGGTGGTAGGATTGCTGGAGCTCAGAATTTCAAGGTTGCAGTGAGTTGTAATCATGTCACTGCACTCCAGCCTGGGCAACAGAGAAAGACCTTGTCTCAAAAAACAAACAAACAAAAAAAAAACATACACACACACACAGACCCCCCCCACACACACGTTGGCTCTACAAAACAAAACACTAAAAATAATGTTCAATTGGTAATACTAGGAATAGCATAGAAGTACTAAATAATAATGTAAATAGGAGTAATCAGGTTAAAATATTCAAAAGTTGCCTTATTGTTTTAGAAAAGTGTAAAGGTATTAACTTTCCATGTTGTTACATTAAATTTGGGTTTTATAATATCTAAGTTAGCCACTAAACAGATAGAACTAAAGGTATAACTTACAAACCATCAGAGAGAGAGAGAAAAAAAAAAAATGAAACCAAAAAAGAAGAAACGGGACGGGCGTGGTGGCTCACGCCTGTAATCCCAGCACTTTGGGAGGCCAAGGCAGGCAGATCACCTGAGGTCAGGAATTTGAAACCAACATAGTGAAACAGTGTCTCTACTAAAAATACAAAAATTAGCTGAGAGTGGTAGCACGTGCCTGTAGTCCCAGCTACTCAGGAGACTAAGGCGAGAGAATTGCTTGATCCCGGGAGGTGGAAGTTGCAGTGAACCAAGGTTGCGCCACTGCACTCCAGCCTGAGTGACAGAGCGAGACTGCATCTCACAAAAAAAAAAAAAAAAAGAAAGAAAAAAGGAAGAAACAAGAAACGGAAAATTGGACGATATAAATCATGAAATAAAATAATAATGACAGTAAACATAAAAGCTTTAAAAAGGCCAGATTGGATCTTCAAATTTATAATCTAGAAATGCGCTTGTTGTAAAACATATACCTAAAATATATGGAAATATATGACTGAAAAGGTATGAAAAAAGATAGATAAATAGGAATAGAAAGTTTGTATACTTATATAAATACCATCCAAAATAGTCTTTAATGTCTTTTTCCTTAAAACAAAGTTATTGACTATAAAAAGGGTCATAGCACAGCTGAAATGATAGAATGTTCAGTTAAAACCAAGAATATTTTAAAATTTCTACTTATATGCGCATAATAACATAGTTTACAACTATATAAAGTAAAGATGACAAAGGAGAAATTCACAAACTTGATCTTCGAATGGAACATTTTAACAAATCTTTCTCAGTAATGGATCAAACAAACAAAACATACATGAGTAAGAACATAGCAAATCAAAGAAAAACAATTTCCAAATCTAATTGTAATAAACACGCATAAGTGCTACATCCAACTAATATAAAATACAACAAAGCACATGTAGAACAATAATAAAAATTGATGACATACTGGGCTATAGAGCATGCCTAACAAATTTCAAAGAGTCAATGTCATAGAGATTGTATTCTCTAACAAAAGACAATTAGATTAAACCCGGTAACCAAAAGATAACATTAAAAGCCCCAAATCATTGGAAGTTAGAAAACACTTATATTTAATTCATGGGTCAAAAAATTTAGAGCTGAATAATAGTGAAAACACAACATGTCAAAACATGTAGGCTGCAGCTAGGTTGATTCTTGGAGAGAAGTTTAGAAGTTTAAAGATTTACATTAGGAAATAAGAAAGGCTAAAACAAGAAAGGCTTACCATATGACTTAAGAAATTGGAAATTGTTTATTAAAGGAATATACTCAAAAAAAGTAGAAGAAAGGAATGTATAAAGATAAAAACAAATCAGTAAAATGCAAAACAGGTGCTGTAGAGAGGATCAATAAAGCTGACATTTTTTTTAAAGACCGATTTTTTAAAAATTGCTTCTCAGCCTTTTGGCTAAGATCAAGTGATAAAAAATTATGATCAAGATTAAAATTATGATTAAGATCAAGACTGATAAAATTATGGCAATAATAGTTGAGGAGCAAGGGAAAGGATAGAATGCAAAGAAAAATATTAGGGAGAGAAGTAAAAAGAAAAAGTATTATGGAAAGTATGTAATTGCAAATGCAATTGAGATGAAAAGACTAATGTATTAGGAACAACTGTATGTCAACATATTTGAACACTTACATGGCACAGACATAGCTTGGGAAAAGAATATAACTTAAAAATATCAATTCAAGGAGAAATAGAAAACCCACATTTCCCTTTAATCATTAAATAAATAGAATCAATAGTTTAAAATCGTTTAAATAAAAATGGTCCAAACGTTTTACAGTTAGTTCTGCCAAGAATTCCATTATTACACAAACTTGCTTAGATTATAGAAGAAAGAACTTTCTCAGGATGGAACATTGATCACTCTCAAACACAGAATGAGAAAAAAGAAATAACAGTGGGCCAAGTGTACCTATAAAGATAGATATAAAAATTCCAAACAAAATAAAAACAAACGTAATCTAGAAATATATTTTAAAGATAATACATTTCAACTATGATTTACCTCAGGAATGCAATTTTGATCTAACATTAGAAAATAGATAAATACAGTTCCCCATATTAACAGAACAAGGAAAAAAAGACAAATGATTATGTCAATTGATACAGAAGTCATTCACTGACAGCCAACGTTCATTTATGACAAAGGTTCTCAGCAAACTAAGAGTAAAAATAAACTTCTTTATCCTAATAAGAGATATCAAGAAAAAACCCTGCAGTAGGCACCAAACCTAACAATGAGACATTAAAAGCCTTCTCTTTACTATCAGAAACAAGGCAAAGAGGAGCAATGTTCTCACATCTATTCAAAGTTACATTACAGGTCTCAGCCAGTAAGCTAAGGAAAGTAAAACAAATTAAAAATAAAAGGTTTGGAAAATTAAAAATAAAAGGTTTGGAAAAGTAAAAATAAAACTGATTATTTTCTTATGATATGACTACAATGACATCCAGAAATAATATATAAACAAGTTATCAAAATTAATAAAAGTATAAGACTAAAAGTGATTAAATACAGAAAATCCTTTTGATATATTTTTCTACTTATTGCTGATGTATAGAAATGAATACTTGAAAGAACAAAAAGTAATATGATACCTAGAAATACATCTAACAAAATACATATAGGATTTCATTTTTAAAAATGAGTCTTATTGAAGTTTATTAAAAAATACAATTGAGAAAAATATGTTGATGAATAGAAAGATGCATTATGAAAGTACCAATTTTCCTCAAATTTATCTATAGATTTTAATGAAATTCCAGTCAAAATTTCAACAAGCAGATTTGGAACATTGTAAGATAATTCTATACTCAATATAAAAAGCCTACATGAAAGTTATAGGAATAACTAAGATACTCTTAAAGAAGAAGAAAAGGCGGAGGACTTACCCTACCACATATTAAAATATACAAAACCCACTTTTAGATGGATTACATTATTAACTGTGATAGTTGAAACTTTGTCCTGTTAGAAAATATAGAGCAACACTTTACGGCCCCAGAATAGGAAAGTATTCTTAAGACAAAAAGGCAAATCACACAAATTAATAAATCTGACTATCCTAATGAAACTCATTTATCAAAAGACATGAAAAAGATAATGATAGCCTATCAACTGTGAAAATATTTGCATTTTATATTACCAAAAAAGGAGAATTCAGAATATTTAAAGAACTGCTAGAGTTTAATAAAGAAAAGACTTTCAACCTTACTTTTTTAAATAAACAGCCTGGGTAAAAGAAATGAAAAGGTATTTTAGATGAGAGAACACACACAACAAAAAGTTCAGTAATTTTCCTGATTATATTCCAGGAAAATTATAATCAGATTATAGGATTACTCTTGTAATCCAGGAAAATTATAATCAGGAAAATCCAAATTAAAGCCACAATCACACACACTGGCAAAAATTGAAATCTGTGAATACTAAGGATTAAAGAATTATGGGATTAATGATAATTCCTTTTTATTCTGCTAGGAGGAATACCAGTTGACACAAAAATTTTGAAAAACAATTTGGCATTATATAGTAAAATTAAAGATACACATTTCCCACATCTTACCCAACAGTTTCATTCCTCCATGTCTGTTCTCACAAAACTCTTGCCCACATGTGTAGAAGATAAATACCAATGTGCTCATAGGGAAAATTTTTTTTGTGATAGCTGAACACCAGACACAACTTGGTTGCCCATTGACAATAATGTAGATATGTACATGGTGGAATATCCATACAAACGAAGATTATTATCCAAGAAAATGAATGAGTCACATCTACACATATCAGCTGAATCTTAGAAATAGCATGTTGAGCAAGAGAATACATGGCCTAATATCTACAAAATTCAAAAATATGAAAAAATAACATACTATTCAGGGATCCATATGTATGATAAAACTGCAAAGAAGGGAGGTTGGGCAGGGTTGCCATGTATGGTTGGATATTGCACAAGGATTTCCAGCCAAGGGAGTAATTAGAGCTAAATATCAGCCCTTCAAGATACTCCCAAGCCTTTTGCCCAGGTGTGGGAATTCACCTCACAAGGAAGAAAAAGGTACTTTTCTTAAGTTTACCCAAAGGCACCTCTTGCATGTTGGGAGTAACACACATGTGAGTGTCAAAGGTATTGGCAATATAATGTGTCTTAAGCTGAGTGGCAATAGACAACTGACCATGTTATTTACTTTTTTTTTTTTTTGAGATGGAGTCTTGCTCTGTTGCCCAGGCTGGAGTGCAGTGGCACGATCTTGGCTCACTGCAAGCTCCGCCTCCTGGGTTCACACCATTCTTCTGCCTCAGCCTCCCAAGTAGCTGAGACTACAGGCACCTGCCACCATGCCCGGCTAATTTTTTGTATTTTTAGTAGAGACAGGGTTTCACAGTGTTAGCCAGGACGGTCTTGATCTCCTGACTTCATGATCCGCCAACCTCAGCCTCCCAAAGTGCTGGGATTATAGGCGTGAGCCACTGCGCCCAGTCATTATTTACATTTTTAATGTACATTTTAAATGTGAATATGCAGACTTAATATGAAGACCATGTTTTTTAAATGTACATGTGCAGGCTTTAGTGTGTGTGTGTGTGTGTGTGTGTGTGTGTGTATAAAATGTACATAGATAATTTAACATTTCTGTCTTCATCCATTTATGCTGCTAGTAATTTGTAAAAAACAGAAATTTATTTATCATGGTTCTGGAGGCTGGGAAGTCCAAAATCAAGATGCTGGGATCAGTGTCTGCCAAGGACCTTCTTGGTGCATCCTCACATGGTGGAAGGTAAAAAACAAAAATGAACACTGTCTCCTCACAGGACAGAATAGCAGAAGAAAGCAAACCAACTCCCAAAAGCCCTTGTTATATTATATAGCAGCATTAATCCATTCATGAGGGCAGGGCCCTAAACACTTCCCATTAGGCCCCATCTCCCAACACCGTTACACTGGGGCTTGTTTCCAACGTCTGGATTTTATGGTCCACATATAGGCCATAACACTTACCGAATGATTTGAACTGATATTTTTTAGGAAAATGTTTTTACCAACTTTGAGAAATCAAATTTCAACAGGTCCACAGTGAAATTCAAATGAAGCTACCCCAAAAACCCAATACAGGGTTTATGTCTACTGAACATCAAGTAGCTACTGTTCTTGTTTCTTCCTCTCTCGCTCCCTCTTTTCTCTTCTTCTCTCTCAAAAAGTATAAAATACTTATGAGGCTGTAGAGAATACATGTTTCAATGAAGTCTGATAGCCAGGAGCAATATTTGCTGGGCACATGAAAAGTTTTCTCCAAAGAATGTCTCAGAGAATTACAGAGACTAGAGCCTCCTCACCCGGGGCCAGATTGTCAATAAAGCAAGGCTCTCCATCTACAAGGTACTTAGGAGAAGAGGAACTTGTGGGGTGGAGTTCAGGCGTCTAGGCGGAGCCAGCTTTCTCTCCTTGGCTCCATTCAGCTCTGTGGAGTCACCTCTAGGAGTGCTTCTCTGTCCACGTGTAGGCCTGACAGTGAAAGAGGAAGTATTTACAGACTGGATTTTAACTCTGTCAGGCACTGAAAAACTACCCGTGAAGATAAAACTTTTAAACTGACTCTCAGAATCCTCCCCATTCATATCCAACTTTCTGATTTCCAAAGGGCTTTCCCATATGTTATCCCATTTGTGCTTCCACACACTCTGGGAGAAAGGGATAGAGCAGTAGGTACTAGCATTTCCATTTTACAAGATGGAGAACCTCAAGTCCTGAGAGGTGAAATGAGTCTTGTAACATCAAGTCAGGCAGATCTTTGGGCTGCTACTCCTATACTCTTCTTTTCCAGCCCACAGAGCACTGGATTAAGGCAGAGGCAAGGGAGAAGACAAAGGGAAAGAGGGAAAAGATATGAGGCTAGTGGAAGAAAAAGGGTAGGAAAAAGGCAAAATAATGGACACTCCTGTGCAAAATGCAGTGAGATGGGTACAGGCAGCTCTCAGCTGACGGGGGTATCCCAGAGTGTTTCCTTCAAGGCTCTTTATTGACTAGGGAAGATCAGATGAGAAAGAGGGGAAACACTTGCCATAACACAGGTGGTGTAATCAGGGATGAGGAGGACATCTTGGGAGAGTTTTGGACTAAGAGAGTTGAAGTGTAGGTCTCCCAGTTCCAGGAGCATCTCTTTGTTCTTTGTGTCACTGCATCCCCCATCAGGCTGGCAGCCTCTGCTCCTATGATACTAGCTGAGCCACCAGCCCTTCAAAATAGGCCTCCCTAGTCCTCTGTAGATATCACTCATAGGCACCACGATGTCAGGATGGCCTTAGGCCTTCCCAGAAACCTGCCATCTCGGGACTGCACTCTCCAGCAAGCACACACACCTTCCAGCGTTGGAAGAAACCCAGGCCTTATGCTTGGCCTATTTGCCAGGTGGCTCCCAGCTCTAATCCTTAAATACTGCAGCCCATTGCCAGTGTTATGCTGAGTATTCCTGTGTAACTTTTCTGCAAAGTTCTAGCCAAGCCCTGGCAAGATGCAACTGAAGACAAAACAGTTTCCCCTTAGGTAGAGGTCACTATACAATGGAGCAATTCTTGAGATCTAAAGATCGAGGTTTTTAGACTAATGATTTGATCTCCATTGCATTAGTGTAAATTGGAAATGGATACCATATCTTTAATGCTAATTAGGCATTGCATTACTTAGTCTTCCAGGCCTCATGTAAATAACAATTAGCAATAATTTAGCAGTTGTACATGCTGGCATCTTCTAAGCCATACCATTGTATACCATTCCAAATTCCTTTGCATTAATTAGGATCATAAGCCAATCAGCACTAATTAGGAAGAAAATAAGTATAATAATAAATGAAACAAAATTAGTGATTTGTATCTGGTCGGTAGTTCCTTCCCTTTGCAGTTCATCAAATAGTCTTAATGCGTAGGAACTTCTTGTAATTGAAACTAATTATGAGGTTTCCCCTGCTACTTTGAGCCTCATGTTCAAATCCCACGAAGCTCATTAAATAAGTAACAAAACTGGAATCTTTAGCACATATTGTAACTTGGATCATGTTAATTAGCACCACACGCAAAAGGCAGCGAGAGGCCGTTTAGCAGCCCCTGTTCTAGTTAAAGAGAAGGGAGATTGGGACCGTTACAGTTCTTTGGGGCTTTTAATAAGCCAGGCCAGTGGTGGGTGGGTACTGTGGTGAGAAAGTTCTTGTTATAATACAATGATGGTTCGGGGCAGAGAGGACAACATGGAATCCAGGGCCAAGCTAACCCTTGACAGGAGCATTTCTAGCTGTCACAGTTGTGAATGGAAAACACCTGAGTGGGGTGGTAGCCCCGTTTCCGGGGTATCTCTCCTCACACCAGGCACTTGCCCCATACTTGACTCTGTGGCGACCTCTTCCCAACCTTGGGCCAGTTACAGAGCTTTTCTCTTCAAGGTTGAGTGGTGAGCATTAAAGACCCCAGAGATTTCACTTGCCCTGCACAGAATAAAATTGTATACACATAAACCCATGTGTCTGTTTCTAGTCAAACATATGTACCGTTCAGTAGACATATTGGCTGTATTCACAGCTTCCAGCGCTGATCTCAACGACTGCCATTCCTTTTTCATATACAGCTAGATCTGTAGATAGCGCTCTAGGCCGCAATTGGAAGATGCAGTAGAAATATGCTCACCCACCAATGTGTCTTCTGCCCTCCTGTCTGTGCTGTGGAGCAGTCTGAAGTTAAGCACTCAGGATGATGATGGGGAAGGTTGGATATGGGGAAGTAAATCCACAAGGATGTTGGTTTATGGTGTACCCACCTACAGTACTAGAACTCCATAAACAATATTATTCACTGTTGTTTTATGAGAAACAGTTCTAAAATAGCCCTAACAGAAAACACTTGTTACTCTACCATTTTGACATGTCAGGTTTGATGGCTTGATGAGCAAAAAGACATGGACAGAGCTTTCTAGACACCCAGTGGAATCAGAGCTACTGATATCTTAAGCTACTAATGTTAACTTTATTTATTTGGATGTAGAACCTTCTGGTTCTTATGTAACAACAGAAAACAATCCTGATCATCCTTCTGGCCTCAACTAATGCCTCATTCTTCTGTAAAGCAGGTCCTACTGTTTGAGCTCACAGAATTTTTTTTTTCTTTTACTCCTAGTGCTCTGGTTGCCACTATGAGACTCATGTATGTGTGATTCCAAGTTATCGGATGATAACCTTAGGGGTAATAGTCTGGTCTCCCTAGTCAGGTTATTAGTTATTTAGAATCTGAAGTCCTCATGTGTCACATTCCTTTTCAGCCCTATAGTGGCTGACCCAGGATGTGAAAAAAAAGTTTCCAGGAAGTTATGATTTTTTGACAGTTAAGCATTGAAGAGCCTCCAGAACCCAGCATAAGAATGACCCTTTGAAAGTAGAAAAATCTCATTTTAATCACTCCTGTTTTGTTCTTAACATTTTATATATTATGCAGTGTGCGTGATGGGAAGGTGAAAAGTCTGTGGTCTTAACCTTGTCTACTGAGTGATACCTGAAGAAAAAACTCTGGGATATGTTCAGAGTACATCCATGTCACTGGCATAGATCATGAAGTTGGTGCTTTGTCCATATAGGCACAATAAGATACAAAGTCAGAACCACCTCAGAGATAACTCGCAACGACCCTTCTTACTAATGCTCATAGCAAAACAGGAAAGTAATAGATATCATGTTGTCTGCATTGCTAAAGTCAGCTAAACCTGGTGAATCCATTTCGTACCAGTTGATTCAATTTTTCTGTGTATGTACAGCCCCCAACAGCACACGTAATTATTTTTAAGGATGTAATTCTGAATCATGTAATGCTGGATAATTGACAATGAAACTAATAAGATAATAGTTATGCCCTGCCACCAGTAGTTTACAGTCTAAGAGAGCTCGTGACTGATCATAGTGAAATTAAATACAGCCGAATTAAGATGTTTAATCAAAAGAAAGAATAAGCAAAACACAAAAATCATGTGTCTTTCTTGTTTTAACCACAGATTATTCTTTCCAAAATTTTCTCATCTGTAGTCCAATGTTACGTTATATGACAGTGAACTGTTGGCACACCAGCCTGTCCTAGTAGCAGTGCACTCTAACCTCCTCATTGGCATGAATGCCAACAAAGGAAATCAGGTGATGTTTAAGAGGAATATGATTTGGCATAAAGTTGTCTAGACTGGGCTTTTGAGCCAAGACACCTATCCTTAGTAGAGGATGAAAGAGGAGGCTGGTCTTGGTTATTAGGCACTAAGACATTTGAACTTGGATAGACAAAAACACATTTATGTTAGTAGAATCAAGTCATTAGGCAGAGATAGGGTCACAAGGAAAAAGCAAGAGCCCAGGTGTGAGAGCTAGGCCCAAGGACAGAACAGGGGCTACAGTGAGCAGCCAGGATGTTGGGCAGCCCATGTATTGCCCTGAGGTCTTCTGAACATGTTCCTGCCTGGAAACAGGGCATGGTAAGTGTAGGGGGAGGTTGGAGACTGCAGTTAGAGGTCTGTGGATCATTGCAAAGCCCCACTCCTCCATCACCACCACCAAATCTGTTGAAAATGTGTCTGTCTAAGTTGTGCTAAATATACTCTTAAAATAAAAAATATACATGTATATTTTAGGCTTGATAAGGAAGCCTCCCAAAATTCCATAGCTTTTCATCTTATAATTTTTTCATTGGAAAAAATGGAAGAAAAAGCAGAGAAGTTGTAAGGGAATATGATGAAAACCTTAAACAGTAAATAAGATGCTGCTAAAAATCTGTGTGACTAGAGCCATACATCAACGGGAATGCACACAACACACACACACACACACACACACACACACACACACACACTCCTAGGAAGCTCTGTACTAGACAGAGTGCATGCTTTACATTTTTGTCGCCTTAAAAGCAGTACTGAGTTACGAAGACATCCTAAGCAATAAAGATGAGGACAGGATGTATTGAAAGTGGGACCCCAACAAAATAGAGGTTGAAACAGCCCAGGTCCTGACTACTTTGCAAATAGAATGATTCCTTAGTATGTGTGATATGGTCATTCATTCATTCATCCATTTGCTCATTCATTCATTCATTCATTCTCCATTTGCTGAATAACTCCTCTGAATCCAACACACTAAATGCTTGCCCTACCAAGGACAGCAGTGTAGTCTGGAATTGCAGCATGAATTGGAACTGACAGTGACTTAGGTTCAAGTCTCAGCTCTTCCACTTGTTGAGTAAGACATTTTTGGTAAGCCTTGTCACCACTCAAAGCCTGTTTCCCCATCTGTAAAATGAGGGCAATATTAACTCCTACTTTATTGAGTATTGTAAGGATTAAATTCTATAATGCCTGAAAAGCTCTTAGGCCAGTGTACAAAGTAAATGCACAATAAGTGTTAGTTGTTTGTGTTGCTGCAGTTAAATGACAGTATTCTATGTCAGTAGAAAGTAGAGGAAAGCCAATACTGACTCCCAGTAAGAGCTTAACAACAAGTAGAGCTACCTATACAGAGTAGGCTGCCCGAAGAGGTGGGGAGCTGTTCATCTCTGCCTGTGTTCAGGCAGAACTTAGACTTCCAATATTAGGGATACTGTAGAAGAGGCCCATCTTTGAGGAGGAGCAGCAGGAAGGACCCTACCATTTCTCTTGTACCATTTGTGCTGGGCCTACTGCTCATTACTTTATAGATGTGTTCTAATTTGAGCCTTGCAAAACTCCTGCAATGAAGATATTACCCTTCTCCTTTTGGCTTTGCAGGGACAGGTAACATACCGAGATGCCACAACCAGGAAGAGGTAGAAAAGACCTTAGATCCCTAAATCCATGCTTTTTCCACTGCACTACCTTCATGCTTGGTTAACTCATACTGAGACTAAAGGATCCTCAGGAAACTTACTTAAGACAGAATAAAGTCAGGGTGGGATTTTATCCCACAGAGTGAGAGGGAGCTGTTCCTTTTTGAATCTCCAGATCTCATGCATTATCCAAGGCTCCCCCACCAAAATAATAATCATAATAATAACCTGCCTGAAAATACCACAGATCCAAAAAGTCTGGAAAGCTCCTTCAGAAAAGCTTCGCTTCCGTACATTGATCTCTCTTTGAAAAAAACAAAGCCTTCTCCCCCACAGTTCAGTTCCCTGGCTCCCTGCCCTGCCACCCATCCCTCTCTACCTTCTAGCTACACTGATGAAAACAGGCCAAAACAGAGCATTTCAAAAATTCACCCTAGAACCCCAGCTTTCAGATCTGTGATCTGAAAAGGGCAAAGAGTGGAAGATGGTGGAGGGCAAGGGTTGAGAAGAATCTTTTTTTTTTTTTTTTTTTTTGTCAAGAGGAACAGATTCCATTCTTGAATCCTTTGCCGTGTTATAAACAAGGCTGAGCACACAGCATTCCTCCTAAAGCACATGGTCCTGTTTTTACAACACAGGCCTGGTCCCTTCTGGAATTCAGTGTTTGCCTCAATACTGTTTGTCCTATTCATTTGAGATTTATTTTAATTTGGTGGTATTAATGGTGGCCAGGAATGGAACAGTTCTTTCATTCTTCTTCTGTTTTCCTTCTTATCTCCCTCCACACCCTCGATCTTTTATAATTATATTTTTAAGCATGTAAATGTTTCCAAGGGCAATGCCGAATTCTAAGCACTGCCTGTTATTGCCTTTGGTGGGTGCCTTCGCCCTCATACCTGTAGCTTCCACTTTTGCTGGCATTTTGCAGTTCCTTCTCCAAGGTGCTCAAACTTCAGCACCTCTCTCATCTGAAGAGACATTATTGAGATTGTTTTCTTTATATAGAAAGGTGTTCGTTTGTTTTACCCTTTCAGGCTAGTTTTAAGGGCTCAGTTGAAAATGTAATCTGAGAAGGGACAGTGTAGACTTGGCTAAAAATGGAAACAGTGGGTCTTCTTAACTACTCACCGCCTCTTTGAGGATTGATAGTTAAGAACTTGGGTTGTTGGGGTGGAGGTGGGAGCTGAGCACCTTGGTATATGTGAGAAACTAGTAAATAGATTGATCCATTTAAGAAATACACTGATATGTGCCAAACTCAATAAATAGGTCTTTTTCTCAAAAGGATACATCACATTCCACAAAGCTGCCATTGCTCAAAATACTTTGGAATATTTCTGAAATTATCTCCAGAGATTTTGGTATATTTTCTTTTAAAATTATTCATCAGAGAAAACCCTCATCCTCTGAGAAAACAAAAATATGCAAACTTTCAAAAATCACTTGTGCACAATACTAGGGAATCTGTGTATTTTTTAGTTCCTCATCCATGATCATACAGGACCCTGGGCTTTATTGATTGGCTCACAATCTGGTTCTATTGGTTTCAAACTCCAAGTGACATTTGAACAATGGCAGTATCGTTGCAGTAAGTAGTTTGCTTTTCATGATTACTCTCTTCCATTACAAGTAATGTATGTATGTGAGTTCAAGCCTACTCAGTGGGCCTTTGTCCTATTCAAGGAGCGTGATTAGACAGCAGTCTATGCCACCCAACGCCGTCATGAACCAGCTACATGGGCAATATTTACTCTAGGCATGGCCTCGAGGACAGGAGGCGCTTCCCACTGTAAACATGTGAACAAGCGAGTAGCCTGCCCATATCTCCATAGCCAAACCATCCTCATATGAGTCCAATAAAAGACTTCACTCCTCTTTCCACATTAGATGCTGGAAGAATAGTAATGTCATGGGAAAAAAAAAAAACAGCAGTAATCTGAAAGTCTTTTTTTCTTTTCCTAAATCTTCACAAGGTCTAGTTGCATAGGCACCCAAATGTCTGTTGACCTTCGTCATCTAAATGTGGTGACACTCTTCTAAATTCCAGGAAGGGTGACATTTCTTATCACTGTGCTTTATGACTTAGGTGTGGGTAGTCCTTTCATAAGATAGTATCCCACTGCGCCAGTGATTCTTGCCTGGGTTTATTTAGCCCCCCACCAGGAGACTTTTGGCAATGTCTGGAGATGTATTTATTACAGCTAAGTGGGGGCTTCTGCTGGCATCTAGTGAGTAGAAGCCAGGGATGCTGCTAAATACCCTACAAGGCGTGGAACAGCCTTTACCCTACCCTGTAACAAAGAATTATCTCATCTAAATGTCAGGCGTGCTGAAGTGGAGAAATCCTGCACCAGAATAAATCTCACCTGATGAACACCAAGGTAGCATATGGCATAGGTGTGAACATAGCCCTGGCAAAATGTATGCACTCCTGCCTTCTTTGAGCATGACTTAGTATGGGGACCAATTATTGTGGTTTTCTTCCATTCGTGCCATAAAAACAGGAATACTCCAGGTAGATGTTGTCCTTGGCATCCCAAATTCATCTTTTCTACACCGATGTTTGGCGTGATGATTGGCCTCATTGTACCTTGCGTGTGATGGATCCTTTCACATGCACTGTGTAGAAGAAACAGCATCTCTACTGTCCAAGTTTATGTAAACTTCACTTTCTATTGTGTAACCAGCTGCCTGTTACAGAATTAAAGAATATCAGAGTAGAAGAGTCTCTTCTGATTATCTTACCTGTGAGGAAACAAGAATTATAAGAATGTAGGTAACTCTTCAGGTAAATGAAAAAGAAACAGGGTTAGGACCAGGTGTCCTGAGATCTAACCTGGTGCCCACCTGACAGCCTTTCCACCACTCCTCCATCTTTTAGGCAGAGAGCGTGGCAGCCCCAGCCAGGCCCAGTGTTTCTGGCTCATAACATATCTATTTACAGGCCTAGGCAGTGAATCACAGGCTTCACTCATGGGTGAGAGCTTATTTCCCTCAGCTGCTGGACCCTGCAGAGTCTCTGAACGGCAAAGCTCAATCCCTGACTTTTCTGCCAAGATTAGAGAATGGTTTGCTTTCTTCACTTCACTCCCAATGTCATTTTTTAAAACATCATTAATTGACATTGGGAGTGATCCTGATAAGCTTCTCCATCATCATGGTCAGGGAACATACCAGAAATATAGCTGGTGTGGGACAAACGAATTTCATGGGATGTGATTGTTATTTTCAAAGTAAATAGTAGAAGAAGCCAAGTGATCTGCAGAGTCCTATAAGGGCTTTGGCGCAGCATCTCAGTGAAGGAATGAAACTAATATTATGACAAGAGAGATGCCAACCATCATCACTACACAAGAAAAATAATATATAGGAAGAAAATACAACCTCATATACTACATAGTCACATTGTGTTCCCTGGGCATTTACTAAAACGAGAGTCTTGATGGTTAACCCTTAAAAGTCTCCCAAATTAAGGTGCTTTTCAATCCATTCTTAGACTCACCACAAGGTAAGTGAAAGGAGATACAGTCATCATTTTTCTGGTGGGAAAACTGAACAGAAGAATATTCAGCCCACCAGCCAGAAGGTGGGTTTGGTGTAGGATGATGCCTGTAATAGGGTCATAAGACCATGGGGTCAACAGATTCTTAAAATTGGGAAAGAATTTCTAAGTGCATCCAGAAGGTATGCACTGGATAAAAGAGGAGTTGTGAAATGTGACTCAGGGAAAGAGCTGCAGACTCTATAACAGTGTTCAGAGGGAACAGAATGCAAAACCACCTGCAGATTCACCAAATCGGGCAATAAGCCTTCAAAGGTACTCCAGGCCTGACTCAAGCCCTCCTGCCTCCGTGAAGTCTTAAAATCTTCCTTTTTTTTTTTTTTTTTTGAGACAGAGTCTTGCTCTGTCACCCAGGCTGGAGTACAGTGGCATGATCTCAGCTCACTGCAAGCCCCACCTTCCGGGTTCACGCCATTCTGCTGCAGCAGCCTCTCAAGTAGCTGGGACTACAGGCGCCCACCACCACGCCCGGCTATTTTTTGTATTTTTAGTAGAGACGGGGTTTCACTGTGTTAGCCAGGATGGTCTCAATCTCCTGACCTCGTGATCCGCCCACCTCAGCCTCCCAAAGTGCTGGGATTACAGGTGTGAGCCACTGCACCCAGCCTTTTTTTTTTTTTTTTTTTTTTTTGAGACCAAGTCTGACTCTGTTGCCCAGGCTGGAGTGCAATGGCATGATCTCAGCTCACTGCAAGCTCCACCTCTCGGGTTCAAGTGATTCTCCTGCCTCAGCCTCCCGAGTAGCTGGGACTACAGGCATGCGCCACCATGCCCAGCTAAGTTTTGTATTTTTAGTAGAGACAGGGTTTCACCATTTTGGCCAGGATGGTTTCAATCTCTTGACCTCATGATCCTCCTGCCTTGGCCTCCTGAAGTGCTGGGATTACAGGCGTGAGCCACCATGCCCAGCCAAAAATCTTTCTTAACCAGCGTATTTCTCCCATTTACTCAGCACCCCTACTTCATATATGTCTGTTCCTACTAGCTTGTTCTTTAATTGTTCCTTGTAGGTTCGTTCAGAGTCTTTGCAACTGTATCAGTTTGGGATGTAGTAACCTAGTTCCACAAGCTGGGGGCTTAAATAACTGAAATGTATTGTCTCACAGTTCTGGAGGCTGGAAGTCCAAGATCAAAGTGTCTGCAGAATTGGTTCCTTTTTAGGACATTGAGAGAGGCTGTTCCATGCTTCTCTCCTTGCATTTGGTGGTTTGCTGGCAACCTCTGGCATTCTTTGGCTTATGTATGCATTGCCCCTAACTCTGCCTTCATTTCTTATGGCATTCGCCCTGTGTACAGGCCTGTGTCAAAATTTTCTCTTCTTATAAGAACAACAGTCATATCAGATTAGGGTCCACCATAAAGACCTCATTTTACTTTGATTACTCTATAAAGACTCTCTCCACATAAGGTCACTTTCTGAGGTAATAGGGGTTAAAAGACCATACATCTTTTTAGGGGGACACAATTCAACCCACAATAGCAACTAAACCTTAAGGTCTCAAGAAGAGGAATTGCCTTATATTCGCACATCCTCTGTTGCACCAAGTGAACTCTACAGCACATAACAAGTTTCTTGGTTGATCAGAAGTACAATGCAGAGCCACAAACATGTGGTCTGTCCAGCTCAGGGTCTCATCTCCCATGGAGCTGTAGAGGGCTGGTTTGCGAGAGATTATCATTTAAGAAGTTCTGTCAAAATATGCCCCACTTCCCCCAGTTATAAACCTCCTCAGTATAAACTGTGAAGTTGGGAAAGCTGACTCAACCATGCTGCCAGTGGAAAAGTTAACATTCCACCCTCAGTCCTCTCACTCCTGAGCTAACGACTTGCCTGGCCCACAATATCTCTTCCTGAATCAGTTTCCAATTCCAGCCACTCCTAGTCAATGGATCATATTTGTTTTATGCAACTGTTACTTTTATCTCTTTCATTTCTCCTGTGCAGTCACATACTGTATTAGATGGGTGTTTTTTCATTTGTCTTGTTCTGTCTTCTTCTAAATGTACTTGCTAGAAAACAATACACATCTTGAGGGTTTGCTGATGAAATGGAACAAAAGATCTGCAGTAATGCTTAAATCCTCATTTTGATTATTATTCTCCACTGTGAAAATTTACATGGGCTCCCAAGAGCCTACTAGATAAAGCCTATGAGGCCTCCAGGCCATTCTCTATGTACCTTGCCTACCATCTTCCATGATGTACCCACATAAATCCTCTGCACCAGGATGCAGTCTCCTGATCTTTCCCATCTGGTCTTTCCCGTCTCACAGTTGTGAATTTTTTCCATTTCCCAGTTTTCCTACCATCATTGGGATTAATTCGCACATTTAACCTGGAGATGTTGATACTTAAGAACACTCAGAAATGAGGAATTTCCTCTTCAAAATTGAGTCAGCTGGCCATATTTTGTCTCTTTGTGAAGGCCAAACCATTTCATGAATCTAACATGATGCAGTAACCTTTGAAGCTATTCTGAGGATGAAGAATGCATCCAGTTGAACCAGGGCTGACCCACCTCAGGTCAGAGTGGATCTATCCATCCAGAGCCCAGAAGTCATATAAAAGGCAAGTTTTTGCCCCAAGCCTTCTGAAGGAATGATCCAGTAATGCCTCCAGAGCTTCCTGAGACTTGACAAGGGCTTCTTCAGAGCTCCTGAGATACCAAAGCTGGCTTTACATTATCTCTGTGAGTCCCTGAAGCCTCCCAGGACTTCCAAAGAAATCAACAGCCCTCCAGTATATGCTAATGCAATGAGGGTTCAGAAAAAGTTCAAGACACCTCTCTAGATATCCTTATTTGATTTGCCCCCTTTTTCTTGTGGTATGAGCAGCAGAAACCCAGTTCTATCTTGTCCCTAGGGGACAAGAGGTTTTCTTCATCAATCTCTTGGGTGTTGAGTATATATCAGTAAGTATAAAGTCTCAGTGATAACTCACAGGGATCCTGAGGGGTCTGACCAGAAGCTGAGTTTTGAAATGATGTGTAGTCTTCATCGAAGACCATGTATGTCCATCATGAATCTGACAGAAATTTTACCCTGAGATTTGTGTCTCTTCTCTCATGAATGTATCAGAGTTAAACCCAGATGTACTTCCAAGAATGAGGGCCCAGGGTCTGCCCTCAGGGAAGTAATGATGCTGAAGATTCCATGCTGTTGCTCTCTCAAAAGAAAAAGCAGTTTGCAGAGATGGAAAGAAAAAGGACTTTGCAGTTTGATAGACCAGATTTCTACTTTGGGTTCCAACTTTTTACTAGCTCTGACCTCAGGCAAAATAGTTCGGATATCTAAGCCTCAATGTCCTCTTCAGAGAAATGGAAACAATCATGATATGAAGCAGGGAGCAAAAATAAATCCCAGAACTCCATGGTTTTCATTCTTCTAGGTAAAGGCAAGGCTGTGACTGCCCTATAAGCTAATAAGAGCAGACCCCAGCTCCTGGTGTGGGATTAGTGGTTAGCACTGAGCCAGCCAGGTGGGGAGGAGGAAGCCCAGCCCTGCACTCTCTCTGCTGTCTAGGTTGGGTTTGAAGCTGATGAGTGTTTAGGACAGCTCTAGCAGCAGAAGAGTGAAGATGAGGCAGCAGAACAGCTAGTGTCCCCTCGGCTGTGGAGCAGGACATGGTGCCTCACGTGGAGCTGGCTTTCACAGATGAACGAACAGGAGACTGGGGAGGCAATTGCCACTGTGTGCTGTGGTGGCAACATGCCTTGTAATGAGGGCTCCTCAGAAGTCGTGTTCTCACATGGGGGGATGCAGGAAGAAGTGTGTTCCCTCCCAGCCGCCAACTGTACCCACAGGGCACCGGAAGGAGTTTCACTCTCAGCACTGAGCCTTGCAGCCAACCTCACAAAATGCTTTTTGGAGTTTGCCAACAGGGAAGCTTGGGCTGCAGCTGCAGCGGCAGGTGCTGGCTGCCAGGTTCCCTGTGGCAACGCAGTGTACGCCAGGTTAGCAGCTTAGCCTTGGAGAAATGGCCTCCATCTCGGATGCCTGTAGCCCAAAGCATGGAGCGGAGCTGCGTTTCCCTGTGGTGGGAAGATAATGACTGCGCTGGTTTTTATGGGGCATTATATAACCTCAACGAGTGGTTCAGCAGTAGCAGTGGCTTTAAGAGGGTATGGAAGATTGTAACATGCTTGTTGTTTTTTGTTCGAGGGATTTTTTTTCACTTTTGTTGTCATCATTCAGTCTGATTCATTATCATTCATGGGTTTGCTCAGGCCCTTGGCTAATACTTTTATGACTCCAGGAGGGCATTGCTTCTGGCCACATGATAACTCAAGTCTGCATTTGTATGTTTTGCAGGAAGATTCATATCTAGGATCTTAATTTGGGCCTCTCTATGAAATAGAAAGAACAAGAGATAGACAGATTAGGAATTGCTAACCTGTTCTGTTTGATGTGTAGACTGAGGCTCAGAGAGTGACCTGCCTTGTTGCATACCATGCCTGTTCTGGAGCTAGGACCCCAGATCAGATCTTCTGAGTCTCACTGCCTTATTCTTTCCAATCTACCATGCTGCTCATGCCTCCTGCTAGCCCTGTGTTTTTGTTTCCAGTTGGCAGTGGACTGTTTAATCACGTGTCCTTTCCTCTGATCGGTTGTGGTCTTGCCTTTGGTACACAGATCAATGCCTGTTAACCACAGTTCCTCGCCTGGGAGGTTCTGTTACTGAGCACAACTGGAGGAAAAAGAAAGGAAAAACCCTGAGTTATAAAAGCATCTCTGCCTGTGCACCATGCCCCTTTACTCCATGCGCTCTCCTGCACTGCGGGCCCCATCTCCATCTGCTTCTAGCCCACCCCACGAAGCTTGTTTTGACATGAACTGCTGTGGCTCTTGGAGATTCAGGCTAAGTGAGACATCAAGGGTGGCTTAACTCCTGGACCCAAAAGCATGTTGGTTAAACATCATCTGATGCCTTTGCCTCCATCATATTGGTAAATTCACGCTCTAGTAGATGGTTAACTTTTAATTCTTCTCAATTTAAGAGGAAGCATAGGCCTGGGAAATTCCTAAAAGCCGATAATCCCCAGTTACTTTTGTAAATTACATATGTGCACCCACACACACAAATGCTTCCTATAGCGTTTTTCTGTAACTTCTTAGGAACTTGACAGTGATATGTGTCATGACATTTTTTGGATTAAGCAGGTGTTAAAATGTGTTTACATTCCTTAAATAAATAACTAAGCACATACAAAGGCATCGCAGACATTTTTCCAAAACATAATGCTGAGGCAGCCTGTATCTTTAATGGTTCTCATTGGTGTTACTATGAAAATGATTTCTAGAATTTCTCCTCTTCTCTTAATTTACAACTAACTGAAAACAATGACAGTAATACTAGCAAATACTAATTGGGCATTTACCATGAGCCAGACATTGTGCTTAATACTATGCATTTATAAATAAATACTCATGTTTTATTCATTCCTTACAACAACTCTGTAAAGTTGGACACTACTAATATTTACAGATGAGAAAATTCAGGCTTAAGGGGATTAAGTAGTTTCTCGAGGTCATGGCCGTCATAGCTGGTGTGGACTTATTCTGGAGTCTAAAGGAAAGCAAAGTTCTAATTTTAAAAGGCAAATGATAATTTTATAACTGGATATTGATAGGATTACATATGATATTCAGTAAGAAGACATAATTCATGTGATCAAGTGAAATCAAACAATTTACTGATATGGATGCTTTGGGGATGCCAAGGAAATATGCAGCACAGTTCTAGGATTAAAGAGTCTACAATCTGTTAAGGGTAAATAAGATATAAAGACGTGAAAACATAAATCACAAATGATGATTCTGATTTGATTGGAACAGGACTACGTTGTTAGAATCATAGACTCCCAGGGTACAAGAAACTTGTTCTCCAGGGATGTATGTTGTGTCACTAACATGCACCACCTATCAGACCTGAGATGGGCCCCCCGATAAAGATCTGGTCAGTGATTAAACAAATAAAACAACAAGATCGTCTAGATAAATCTCCTCTCTGGTGCAGGAATTCTCAAAGCAGCAGCCCCAGGGCTTCAGAGAGACTAGGGCAGCCTGTGCCATCTTATAGCAAGGGTGCATTCAAAGTGCTGATCCAAGACAGCAAGATAAGGAAAGGGTGTCTCAGTGGAAATCACCATGCTGCTTCCTTCATCCACAGAGTCTCACTAGGAAAAAATGTAACTGCTGCGCTGAATAGCCTGCTCAGCATAATACTTGATTTACACACAGGTGTAGCCTCTCTTTCTCTCAGCGGCCAGGTAATTGTCTGCTGACCAACAGCCAGTTTGCTAACCAGGCTTTGTGCTATTCTAGAGCTATGCATGTGAGTTCCAATAGTCTTCTAAAACCTACTCCCCAGGTGTGGCTGCCCCTGCATGTGCATTGGCTCTTTGCGCTGCCCCATGAGTCAGACCACCTAGTTCTGAATGCCACCTCTGTCCAGCTGTGTGATCTTGAGCAATCAGTCTCAGAAGATGAAAGATGGAGATAATCCGAATTAAAGAAAATAATCCATAGAAAATGCCCAACTCATAGTAAGACTTTGTACCTGGTAGCTCTTATTGCTGTGGTTGTCGATGATGTTGTTAGAAACTCTAGAGAAGTTTCTTTAAAAAAAGAAAAGATCCTAGTAAAATAAAGATCTTATCTTATATTGAGGGCTCAAGAAATGTTAGAAGAGGGACTTCTTCATAATTCTCCAGGCTTGACCCAGGGGAGTTGAAGAGAGACAGACAGAATCCTGGTGTGATACAATGCAGTCAGGATTTGTTTGAATCATATATGGTAAGAGATGCACTATGGAATGACCGTCATGAAGGAAGAGTTTTTTATACTCACAGTATTCCTGGGAACAGGAGGCATGGCACACCAGGCAGGGCCACTGGGGGAAGAACTAGGTCAATCAAGAGGCAAAAGGATGAAGGGAAAGTGTGGACAAAAATCTGTATTGTGGTTATCATGGGATGGAATCGGGGAGGCTGGGGAGGCAGATTTAGGATTGGCTAGTTGGAATAATTTCAGGGGCCTCCAGGGTGTAGAGATTGCCCCCAGTTGTCTGGTACCTTGCCCTGGGGTGGTGTTAGTGTGGGGAATAGTGACTCATCCTGTGAGAGCCTCATAAAGGAAGTGGTTGGTAGATGTGGGCTCTGGATTGGTTGTTTTGCATGTGAAAGATGCATTCTCAAGGGAGTCCTTTGCTAGCTCTAGGAATTCACTAGCCCTGGGAGGAGCCACCTCTCCAGGATCAGCAGGATTTGTCAAAGCATCACAAAATACAGAAAATAAAAGAAAATGTGGTATATATGCACACATACAATGGAATACTACTCAGCCATAAAAAAAATAAAATCATGTCTTTTGCAGCAAAATGGATGGAACTACCAGCCATTATCTTAAATGAAGTAACTCAGAATCAGAAAGTCAACTACTGCCTGTTCTCTATGATAAACAACAGCTAAATAATATGTACACATGGACATAGATTGTGGACTGATAGACATTGAGGACTTGAAAGGGTAGGTGAGTGGGAGAGGGATGAGGGATGAAAAATTACCACTAAAATCCCAGACTTCACCATTACAGAGTATAGCCATGTCATAAAGCTATACTTTGTAACTCCTGGATTTAGTCAAATGTTTTAAAAAACATGCATAATACACTTGGCACTGCAGTCCTGGAAGGCGACAGGAGTAGAGTCAGTACTTAGGAAAGGCAAGGTGATGGCTTTGTCAAGCTCACAACCACCTCACACAAACTCTAGGTTGAGCCCCGTGGTGTCTGCACAGTAGAGAGCAGGATGCTGGGTCTGTGCCAGCCCCAGGCCCTGCAGCCTCCTGCCATTTCTGGAGGCTGAGATAACATGGGGGGACCCAGAGCTCACCTCCTTGGCCCCCACCCTGCCTACCTGCTCTACCTTTGATAACACACCACAAAGGATGCTAGGAAAATCCGGTTGCCTCAGCCCAGTGGAAATTTGCTCTCAAACAAACAAAGGCCTGTTTGTAGAGCTCCAGTCCACTTAGACACAGACACAGACCATTTAGGATTATATCTGACTGTTTCTGACTCTTTCTTTCTCTTTTTTTTTTTTGTTTTTTGTTTTTTGTTTTTTGAGACGGAGTCTTGCTCTGTCACCCAGGCTGGAGTGCAGTGGCGTGACCTGGGCTCACCGCAACTTCCGCCTCCCGGGTTCAAGCAATTCTCCTGCCTCAGCCTCCCAAGTAGCTGGGACTACAGGTGCCTGCCACCATGCCCGACGAACTTTTGTATTTTTAGTAGAGATGGGGTTTCACCATATTGGCCAGACTGGTCTCGAACTCCTGACCTCATGATCCGCCTGCCTGGGCCTCCCAAAGTGCAGGGATTACAGGCATAAGCCACCACACCCAGCCCTGACTGTTTCTGAGCAGCAGCCACTGAGCGGCTGTGCCCTGTGTCAGTTCCCAGGCATCCCCAATCCTGACATGAAGTCTGAAGCTCTGATGGTTGTGGTTGACAGACAAAACTCACCCACCATGTTTCTTTCTGCTGTGTTTTTAAATTTACTTTCAGGAAAAGGCATGCGGTGTCCAAGACACTTGGGAATACACAGATGTGTTTAAACAACTTGGTTTCTTCTCAGGTTCTGCCTTAATTCAATAATCCATTCACTCTTTCATTCAATAAGCAAAGGATGTTCGGCAGAAAAAAAAAAATTCTGAATTCTGAGACAGTACAGCAAAATGAATCATTGAGCATTGGGACTCAAATTCTCCAAGGTGGGAGGGCTGTGGAAAGCCAGTGCCTGCTGTACAATCAGCAGCCAGAATGTAGGCTGAGGGAGGTAGTAAAACAGCCTGTGCCCATCCATTAAGAAACAGCTGAGCTTCATAGGGAAAGCTTGTCCATAGCAGGGAGGTGGAGATCGGAGGAATCGGTTTCAGCCCAGGCCATCTAGTTAGGACTGGTTTAGTTTGTGGGCCACAGACTTCCTCTAGCTCTGACCTGCCACCCTGCAGGAAAGAAGCAAAGGAGGAGGAATCTGTGCTGGTGACTCAGGGCACATTCCCCAGCAAGGGAGAAATAATTCAGATTACATCCTCCTGCTGTTGGATCAGGGCAGCGCATTTCAATTTAAGCCCATACAGCCAGAGACAGGTTCATGTAGAATGGAATAAGTTAATAAATATGCTGTTGTTTAACTGGGAAAGTGCTCTGGCCTAGGGACGGCTTGCTGAATTTCCTCCTGGCACACACTCAGGAAACAAAAACATCGAGGGAACTCAATGTCTGATTCTTGACAGGGTCAAGAAACCAGGACCGTATGGCATTGTTTAGTGGTTAAGACTTTGTAGCCAGGTTGCGTGCATTCAAAATCTGACCCTACCACCTACTAGTTGTGGTAATAAAGGGTGAATAACTTACCTTCTCTGTGCCTCAGTTTCCTCCTCCATAAAATGGGAATGAATATAATATAATATAATATAATATAATATAATATAATATAGTATAATGCTCCAACAAACAGACTTGTTGTAAGTATTAAATGATATTTAAATAAATAATAATTAATAATTAAATAATACATGAAAAGGTCTTAGAGAGTGCCTTAGCATGATGTACCTGCAATTGAAGTCTTGGCTATACCTATTACCAGCACAGTGTGTGAGATAAAGAGTTTCAGGAACTGGAATGCATGCTTCAAACAGCCAGTGGGGTGCCTGCTCTGGACTCTCTGCCTCGACATCAGGGGACTCCTGATCAGTGGCCAGCATGCCAGGGCTTGGGGAGGATGTTCTTGGAGCTAGATCAACTTGCCCTAGATTTTTCAGGGTCTAAGGCACAGTGAGTAGAAAGGAATGACCCCAAGCCTGGCCAGAGCAGAAGAGGGGGAGCCTCAACACTGAGATGGAGTAGGTATCAAGGTACTAGAATAAAATCAACTTCTCAAAAGTCATATTTCCACTCTCTACTCTAGGGGTCTGGGCAAGATGGGTTGTTCCACCAGGTGAGGTGTGTCAGGCCATCTCACATTTTGGCCCCAATTCAGAAACCTGCCCCCTCTGCCAGATCTATGGATTGGCAACTGCTGCCTAGGTCTTGAACTACCTTTACCTCCATCACCATGAAATCTTCACCTAAGAACCTAACTACAGTGAATAGGTATAAGGTGCTTAGAAGCACACTTACCTTTCACAGGGCCTTAAAATACAACAGACATGCACCTGCCTTTCTCGGGTGACCCTCAGCATGCCTCCAAACATCCACTCATGCCCCAAGCCTGATAAAACTGGCAGAAGGTCAGAGGGTTTTTAGAGATGTCTAAACATCTCACAAACGTGTTTGTGAGAAGTAAGAGAAGAATGTTGGATTATACTTTATGCCTGTGCGTCTACCTTTATCAATGTTTCACACCAACAAGCACATGTGTGATAAAAGGCAATGAGGGAGGGAGTCAGTGGCAAAATTGTGTTATAGAAACTATCTTGGGGTGAACAGAGAAAAATAGATCATAAGTATGACATACATATGCCCATAAATCATTTCTTTTACAGAGAGAAGGATAAGAGATGTGACATTTAGTCATGGGGATATTCTGTTCTTGAGTTACATGCTCTTACAAGATGTCACATGTATTCAGTCCTCATAATTACCATATGAGAAGAAGTATTACCATTTTACACTTCAGAAAACTGAGGCCAAAAGTCCTACATGCAGCCTCCACCCACAAGGAGGTTCCTTCCTAAACAGACAATCCACCCTAGCATCACTGAAAGAAACCAAACAACAAAAGAAAATACAGCCCATGCATGATAGAGCTGACCAGCTACTTTATTTTGCTTTCTAGAGGCAAACAATTAGTTTGAGCTGTTGCCGAATTTCATATGAACTGGGCTGGTGAGGGTGGGGGAGGTTTTCCTTTATACACTATTTTAGGAAAACCCATGATTGAATATAATTTCTGCAGCTGCCATTAGAAAGCAGGATGGCAGCCACAGCGTCTAGGAGAACAGCAGGGCGGGCTAAGCCAGGGTGCAACTGAGAAACCCAGGGAAGAGAGCAGAGCCCATGCCCTAAAGTGACACCAAGGTCAGGACCCAGCCCATAGAGAAAGTGGTGGGGGAGAGTGTGGACCCCTTCAGCCCCCACCTAGGAAGGGGGAGCATCCCACAGAGTTCCCTGTCGCGGCGGAACCTTCTGTATCTTTGTTCTCTCTCCGCCACGGCTTGTAAGTATTAGCCCAATGTTGTTTACTTCTTCTCCCAATCTCTCCAAGGAATATGATTCACACGTTTTCAGATTTATTTGAACAAAATGCAATAAATATGCTGCTTCAATTTTAACTGCTGGCCTGTAGCCAGGGTTTTTAATGAATCTGGCCTGTGCTACTGAAGTGTTCCAGGATCTCCAGGGCTCTGGGCACTGTGAGATTATACACATTGGTGCGCGCGCGCACACACACACACACACACACACACACACACACGGAGCTCTCACTCCACCCCCACCCCTACCTCCCCAACTCCCCACCTCCTATTCCCCGGAGGGCCAGTGACTCACAGTAAACGGCAGGTTTTCAGAGCCGACTCTGGTAAAAATTAGCAGGAGCCTTTTATTGTTCAAGGAGAGGAAGGACTCCTCCGTCTCCTTTCACGGCTGCGTGGAAGTACCATCTTTTAATTTTTCCCCCTCCATTGGAATTGCTGTACCCACCTCTAAAAACTGCCATCATCAGCCTTTTTGTCTCGTCCTTTGTTTTCTTGCAAATGGTCACTAGACCGGGCCCAGCCTGTGGGGACTTCCATATAAGAACAGCTGGCTATGGAGGCTTAATGTGGAGATAAAAGGACTCTGAATTGATTTTCACCACAACCACACAGCCAGTGCTCCAGGCTTTGGAGAGCTAGAAAAAAAAACAGGAAGGGGGACCCAGGCCAAGGTGGTCTGGGCACGACACACTTTCTCAGAAGGAGTGGGAGGAGGATGAAACTGGCTGACAGCAGACCTGAGGCACACAACTCCAGACCCCACCCTCCAGTAAATATGGCCAACATAGGGCAAAACTGTGGACTCTGCAAAATGTGTCCCCTTGGGTGGCCCCAGCCTCTTTTGGCAGGAAAATGATCACTAAGACCCCTCCAGCTCTAAGGACCTGCAACTCCAAAGTCCTGTGCCCACTGTGAACACTTAGCTGCATTATGGATTGGCATCTGAGAAACTCCTCCGAAGCAAGGGACCATTGCAGGGAAGGGCAATTTTAGGGACTGGGATATGGTTTTCCACTGGTGACAGAGACAAAGAGGTGGCTGTAAAGGTGGTTATCAATGTTTTGGCAAGTGCTGCCTCGTTACTAATGAACACTGCCACCTAATTTTTTTCTTTTAAAGTGCAAACCATAGTCTGATCTTTTCCATTATGACCAGTGACTTTTATTGATGTCAGAAGCCCCTATGTGTTCCTCCTGTCTTCGAATTACTCTCAAAAGCAAATCACACATTGCTCTGCAGGAGTCTGCCCACCACACTGCGTCCCTACCTCACTTTAGCACGTTCCCTAATGGGGCCTTCACAGTCATTAGGCAAAATAAGCAAAGAAACTGCAAAGTTAGGAACCTGGGCAAGAAAATCACATGAAAGGCCTGGCTGCTCTCAGTGAGTTGGTAAGAGGACCAGGGTGCAGAGGTCTGAGCTGGGACAGTGTCACCAACAACGTAGTGTGACTTCTGGGAGCCTCAGTTTCCTCATCAGTGGAATATTGGAATCCACTTAATGATCGTTCCCAGTCCTGATAGTCTGGGATTCTAACATCTGGGCTACAGCTTTTGAGTGATTCTCCCTTACCACATCTGACCCTCCATTTCAGAATTAAAGACACTCACAGTTAAACACCTCCTCTGTTTTTCACTTTCTTTAAATGGGAAATGGAATAATAAATAGCCCTTATTTCTACTGTGAATCCTCAAATCATAAAAATTGAATTCTCTTATTTATAATATTTATAGACTTGTAAAACATTCCTTATGCAGACTGAGAAAAATTACCATCTTGTTTTCATTTCAGATGGTAGTGTTAGTTGTGTGGTTTTGTATGTGTTGAGCTGTTCTTGTCTGTGCCCTTTACCAAACACTGTGTACTTCCATTAAACACATATGTGTTGATCATGTGACCTCTCACTAGCCCTTTGCTGGGTGGACGCTCTTGGAAACATATGAGAAATATATGACATTGTCTCTTTCCTCAACTTACTAATTATCTTATTGGGAAGTCAGGATTGTTATGTGTAACAGTAATAATGTTAAAATAACAGCATGCTAGTTAGGAGCCAGGTGATGTGTTACGTACTGGATAGATTTTTACTTCATTTAAGCCTCACAACAAATTCCTTAAGGTATCTCATTTTATTCCCATTTTACAGACAGGGGATCTAAGGCTTAAGTTAATTTTTCTGCTCAAAACAGAGCAGTGGTTAAAGATGTATCTGATTGATTCTATGAATTCGAAATGTCATGTGGCTAAGTATTAAACTGATTACGAGCAAAATTTACAGAGCTATGGCGTAGGCTCATGCTCCCTGCAAGGTCACGGGTGTGGAAGTTCTGAGTAAGGGAGGTTACCTGCTCCTGATTAGGAATGAGCAGGAAGGAACCTAGGACAATGGAGAGGAGGCACTGATCCAGAGGTGAGAAGGAGAGTATAGACTCCTAATGAGAGATTTTCAAACAAACACTGGAAAACCATTGCCTTGCCACCCCACCGTGTCTTCAATAACAGACAAGCCTTTGATGACACCACTGGAGACAGGAAGCCTCCACCTGCTCAAGCCTAGAACCCAGGAACTCTCTAGGCTGGATGTCCTTCAAGCACATTTTTGGCTTGACAAAAGGGCTGCCCTCAGATAACTTTGATGATTTTAAAAATGGTACTTTTAAAAACAAACACATTCCACATATCACATAACCAAGGCTGGAAAAAATAATGTTTTACTGTCAGGTTTGTTAGTTGGGAAATGTAATAATTTCCAGGTTTGGGGAATACAGTCGGGGAATTTCTTTTTACTTGACAAGTAAAAATTATATTTATTTATCCTGTACAACATGTTGTTTTGAAAGATGTATATATTGTGGAATGGCTAAATCGAGCTAATTAACATACATTGACTCATGTATTTATCATTTTTTGTGAGTAATTTTTTTAAATCTCTTTAAAAGTCTGGCATTTGCCTCATTGGCAATTCTTGACTATTTCATTTGCTCTCTGAATCCTGGTTTCAGCTTCCTTTCTTCTCTTTGGGAAGCTTAATTCTCAGGTTCCTGTCAAACCTGACAGTTATTTTTTAGCTCTGAGTACATGGATGTTTTCCATAGTTGTGGCCTAATTGCACATTCAGTCAGAATTAGTATTTTTTTTTCAACAGGTTCTGCAACTTCTTAATCCCACATTAGGCCATTACCTGTTTGAACCCAGGGCTAACTAAACAGAATTAAGAAACAAGCCATTTGTTGACAAGAATTTTTTTTTTATACCTTTGCCTAAAGGACATGCATAAAAAACACCTCTCATTCTCTCTGCCGGTTTTTGGAGTCCACACGCTAAATTGTCAATTTGTATTTCCAGTGGCCATGGGAAAGGAAAGCTGCTTAAGAAAAAGCACCCACCATAGAGACTTGGGTTCAAATTCCTCGTAACATTTAGTTGTGAGACCTTTGAATGCTTCTGAACATTTCGGCCTCAGTTTCCTTATATATAAAATGTGGTTGGTATTATCTACCTCCCAGGGTTGTGGCAGGTTGAGATTTAAAGTTACTCATATAATTGTTTGGTCTTCAGCCGTGGACAGTTAGTTGGTCCTGAAATAACCAAAGGGACTTTGTTAAAAAGTGGCTTCTCCTCGATCCCTTGAACCTGGGAGGCGGAGGTTGCAGTGAGCCGAGATCACACCACTGCACTCTAGCCTGGTGACAGAGCACGACTCTGTCTTAAAAAAAAAAAAAAGTGGCTTCTCCTCAAAGGCAACACTAGGGCATGTCCTTCTGAGTCACTTTTACTATGAGGCACCCACACTTACATCATAGAAACACCCAGACAAGCCTGGACCTAACTGGGTTTTCCAGGCCTTTCCATGCCCAAAACCCATTACACTTTATTTGGTTTATCTAAAGAAAAAATGAGATCTTTGTTATCTTCTAAAAAATAGGAATGTTTCCCACATTTGGCTCTCAGATCTTCCCTTAAGGTGGCCAGGTGAATTTCCTACAGTTTAGGAGCAGAGGAAACTCTTCTATCTACCCAAGATGCAGAATCAGAAGGAATTAGAGGCCATAAAGAAACTCAGGACAAAAAGCAGTAACATGCTCAAACTCATAGAGCTAAAGATAAGTGAGTCTGGAAATCCCATGTCCTGAATCTCTGTCCTCTCGCCATGCAGTTTTTTTTGATGACCATAAACCATGCACTGAACACCTGAAGTCACCTCTGTATGGAGATGCTCCTGTCCAGCATGGTCTGTAAATGAATCACTCGGTGTGCAAAACTTTCCAGACATCAGTGCAATGTGCTTTGTTCTCTATTGCATATCCATCCGCAAATGTGGGGTGTTTGTGTATTGAACTAATCTCAATGTTCAATACTCTTCTTTCTATAGCAGTCAGAAATTCAGTATGTGTGGTTTGTCTTTAGTTAGAGTGATAATCATCACTGCCCTTTCTTGGTTATTATACCAATTCTTTTCATCTTTATCTTGTTTTGCAATGGCATTGTTACTAAGGTCTGGCAGACATCCTTCTTCAATATAGTTGCTCAGTAGACATCTGTTGAACAAATAAATAGGTAATATGAGTAAATACATAAATATCACAACACATATCAATTCAGTGGTATCTATAACTTACTGGACTGACTTCAGTTTGCAAATTAAACAAGGCATAAAATTTGAAATTAGTAAAACAATTTAGTTTTGGGTCTGTATGCCAACTATCATCTATTTTGACTATTTTTAATCAGTTATTAGGATGCCACGGTTTAAATCTATAATGCATCTGCTTCTTTAGGAACTGACATTAATCCCCCAGCCTGGTCTGATGGCCTCCCCAACTCGCTCTCCTGGTTAAACTGCCTGTACGGTTTCTATCTGCATATCTGTCCTCTTAGACCGCCAATGAAATGTTCACGCCCTGTCATTATTATTCAGTTGTTTCTCTTCTCTTCCCAAACCTCCCATTTTCTTTCGTGTGTTCAAAGCTTTTTCATAATTGGAGAATGAGCATTATAGGAAATTTTGTGCTGGGAATGAAGTCCTTTAAAACTATGTCAGATACACAACTCATAAAGAGAAGAATAAAAATTGAAAACCCCGGAGCAAATATATAAAAATTCACATTTGCAGAATACATACACTAGAGAGGGAGGGTCTTATTTTCTTGAAAACATAACTCTCTCTAAGCCCTCCTCTCCAGCTTTCTCTAAACATGAGCTGTCCTAATGAATCAAATAAGATTTGATTTGCAAAAATAATCATTTGAGCATGGGTTTAGGTGTCTTCTGAGCAAAAAACATAACTTATTCCTTAGTGTTTCCCTCATAGTGCCTAGAAAGAAACTTCTAATGTAGAATTTGTCCAATAAATGTTGAGGAAGAGAAAAGGAAATCAAGGGAAGGCAAGTCAGAATGATGTACAGTAGGGCACACGAGTTAACCATGCCATATCAAAAGTTCAGTTTCTACCCTTGATTCAAAAGTGTCTTAAAATTGCTTGGCCACCTTCTCAAAACCTACTAGGAGCAGATTTTGTCCCAAGTTGGACACATAGAGAACAAACCACCTCTTCTCCATGGCTGAGTGTTTATGGTTCTACATAGACATCCTTCATGACTCCATATGACCCACAGGTGAAATTCAAACTCCAGGCACTATTCCCTGTCTGATCCTGAGCCCAGTCTTCTGTTATACTTCACCTGGCCACCCCAGAAACCTACAGTCTGGCCACACAAGAATTCTGTGTTTCCCCAAACATGCGGTACTGTTGTGTGCTTCATGCCTTTATGCTGGGTGGCCTTTCTTCCTGGAAAGTCTTTCATCTCCTTTCAGTGAATGCTTCCAAATAAGAGCTGAGTGCAACCACCTTCTCAGTGATGTCCTTCCTCCCCAACAGTGAAGTCACTCATTTTCCTAGTAGTCATGGCTCTTACACCTGAGCCTGTGATCCTTCTCACAGAGTATTAAAATTAGCATTTACAGGCCAGGCACGGTGGCCCACGCCTGTAATCCCAGCACTTTGGGAGGCCAAGGTGGGCAGATCACGTGAGGTCAGGGGTTCGAGACCAGCCTGGCCAACATGGTGAAACCCCATCTCTACTAAAAATACAAAAACTAGCTAGGCATGGTGGCAGGTGCCTGTAATCCCAGCTACATGGGAGGCTGAGGCAGGAGCATCACTGGAACCCAGGAGGCAGAGGTTGCAGTGAGCCGAGATCACACCACTGCACTCCAGCCTGGGCAACAGAGCGAGACTCCATCTCAAAAAATAAAAATAAGAATAAATAAAATTAGCATTTACATGTTTGCCTCTGGCACTTTGAAGACAGAAATGTGTCTTTGTATCTTAGTAGCCTCACATTTAAGCCTGGGGGATAGGTACTACTATTAGTTCTATTATTGATGAGTAAACTGAAGCACAGAGAGATTAAATAACTTACCCAGGCCTGGATAACCAGTAGCTTGTAGAACTGTGATTTGAACACTGAGAATGGGCTCAGAGCTTATCCTCTTAACTGTTTTGAAATGCTGCTTTTTCATAAAAATTATCATACTGGTTCCCTTGTTACTTTTACTGTGGTATCTATATTAACATAAATTCTGATTCTTAATCAACCAAATCAATTATTTATGTTTGTATCTGAGACATATAGTAAATAAATTCCATTTTTAATGATTGTGCTAGAATATGCTAGTTCAAGTCACCTCCATAAATCTCTAGTGTGGTCCCAGGTACAGTGGAAGGTAATATGGGTGATCTTTTCGGCTCAGGGGAGATTGTTATTTTTATTTAAATTTCTTGTTCCAGCATCTTGTTTCATCAACTGGATATTCGGCTACCCAAAGACTAGAGTGTTTCTTATATTTTACAGTCCCCCAAAGGGCACGGAGTTGCTGTATTCACAGTAGGCACTGAAACTTTTACTGAATAAATTAACACGTGCACAAAACTGCTTCCTTATAGCCAACCACCAGCCGTTGATTGAGAATGTAGCATCAAATTGAATATGTAGATGATGACAAAACTTGGCTTATTGGGGTTCCAGCGTTCAGAGAGTTTGAAGTTAGTTAGGATGGCAGAGATGGAGCAATTAGTTGGCCAGTAACCTGTCATCCAAATTGCAACCCTCCAGTCAGGCATTTGGTAGTGTCCACCCTAAATGCCTTTTAAATATTCAAAGTTCTTTGGCTTTGTTCCTGGTTAGCCTGTTCTGAGCATATTCTCTGTGCCAGCCACTTTGCTAAGCATTTTATTGGCATTATCTCATTTAATCCCTACGATAGCCCTCTGAGGTAGGAGGTTTGTTACACTTTTAAAAAACAAGGAAACTGAAGCTTTAAGAGGTTAAATCATTTAAACAAGGTCAAATACCTAGTGAAGTGACAAAGCTGGGATTTAAACCAAGGACCGTCTGGCTCCAGGGGCATGGCCTTATCCACCAGCTGAAAACTCCTTTTCTTATAAGTGGCATATTTCCCAATTACTGACTAACGTATTTGGATTTTGATCCTTACACAGAATGCTTCTGTCTCCATGTCTTTGCTTTACTCTCCTCCTCTTAACCTCTCTCCCCTCTAAAATAAAGACTAAACAATTTCACAGGCTGTATCTTGTGTCTTGAGACAGGCATAAAGAGTAAGGACTTCTGTAATAGGGATTTCATTTGGAAGGCTGAGAAATGGGAGTTTCAAAGACTGGAGACAAGATGCCAGTTCAGAATCAAAAAAAAGATTTTTGATTCAAACTAGCATCCTGTACTCACCTCTCTGGTTCCATGATGCTGAATAATAGTGTGAGGCTGCTTTTCCTGAAATGCTTCTTTCTTTTTTAATAGCATTCTGCCTCCATAGCAGTCTGTGAATCTTTGACTCACAGGCAATATCTCTCTACCAGTTCCAAACCTCCCCAATGACAGTTTCCTCTCTTAGCTCAAGCCCCACCGAGGGCTCTTCATCTTCACTGTACACTTCTGTAAACTTCCCACTACTCTTCTCTGGATGACCTAAAGACCTTCTCAGACACAGTTACTATTAAAATACTTCCCTTTTATCTTAACTCGTCAGTCTTGCTACAATGTAATGGCAGGCTGTCCATTAGCTCTGCGCACAATGCAGTGGTTGGAACCAACACAGACATCATCCAAATCAGACTTACTTTGGACCACTCTGGGGCCAGGCAACAGTGAAATTACCTTAGAGGAGGGTTGAAAGAAATGCACTGCATCCATTTCTTAAACAGGGGCTTACAGAATCAACCAAGTAGAAAGAAATGTTGAGATGCATTTAACCTCATTAGTTTCAGTAGGACTGGCTCTCTCCAATCCATCAGGGTTGAGCTACATTAGTGAAACTCAACTATTTCCAAATCTCATTTACATAATGGATGAGATGTGAAATGAGCCCAATGTGAAGGGAGCCGCCTGGAGGCACTAAAGTTTATCACAATATGTAAGAGTTCTTTTAGATCATTGCATTAAATTTCCACTAACAAGATAACAAATTAATTATCTGTATTACTGTACTAGCCCAAAGTCTATTGAGTACAGAGTATCAGACAAGGAAGGCAGCTGGGGTTTCAAGGGCTGCAGATGCTCAGAGATGCTTAAAGGGAGGTGATGAATACTACCTTGGCTTTCTCCTGCCCCTTTAAGAAATCCCAGGCACCTCTGTAATCTGATGGTGGACTTTGGCTTTATTAGTGAAGTAAGCGAGGATGAGTAAATCAACTGTATCAGACAAGCCTCAGGACATCTAGAAATTGATCATTCTGCCGAAATAAGCACTCTGTGTTTATTAGCTGGGAGTTCATCACTATCGCTTCTCCTCATCCAATTCCTAAGAGATTTCAAAGCCATCATCATGGTATTAGCTTGTCTGACTGAACTACTAGAGATAAAGATTAGGAGATCTATCTAATGATGGGTCTGAGTTTCTCTGATTTTTTTTTCACTTCTATTGCAAAGAGGAGAGCTTTTCTATCACACATTCTGTATCTACATGTGCATGCCTGCACACAATCACTATGTATTTGTATTCTACAGGAGGAATTCAAACAGTGAAATAAAGTAGGTGGTTTGAAGAAAGAACACCCAATAAAGCACTTAAAGCAATGCAACTTTCTCATCTCAAAAGACATGACTACTTAACAAGGGGAATGTATGCTGAATTGATTTCTCAAGCCATATACAGTGGGTGATCTTTTGCTGAGAAGACTAATTATATTCCATAACCTTATTTATAATCCCAACATCAATACATGGCCAAACTTCTACAGATATGCCCATAAAAGGTGAGGACATGTTGGGCTAATCTTTCGCAAGCCAGTGAATGTGCATTTATCTGTTTAGACATATATTTATGTGCACTCATGCACTAAGCTCCTGATATCAAGCTCTTTTTTCAATGTGGCTTCTAAATAAGCAGTAATCAAAATGCAAATAAGGTGACCCAGTTAGCATTGAGATTTGTATTACCATGCAGATGTGCTCTGCGACTATGTGCTCTAGAGGTAAAAAGGAAGACACTACAAAAGATGCTTATATTAACTAGCATTGATTACTAAGTCCTTCACATTAGGAAGAATCTAGAGAAGAATCTTCTAGAGACAGTGGCCCTACAGCTTGTATCACATCTGGCATTTTTGGCTTGGTCTGTTTCTAAGCCATGCTGTGAGTATGACATAACAAGCATACACCAGGAGTAAAAGAAGACTGGTTTCTTGAAGTCTCAGAATATAACCTTTGAGCACCAAGCCAGCATGCTGGCCTGAGACGATCCAAGGACGTGACTAGTGTCAGAATCATGCCTCTGCCACCGTCTGTATGTGACACTAGGCACAGCAAGTCACATCCCCTTTCTGGGACTCAGATACCCAGGAAGGACTGGACTAGCTTTCTTCCAGCCTTAACATACCTTGATTTTACTTTACCGAAGCTCCAATATGTTCAGCAATAGCCTGTAACATGCTTTATGTCTATTACTATAGCAAATTCTTAACCTACCTGATTGCCAAGGATGTAACGTGCATACTTGGTACATTATACTACTAAATTGGTCTTACTTACATGCACGCATTGGTTTTTTTCCTTGTTAGTACCTTTTGCAACTCCGTTTGTTATACTTTTCAGAGAATAGTTACCACCCTATTGTCTCTGCACTTTTTAAAGCATGGTTGCAATTACATCAGCATTTTGTTTGGTTCTGTCTATCTGTGCTTTGTCCTTCTGTAGCATGTGTGTGTGTGTGTGTGCATGTGCGTGTACACATGTGTGTATGTGTGTGTACAAACCAACTTAGGCAAGAATTCTAACCTGAGCTTAAAAATATCTATGAACTTTAAGCTGGGTTCTGTGTGTATATATGTGCTTCTCCCTCCCCCACCACCACTGACCTGGGAAGAATAGAATCTGATGTTGGAGATGCAGAAAAATTAAAACCTTTAACTTGGGATGTCTCCTCTTTGCAATTTTTATGTCTAATACCTCTCCATTCTAAATGATGTCATTGGACACTTCTAGAGAACATGTCTGAGCTGGCCTAACCTTTCCACTATAGAATCGAGAGAGAGTGACTTCTGCATTATTAGAATTTACTGCATACAGTAAAATACTCTTTAATGTAAATCTATTATTTTCTAATGAACAAAAATGTTATCTCCTCAGTCTATTTCTGCACTTCTGAATTAAGAAGGCAAGAACTAGCCAGACCGTGTATAGTGGTTTCTCTGAATCTAGAAAGCTCAGAATCAGAATAGTGATTTATTCTGACCAGAAGGAAACCAAAGCAGAATGAGATTCCAAGTCTTGTCCAAGTTCATCTAACAATCATGGGGAAGAGCTTGCAATAACCCAATGTCTCACAATTTCAATCTCTTAACTTTCATATTAGCAAATTATTTCTCTCTCATATAAGATATTAACCATAAATATCCATTGAATAATTTCTTTGGATCAGTCTTACGCTAGCAAGATATAGGAAAAGAATATAAAGTCTCTGCTTTCTAGGAATTAAAATCTTGTAGGGGACACACTTAACTTTAACATATGTAAGAAATAAGTTTAAAATGAGCCAATCACTAAGTGTAGTGCTAAGAAGTAATCATGGTTAACACAATTGAGTGTTTACTATAAATGGGCACCAAAGGAAGTGTTCTTACATGTGCGTTAGTTTTCTCTTGCTGCCATAACAAATTTTCACAAACTTAGTGGCTTAAACAACATAAATGCATCATCTTTCAGTATTGGAGGACAGAAGTCTGAAATGGGACTCATTGAGCTAAAATCAAGGAGAGCTCCATTTCTTTCTAGAAACTGTAGGAGATAATCCATTTCCTTGTTTTCTAGCTTCTAGATGCCATCTGCATTCCGTGATCATGACTTCCTTCCTCAGTCTTCAGGGCCAGCAACATAGCATCTCTCTGACCCTGTTTCTTTTTTCTTTTTACTTTATTTTATTTTATTATTATTATACTTTAAGTTTTAGGGTACATGTGCACAACGTGCAGGTTAGTTACGTATGTATACGTGTGCCATGCTGGTGTGTTGCACCCATTAACCCATCATTTAGCATTAGGTATATCTCCTAAAGCTATCCCTCCCCCCTCCCCCCACCCCACAACAGTCCCCAGAGTGTGATGTTCCCCTTCCTGTGTCCATGTGTTCTCATTGTTCAATTCCCACCTGTGAGTGAGAATATGCGGTGTTTGGTTTTTTGTTCTTGTGATAGTTTACTGAGAATGATGATTTCCAATTTCATCCATGTCCCTACAAAGGACATGAACTCATAATTTTTTATGGCTACATAGTATTCCATGGCGTATATGTGCCACATTTTCTTAATCCAGTCTATCATTGTTGGACATTTGGGTTGGTTCCAAGTCTTTGCTGTTGTGAATAGTGCTGCAATAAACATATGTGTGCATGTGTCTTTATAGCAGCATGATTTATAGTCCTTTGGGTATATACCCAGTAATGGGATGGCTGGGTCAAATGGTATTTCTAGTTCTAGATCCCCGAGGAATCGCCACACTGACTTCCACAAGGGCTGAACTAGTTTGCAGTCCCACCAACAGTGTAAAAGTGTTCCTATTTCTCCATATCCTCTCCAGCACCTGTTGTTTCCTGACTTTTTAATGATTGCCATTCTAACTGGTGTGAGATGGTATCTCATTGTGGTTTTGATTTGCATTTCTCTAATGGCCAGTGATGATGAGCATTTTTTCATGTGTTTTCTGGCTGCATAAATGTCTTCTTTTGAGAAGTGTCTGTTCATGTCCTTCACCTACTTTTTGATGGGGTTGTTTGTTTTTTTCTTGTAAATTTGTTTGAGTTCTTTGTAGATTCTGGATATTAGCCCTTTGTCAGATGAGTAGGTTGCGAAAATTTTCTCCCATTTTGTAGGTTGCCTGTTCACTCTGCTGGTAGTTTCTTCTGATGTGCAGAGGCTCTTTAGTTTAATTAGATCCTATTTGTCAATTTTGGCTTTTGTTGCCATTGTTTTTGGTGTTTTAGACATGAAGTCCTTGCCCATGCCTATGTCCTGAGTGGTAATGCCTAGGTTTTCTTCTAGGGTTTTTATGGTTTTAGGTCTAACATGTAAGTCTTTAATCCATCTTGAATTAATTTTTGTATAAGGTGTAAGGAAGGGATCCAGTTTCAGCTTTCTACATATGGCTAGCCAGTTTTCCCAGCACCATTTATTAAATAGGGAATCCTTTCCCCATTGCTTGTTTTTCTCAGGTTTGTCAAAGATCAGATAGTTGTAGATATGCGGCATTATTTCTGAGGGCTCTGTTCTGTTCCATTGATCTATATCTCTGTTTTGGTACCAGTACCATGCTGTTTTGGTTACTGTAGCCTTGTAGTATAGTTTGAAGTCAGGTAGCGTGATGCCTCCAGCTTTGTTCTTTTGGCTTAGGACCGACTTGGCGATGCAAGCTCTTTTTTGATTCCATATGAACTTTAAAGTAGTTTTTTCCAATTCTGTGAAGAAAGTCATTGGTAGCTTGATGGGGATGGCATTGAATCTATAAATTACCTTGGGCAGTATGGCCATTTTCATGATATTGATTCTTCCCACCCATGAGCATGGAATGTTCTTCCATTTGTGTGTATCCTCTTTTATTTCATTGAGCAGTGGTTTGTAGTTCTCCTTGAAGAGGTCCTTCATATCCCTTGTAAGTTGGATTCCTAGGTATTTTATTCCCTTTGAAGCAATTGTGGATGGGAGTTCACTCATGATTTGGCTCTCTGTTTGTCTGTTATTGGTGTATAAGGATGCTTGTGATTTTTATACATTGATTTTGTATCCTGAGACTTTGCTGAAGTTGCTTATCAGCTTAAGGAGATTTTGGGCTGAGACAATGGGGTTTTCTAGATATACAATCATGTCATCTGCAAACAGGGACAATTTGACTTCCTCTTTTCCTAATTGAATACCCTTTATTTCCTTCTCCTGCCTAATTGCCCTGGCCAGAACTTCCAACACTAGGTTGAATAAGAGTGGTGAGAGAGGGCATCCCTGTCTTATGCCAGTTTTCAAAGGGAATGCTTCCAGTTTTTGCCCATTCAGTATGATATTGGCTGTGGGTTTGTCATAGATAGCTCTTATTATTTTGAGATATGTCCCATCAATACCTAATTTATTGAGAGTTTTTAGCATGAAGGGTAGTTGAATTTTGTCAAAGGCCTTTTCTGCATCTATTGAGATAATCATGTGGTTTTTGTCTTTGGTTCTGTTTATATGCTGGATTATATTTATTGATTTGCATATATTGAACCAGCCTTGCACCCCAGGGATGAAGCCCACTTGATCATGGTGGATAAGCTTTTTGATGTGCTGCTGGATTCGGTTTGCCAGTATTTTATTGAGGATTTTTGCATCAATGTTCATCAAGGATATTGGCCTAAAATTCTCTTTTTTGTTTGTGTCTCTGCCAGGCTTTGGTATCAGGATGATGCTGGCCTCATAAAATGAGTTAGGGAGGATTCCCTCTTTTTCTATTGATTGGAATAGTTTCAGAAGGAATGGTACTAGTTCCTCCTTGTACCTCTGGTAGAATTCGGCTGTGAATCCATCTCGTCCTGGACTCTTTTTGGTTCGTAAGCTATTGATTATTGCCACAATTTCAGAGCCTGTTATTGGTCTATTCAGAGATTCAACTTCTTCCTGGTTTAGTCTTGGGAGGGTGTATGTGTCGAGGAATTTATCCATTTCTTCTAGATTTTCTAGTTTATTTGCATAGAGGTGTTTGTAGTATGCTCTGATGGTAGTTTGTATTTCTGTGGGATCAGTGGTGATATCCCCTTTATCATTTTTTATTGCGTCTATTTGATTCTTCTCTCTTTTCTTCTTCATTAGTCTTGCTAGCAGTCTATCAATTTTGTTGATCCTTTCAAAAAACCAGCTCCTGGATTCATTAATTTTTTGAAGGGTTTTTTGTGTCTCTATTTTCTTCAGTTCTGCTCTGATCTTAGTTATTTCTTGCCTTCTGCTAGCTTTTGAATGTGTTTGCTCTTGCTTTTCTAGTTCTTTTAATTGTGATGTTAGGGTGTCAATTTTGGATCTTTCTTGCTTTCTCTTGCCCTGTTTCTGTCATCATATCTCTTTTTCACTAACTCTTCTCTTCTGCCTTCTTTCATTTGAATGGGATTTTGTGATTGTATTGTGACCATCTAGATAATTAAGAGTACTTGCTCTATCTTAAGGTCAGCTGATTAGCAGCATTAATTTTTATTTGCAATCTTAATTTACCTTTGTCATATTCACAGGTTCTAGGAATTAGGATGTGGACAGCTTTGGAGGGGAAACATTATTTTCTGTTTACCCCAATATGTAAACTCCTTTAATCCACACAACAACGTCATTAACAGATGAAAAAAATTGAGGCATGGAAAGCTAATGTAACTTTCCCAAGATCACACAGCTAGTAAGACCAGCAGTCTCACTCTAGAGAATATATTCTTTACCTATTTGCTATATTTTATAGCATGTATACTATACACACTTTAATGGAAAAAAAGAGTTTAAGAATAGAGGAATATGTAGGCTAAAGTTGTTAGTGCAGTTTCCTAAAAGGTTTGAGCCTAGAATGATAGATGTGTCCATCTAACATTTTTAAGTACCTAGTATCTACCAAGCTAGGTGCCGGGGAACCAACAGGAAGTGAGACATGGTTTGTAACCCCAAAACTTTTACAGTTGCCTAGAAGAATTGGCAGAGAAATGAACAAATAAGTATGAAACAGGAGGTATATTCTGTTACAGAAGTATGTTCAGGATGGTGAGACGACAAATGGGAAGGAGGCCTGAACTCTACCTGACAAGAAGATGTGGTTTTAATTTTTCCCAGCTGCCTTTCCAGGCATAGCTCAGTATTTGTTTTTTTTACAACTCATCCAAAGCACTCTTTTTGCAGCTGCACAAAGAAATGTAATTTCTGCTTTTGCTCTGGTCATTTTCCAGCCCTGGCAGGCCCTCCTTCTGCTTCTAGTTGTGGAATTCTACCCAACTTTTAATATTGAGAGTTCTGTACCTGTGTGTATCTTCCTGAGTGGATGGTTGACTCTGTTCAGAAAGGACTCAAGTTCCTGAGGCCTGATGGTGCTTGTCACCTATGGGTTCTTAATAAACATTGAAATAATAAATGGATGAAAGGAGGTCACCTCAGATCCCATTGAGATCTCATTTGCCTCCTAATTTGTGAAGGACTCGTTGGACATCCTTTGTTGTTTGGTTTATCAATTTTATAGGTGTTTCTGTCTTACCCTCTTCTCCACTTCTAAACCATCTCTGTGAAGACAGAGATCACAACTTCCAAGTTTTGCTAGTCAACTCTCAAATAATTGTTAAATTCCAAATGATTTATTCTAGACTCAGTAAATAGTATTCTGCCCAAGAGTAACCTTCATCCTAAAAGGTGAAATTTATCTTAGAATGAAGGTGATGATGATAAATTTCCTTCATTCATCTCTTCACTCATCCTAGAATGAAGTAAAACTTATTTGACATAAAACTAATGCTGATAGGGTCACCACCTCTGATTAAGCAGGTTGTTTGTTGTTCACAGGTGCCTGGCATGGGGGGAGAATGGGGATAAAATCCATCCTGTGTTCCTCTCCCCAAGCTATGAGACCCTGGGGTTCACGTGCACACAGAAAGCTGTGTCTTTTTCTAATTTGCCCAAAGGTGCCCTCTCTTTACTAAGCTCTGAGTCCATGGAGCTGTATTCACCTGGAATTTGCCTTTTTCTAATTCACCCAAAGATGCCATATGAATAGTAGCAGAGGCTCTGTCTTCTGATGATTAAAAAGTGCTTTAGGCTCTTTCATTGCCCTTATAAAAAGCCACAGCTACCCTTATGCTACAGAAAAATTATTAGAATGTAAATCTTGGGGAAAAGGGCCTTTAATTGTTTTGACCAGTGCCATATTTAAAAATAAAATTTTTATTGACTTTGGCACAAAAAAATATTATTTCCCAAAACCTACGGCTATCTATTACTTGATTCACTTTATTCTATAATGTCGATTCCCCTTATTGCCATGAATGAAGTTCATTTGCAAACAAGAAAAAAGAACAATAGAATAATCTGAATAGACAACCAATATATTAGCGAGGGAATTATTATCAAGTTTTCAAAAGTAGTTTTTTCCTTGTGAAAACTATGTCATTTACTGGTTTACCCAAAAGTCTATTTGTTATAGGGAAAGAAAGAACATTGAATTAAGTCAAGAAACATGGATTTCAGCTTCGCTTCGTCCACACATATGATATGTGAGCTTGGGCAAATCACTTGGTCTTCTGTGCCTTTATTTCCTTGTTCGTAAATTAGGTTTTACCATTTGCCTCTTGTCATCCACAGGGATGCTGCAAGGGACAAATAGCATAATGCATATCAAAGCTCTTTGCAAGCTTAAAAACCACTAACTGCTCAGTATAACTCCCAGTCTATGCCAAAATCTGTCTTCTGCAGTGTAAAGGGAGCCAGGAAGATGATTAAAGGGACCAACCATCCCAGTGGTGTCAGCCTCTTCCACCATGCCAGCCTGGGTTTTCTCACCATGAAATATCTACATTTGCAAATCTTAGAATTACAAAATTAATTAAACTGTTCAACAAGCCTATATTAATCACATACTATCTGCCAGATATATTGTGCTCTGCAGCGGATGTTACAAAATGAATTGCATATGGATCCCTTGGTGATGACTCCATCACCTCTTTTATTTTAAAGAAACTATGCAGAACAAAGAACCAACTGGGAATCAGAGAATCTAGATCATCCCACCTCTTACAGCTGTGTGATTTTAGACAGATCACATGACCTCTCTGAACCCCTTGACTTTCTTATCTAGGAAAGGGTAGTAAATAGTAGCCATCCCACAAAGATTTTTGTTTGTTTTTCTTCCTATAGAGAAATGATATAAAGTAGATAACTAGCTTTATAAACCATGGAACAACATACAGCTTCTCTAAGGCGAGGCTGGTTTTTATTATCCAAGGTTGCAGAGCTCATTAAAGGGATCCTGGGAAAGTCAGCCACCATAGACCCTACTTTTCCTTCATGACCTCTGTGACCTTGAGCAACCTGGGGAAGAGGTAATTGAGCAGCAACTACTACTTTGGAAGAAACAGAATCGAAATATTGAAGCTATTGACTTACCCTTAAGGTAGTAAACAATGCTTTGGTCTCTGACCTTTTCGCATCCTGGGGCAGTCAATAACCTGGCCGCTAGATGCAGCGCCTGCCACTGATTTTGATTTGGGAGTAGTTTAACCTTGAACTGAGCTCCAAGTAACCAAGGCAACAGGAAGTCAGCTTCTGCATCGAAGGAGCAGGAATCCATAAATCAAGTCCCTAATGCAAACACGGTGTGCAGGTAGAGGTTTGAGGGGATAAGTGGTCTATGAGAAATTACCTTTGAAAATGAGTGACTATTTCTACATAGGCTACAGCACAGTTTCAGAGACTTTTTTTTAAAAAAAGAAATTATCAATAGAGGTCAATAGGTTATAGCGGAATGTTTTTCCTATAGGTTTAAATTTTTTGTATTTCCTCCCGGCTGTGTCTTTTAATTAAGAACAGATGTTGGATCCACAAAGTTATTAGCATTGTTATTTTCCTCTTTAAAAACTTACTGGCCTCCAAATAGGCAATCCTCAGTGCAGTTTGTCTCGTGTTGGGGTTTAGGGATGCTCTGAACACGCCTACCAAGGGTGCTATCCATACAGTCTACTTTCTGAGTTTGAGACAGTGATCCCTTCCCAGAGCACACCAGTGGCATTACAGATTGTCTCTGTGTGAGCAGTGGTGCTACATCTCAATGGTCCAGTCCGTACAAGGTTAAATCTGGGTTTCTTTATGATCACCCTCTAGCATCAAAAATCTCCCTCCCATTGATAGAAGCCTGGTTCATGCTGGGAAGAAACGTTTCAAATGCCCCCCCGCCCCCAACTTTGCTTTTGCTCATCATAGAATATCAGTCACCACCTGGAATGAAGGGTAATGAAGAGACTTCCAGTGGCCAGCCTGCCCAATGCACTCTCCCAAGGACCAGTACCCCGTCACCGTCTCCTGACACCTCTGCCCTCAGACAGATTTTGTGGATTAATGAGTGTTCATAGATTATCATTTGTTTAAAGCTTACTTAATATTCTTGTTGTGTTATTTCTAGGATTGTTTCCATTATCCTTTCAAAATCCAAAAATGGCTGAGAAAAATGTCCGGCTTTTCTTTTTCTTTTTTAATTTGTTTTTGAAATCATTGGGTGGTAACTAGAAAGCCGTACTATAATCTAGAAAATTCTAAAGGATCTAGGGTTTTCAAGAGAGCTAATAGTGACCATCTAAATTATAGAATGTTTTAAATATCATTTTATTACTTTTAGTATATTCTGTAACATGAACACTTGAGTAGCAAAGTACACCCATGAGAGATCTGATTGGATCAACTCTAATGAATTGATGTGGACTGAGACTAATTTGGATTGTGAGCATTTGCATAAAAATGGGTACAATTAAAGTGACTTGACTCCGTTTACTCCCAAGTGGGAGTTAAATATCTGACTGCTAATCCTGTTTATGGCCTTCATGCCCCAAGCATAGCATAATTTGAACAAAGAATTACTTTCCCAACTTGTGTCCACAGGTATAAAGAAGACTTATCAGTGAGTTTTTCCAGAGGAGCTGTTATGCAATAGAAATCTAACCGCTTATATTTCCTGAGGTGTTCCATGGAAATTCTGCCTCCATCCATTCGGTGGGAATGCCATGGTGGTGCAGTGTACCAAAATGGGAAATTTTCATCAGACTCATGCCTGCTCTGCCCATTATCAGACTTTTTAGCAGCCAAGTTGTGAAAATACCTCAGTCATTCTGCCCCAGTGCCCATAGGCTTCTGGATATTTTCCAAACTGTGTTTGTTTTCTGAAAGGAATGAAAAGTTTAATACATATTTGTGGGTTTTTTAAATATTAACAATAAAGAAGGCTAAGAAGTGGCCAGGCGCCATGGCTTATGCCTGTAATCTCAACACTTTTGGAGGCCGAGGCGAGCAGATCACAATGTCAGGAGATCGAGACCATCCTGGCCAACATGGTGAAACCCCGTCTCTACTAAAAATACAAACAATTAGCCGGGTGTGGTGGCAGGTACCTGTAGTCCCAGCTACTCGGGAGGCTGAGGCAGGAGAATCGCTTGAACCCAGGAGGTGGAGGTTGCAGTAAGCCAAGATTGCACCACTGCACTTCAGCCTGGGTGACAGAGTGAGACTCTGTCTCAAAAAAAAAAAAAAAAGAACGGCTAAGAAGTAAAAACACTCCCTCTTCCTTACCAGTCTCTGAGCTCTCCTTCCTCAGAATAACCACTGTTACCTATTTGGATGTGTCGCTTTACAGATGATTTTGAATGAATTTTAAATATGTCTGTACCTAGCCCATGATGAGCACACCTGCAAATTTTACAAACAAGGCATATTATACATACTTGCTACACCTTCTAGTTTCTTGATGGTTGTGCCTTGCAATCTGTCTGTCATAGAATTTGATGTTTGCCTATCTCCACCTTCAAAGTGCTATGAAATATAAACTCCAAGAAAAGCATAAATGGCATTTTTGTTCATGGTATCACAACTGGGAGTTTCAGAGACTGGAATGGAGAACAGGAGGAAGGAAGGAGGTAAACGTCAGCATGACTGTCTTCCTTAGGTAGTTACAGATGCCTTATCCAGGTGTGATACTGGGCCTCTTCATCCTCAGCATGAAACATGCTGTCAGCAGACTGGGGTCATGATCAGGTATTAGAGTTTGGCCAGGTGGACCAATGTGATCCCTGGGTTTAGTGTCTGGCTACCTGGAAACTTCCAGCTTTGACATTAATAGCTGTATGAGTGAGTTCAGGTCTCCTTTAACCTTTTAGAAATGTGTTCTCTTCATCTGTAAAATTGAGAAAATGGTAATATCCACACTACATGCTTCACAGGGTTGCCACGAGGCCCAAGAGAAGCTGATCTCACTATGTGAGATAGTGTTACTCTGGGAGGGGACTGGATCAGTCAGGTTAGTTGGGATAGAAAAAATGAGTCAAGAACCAATATGGTAAGGCCCAATTTGTTGTTGCTGCTGTTAGTGTTATGTAGCCTACAGATGAAGAAACTGAATAGGTAACCATTTGAAATGGATTCACATAGCCTTAGCCTCTTGACTTACATTTGGATGAGTTAGAGAGCCTTGTTTTTGCATTGGGATTGGAGGGAAGGTGCCCATATATTCTTAGTCATGTCAGGGAGAAGAACTGACCCTTTGCTTGCTGGTTACCATTGGTTCTGAGGAAGCAGCAGGTCATAGTAATGATAGTCGCAATAATAGGGATAATAATAATGTTAAGCACTTTTATAGCACGGAATATGCACTAGGCACGGTTCTAAGCTCTTTACATGGATTGACTTGTTGGATGCTCACAACAGCCCCTACAAGGTAGTATCATCACCACCCCATTTTTACAAGTAAAGAAGTTTAAAACCTGGAGAGATTAAGTAACTTGCTCATCATCACAGAGTTGGAAAGTTGCAGAGCCTAGATTCAAGCTCAGGAAATGGGAATGCAGAATAGCTCTTACTGTTTGTTACACAGGAAATTTCTAGGCCCTTACAGGGGCACCTCCTGACTCCTCAGGCTTTTCAGCATCATCATGACATGACATATGATGCATGTTATGACCAGACACTCAAAGGCCCCCAAATCAGCTCTCCTTACCCTACAGGCTGATGACACACTAATCCCCACAGTTCATCTTCCACCTCCGGCATCCTGGCCTCATCTGGATCATGTTTACTCCCCACCCATGCCTTAGCCTATGCCCTTACTGAAAATGCCTTTCCTTCATCCTTGAAGCTTCAGCATGAGCCTTTCCTCACTTCTTTCAACACTGATCTCTACATCCTTAGAACTCCCCAAACACCTAGGATAAGTAAAACACAAGCCTGCACGAGCTTGCTGTCCAATTTTTACTTCTCATTCAGTCTTCTTTCCCCAGCTGGATGAGATGAGAAGTCTTACTAGGGTGGGAGCCATGTCTCTTCCACTCTGAACTCCCCTTCATGCTGTACACAGCACAGCCTCTGTAAAGATGGAAATGCACATCCTCAGAAGGCAAAGGGGCACCTGATGGATTATTCTGCTTCATTAGGCCTATGCTGTGACCCCACCACTTCCAGGCAGCCAACCTAGAATGACATCACTCCTAACTTCAGCCACAAAAGCAAAACCAGTCATAGCTATTTTTTATCTTTAAGCATTTTAAAATTTCATTCTTGTTGTACCAGGAGGAGGTGTTCAAATCATTTGACCATTTCCTCAGATCATTTCCAGGTTACATGTTGTCTATCTTCCTGTTCCCTTAAAGTGACTGAAAGCTTTGGGGTTGTTATTTTTTAGGGATGCCAAGTCCCCACTTAAAAGTGGACCAGACAGCGGTGCATAGTAAGAACGAAGGCTCAGTGCCCACCATGATGACCAGGAAGAAGCCAGCCGCAGTTGACAGTGTTACAATTCCACCAGCCCCAGTGTTATCTCTCCTTGCTGCATCTGCAGCAACGTCGGATGCAGGTGAGCACTTTTCAGATGCTTTGGGTTCACCAAAAGGAAGATGAATGTGGAGAAAGCCCACTGAGAATGGCCTGTTGAATACAGGTAAGAGTTCTCTGTTTTGCCATCCTCCCCTAGACTCTGAACGTGGGAGCTGTTTCAGCACTGGCTCTTTGAAGTGGGAGGAGATCTGAGAAAAGAAGGAGATCTCCTGGGAATATGGAGGGGTGGGTACTCTGGAAAGCTCTTCACTTCATTCTAATATGGGTCCACTGAGTAGCAACTAAATGCTAACATTATTAATCACTCTTTATCAAGCCTTAGGAATTACTAATCTCTGCATCAAGGGCCTTATATATGTTATTTCTTGTAACTCATAAAATAAACAGTTGTATCCTCATTTTCAGAAGAGGAAGCTAACAGTAAAGAAGCCTGCCCCAAGAACCTGTGGACAGTCAGGATTCCAAAGCCCATGCTCTCAACCAGTGCATTTCACTGCCTCCCTTGCTCATCAGGGTTGAAAGACAGTAATCACTGATTTATTGATGCATTGATACATTCTACCCATGAATTGATGAATTTCTCAGTAGTTCCCAGAGTCCTCGCCAACAGTGGATAAAATATAAATGCCTTATTTAGATATCTCAAGTTCTCCACAGCCTGGTCCTTTCCACCTCTGTTCCCCACAGTGCCTCCCACCAGCCCCTGTGCCCACCTCCACTGTGTCAGTCTCATCCCTGCCTCCAGGAAGACAGGCCTTGGGTTTGGCTTAACACCTGAACTTGGAAACAGCCTTACTCAATTCCTAATCACATCCTACAAGTCCTTAAAACCCAGCTAGTCACAGCTCCTCCAGGACATCCAGAATCTCTACCATGCAGTTCCCCTCATTTCATAGACTGCAACTTCTCCCATGTAACAAAATTGCACATACCTCAGAGGCAGAGTCAACCGTTTAGATTCTTGCTATCTCGCTGACATACAGCATGACAATGTTACATACATATTTCTTGAATTAACATATTAATGTAAATGTGGCAAGCACATTGCAGCATTTAGAAAGGCCTGTTAGAAACCCAAGAAGAGACTCATTCTTAATATTTAGTCCAAATTCATTTTTCAATTTAGCAGTTTGCTTTGAGCAAAGAACTCAACTTGTCTACATACGTACCTCCTTCGTGGAAATCACTGGTGATTAGAAAATGAGCCCAGTTGAAATAACAGAAAGAAACACTTGGAATGACACTTCCCCAATTGAATTCAGCAAAATACTAGTAGGTGTTTTGTGATAAAGGATGTTTTCATGGAAAAGTAGGTGTAGGAAAAGCTGCTGCCTTACCCCTGGTTCCTTCCTGCAGGGCTTTCCAGGGCCTTGCGTTGACCAATGTGCATTGGGAGGTTGCAGGAGGGAGACACCGAATTACACAATCATATCTGAACACACAACCCTTTTTTCTGGGACTGTCTCCTAACATCTCTTGGAAATGGTGTTCTCTCCAGCCATTTGAAAACTCTTGCTCTGAAGGAATGGGGTCATCTCTCCAATATGATCATGAGCCTTCACTTGGTGTGAAACAAAAAGTTTTTGGTGGAATGGCCAGGTAAATGGTGCCAGTGAGGAGTACAAGAAGAAGACAAAGGAGGGAAAGTCACAGAGAAATGCAGAGGAAGTTACTCCTGAGACTTGATGGATTAGTAGCACCTTGGTGGGAGGGTGTCCAAACAAAGGGAGCAAGTTGGGCAGAGTCTTGGAAGTGGGAACTGGTGCTGTGGCTGACTTCAAGAAAGACATCATTTGGCTTAAGCAAAAGATTTGGGCTATGGTCTGCACCCACCCAGATCAGTGGTTGTTCAACCTTGTCGATTAAGCACTGGAGACCTCCCTTTATGGATTGAGAAATTAGCCTTTGTGTTTCCACCTTTGCCGGCCATGCACAGATATTTCTCTGAGGCCAAAGACAGGTGGTCCCTCATTTTCCTCCCCTGCACTCTTTCCCTTCAGTATAAGAGAACTTATTGTTGGGATCACGTGCTTATATGGGCCTGCCTCCTCTAGTGCATCCAGTAAATAATTTACAAATATGCCAAATGGGCAGTAGAAACAGGTGATATTATACTTTCATACTTGCCTCCCTGGTAATCAGAGCTGAGCCCAGACTCCCCTGTTGCAGGATGCAAGAATGGGCTGTTTATTTTTGGCAGTACTTAAATGAGACCCTCATGAGAATTTCACAGATTTGGTCCATTTCCGGGTCTCTGGCTGTTGAGCTGGACTTTTGGGGGGAAATAGGCCAGATATCTACCCCAGGTGCTGGAAGACAGACCTTCCTGAGATTTCACTCCCCACAGATAAAAAGCTTCCCACAAACCTGGGAGAGCTAGGAACACACAGGCTGGGCTTGTGGCCAATGCTCTGTTTTACATGTGAAGAAACTGAGGCCTCTTGAGATTCAGAGATTTGCCTGAGGTCATACAGTTGGATTGGAACCCAAATTTCCTGATTTACTGCCTGATTTCCAGTGGATTCCCACTTCTGTCATAGTCCCAACATGAGCAAAGGCAGATTTTTTTTCTCCATAAATATGGACTTCTACTTCTTTTGGAGAACAGTGAATGAAACTCATAATTTGATGGGGTAGATAGATAGCTTTAGCCAAAGCCAAGCACAAAGTAGGTAGTTAACAGTTTCTGGATTTGATCTTATTTAATTAGGTGCTTGAAATATAGTAACATATATAGTACAGTAATATGTATTTCTGATGAAACAACTCACTTGATTTTTTTTTCTTTAGAGCGCCTTTCTTCATCTTTCACTATAAGCAAGGTAGAATTACTTCTGGCTTAAGGCAGGGATCAGCTTATTTTCTAATAGGTTATCATTCCTACAGAATGGTTTTGGAAACCCAGACAATTGCAGGGAGAAAAAAAAAAGGAAAGAAGTGTTAAACTAGGTGGCTTATAAAACAAATTTAAGCAATCGTGTATTGAGATAAGAAGGTACTGAAGTAATTCAATTAATTAGAAATTTTATTTAGAAATAATGGATGCAGGCCAGGCATGGTGGATCACACCTGTCATCCCAGCATTTTGAGAGGCCAAGGTGGGTGGATCACCTGAGGTCAGGAGTTCAAAACCAGCCTGGCCAACATGGTGAAACCTCTACTAAAAATACAAAAATTAACCAGGTGTGGTGGCATGCTCCTGTAATCCCAGCTACTCGGGAGTCTTAGGCAGGAGAATTGCTTGAACCCGGGAGGCGGAGGGTGCAGTGAGCCGAGATTGCGCCACTGCACTCCAGCCTGGGTGACAAAGCGAAACTCCATCTCAAAAAAAATAAAAAATTAAAAAAAAAAGAGTGGATGCAAAAATACCTAGTACAGTTCCTGACACATAGTACATGCTCAGTAAATAATCACTGAGTGAAGCAAATGGTTGAGAGGCAGTAGCTGTATGCTTTTACAGCATTAAATATTGTGAGAGACATCTGAGAAAAACATACTCAATCTTGAAACTGCTTTTTTTTTTTTTTTTTGAAATGGAGTCTTGCTCTGTCACCGAGGCTGGAATGCAGTGGTGCAATCTTGGCTCACTGCAACCTCCACCTCCCAGGTTCAAGCGATTCTCCTGCCTCAGCCTCCCAAGTGGCTGGGATTACAGGCATATGCCACCATGCCCAACTAATTTTTGTATTTTTAATAGAGGCCGGGTTTCACCGTGTTGACCAGGCTGGTCTCGAACTCCTGACCTCAGGTGATCCGCCCACTTTGGCCTCCCAAAGTGCTAGGATTATAGGCATAATGACAATTAAATGGAAATCATTTGACAGGCACTTTGTAGGCTGCTGGAAAATACTTGCCAAATAATGTATCAACCTGTAGTAAGAACAGTACTTTTTTCAAATAGGTGATCTTTGGTAAAAGTACAACAAAGGAACATTCCCACCTTATTTTATCAACAATACAATATGGGAGAAATGAATATGGGTCAGGGGTTTACAAATATGTGTTTTCCAGCTTGTATGCATATATGCATGTGTTATATGGGTCCCCCAATTTTTTTGTTTCAGGCAATTTTTTTACCTTCTCAGAGTCTCAGAGACATACTGATTATGACATTATTGATTTGTAAAAGGGGGCCATCGAGAAGATGCAGGAGAGAGTGGCGAGCTGGGAACATGTCAGTTTGTGAGCTACTGGGAGGGAGGATGGCAGTGGCTGCCGGAGGTGCTCAAACAGATCAGCCTCGGTGGTCAAACTGCTCAATAGCTATTGATCAGCTGCAGTCCCCTGGTGCAGCCAAGGAGGTCTGATTCAAGGGAGCACAGCATCATTATTGTGAGTAATTAGGGCTAATGCAGTAAAAGCGCCACTAAAGTTTGCTCAAAGTGAGGCATAATTTGAAACAACTTCTATTACACTAGCCCAATCGTGACTTAATAATCATATCAGATAATCCATACCTGAATAAGCCAGGCTGATTTTTCTGATTTTCTAGATTTTGAACTAACTTCTCAGGGAGATCACGTAATGTATAGAGAATCTGTGATTTCATTTCAGAAACATGTTTTTTCCCCTTATATTTAAGATGAGTCTATACGAATAAGTAGAATCCAAATGGTGGTAAGAACTCAGTAAAACATCAAGGCGACAAAATCTGTATGGTTTTGCGCTTGAAAGACTAGACTAGCAATAATGGGAAGACAAGTATATCCTTTTTCTCTCTCTCTCTCTCTCACACTCACACACTCACACACGCATGCACACAAACACATACACACCAACATTCTCTAATCTTAAGTCTAAGGAGAAAAAAGAAAAAGCAAACGTGTATCAGCCATGCTATCATTGGATCTCAACTGCTCGAGGTATAGCTCAGTTTGAGATAACAAGGAAGTAGAGTGAGCACAGCTCTTAGCTTCTATCTGTTGTATCAAGGCTAATCCATTATTATTTCAAACTATATTATCACCATGTTTAAAACTGCCAGAGCCCATGAATAAGTAAAAATATTTAAATTTCATAAGTCTGTTAAATTTTTAGGCATTTTGCTTCTCATGGCAGGGACTAATGTTAGGGAAATCGTTTTGTTATTAGCCCAGCCATCAGTCGAATCAGAACTAACTGATACCTGTAGTCAAGATGCAAAACCTTAAGCTTGAAAAATTAATTACCATTACAAATAATAGTGGGAATTCTTAATACTATGAAATCAGAATGAAATTCAGTATACTAGTAGCTAGAACAAAATGATGTGAAAATTGCTTTCAGCTCCCAAATTCTATGATACTTGAGTTTTCTCTTAGCCAGCTGCCATCTGTGGGAAGGGGCCCAGAATAATGAAGTAATATCCAGCTACAAAAAAGAGCAATGAACAGGAATTTAAGAATGATGCAATTATTTATTTTACTTCTTTTGTTGTTATGTTGAATGATGACCTGGAGCCCCTAACCAAAATACCAGGTCAAGTCAGCCAAAATCTTATCTTTAGAAGAACCAAAATAGGAGAAATAAAGGTGCAATTTAATAGGATTTGGAACATCCAGGGACCATAAATATATACATTGAAGAAGTCTCCAAATTGTAAAATATATTCCTATGTGCCCAGTCTAATCACTTAAAATATTTAGTAGAAAACCTCCCAAAGAAGATCCAGAGCAAACAAAGCTTAAATTTAAAGCAATCGTTCAAGTTGTCTGAAAAGTGCTACCTATGGGCTCATGTTGAAGCCTCACAAAATGAGCCCGTTTGTCCTGAAAGCTGTGCTGAATATGGCACGTGCATGAAAGGCACTCCCTCCCGCAGCTCTGGGCCACCAAGGGACTCGGCAGGGTTGGAAGCTTCTGTGTTTCCCCATCACACACCAAAAGCCTTCTGAAAAACCTCCAAAACTTGTTGTTATTTTCACTCTTAAGGGAGAAATAAGCTCTTTTCTGATTTAATCTGAACCTCCTAGAGCAGCTGAGCTTCTCCTATGGCCAAGGGAAGCCCAGGGAAGCACCAAACCTTCCAGAATCTGGCCCTGCCTTCTGCCCCAGCTTCATCTCCTTGGAAATCTCAACCAAATTTCAACTCCTTTGGGATTTCCACTGCCACAGTATTATTTTCAAAAAACTAAAGTTATTTCAAAGGCTCATTCAACTCTTTAATGCAGAAGACAGCATGGTGGTAAAGCCAGCCCAAAGGAGAATTAGACAACAGGGCATTATGAGAATGCAGGCACTGGAGAAAGCGTATAGAGCAAGTTGTTCCGTTAGTGTCCTAACAGGCAATAAAATCATAACCTCGTGGTTTATCTCTTCTACCAAACAAAAATCATTTGCTTCTTTGCTAGGCAAAAGTCCACAAGTTAACATAAAAGCTGGCAGATTGGCCAAGTGCGGTGGCTTATGCCTGATCCCAGCATTTTGGGAGGCCAAGGCAGATGGATCACCTGAGGTCAGGAGTCCGAAACCAGCCTGGCCAACATGGTGAAACCCCGTCTTTACTAAAAAAAAATAAAAATAAAAAAATATAGGCCAGGCACAGTGGCTCACACCTGTAATCCCAGCACTTGGGAAGCCAAGGCAGGTGGATCACGAGGTCAGGAGTTCGAGACCAGCCTGGCCAAGATGGAGAAACCTGCTCTCTGCTAAAAATACAAAAATTAGCCAGGCATAGTGGCGGGCACCTATAATACCAGCTACTCTGGAAGCTGAGGCAAGAGAATCACTTGAACCTGCTGAACCTGGGAGGCGGAGGTTGCAGTGAGCCGAAATCTCACCACTGCACTCCAGCCTGGGTGACAGAGCAAGATCCATCCTCCCCTCCAAAAAGAAGCTGGCAGATTCCAAGCCTTTAATCAGCAGTGGACAGCAAGCCCAACAAGGGCACATTTTCCTGGACTGTTAATAATCCTTGGGGAGGCCCAAAAGGACTTGTCTCCTTCCATTTGCCTTGTTTCTAAGTTTTGGCTCATTTTTTCTACACACCACACATGGGCCATGAAATGCTCTGGTTGAATGCATGTGTTCTGGCTTTATATTGCCTGTGTTGAAATCTCAGTGCTCCACTCACCAGCTAGGTGATCTCAAGACTTCACTGTTCATGTCTGTAAAATGGGGAAAAGAATATGACCTAGTGTCAAGGATCGTGGTGAGTAATAATGGAGATAATCCTTGGGAAAAGTTTAGCAAAGTACCTGACACATAGTAAGAGTTTGATAAGTGGGTGCTGTTTTTGCTGCTGCTATTGTTGATGTTGTCTGTTTTCTTCCCTGGAACTTTTTTATCTTTTTCCCCCTTGCCCACCTCTCATGCCCTTTGAATGGCTAATTCATGATGCTTCTTCAAGCCTCAGCATAGGTGCCTTCAGCTCTAACGAGCCTTCCCTGACACTCATATTGAGAACCACAACAAGGTCAAGTTGAATGCCACATCCTCTGTGCCTCCCTGGCTCCCTATAAGCTCATTGATCATTGATTCCTACATTTAATACAGTGTCTGTGCTCCACCTGTGTCCCACAGTGGACCAGAGGATCGCATAGTCCCTGTGGCCAGATCTTATTCAACTTTACCTAGCACTGAGGTGGGCAAACAATAAGTAATTGCTAAATATTAGCCAAAGTGTATTGAACAACTGTTTCCTGCACAAACGTGTTTGGTTCATGAAAAGGTACACTCAAGAGTGTATGAACTCTAATATTCATTAGAGTTAAGGGGCAGTGATTTTCCTTCAGTTTCTATATCATATCCAGAAGCAGCAAACCATCCTAAGAAAGTTCACCAGATGGGGCAACCTAGAACAACTTGGCAGCCCTCCAGCCTCCTTTGTTCATTAATAGCAGCCCAGCCCTTAGTTAGTCCCCCAGCGTATTGAAGATGATTATTCTTGAGTTAAAGATTCAGCCTATATGGCATTGTACTTGCACTACCAAAGTGTGTATTTATTCAGAGAAGAAGGAATATGCACGCATATGTGTCTTCCTTCACTCAGAAGTTCTGTGAGAGTTTCAGGATAAGCCACTCAATGGAAAACGGGAGAGTGCATCAGCCTATGCAGTACTTTAATTATTTTGTATGTGTTAGTCTTGCATTGTGGCCAGAGTATTGGTTTCACTAGGGCAGCAACCATTTGCTATTTAGATTTTGTCTCACTCAGTAAGTATTGGGCATCTCAATTCCCAAAACCTTGGGATGTATGGAATGAAAATAAGAGAAGCAACAGGAGCCTTGCTGTTAAGCAACTCATAATCTTATTTGAATGTCAGGAATCTTGCACGATGCTGGGTGCTTAGAAGATACTCAATAGACATGCCTGGACTTCACTTAGCTAATTATTTTCTCTCCAGAGCTGAGATTTTAGGAAATACAGAGGTTTAATGACAGGTTTGAAAGTGCTGTGTCTTGAGAAGTTTAACTCAATTTATCTTCTCTGAATGCTTCATACAGATTATGCTCCCAACCACCTCATGCCACAGTCAGACCCTCTTAAAAATAGAGTAATGATAATAACACGTTTTATCTTCTTCCCAGTGATAGTATCATTCACACCTCCATTGAAGCCCAGTGGTAGGTTTGGCTGTGAGGCATCAGACGCCCAGGGAGTCAGGTGCGATTATTGTAATGACCTCACACTCGGAAAAGAAAACCTCCCATACGTGAAGCGATTTCTATTAATATACTCATTTTATATCAAATATTCAAGCTTCTCTTTATAAATGGGAGACAATGGAAGGAGACTCTTATGGGGCAGAGTTTATGTGGCAAAGAATGAAAGGGTGCAAATATTTTATGATCAGTTTTGAGATGAAAGTGTGGTGCCTGCCTTGTTCACTGGCGCTTTCCATTTCCAGAAGTCTAATTAGATTGTTGGTGTCATGGTGGCGAGATAATTTAGTGGCAACTGAAAGCAACTGTGTTCATGAGAAGGGGGCATTGTGCATTGGGTTTTCTGTAATTAATGGAGAGTTTTTGAAAAACTTCTTGGTTCCAATAAAGTTGGCATAGTGAGCCCAGCTGCAGGAGTAGGGGGTGATAAGGCAAAATCTTTCCCATTCATTGCTGCAGAAATGGTCTCAGGCAATGCAGAAGAACTATGTAATGACTGTCATTAAGAATGATCTTGAGTGGTCCAGGCAGGCTGTAGTCAGTCTAAGACAGCAGAGAGACAGAGAAGAGGCATGGAGAGAAAGGAGGCAGGGACAGAGAATAGAGTAAGGATTGTGAGACAGGTGTGACAAAGACAGAGAGAGAGAGAGAGAGAGAGATCACTCACCTGTCTGCTCTCTCCATTCTTTCCCTGGGAGACACTGGAGTCATCCCAACATATCCTCCCAAGGAGTCTCCTCCTGCTGCTTCAATTGGAACAGACTAGACAAACCTGGATTACAATAAACTACAAGGGACTTTTGCCAAACACTTCATGTTGCAGATGAGAAAATTGAGACCAGAAGGGTTACAAATATTGCCTGACTGGGAACTTGGAAACTTGGACTCTTTCTGGCCACCACATTGAGGCAGAGTGAAACTGGATTTGAAATTCAAGGGTCAGGGTTATTGCAGTGTCCTCATTATAGTACTGCCATACTTTTTAATCCATCCCCTTAGGTAAGTCACAAAGTCTCACTGAGACTTCTGAGTTCTAGTTTTCTCATCAATGAAATGAGAAAAGTGATTTCTGCCTTCTAGGCAGGAGCAAGAAAGAAATGAAATAGCAGATGAAAACACCAATCACATATTCAAAACTTAACATGTAAGTATTTTATGAAACCCTCTCATGTCAGAACTAAAGTTATCTCATGTCAGGATTTAATCATGTGAAGTCACAATTTAGCCATGTGATGACTTAGATCATAATATCCATTAACTATCCTTTAGAAAATGATATGTATCCTCACTCCCCCTTCCAAATACTCTTATCTCAGGACACAGTCCAAGTCCCCTACCCTCGAGGGCATTAGTGGCTATATCAAGCTCATCTTATTCAAACATCTGTAAGACTTTGTTAAAAATTGTCAACCTTTTTTTTTTTTAAGAACTTGCCACACTGCACTCAATTCTATGAATGATATATACAAATAGAAGATTAGCCCCTGACTCAGAGGAGCTTTAACACTACATGGGAAGGCCTGCCTCCAAAACATGAGATGACCAAATAGTATTTTTAGATGAATAGATCGAATAACAATCTGAGATACTAAGAAAACTATTATTCAGCAATTGGTTGGTCATGAATTTTCAACTGAATGGTACTAAGAGATTTCTCTTTTGGGAAGAGAAGAGTTAAGATGGACTTCTAAAGATAAACTGAATTAGGTAAGCAGACAGAAGCTAGGAGATAGGAATACAGCATTTATATGGAAATAATGGCAGATGAGTCTGGAAAGGAAATTTGAGATCAGAAGATGGAGTACCCAAAAGTCTAGAATAAGGCAGGGTGACTATTCTGACCGGCAATGATAGCAAAATGACAGCCATGGCCAAATTGCTGTCTACACTTGTGTTTTGGTTGGCCTATGGAAGGTTATAAATTTTAAAAAATTAATTAGCAGTTTATGAACATCAGAAGATTTACATAATAATCAAGGTTTCTGGCTTTATGAAAGTGTCATCTTTGGGCTCAGATTTTTAACTGGGAACAATTGATTGGAATAGGATAAATTTTCCCCATTAAATGTGCCATAGTCTCTTGTGTTTACCATGCCCTGCCTCCTACCTTTCTTCATAACCCTGACCAGCTTCTCTCAGTACCTTGAATGTCTGGCTCCCTACAGGGAGCCATTGAAGGCATTGAACTGGAGCAGAATCAAAACAATGTGCAGCAACAGTTAATCTAGCAGCAATGATGTGTCATCTGCAGTAATATCTTCTGTTATTTAATTATGGAATTTAGGGGGTTGGAAAAGGCCTTCGAGATGGTGAAATTCGGAGAAATTTGGCACTCCAATACAGACAAGAGTAAAAATTAATGAGGAAACCCAGGTTTTATCAGTCTTTTTCTAGCTCCCTGTCTTCTTTGCTTTCTTAAGGAAATATAGCATGAAATTAGCTTTGAAATGAGGCAGCCGTTGCTTTAATTATTGCCTTCACAACTTCTGAGATGTGTGCTCTTAGGAAAAAAATACTTGGTTTTCATCTCTATACTGTAGAGAAACTAAGGGACACTAATCAAGGTCCTCAAGTGGTTGTAATCACAATTAAATGAGGAAATACGTGAAATACTGCAATATACACTGTAGGTTTTCAAAAAATGTTAGTTCCTTCCCCCTTTGCCTTCATTTGAGGGCAAGAGCAATGCATTCTACTTGCCTTGTGTGGTGTAAGGTATGATACAAAGCATAGCTGTTACAAAAATAGTCCGTGAGTTTGTGAATGGTTGAAAGCTACCTCCTCACCCCCACAACTAGTAAAGAGTAAAAGTCCTTTTCGTCCTCTTTCCCCTATCCAGGACGCCTAAAGTTTAAGATCTGTTGTTTTAATGTCCATTGGAACTAACTCTGTTAGTTTATTTTATGGAATCAGCTTTTGAAAGGAACATAAGGAAAAACCTCACTTTCCCTCTCTCTTGGAGTGTCTGATCTATTGAAGAACACTCTTCCCCAGGAATTATGTTTTCCTTGATACCTCTTTAAACTAAAAGAGACCAGATAGTCTTCATGAGACAATCAGGAAATGTGAGTTAGTGCTACCAATGGATAGTTTCAAAAGACAGAGAGAAGGAACTGATCGAAGGAATGGTAACTTTTCAGTGGTCCCAGCAATGTGTGTGAACACTGTGTGGCCGGGATCCAGGGATAGCCAGCATCAGAAAAATGACAGGACTCAGAACAAAAGAGAATATGCCTGATACTACCTATAAATTCAGAGGCTGACTACCATATCAGCCTCTAAGCAGTCTTCCTGGAGTACCTGGGGATAGTTTTGTTACTCAAAAATTCTCCTCCAGGGCATCTTCTTGTTCTCCAATGCCTGAAGATATTTTGAGAGGACATTTTTTATTTTGAAATCTAGTTTTGTTAGTGCCTACATAGTCACAATCCTGGTCTTTGTCTTTTACAAGTTGCCAGAGTTAAGTGATTTGGGCTTTACATATGGAAAGTTCATTTTGTTGTGTAATTAATGGGAAGCAGACTCTGGGAAGCTGATGATCCAGGCCCTTATTTATATGAGAGCATATCTCTGTGTTTTGTTTATGACTCACTCTCCTACTCCACGCATTGTAACTTGGATTTGTTTACACTAACTTTTCCTAGAATCCAAGCCACATGGTGTATGAGCCAATAATTTATGGTCTCTAAAAGGGAAAGATGATGAATGAGCTTTTTCTTCTTAAATTGTCAAATCTTAAATTGAGGAGGGAGTGTTTGCCGTCTTGAGTCTGTTCAAGCTTATACTTGAAAAAAAGAAAAAGTTAAAGCAATTTTTTTTTCAAAAAACTCCTAGTATAGCACTCAGAATGTGAATGTATATATATTTGCCAAGAGAGCATATGACCCTTCTCCCATAATAAACCATTATGATTCTGATTCACATGCTTGGCAATGAAAAGCCCATTCATGGTGGAGGCTATACATGTGCTGGGGCAAGGGAATATATGGGAAACCTCTGTCTCTGTACCTTCAGTTTAATTTGGCTATGAATCTAAAACTGCTCTATAAAAGTCTACTTAAAAACAACAAAAAAGACCATTCCTTCCCCGGCTTCTCTCTCTCTCTCTCTAATGTATAATATGTACATGTGTTCCTTTTCCAGGGGACCCATCGTTTCAGTCAATCTTAACGTTCTTAACATCCTTAATGTCCTTAAATGTTCAAGCTGGTTTTCTTGGTGACTCTTAATAAATTCCAAACTTGCTTTAGTCCATGTTTTTGTCATTGAAACTCCACTTCTCTTATGGAATGAAGTTTAGGTGTTGGTCTATATTTCACAGTACTTGGTTCTGAGAGACTTTCAGTTAATGGTGCTCTGAACGGAGTAGGGAACAGCTGAAATATGTGAGGACCTAATTTAATTGACAGTGATTTGAATCTCCAAAAACATCCTTTCATGCCTCAAACACAGACTTTACAAAATAGATCGTAAGTGCTGTTTAAGTCAAGTCACATAGATTGATTTCAAGTAAGTCAGCTAGACTCTGTGCTGCTCACTAGGGGGAAGGCACAAGATTCCATGCCCCGTACAGTGCCTGGCAAAAACTGGGCCTGAATCAATGTTTATTCCAAGCATGAATATGAAGGGCTAAGACATGGTCCTTGTCCCTTAGGAAAAATACAGTTTAAGAAGAGTGTTAATATAGATTAATCCCATAATCATAATAGAGGACAGACTAAGTGAAGTGCCATCAGAGAGATACAGGCAACATAGAGAGGAGCAAACAGATGAATGCTGAAGTGAGAGTCCATGCATGGCTTTTAGGAAGAGGACTTAATTGGACTTTTAAAGAATGGGTGGAATATACAAAGATATGAAGTGTTCATGAAAAGCTTTAAGACTGAATTATAAACTGAATTCCAGTGGAAATTTGGGAGCACTGGAACAATGCCTGGTATTGCTTTGTGTTGTTTCTTTTATTTTTTTCTCACTAGGGCAGAAGAGTTGCCTCTGGATAAAAGAAAAATGCAAGACTTTTTTCCCTATTCAACATCAGATGTAATATCCTCTCTGACACTTACAGAAATAATAGTGTTGGGCACACACACCTGTAGGCTATGCAAAATTATTGTTTCTGTGGTTCATCCATCATCTACTAACCAGACAGACAGGAGAAAGTCGAAAGCAATTGGTGTGAATTGCTTGTTGTTTTTAGGGAGAATACAAAGATAGTTAATTTTGTAAATTGACATCTTTTTCTTTAAAAACTTCAATAAAGAAAAAATGATAGCATGGCTTTTAGTCACTTGAATCCAGCCCAGAGGTAGTTAAAAGGACAGGCATTAACTTTTAGAGTATTCGAGCCCTTTGAAAATTCCTAAAAATCTGAGAACTCTTTGAGAAAACAAAATTAAGTTTCAAAATTTTCACAACAGACTAGAATATTAATTCATGAAGTTAATAAAATTAAACTTTGCAGATTTAAATAGAAGGCTTGCATTTAAGCTTAACACCCAATTCCACATAGCCTTGGCCAGTGTTGGCAGCTGTTTATATGAAAGTGTTTAAGGGAGTTAATTGAGCCTCCATTTAACACGAGCCAACATAGAATGTTGTTGGGGAAAAAAAAATGCAGTTTTTAAAAAATGTAGCTTTTTTTAATATAAATGTGGTGCCTTGATCACAGAAAATAATCAAACCAATTTTTCTGTACTAACCGCTTCATATCTAGAAAATCAGTTCAATTCTAGGCACTAAAATCTCAGATCAACTTTAGCAGATGATATAATCTCCAGAGAGTGATCAAAATGAAACATTTGTTTTGATCTAGAATTCATCTGATAGGAAACACAGATGAAGGATTTGAGGATGTCTTACCTAGAGCACAGAAAACTTGGAGGTATATGACTTTTGTAGAATTATGTTTATTGAGAAGCAAGGGTCCTTTCAAGAAATTGAGAGATTTGTCTAGAGACACAGAACTGAGGGGTGATAAGCTAAGATCGGAACCTCATTCTTCTAATGTCCTGGTCAATATGTTTTCCATCAGATTGCCAAGTATGCTAGCTAATACATAAACAAATGCAGTTACTATTAAGACCAGGAAAAAAACAAAACAGAGATACTTACCGTTATATGTAATTCTTGAAGTTCTAGCATGGTCAACAGGACTTATTTTATCTGAGCCTAAATATTTAAAATGTGGAAATTTTCCTATGTTCATGTTTGCTATATGGTTCTTTGTTCTTCCCTGTATTTTTTTTCAAAGTTTTAAAGAGACAAAGAAAATGTCTCACAATCAGGTAAGAACATGCATGCACAATAGTTGGGGTATTATATAAGAGATGGTATTTATGGTTAAGGATAAAGTGATACCACATTTGAGAGGAAAGAAAAAAGAAATATAAAGAACCCTTTGAGAGGGTGCAACCACCCCCACTGTGTGACCAACTGGCATGCTGTGAGACTCAACAGATGTAGCTTCAAACTTTTTGGCGTTAACTACATTTCTATCCAGCCTTCCATGTTGTCTCATCAGTGTGTTGGGACTTGATCCATATTACAACAAACAAAAGCCAAAGTTGAATGAAACAGAGGACGGCTAAATGCCCTCGTATTTCTCAGTTTACCAATGCTGCCATTCCCAAGTCACTCCTTACCAAAAGCCTAGGAAGCTACTATTTTTTTTTTTTTTTTGAGATGGAGTCTGGCTCTGTTGCCCAGGCTGGAGTACAGTGGCACAATCTTGGCTCACTGCACCCTCCGCCTCCAGGGTTCAAGTGATTTATCTGCTTCAGCCTCCTGAGTAGCTGGGATTGCAGGCGTGCGCCACCACACCCGGCTACTTTTTGTATTTTTAGTAGAAATGGGGTTTCACCATGTTGGCCAGACTCATCTCAAACTCCTGACCTCGTAATCCGCCCGCCTCAGCCTCCCAAAGTGCTGGGATTACAGGCATGAGCCGCCGTGCCCAGCTGACTATTTATAAGTGGCTGACAAATAAATAGCATCTCCAGAAAATCTCCCAGACTTAAAACACTCCTCTGTTCATCCATGGTGGGCAACCCCTTGTGATGAATATTCATGATGCACCTTACAGGGAGCTATAATCTCATCTTTTGCTGGTTCTCTTATTTCTGAGGTCTCTGTTTTGCCCAGTTTTTTCAGGACTGCCAGAATCTGGCTTGCCCTCCTTAGAAGTCCCTTGAGCAACCTAGCGATGTTTTCACTCAGCTTAGATTATCTCTGGAATGAGTCGCCACTGTCATTATCTGTCCAAAGTCCCAGGTGGTTTGTCTAACCCGTGGGCCCATGAAATAACTGGCGTTATTTCCTTGTGGTCAGAGAAGCCTATAGACCAGGACCTGTGAATTGCCTAATCAAATAAAGAATGTCAGCATTAAATCCCATTCAAGGAGCTCTCCATGGATAGGGCACCCCTCACTGCCATGGAATTGCATGCAACTCAATTAAAGGTGTTTTGGGGAATATAAAGATGAATGCTCTCCAGGATTTGGGCTCTAGGAGTTTACAGTCTGAAAAAATCTAGCAGGAAATATTAATCAAACATCTACTATGACACAGGAACTGTGTTCTTTGTTTTGAAGGGTATGAAAAAGGGCAACACATGCTGTCTTCAAGAAGCTTTAATGCTTCCTAGGCCATAGAAAGTGAAGATCTTTGAGGATTAAATACCAAGTGAGTGAATAAACTCTCGAGGAGTTTTTTGAAAAAGAAAGGACAACTTTAAAGCAGTGGGCTCCAGATTTTTGATCATGCAGTGATATTAGTAACATAATTTTGAATAGTCACACCATTTAAATACATACTAAAAATATGTGCCCTCTTTTTCTTAAATACAGACTTTAACAGGATGAGATAAACTTGAAATACATTATATTCTTAAAATAATTTTAAATTTCATTTTACCTATTATTAATGAAACAAAAATATTTTTGTTACTATCAAAATGTTATACTGATTTAAATATTTTTAATAGTGTTTTAAGGAGAGCCAAGCAATTGAGTTTGTATACTTGTTTTTGAAAATCTTGGGTTTTTTTTTAAGCACTTGTGATAAGTAATTTAAAGTTCTCTTTCTGAATTCAGTTTGTTTCAATACTTGTTGTTAGTAGATGTTGTAGGATAAAGAATATTTCATGTACACATAGATTCAAAAGAATAAAGTACATTGTTGACTGTGCTGAAATCAGTACTATTTTTTTCCAATCTCATCTATCAGTTAAACAAGATTTTTGTTGAAACTTGGCAAAGCATCCTCTTTGTTAACAATTAGATGGTCCATTTTTTTTTAGTCCAACTCTTCATTCGAAAGTAGTTCTGTTTGCAAGGTATTCAAATTTGCAGATTAAAGGGATTTTATAGGTTATATTATTTTCAGCAACAAAATTGCCAAATGGTGGAAACATTTGCAATAAATTTCTAAAACTGCTCTTTCTATAGCATGAGTTTCTTTCCAAAAGCAGTTACTTTCTGGCCCAGTTTACTGTAAAGGGACATTAAGTGTTTTGTTTTTTAACATCTGCAGGGTAACATTACTGACAGCCCATTGACAGCCTAGAAGAGTTAAGAAAATTTGGAACCCTTGTCTTTTTGTACAAGAAAACTGCCAAATTCATCTTTGAAAATGGCAACTCATGTGTACAGTTTGGTGTGAAATAACCAACAGAACTCTATGTGGTATATAAAGTATTGTATGGGTCTTCTTCATCTCATTACAAAGTATTTTGAAATTTTTTTCTGTTGAAAAGTCTTGCTTTTCTAAAATTACCATGTGGGCTGGCCTGCTACAAATTTAAAATATGGGACACTGACAGCACCCTGAAAGCCAGTGAGATCCCCCATCAACCCCTTGAATGCACATGGCCTCTCCTCCTCCCAGGAATCTCATGCCCAAGTGTGACAGGTGACCTGTCATCTGATGGGCAGCACAAGTAAGGGCATGGCTGGAGTTCCATTTATTAAGCATTAGAATTATTTAGGTAAAATATAAATAATGTAAATACAAATTATTAATGTGTTCTTTCTGCAGCTCAGTAAATTGTCTGGCTTCTTCTGGAGGGAATGTGCACCCCACTTGGGAAGCTGCTGGTTTAATTTAGAGAGGCAGAGAGGAGGTGAACAGTGTGGGCAAGGTGGCAGGGGCAGGAGAGCACTAGGCCGATTTCTAAATCCAACACCTTTCCTGAGAAGATTAGAGAGCTGCCCTGGGGCACTAACTGTTTGGTGGCCTAGCCCACTTCAGAGCTCACACACATAAACATACTCACACTTAACATACCCCACTGCTTCACCTCTCCATCAGCCAGTCTGCCCACCTCTCCTACCTTGTCCCAAGAAAAAATGTGAAATAGGAGCAGAACACAGACCAGAGTCCTTCAAGCCACTGCAACTGAGATAAAAAGTTCTTTCACAATAAAACCCTAAGAATAAGTTGTTGTTTGAATAGTCAAGCAGTTACTATGCTTTAAACAAGCTAGTCATGTTTTCAAAGAAACCCCAAAGTATGTTAAGATGATATTAAGAACAGAGTGAAAACACCATCATATGACAAATCCCCCACATCTGCTAACTCTTAATTCTAAATTACTGCTTTAAACTTAGCAGTTCTGTAGCACTTGTGTTGATAACAAGCAGCAGCAACTCAGATGCCCCCTACCTTGCAGAGGCCTCACTAGCAGAGGCAACTTGCCATCTTTTTCAAAAGAGCTTTTAAGGCCAGGACTGTAGAAGGTTAATTTAAATTCTAAGGATGGAAGAAGAAGGTTTGCATGCCAAGGTAGGTTGCCTCATTCTCCCCATTAAAAATAAAAAGCAGCATTAGGAAAATAAGAGACCATTACCAAGGCAAGCAGAAGTACAAAGTAAAATAAATAAATAAAATGCAGGATTTACATTAGAGAACATGAGACAACTGAATGCCATTGAGCTTGTATTTGCTGATCACATAGTATGCACCAGATCAGGTACTGCTGTATCAATGGGCCTGTGCTGGGAACTCTGGAAGTAGAGAAAAAAAGATGTGGCCTTTGCCTTCAGAGAATCTTCTAACATGTATCAGCACACAGAGCAATTCATACTGCAACTCTCCGCCTTGATTGAAGCACAAGATATTCCAGCTGTATCTGCCCTGAAATGCACCCCAACTCCAGGCAGTTCAGCTTTCCTCAACATCTTTCCACCTCCCCTTAGGAACATTCAAACAGCAAGAAAAATTCTAAGGAATCTAGAAGTAAATTTGCCTCCCTCCACAATCCACCCAAAGCTTTCTTGTAAAATAGGATGTGTCTTGTACATGGGCAAAGTACAGTCCACAAACATGTGTATCTATTTCTTGGGAATCTTCTATATAACTAAGCCTTGTTAGCCTTTGGCTCAGGGGGCCTACTATATGTACAAATTCTGCATCCAAAAAGCAGTGCTAAGTCCATTCTCTAGTTACCATAAACGACTTGACAAAATCAACAGAATGCTGATGAGCCAATCTTCTGATAATGGGAGTGAAAAGATAGAATGTCTAGATCTGGGCCAAAACCAGCTCAACCATTTGCATGGCAATTTCAAATATAGATAGGGTCTGAAAGAAAATTTGTATTGCCGAGTTATGAAGAAATGAATTTGCATTTTGCCTGGGCCACTCAATAATTATTCTTTAAAACTAACAAAGAGCAGGCAAGATATAGGACAATTATAGGAAGGAGAGCAAATATGGAATCAATCTTGCAGCAAGAGCCCAGAAATGACTGTCCAATAATGAAACAATTTGAAGAGAGAAAAATCTGTAAACATTTAGAGGGACAGTGAAATCATAAGCAATAAGGGGAAAGATTTGTGAATATCAAACCCTGCCAAGTCTGAAGTTCTCCTCCCCCCACACTAAGATTTTAGAATTATTCGATTAAATAAATGTTTTAGAAAGCCACCCCACATTTGGGGATGCAATTAATAATGAGTATAGAAAAGAATTACGGCAAACTAAATATATTAGGGAACTTCCAAGAGCATCTGGTTCAGCCGTCCAATGTAACAGATGAAGAAACAGAGATGGAGGGGTTAAGGGGTTTATCTCAGTTCACCTTGTTTTCCAGCTTCTTCTACACAGAATCATTTCTACTGTACCATACTCTGCTATTATTCACACAGAGGAATGACAAATCTGAACTGAAAGTTTGGATAACAAGCATAAAGGAGAAATAAATGAAATTCAGATGTTTGGTAGATGTGAAAAACCCTAAAGACTGTAATGTGCAAAAGAACGAGGGATACTAAGTCCTAATGCCTGATGCCATCAATGGAGATTGGCTCATGGCATATATTTATTTATGCAGTTGGTGAAAGCATAAAACACAGAGAAGTCATTCATGTTTCTGTGCCATTAAAACAGGAGGGCAGCTACAAGCTAAGCCTTCTAGGGAGATGGTGGATGCATGACCTTCACTGGGAACATCTCCTCTTATTCTTCAAAAAATATTTAGGTGAAATAAAGCCCCAAGAGGGTGAAAATTAGAGCACTGTCCAGCCCTAAGATTTTAAGATGTTTTATTGCCACTTATTTATAATTTTTTTAACACTGTGTTATCGAAAATGTCAGACATATACCAAAGTAGACAGAATACCATTAATAAACCTCATGTACCCATCAATATCAACTTCAGCTTCAACAATATCAACTTACAGTCAATCTTGTTTCATCAATACTTCCACTTACCTCCTCCCTTCCTTAGTATTTTAAAATGAATCCCAGATGATAGTGTGATTTCATCTATTAATATTTTAGTATGCATTTCTAAAAGATAGGTACTCAAAAAGCATAATCACAATGCAAATATCACACCTACGGAAATTAACAGTAGTTACATAATATCATGAAATGCCCATTGTTCAAATTTCCATTTATTTCATGATCTCTTTTAAGAGTTTGTTCCAATTGTCATCCAAATAAGGTCCTTTATCTCTTTAGTCTCTTTTGATGCACAGTTTCATCTTCCCCCTGCCCTGCGATTTATTTGTTGAAGACACCAGGTTGTTTGTCTAGAGTCTCCCACAGTCCACAATTTACTGAATGAATCCCTGTGTGTCTTCTGTCCTCTGTAGTTCAAGGTAGGTAGTTCTAGATCTGTGCTGCCCCATAGGGTAGCCACTAGCCACACTGTAGCTATTTAAATGAAAATTAGGTGATATTAAAATTCAGTTTCTCAGTCACACCAGCCACATTTCAAGTGCTCAGTAGCCACAAGTGGCTAGTGGCTCTATGGGGCAGCACACACATAGAGAACATTTTCACCATCTTAGAAAACTCTGTTGGACAGCCCTACTCTAGTGGCTTAATAAAACTCTATGAGGTTGCCTTGGGGGGAAGTAGATGTTGAGTAGTAGGTGAGTCATCCACCAAATCTTTGACTCACAGTTGATCTCCTACACAGCAGTCACTTTAAACCTCCACAACTGGACTCTGAAGATAAAATAAAAGTTCAAGATGTATGTGTGTTTTTAAAGTTATGTAAGTAGTATACTTAAACATGTTTTTGTGATTTCCTTTTTTACCCAACTCTTTAAATGAGATTTAACCATGTTGATATATTTATGTGTAGTTTATTCATTTTAATGGATGTATAATATTGCATTATTTTATGTATCACAGTTGATTAATTAGATTGTTCTCAGTTTTCTGTATCATACACTGAGCTTCAAGGAACATCCTTATATGACTTTTGCCTCCTGATATATATGAGTAAAGCAGGCAAGCTTGACATGAAATTGCTGGGACACTGAATGTGTACATCTTCAACTCTAACAGTTATTGCCCAATCACTCTGCAAAATGATTATAACAATTTACACTCCCACCAACAGTATGTGAGTGTTCCTAGTTTCTTACATCATTACCAATACTAGGTAGATTCAGATTTTTAATTTTTACCAACATGAGCTCATATATGTGCAACAAAAGGATTAAAACAAGCATAGAAAAAAGGGAAAGGAATGGAGAAGGGAGCCATGACTTAGCTCCATCTGTAATGTTTTCTTATTAAAAAAAAAAAATGACAAAAAGTTAACATTTGCTAAATGTGAATGGTAGGCACAAAAGAGTTGGTTATGTCATTTTTTAGGATTGTTTGGTAGTTTACACTATCAGAATTAATTTTTATTTCATAATCCTTTTTTAATGCAAAGACTTAATAAATTATTCAGCACATGTTTTTGAATATGGAATTATCTGCTATCTGCTAGGTTTCTGTTTATTTATTTTGGTTTGGAGATTTTGTTTTTGGGGTTTGTTTACTTATTTATTTTGGCATTTCACTTTAAAAAGACAGCACATAGAGCGACAATCCATTGGTTATATTTTCCCCAAATGACCTGCAGCTCATGGAGTATTTCCATCAAGCTTAACTCGGTCAAATACAGTATTGCCAACTAATTGATTTACTTTATACTTCTATTCTATATTACATGTCAGCAAGGTGATTTGCTTTATTCTTTCATGCTATTTTATATAATATATCACATAGCATTTGCTTCCTCTATGACTGATATAAACTAAAGAGAGGGCAAACTGTAAATGAAAGCTTTGCTTGGAATAGTGTCAAGTTTTGTGGAATATTACTACTGACTAGTTGCCATTGACTCCTGAACTATGTGGACAAGGTAAATTACCTGTCACTGACATGAAGGTGGGCTAAGTTTTAGTATCACTATATTTGCAATGATCACTTTAAAAATCCAAACTAGAACTCTTCTAGGGAATACGACTACAAGGCCTGATTAGACTGATTTGTCAGTCCAGAAACAATTCTTAAATCTCTTTTATATACAAGGCACCCTGCTAGGCCCTTTGAGGGACATAAAGACAGATAGGCATTGGTTCTTGCCTCTGATAACTTACAACCAGGCAACCTTTTTCTTTTACAAAACTAACTACAAAAATTTTATTTTTATAGTCAGAAGCTCACTCTGGCTTTGTTCTATTTTGATCTTTATAACTTATTTTAAAGATCATTCAGTAGTTATTCATTGCTCGGTCAGTCTTACCGACCTTTGGCCAAAAGCGGTAACATTTTGACCTGGCCTGTGGGACTCAGCTCTTTCCACTCCATGAAGCTGGGGGTGTAAATGACTTCAAATAAAACCCTCCTGGCAATCTGTGCTGGGCACAGCATGAGAGAGAAATGGGACAAAGCAGAGGAAAGAATCAAGTGGGAGTACCCAAGAATAAGTGAGAATGGTATCCATGTTTTAAGCATCTTTTTTCCTCCTCTCTCTTAAGATATTTATTCTGCTTCTCTATTAGTAGATACAAAAATAATAATGGGAGGAAACGACAAACCAAAATGATAAAATGCAACACACTCCCCTCTATGCGTAGGTCTTCCACGTGGGCTCCTTTCGGGTTGAACATGCAGCGTAAATCATAGCGGCAAAGAACTCAGTGAAGACACACTTCTTATGTTTATAAACAGCCAGGGGGAGTGGCCACCTTGAAGGTGGAGCCATGGAGTCTGTGTGAGTGTATGTGCCCATTTGTGTGTGTGTGTGTGTGTGCATGTGCACACAGGTATCACACATGTGCCTGCTCATGACCAACACAAGGAGAAAGAATGATCTGCAGGAGGAATGGTTGGCTATATCTTGAAGCCATTCACGCTTTATGGTGTCTGAACTTCAAAACTAAGCAGTTCTGAAGGCCATTTAGTGGCAGCAGCGCAGGACTTCCTGAGACAAGAAGTTCGGCTCATAAAATCGAGGTGCAGCTGGCCAACAGGACATGAAAAGAGCTCTTTGCAAACGCCAGCCTGGTAGGGGTAGTGTAAATGATTCAGAAACACCTGGCTGATACTTCCCTTGAGGTTCTCAGAGGATGAACTGGTTATGAAGGACCTGGTTAACTGAATGCCATCAGGGAACTTGACTAGTCCAGAACACTGGGGGAAAAGCACAGCGAGATTATGCCATGATAACTAGAGTGCTCCAGGAAATAAGCCTCCCTGTGTCAGTGGAGAAGGATTAGGAATAAAATGGTTCAGTTACATATTCTTATCCTTGATCAGGCCAAGGCATCTCTTCTATGAGATTGATAGTACATCTGCTTGATATGGAGGCCCACGTGCCTTTTTATTCATCTAACACCTACAAAAAGAGAAAGTCTAATCCTGTGCTAAATTGAATCGGATCAAATGTCAAAAAGGTGAATAAAAAATTACCTATATAATAAGAGAAATAATGGGAAGATTTATATTGTGATTCTGCCATTGAGTCCCACGGCTCTAGGCCAGTTTACCTCCACAGTATGAGCCTCAGTTTCCACATCTTTACAACGGAAGCAACAATATTTCACATAATTGTTGGGAGGACTGAGATCATGTCAATAGAAGTACTTTGCATGCACAATGAGTATTTGAGAAATGTTTGTTTTTATTTTAATAAAGAAAAAAGAATAATGCATCTTGGGCACGGAGACATACCCATAGCATTAATTCTCCATAATCTTTATAGCCAAGTAGAATGCTAGCTGTCAGTGAAGAGGCTGAGTTGAAGGCACCTTGCATCCTGTGCTCACTTTCTTATCTCTTCCCCTCCTGCAGTCGGCTCCTCCCTGAAGAAGAGGTTCAAGCGGCGGGAGATCGAAGCCATCCAGTGCGAAGTGCGGAAGATGTGCAACTACACCAAGATCCTGTCCACCAAGAAGAACCTGGACCACGTGAACAAGATCCTGAAGGCCAAGCGGCTGCAGAGACAATCAAAAACAGGCAACAACTTCGTGAAGAAGAGGCGCGGGCGTCCCAGGAAGCAGCCAACCCAGTTCGATGAGGACTCCAGAGACCAAATGCCGGTGCTGGAAAAATGCATCGACCTGCCCAGCAAAAGGGGCCAGAAGCCCAGCCTGAGCCCGCTGGTGCTGGAGCCCGCCGCCAGCCAAGACACCATCATGGCCACCATCGAGGCGGTCATCCACATGGCCCGGGAGGCGCCGCCCCTGCCCCCGCCACCGCCGCCGCCCCTGCCGCCACCGCCGCCACCACCCCTACCCCCGCCACCCCCTCTACCCAAGACCCCCCGAGGCGGAAAGAGGAAACACAAACCGCAGGCCCCCGCTCAGCCCCCGCAGCAGCCGCCCCCGCAGCAGCCCCTTCCCCAGGAAGAGGAGGTGAAAGCCAAAAGGCAGAGGAAGTCCCGAGGGAGTGAGAGCGAGGTCCTTCCCTAGGGCGGGTCTGGGCGTCTGCACCTGGGGCCTAGGGAACTGACACGTGGGAAGCGCAGTGAGCCGGGGCGGGGGCGGAATCCCCGCTGCAGGGACACCCACGCCCTTCTCTCCAGAAGCCGGGCAGGCAGAATCCGGCCAGACGACGGGGCTGAGCCATCAGGAGCTCTTGGGAAAGCAAAGCAGGGAGACACCTTCAGAAGAAGCTTGTCTGAGCTTCACCGCAGCTCCCACCACGCGGCGCTTCAGTACGGCTGGATCCTCCGCAGGCGAGCGGAAGGCCCCCAGGAGGAGCAGGCTGGTGGCGCTCTCCTGACCTCCCGCTGCCAAGGTGCGCCCCCGACTCCCGATTTCATTTGCTGGCCAGGAAAATCGAAAGGGAAACACCCTCAATTAGGAAACATTCCAAGGGGAGAAAAGCTGCAAATTGCTCAACTGGCATTGCTGTAACCCGTTCCATTTAATTGGTTTTTATTTCTTTTGATTTTCAAGCTCTGCTAAGCTTTGGGGTACCAACGTCATCTTCAGGTGACCTGAATCTTTCCCTTAACCGTACAGTTTCTCGATGGAATTGTGTGATGAGAAGGTGGAATTCTAGTGATAGGCGACCTCAGACCCGCATTCATGTTCTGTGTGCCTCTTCTATTGCACATACACTGATTTTTAGCATTGTCTATTCCTATTTTTCCTTTGCCCATTGTACTTCCATATATCTTTTCATTAACTTACTTGCTGCCTTTTTTTTTATTCTTGGTACACATTTGAATAATGTAATCCTTAACCTGTGCTGTAAAGTTCACCCTTGGCATGCTGTTCCAAGAACCTGGCTTTGAATCCCAATCGTTGTGAAACATACTCAGTATTGATAAAACCTTTTTAATAAGTGACGCAGAGCAGCCAAGGATATGTTGACCCAGATGTCAACCAGGCTATTTTTATACTTAAAACATGTCAGCAGAGCATAGGCAGAATAAAATGGTTTTAATACCCCACAGCAAATAGAGTAACTGACAAACCACCAAAAACTGAAACCCCAGACCCACCAGAAGACAAGTGTCTAGCAATGCCTTGGTACCTGATCTTTTTCATTCAAATAATTGTCATAGGTTGTTCAAAAAAAAAAGGAAACAAAAACACAATAGAAGTCCATTATCCCTTGATAATTATTTCTTAAAAGCAAATGGGAGTAAGTGTTCTTATCTGGAAAAATAAATAAATAAAATGCTCAAAGGGTATCACCACTTCAATTTTATCAAGCCACCTTGGACAAAGTATCCAAATTGTGGTTGCCTTAATAAACTAAAACATTATTGTACATAATGTAATTATAAATCTATCAGTCTGCATGGATGCAAACTGTGTGTGACAAATCGTCTTTTAAATGGTCAATTTCAGCTGTACATTTCTCATCCAAGTTGTACTCTAGCCATTGGTTTAGCGTGGACAGATATTCCATCTCTATTATCCATTTCCACAGCCCGAATAAAATATGTTAAGCAGGCTCAGAATGAATATGAAGAATTCCATTTCCGTAGATGTTTTCTAAAAGTCAGATTGTGGAAATTTCAAATAAGTATTTTCAATTTCCTCCCTCACTCCCCCTTACCTTCCCCAAGACATCAAACACCTGGCATGGTAGATTATAGAAAGAGACACTGAGAGAGAGAATTAAATTTTCTAATGGGAATTAGAATATCTGGTTTACCTCCAAATTAAGTTTCTTTACAGGAAGTTGGGACCAGCTGGAAATTGTATTATCATTTCGGAACACAATATTACTTCCTTAGAGAGAGATGGATTTTTGTTGGCAACATAAAAGAATAAGTGATGGGGTATCTATGTGAGTAAATTTTTAAATTCTAAGTTAATATGCTTGCAAACATTACTGCTGCGTTATGGCACCAAGAGTTGGTTGAAATTACCCACGTAGTCATACTCTTGTGCTCTGTCACCATGGACTTCACATCATTTGCTGCCCACTAGTTCAATCACATTTAATCCTAGCAATATGTAAGTTTAAATGACTGCATTCCCCTCTACTTTAAAGCTTATATCCTAGATACTCAGTTTGTGACCTTGGTTGACCTTTGGCATTTCACGCAAGTTGAACAGCAAAATCAAAGCAGCCATTTTTAATTCGTCATTCCCAAGCCCTATCTGAGTGGTTCCAAAGTCACCTGAGAGGAAGGTTTAAATTAGTCCCTCTCACCCCACCATTGCTATAAAACAGCAACGTTTTCATTCCAATTCAGCCATAAAGAGGTTTCTCTTCTTACTGGGTTTTGAAATCATTTCCTTTTTTCTTTCGTTTGCCCTTCTTCCTTCCTGTGTTGTACTATCTCTCCAACCACGTATATAAGCAGACTCAATCTTCTTGCAGAGGAAGATGAGCTGGCACTCTGCAAACTTCTTTAATAAGGACCCAAAGTTTAATTGACATTAACCTCTAGTAGGTGAGAAATTCCAAAAAAGCTTTGGGGTACATTAGAATTTCCAAAGGTCTGAAAGATATTTCAGGAGATTTAACAGCAGAGTTGCAACTTACACGTGAATTCTGGTCTATAGTGGTCATGTGAGTTAAATTCGAATCTTCTACTTGTATGACCCTAGGAATAGATTGTAATACTGCAGAGGACCAAAGCTGAGGCATGCTAAACAGCCGCTTGGAGGTGGAAGCAAGTTCAGTCACCTACTTAGTTTCCTCTCTCCACCACCCAGTTCCTCCCTCAGTATCACATTATTTTTTTCTTCTGCTTTCCATTAACCTAACTCATCTCATCAGTACAACCATTTTCTTATTCTCTAACTACCCCCAATTCCTTTGGCCTCTCCCCACCTGTCCAAACTCAGCCCTGCCGTGGGCCAATGCAGCTTACAGACGGTTGCAGAGCTAGGAAGAAAACCCAGCTCTCCCAACCCTGATCGTGGAGGTCTCTGGCCCCCCAACACTGCCTTCTGGGGCTGCATTTTTTTTTTTTTTTTTGAGAAGAGGTCTTTTGGGATACATGGTGCTCCACATACAGCTTCACAAAATATTTCATTATAAGAGAAACCCCTTGATTTTTATTTCTTTTTCTTTTGTTTTCTGGATTACCTGCCTTCAGTAAGCAGATGCGGACCCACTTGTAAGGAGTCTGGTTAGTGATGAGAAAAGGATGAAATCTAGATACAAAAGCCTCCTTGAAGGTGATGATGGATCTTTAATCCACTTGACTAAGTGTCTGGAAGAGCTACTTGCTCTTCCGCCCCTCATCTCAAATGAGAGGAGCAGAAGTTTAACTTCCTCAAATAGCCCAGCTCTGGCTAAAACCCAAAGAAGAAAGGTCAAAGGAAGGGAAAGCATGTCAGGGGCTGGTTTGTGACTTGGCAGGACCAGGAAACAGCAGCCACTGACAGCCCAGAGAAGGTGACTAAGGGCTGGCAGAAGATTAGAATGTTAATTTGGCTGCTGTCCGGACTAGGAGGCCATGTTCAATGGCAGTCAGAATTTGTGTTCTGCGCATTGCTGGGTCTATAAATATGATAAGCAAGTGGTGACAGAATTATAGTATAAGGTGATGTACTACATGCAGATCATAAAGGATTTGGTTTTAAGACTTAAGTAGAAAATCCCTCTCCTAGCTTATTACCCAACAATATTCAGATAATGAGCTTTTGGAGAATATCTTTTTCCTATCACTAGAAAGATTTACCTGGGAACTGTCTAAAGTCTACACACATATTTCCAAAGCCTTTAAATACCAACTGCAGCATGGAGAGAGAGGGGTGGCAGAAGCTGAAATGCCTCAAAAGCCATTTAAGTGTTACGTTGCAGGATTTTCAGTCCTTCTCGTTATGTAAAAGTAGATAAATATAGACGTTATTCTTAACACTACCCTATAGTATCACAGTGGTCCAAATGCCAGAGCTTACAGATAATGTCATCACAGTGCCTAGAAACTCGAACTGTAATATACCGTAGCATTTTCTTGGTGTTTCTTAAAGTTTCTTTCCACAATACAAGGTCCTCTCTGCCTCTTGTTTCTTGGAGAGTTCACCCCACTGATGAGTCTTCCTTCCCTGTTGGACTCAGTCATTTGGGGAACAGTCTTAGAAGCACATATCAACCAAGGAAGAAACTTCCTGGATATCTATTGCCCACTTGCCCAGGTCTAATAAACACTAAAGGGGGGAAATTGAAAGGAGCTGCCAACTGGTCAACGTGGAAGGGCAGTTCCACCCTAGATTGGTGTCTTTCTTTTTCTTCCTTTTTTAAAAAAAAAATCTATTTCTTAAATAATAATAAATGCACATGATGTGTTAAATATGTACATATATATTTCAAAAGAAAAAATGGGGCACAAGATTGTCTTACAAGTCGTGCTGGCTAATTTTTAGTTTGTATTCATAAGTGGTTTTTAAAAGCCTTTTTTAAAGTGTAATTTGCATGTTCTACTTTGATTGTATGTAAACATATTTTAGAACAAAAAATGTATTTGTATTTTATTGAATATAGAGGCAAGAAAATTGTACATTGTTTGAAATGTTCTTTTTGTAACAGTTTTTATTCATAAAGCATTTTTGTACATTTAAAATGAACATGGACTTGCTGTTATTTGAGGCGTAGATACATCTAGCATGCTTACTGTCATGCTCCTCCATGGTCTTAGATGTTGGGTTTTAAACATTTTTTTCTAAAAGAAAGCTCAGTCTTTTTCGCTACCAGATCAGGTTAGCACAGTATAGAGCACTTAACTATTAAAAAAAAAAGTTAATCCTATTCATATGTTATTCATTGTGTGAAATTAAAGACATTCAATTCAGTCTAACATGAGTTGTGAATTCTTTTGTTTTATTTTCCATCTGGTTTAATCACTAAGGAGTGTAATAGCATTTGGGGGTCTTTGCTCACACCAACTGGATACAGAATCATTGAGAAAATTTTAACAACCGTCTCTCTTTTGTATGATACTGGGAAGTACATTCTGGGTAAGAGTTGAGTCTGATTTACTGGGTTACTGTTCACAGAGTATTGCACTAACTGGCCACCAAGATAGGGCTGATTCATAGAACCGGTTAGGCGTCTGCTGAAAGCAATCAAAGGGTACTGTAGGATATTGAAGACCCACCCTGTCCTAAATTTTTAGAAGAGCATTACAGATAGGGATTAAGCTTTCTTACTAAATATCCCATGATGTCAGACATCTGAAGGAAGGACCCCTGGCTGCACTTAAGGTTTTACTGTAGTGACAGGAGGGGCTACTTAATAAATGACAGACAGTTACTGATTACCTACCCAGTGCCTATGCTGAGTGTCCTTGTTCTAAAGGGACTTACTAGGCCTCCATTTGAAAAATGAAACTAGCAATTTGAAGCTGAATATGGCCAGCTGTGAAAGAGTGATGGGGTCTCAAAAGAAAGGTGGAGTCTTTACTGCTTTCCTGCCTGTTTTTTCTACCCATTCTATTCCACTTTTTCGTTTGTATTTATAAGTGGGTTTTAAAAGCCTGTCTTAAGCACTTTGCACATTATACTTTAATTGTATGTGAACATACAGGCATTTATATATTTTTTTGCCTTCTTTCTTTGTCTTACCTTTGGACGTGCATCTTCCAAAAGCCAACAAGATAGTCAGGAAATGTTATGAGCTGCTCCCCACTCCTAGCCATGAATCTGACCCAGCATAACATCCACTGTGACTTTCGGTATTTGCAGCACCTGCGGTAGAATTATAGACATCAATGGAAGTCTTCAGGAGTAGAGTATTAGGGAGCCGTTGCAGGAGGAGTGAAGCACTCCTACCTCAGCTCGTCTCCTGAGACTCAGAGAATTTGGTCAGCCACCTCTAGTAGAATAGGACTTGCCTTCTTTCTCCTCTCCTCCTCCCACTATCTTGCACTGAACTAGGACAATTTAAAGCATTCTATAGTCATCATTCTAACTTGGGCTCATTAATTCCATTGATACTTCTGAAATCAGCAATGACTTCCGAGAGTGGCCCTAATTTCTTCCTACCAGCTTCTCATGCAGGGACAAAGCTGTTGCCTAGGAATGGATTGGCTCAACTCTAAAGTTTTTAAACAGTCCATAACGGAGCAATGTGCTGACAAAGATTCTCAGGAAAGTTGGATGTATCCACACATGTGGCTGGTGCAAATCTCAGCCTACAAATTGATGGGTGGGAGGAATATATACTTTTTAATTTTTCTCCAGCTCAATATTTATTAATTTGTAAGGCTCCATTCCACCAACATATAGCAGAATCTTACTTGCAGAGCCAGGGAATCATTTTTCTAATCCAAAGGGGAAGGAAGGAGGGATCCTGGAAAGCCTGGCTCCAACTTTCTTCCAAATTGTTTCTCTGTGCCCAATTCCTTTCTATTTCCCAAGTTTCTAGACATTTGAAGCCAGAAAGAAAGTATTTTTCATGTTTTCCCTGCTTTCTGCTGTCAGAAACATGCCCTGAGGGGATAAGCACAAACCAACCTCGCTGCCTGTACTGGGAAGAGGCAACTACTAGAACAGTGAGGATGCTGGAAATCAATTGCCACGTGGAAAAATTTAACCTGTCACACATGCAATAGGGAGTGAGGACAATGGGATGCTCAGGGCTAAAGGATTTGCCCACAGTCATAAAAAGACTCTTTACAGGTCAGATGAAATAACAAATGGCTATGAAAGGGAGTGGGTAGGTGCAAAACAGTGGTGTGTGCATTTCCATTCCTTATTACTAACATTTTCACTTTTATGGAAATGCCAATACCCAGTTTTAAATCATTATAAAGCGTGGTAATACACTTTTCTAAAGTGTCATAAGGGCTTTCATTTTGGATTAATTAAAGAAAAAACTAGTTCCAAAGTGTTACATTCACATATGGGAAGATTGGGAAGTAACAAATGATAAGTGTTAAAACCTCAAAAGAGTTGGAAACTACATCCTCTCATTATAAAAAGCTTGATATTTTAAAGCTTAATTCTCTACTTTTTAGGGGACCGAGCACTGGAATAAGGGTCAAGTGACATGGAATATGTTCCTGCTTGGTCACTAAAGACTGTATCCAAGAGCAAAAGTTCTTTGAGTCTCATCTGCCTACTTTATAAGATGGGAGGTTAAACCCTCAATGGTGTCTCCAATGTTCTTCAAGTCAAAAATCTCTGATTCTCTCATCTTTGTACCTTCCCAACAGAACCTATCTTTGATTTCCAACTTTATTCCCACCATTGTGTAAAGCCAGCAATACAATGTGGTAGTATGAAAGAAGTTAATGAAAAAAATAGAATGAGGACATACAGTTAAATCTTTCCTTCCTTCTTCCCTCCCTTCATTCCTTTCTCCCTTCTTTCCTTCCCTGCTTGCACATTGCCAGGTACCAAAGATGGAAGAATGAGCAAGAAAGACAAGACCTCGTTGAATTTTATTCAAGCAAACATTCCTAGATAATGAATATTCTCTATACGTTCTCTGCCTATCCAAATTCTACCTACTTTTAAGGTTTAATTCCAACTTCACCTTCTCCAGGAAATCTTACGACCACAGTCCAGAAACACCTCTTTATCTCTTGTACCACTCATTTGGTAACTGCCCTTAATAATTCCACATATGACAGAGTATAATTGTCAACCAGGGCTGTCATATAAGATTGCACCAATTGCTCCCTGCACAAGGGGACTTGGCTGAAAAAATTAGGGCTAAAATCCAGCCTGTACTTATCTTGCCAAGATCTGCTCCCTTGGTGTGGTGTCCACCCTGAGTGGGCATCTTTTTCTCATTTTCACAAAATTTCTTTTGTGAGAACAGAACCCTTTAAAAAAAATTCAAGATCTACTGTGTGTCTTTGTAAAGCAGAATAAACTCCTAGCAGAATGGTATCTGCCTCTCCTTCCCACTCAAACTGTCCATGCTGCCCTTGCCTCAAGACCTCAATAGCCACTCACAAATCCAGGAAATCCTACCACCACCATTATAGTCAGCAATACTCCATACTCTAGAAGACTCCAGAATCCATTTCCAAACTTAACAATTGCCCCAGCTGTCTGCCAGGAGAAGTGGGGAGAAAATAATGACACCAGAAAACAGCCCTGCACAAATGAGTCAGCTAGGTTCAATGGCACATCCTAGTGAGTACAGTTTACTAAGATGCTGGCATCTGACATCCCAAGTCTTCAATTTTCCAAAGACTTTTAAAATTTTTATTTTTGCATAATTACAGAGTCACAGGAGGTTGCTAAAGAATATACTGAGTCCTATGCAAGTGTCTCCCAACTCTCCGCATCCCATGCCAATGTCCCACACAACCACAGTACAATATAAAAATCAAAACATTGATATTGGCACAATCCGTAGAGCTTATTCAGATTTCACCAGATGTATATGATTTCATTTATGTGTGTGTATTTGTGAGTGTGGTTGTATGTGTAGAGATCTGTGCAATTTTGTCACATGTATAGCCTTGTGAAACAGCCACCACAGTCAAGATATTCAATTGCACCGTAGCCGCAGAGCTTTCCCTGTGGCAACCTCCCTTTGAGTTCCCCTCATCATCCTTAACCCCTAGCAACCACGAATGCCTGCTCTATCTCTACAATTTTGTTATTTCAAGATCATACGTATTGCATAATGGAATCATGCAATATGTATCCTTTTAAAAATAAAGTCTATTTTTAGAAAAGTTTTAGATTTAGAAAAAGTTATGAAGATAGTACAGAGAGTTCCCATGAACCCTGCACCTAGTTTCCCTTAGTATTAACTTCATACAATAGTATGGTACATTTGTTTGTTACAATTAATGAAACAATATCATTACATCATTATTAATAATGTCCACACTATATTCAGATGGCCTTAGTTTTTAGCCAATGTCCTTTTTTAGTTTCCACCCAGGATACCATATTTTATTTAATCCTCATGCCTCCTTAGGCTTCTCTCGGCTATATCAGTTTTTCAGACTTTCCATATTTGTGATGTCTTTGACAGTTTTGAGGAACACTGGTCAGATATTTTGTTGAATATCCCACCATTGGGTTTGCCTGATGATTTTCTCGTGATTAGAATGGGGTCATATGCTTTGAGGAGGAAGACCACAAAGGTGTGATTGTCCTCACTTCCTATCAGGGGTACCTACTATCAATATGATGCATCATTGTTGATGTTAACCTTGATCACCTGGCTGAGGTAGTATCTGCTCAGTTTATCCACTGTAAAGTTGCTCTTCTTTTCTCTTTTTTCTTTTTTTTAAGAGATGGGGTATTACTCTGTTGCCCAGGGTAGAGGACAGCGGTGCAATCATAGCTCACTGCAGCCTCAAACTCCTGTGCTCAAGTGATGCTTCTGCCTCAGCCTCCCAAGTAGCTGGGATTACTGGTGTGCACCAACACACCTGGCTAAATTTTTTTAGTTTTTGTAGAAACAAGAGCTGGCTGTTCTACAACAGGAGCCCAGAATGGTCTTGAATTTCTGGCCTCAAGCAATCCTCCCACTTTGGCCTCCCAAATCACTGAGACTACAGGTATGTGCCACTGCACCCGGCCCTCTCCATTTTGAAACTGTATTCTTTGGAAGGAAGTCACTTTATGGAGCCCACACTTAAGAAATGTGGAGTTATGCACCACCTCCTCAAGGTCTGCATTTATACATAAATTATTTGGAATTCTTATGCACAGGAGATTTGGGTTTTTAACACTTTTGATTTTGAAATAATTTTAGACTTACAGAGAAGATGCAAAAACAGTACAGAATTCTATTTAATGCCTCACCCAGCTTCCTCTGATGTTAACATCTTATATAACCATAGTACAATGATTAAAACTAAGAAATTAACTGCGGTACAATACTATTAGCCTCACTGCAGACTGCATTTCACCAGTTTTTCCAATTATGCCATTTTGAAAACATTTGGAGAAATATTAAGTTGCAGTAAAATACACATAACATAAAATTTATCATCTTAACCATTTTAGTGTATAGTTCAGTAGTGTTAATTATATTCACTGGAGATTGTGTAACCAATCTCCAGAACTTTTTCATCTTGCAAAACTGAAACTCTATACCCATGAAACAACTCCCCATTTCCCCATCTCCCCAGCCCCTGGAAACCACAATTTTCTCCTTCTGTCTCCATGAGTTTGACTACTCTGGATACCTCAGATAAGTAGAATCATATAGTATTTTTCCTTTAGGAGGCTTGTCTCTTATCCTTCATTTATTCATTTACTTGATGATTTATTTATATTGGTATAGACTCGTGGACACCTGTTTTATATTTTGGGTTATATTCCAACACTATTTTGTTGCTCAACTTAGTAGAGCTATGGCCATTGAAAGCTTTTTCTGTGGATTCCTCTGTCCCTTTGACATACTCCCATCATTATGGTGGGGTTTTTAGTTTTATTTGTTTTGTTTTACTTTCTCATACCAAAGGAGCATCATTTTGTGTGTATGCTGGGACAGTCCTAGAATTAGTCATTTCTCTAAGAGCTCTGATTCTTTTTATGGGAGAAGGGTGTTAGAAACCAAGTTCTGAGTGCCAGGTATTCTTGTTGCTACTAGGGTATTATTGCTTCTAGGACCTCTCAGCTGACACAGCAAGGAAATACAGGTGTGTATACTACCTCATGTATATTCACCACAAATCTATGAATATTTCTATATGTATTCATTTCTATATGTATTCATTTAGACTCATGTTATAAACATGAGTCTAAACTGCTACCTCTAACTCTAGTCTATTACCCCATGGATCATTCTAGCCTCCTCCGTTTGCTTAGCTATACTCTCCCACTTGATAATGAAAAACGCAAATCTTACCATCTGCCATTTATTTACTTAAGTAAGTATTTAATTCCAGTATAGCAGTATCAGAACAGTTGACACATATCTATCCTTTTCTTACTTAGCATAATTTCTTGAGGTTCCCCCAAGTTGTTGTGGGCACCCATAGTTGGTTTCTTTTTATTATTGAGTAGTATTCCATACCATGGCCATACCAGGGTTTATTTGACTCTTCATTCATTCAAGGACATTTGGGCAGTATTGATTTTGGAGCTCTTTTAAATAAAGCTCCTATGAACATTCATATACAAGGACTTATGGGAAAATAAAATTTATTTCCTTGGAAAATTTCCCCTAACTGTAATTTCTGGGCTATATGTTAAGTCCATTTTTAGTTTTGAAGGGAACTGCCAAACTATTCTCCAGAGTAGTTATACCATCTTACATTCCTACCAGCAATGTATGAATGATCCAACTTCTCTGTATCCTCATCAGTATTTGATGTTAATACTATTATTTATCTTAATCATTCTGATAGATATGTAGCTGCCTTAGTCCATTCAGGTGGCTATTACAAAATAGCACAAACTGGATGATTCATAAATAACATTCATTTCTCACAGTTCTCGGGCCTGGTAAGTCCAAGATCAAGACACTAGCTGATTCATTGTCTGGTAAAGGCCTCACTTTCTGGTTCATGGATGGCGCCTTCTTGCTGTATCCTCATGTGGTGGAAGGGGGAAATAGGCCTCCTTTATAAGAACACTCATTCTATTCATAAGACCTCCAACCTTATGACCTAATCTCTTCCCAAAAGGCCCCACCTCCTAACGCCATCATCTTGGGGGTTAGGATTTTTACATGTAAATTTACAGGGGAAACACAACCATTTGGACCATAGTAGTAGTAATAACTCATGTAGTTTAAATTTGCATTTCTATAATGGCCAATGATGATGAAGAAGTTATCATGCAGTTTTTTTCTTTAATTGTTTTGTTTTTTGCCATTAGCACAACCTCTACAGTGAAATGTTTTGGCATATATTTCACTCATTTTCTGATAGGATTGTTTGATTTTGAAATACTGCTTTTGATAATTTTTTATATGTGCTAAATATAAAGCTTTTGTTGTACATGTGACTTGCAAATTTTTTTTCAGTCTGTAATTTGTCTTTCCATTTACATTTTAAGTCAAAAAGTACCCCTGAAACGGTGATGTTACTCACATTTTAGTGTGAGAGACAGAACAGGGTTATCACGATGAAGTGAATTGTTTTTGAAATACACACCTATAAAGGGCATAGCTGGGACTAGAACTCAGTACATTCATAGTCAAATACTTTTCTACAATGCAAAGTAATCTTGGTAACATCTCATATGGTCATTCGTTTCCTTTTCGTGATGCCAAAGAGCTTTTCAATTAATAACAGACTGTGATTTTGGAAGGAACCTTAGAAAGCTTATAGCTGAAGTCCCTCAGTTTATAATGGAAAAAACTGAAGCACAAGGACATAAAGTGAACCTGCACTACTCACATGGCTTATCAATTATCAGTGGCTCCCAGGCTGGAGTCTGAGGCCTGGACTCCCCCACCTGATTCTTTCCCTACTCTACCACATTTCTCAGTATTTCCCAAATCCCACAGTGTCCAGCATGCCCATGTCCTAAGAGGTTAGGGAAGGAAAACAATAATGAGCTAGGAGGTCAGAAAGGAGCTCTTTACCTTGGAGAGGGTGAAGGAAAGTGAAGAAGTGCAGCAGAAAGCAAATGGCACCAAAAGAAGTGATATGGGCATGTGGTCACCAAGGAGAATCTTAGAGATTTCTTCAGTAAGAATGCAAGGGGACTGCCAATGCCTTGTGAATGTCATCACTGTACCCCAAGACAGATTTGTTATTTATTTCCCTGAAATATCTGTGACAATCATAATAGAGCCTGTATTTTCAGGCCTAATAGTTGTCTATCACCTTGACTCAAACTTCTAAAATATACTTATTCCTCAGTTCAGCAATTTATGCCCATACTTCCATACTTTCCGTTGTACCCTTTATCACCACCACCATCTCTCTCTCACCTTCCCACACACATCCAGGCAAACACACATCTAGATCCAGGCTGAGGTAGAGTAGGGATGACACAAAGCTAGGGAAAAGGCTTTGCTTCTCATTCTGCCAGAGCCAAAGCCTTTGGCTTAGGAAGCTATAAGGTTCTGTCCACGGGGACCAGGGAAATGTGCAAGTTTAGAAATAATCACGAAGCCCTCAAGGGCTCTCTGAACTCTCTGCATCTTTGGGGACATATTTTATTTTAAAATCCTTACATTGTAAAGTAAAATATCAATGTACAAACCATACAAAATGTGGTTTTATGAATTATAAGGTAAACCTTTAATAAGCACCGCTCAAGTCAAGAAATAGAACGTATCAAACTACCCCAGAAGCCCCTCCATGTACCTCATCGTATCCCAGCCCAGCCCTCACTTCAAAGGTAGGCTCTCTCGTTACTTGCTTTCATGTGTTTTTTATGATTATGGTTTTATCATCCAAGTGAATTCCTGGACATCAATGGTTAGTCTTGCTCACTTTTAAAATGTGTTATGTCTTTTAAGTCTCTGAATCTACATCTCCCCCACATTCCTTACTTTTCCTGATATGTACCTGTTGAAGAACATAGACTATTTGACCTGTAGGGTTGCCCCAGTGTAGATACTGCTGAATGCATACTCAAGATGCAGTTCAATATGCTCCCTCCTCTGTCCTCAGAATTCCTTGAAAATTGCCTGGATCTAGAGATAGAATCAAACGCAGGTTTGATCCCTTTAGCACGATTATAGGTGGCATTGTGTTCTTACATCAAGTAGCACATATGTCTGGTTCTTTCTCTGTGACGTTCACAGCCATTGATGTTTTAATGCCTAGGTATATTAATTTATGAGAGATTGCAAAGTGATGATGTTTTAACATTATTATGTTTTCATTAATTGGTATGCTTTTATAAAGAGATGCTTCCCCTTGTCAACTCTTTGATTACCTCTTGGTACAACTCACAGGAAGAGCAGGATAAATATTTGATTCTTTCTTTAATTTTCAAGATTATGTATTCCCTATGGTCCTCCAAAGATGACCAACTAGACTTTTCATTTTAATCTCATCTTGAACTCATGGACTTAGCCATGTTTGCAGGGTTTCAATCATTGTAATTACTGTCATTATTGAAGCTTAAATTCGTCCATGTGTGGCACATTGGAGTCTATTCAAGTTGGTTCCTAAGTCGTTTTTCCATAATCCCAGCTGTTTTTTATAATCTGGTAAGCTTTGGTGGCTTCTTGGATATATGATGTTACAAGACGCTCTAAGCTCATCTTATGATTTTTCTGTTAGACCTGAAATGAGCCATCTTTTCAAGAATACTTATTTCATTTTTTAACTGGGAAATGGTATTTCAAGACCACAATTTGGACCCTAGGAATGGATGGATAGATAGATAGATAGATGATAGATAGATAGATAGATACATAGATACATAGAAATATAATCTGAAATAAATTTGAATTGTAAATATCAGTATGAATGTGTGTATGTGTATATTCATACTGATATTTCTAATTCAAATTTATTTTAAATTTTTGTACTGGAATTGTAAAAGTTTTAACTAAAACTTACATCTGTATCTTCTAAAAGAATCAAAAGAAAAACATATTATTTTTGGTTCATTTACTCCACATCATATACACAAGATATAAACAACCGTAATTTAAAAACAACCATAAAAAGTGAAACAGCCATAATACAATTATCAATATGATTACTAAAAACATAGAAAAATAGCATATGTTTTCCGCCTTTTCCCATTTTTATAGTTGTTCTGTATCTACATTTTCAGAACATAATGAGCATATCTATCTGCTCCCTTTCAACACACATTTCATCTTAGTTCTAAAAGTAACTATTTAGTGCTCACAACCAGACTTATGTCAATGCTTCAAGTCATGTTGGTTGCCTGAAACTCATGCTCAAGCAAATCCCTAAGAAAACGCTCATGGGAATAAAGCTTCCTGAGTTCTTGCATGTTAATAAGAGTTGTACCCTTTATACTTGAAAGTCCATTGGCTGAATATAAAATCCTTGGCACACAACTTCTTTCCTTAAGTATTTTAAATAGGTTCCTCCATTCTCATTTGGCATGAAATGCTGCTTTTGAAAAACCTAATTATAATCTAATTTTCTTTCCCTTATGTCACTTGTTCTTTCTGTTTAGATACACAAAGTATATTTTCTTTTTTCTTAAAATCCAATAGTTTTACTAGAAAATATTTTGGTTTGGTTAATGGTCTCTTTAGATAACTAATTCGATATTTGTTAAGGAACATTTTCCTGAATCATGTATTTTAGTATTTATTCCCTTTTCTTGTGTTGGTTTTCTTCTTCAGGGATTTCTGTTACCTTCAGGGATCTTCTTCTTGTGGCTTCAGTTTTAGTCACTGTTAAGAATCTTAAGTTCTTTTCACCCTTTCCCCCACATTTGTTTTTAATTTTAAAACTTCTCCTCCATTCAACCTTCTATTTCTCTTCAGGTATTTTCTGTTGAGTTTATTCACTCTTGTATTCCTACTGGTTTCATCTTCATCTTTGACATTATATTTTTATATACAGTTGACCCTTGAACAGCATGAACTTGAACTGTGCCAGTTTACTTATATGCAGATGTTTTTCAATAAGTATATTGGAAACTTTTTTGGAGATTTGTGACAATTTGCAAAAACTGACAGGTGAACCAAGTAGCCTAGAGATATCAAAAAAGACAAAAATATATATTATGAATGCATAAAACATATGCAGATACTAGTCTATTTTATCACTTGCTATCATAAAATATACACGAATCCATTATAAGAAGTTAAAACTCATCAAATCTTATGCACACTTATAGACCATACACAACACTATTCACAGTCAAGGGAAATATAAACAAATGTAAAGATGCAGCATTAAATCACAACTGCATAAAATTGACTATAGTACAGGATAGCCTACTATAATAATTTCATAGCCACCTCCTATTGCTATTGTAGTGAGCCCAAGTTTTGCAAGTATCCACTTAAAATGTCGTATGACACTAATCATCACCGTATGAACAGTTCATCGCTCCAGTAAATTGCATATCGCAGTAAAAAGTTATCTCTCACAGCTCTACTCCTCAGGATCCTCAACGTGAAGATGATGAAGATAAAGGACTTTATGATGATTCACTTCCACTCAGTGAATAGTAAATAGATTTTTTCTTTCCTACAATTTTCTTAGTAACATTTTTTCTCTAACTTTATCATAAGAATACAGTATATAATACGTATGACATACAAAATATGTGTTAATTGTTTATATTATTGGTAAGGCTTCCAGCCAACAGTAGGCTATTACTAGTTAAGTTGAAGGGGGAGTCAAAAGTTATACACAGATTTTTGACCGTTAGGCTCTCGGCACCCCAACCCCGATGTTGTTCAAGGGCCAACTGCATTTTCAATTTCTCCTGTCTTCTGTCACTTTATGTCTGAGTTTTCCTAATTATAAATTATGCTATTATTTCATGTCTCTTATTATTTTCATATATCTTTTGCCTCATTTTGAAACAGTGAATTAGAATTTTGATTTGTTTTGTGGGCATAAGTTATTGATATGTTTTTAATTCTGTCTCTTTTTCTCTTTTCCTTTTAATAACTTTTATAGGATTTAGAAGTTGATACTTTTCTGTTTCTAATTTTTATTTGAAATTAGTTTTCCTAAACTTTTAGAAAGAGACAGTGTCCAAGATAGTTTTTCTAATTTTGCAGCACTCCATCTTCTGTCGTTTCCCTGTGGTGTGAAAAATGTTGGTTTGCTTTCTAGGATTTCTTGGCTCTGTTTCCCTCACCCACATTTATCTGAACCTTCTCTTTCCATCCTTTCTATGGTTCCTAACTTCTCTTATGTCATTTTAAATGACATGAGGATTTGACTATTAAGCGTATTCTCAAGGCTTGACCATGTGCTACTTGCTGGTAGATGTTAAGACGGCCTAGAGCCCATCTCTGATCACAAGTTAAGGGTCTTTCCAAGTTTAATTGTAGATATGCCACACAAAATAAATGGGCCAGACTGCCCACATTTGCAGAGTTAAGGAGAGAAAAATAATATATCTAGATGTAGATCGGAACTGAGTTTGACCTTAAAGAGTAGATATGGACTGCCTGAAAAAGTAAAGAATGTAGGCAGACAGGTCTACAGATGGCCCTGGCCAATCCAGCTCACCTTCCTCCAGCTCTTATTTCTCAGAATAACTGTAGAACGTTCTAAGAATGTGACATCCTGAAATAAAGAGGAAGTGTCCAGGGCAACACAGTCTCTGCCCTTATCCCTCGTAAAACAGGATGCTCTGCAACACTTGGGCTCAGCAAACCAAGAGACACCCGGGGTATAAAACCCAAGAGCAGAGTGCTTTCTGGGGCCCTCAGCTGCAGTGAAACATAGAGCATGTGCAGACGGAACTCCATTCGCCTGGGGCAACTTGCCAGAGCCTTGAGTCTGGCTCCCCAGGGATCCTAGGCTTCTATTTGTTCTTATCTGTGAGTGAAAAGTTTGTTTTGCTTCACGTGTGGTGTGCCTGTTCTGTCTCACTGAGCTTGAGAACATTTGCAAAGGTGAGGCATTCCCTGGCATGTGCCAAAAATGCAGGGAAGTGGGTGGGGTGGGGGATGAAAATACAAGCAAATATGTGGTTAAGATTTATGCACAGGAGCGGACATGGTGGCTCATGCCTGTAATCCTAGCACCTTGGGAGGTTGAGGCGGGCAGATCACTTGAGGCCAGGAGTTCGAGACCAGCCTGGCCAACACGGTGAAACCTCATCTCTATTAAAAACCCAGAAATTAGCCGGGTGTGGTGGCAGGTGCCTGTAATCCCAGCTACATGGGAGGCTAAGGTGCGAGAATCTCTTGAACCCAGGAGGTAGAGGTTGTGATGAGCCAAGATGGAACCACTCACTGCATTACCCCAGCCTGGGTGACAGAGACTCTTTCTCGAAAAAAAAAAAAAAATAAGGAGTCATCCACACAGAATTATGGAACAGAGAGGAGACACGATTGGCTAGTAAGGTAAAGTGCCACAGAAGGAAGAAGGAGAGGGGTCAATGGGGAATGTAAGTGAATAAATAGAAGGGGATCATAATGTTAAAAAGAAAGAAAATTGGGCTGAAATTGCTTAGCATTTATGATACATTTTAAAAACAATAAACCAGGAGTCAAAATTCTAGAGAGATTGGTTTGTGGTTTATGGGCCAAGTCTTCTATTTTGATTATGTGCTCCGTTTTATACCTAATACCTTGCACATACAATGCTCTGAAATTTGCTGATTCTACACAACAGGAAATTACTGTAGGTATACTCCAAAAAAAAAAAAAAAAGGTATTTGTGAACCAATATAAATACACTGATCATAAAACAGGTGCTGGCCCTCAAGGAAAATATAGCCAATGATGTCTAAGACAGTTGAGATAAAAAATTCACAAATCAGCGTGGCTGTGAATGACCATTAGTATGGCTTAACGTAAAAAAAAAGTACACCTTTTAAACATATGTTTAAGAAATGTTATTTTCAAGAATCACTAAATATGTGAAGCAAGCAAAGAGCAAATGAGTTTAAACTCAGATAGAAGTAGATGTCAGCACTTAATAAATGATATTTTTTCCCCTCTTTCTCTCCTTCTCTCTTTTTCCGACATGAATGTGATACTGTTCCTACCAGACCAGAGGCTGATAAACATCGGCCCCTGGGCCAAATCCAGCCTGCTATCTATTTTGTGTGGCCCACAAGCCAATGGTTTTTATATTTTCATATGGTTGGGGAAAAAAAATCAGAAGAATAATAATATTTTTATGTCACATAAGAGTTACATGAAATTCAAATTTCAGTGTCCATCAGTAAAGCTTTATTTGAACATGGGCTTACTTATTCATTTACATATTATCTGCAGCTGCATTTGTGACACGACAGACTTGAATAGTTGCACAAGAGATCGTATAGCCCGGAAAGCCTGAAATATTTACTATCTGGCCCTTTGCACAAAAAGGGTGCTGACCTGTAGACTAACACAAATCATGGGACCCTAGAAAGTTGAAACACAGATTGTATTAACGTAATTCAGCTCATTATGAAATTTGCCTTGCAGCATTTTACTCAGCTCCTGAGAGGAAACAATATAACCTTCCAACTCAGTCACTTTTCTTCCAAGCCAGGACACCATTCTTCGGCATCCCTCAATCATGCAGGCTTCTCGTTCCTTGCATAAGCTGGTATTTATTTAGACTGGTCTCACTAACCCCTTAATGTTTCAATTGTGTCCAGGCTTCCAGTCCGGTGAAAGCCTCCTGGCCTCTAGAATCCCACCCTAACCTGTGTTCTGCCAGATGGAAGCAGTTGCCCTTCTGCCCTGCTGGAGCATTTAGGCTGCGAGGTCAGATCATCTAGCCCTGATTAATAATGAACTGTTTCTCATTGCTGTCAGCTGTGTTGAGTGTCTGCTGAAGTCTGAGGGGAGCGCCTCCAAGGAAAGAGCCTCTCCTGAGCACTTTTTTCTGTCCCTCCTACCTAGGGCCACCACGCGCATTAGTACATGATCAACATGCATTTGTTGATTGATTCGTTGATGGACTGATGGAGCAGCTGGGCTAGTGGAGGAGCAGCCTGGGGTAAAGGAGGAGCGATCAGAAAGGCCTTTATGTGGGCTGTGCCTCAGAAAGTGTCTATTAGTTTTGTGCTCTTTCTCCTTCATGCCGCTTCTGGGTTCACTGGATTTGAATGGCGTTTGAGAAGGGGAGAAGGTGGCGCAAGTGAACCAAAGCAACTTAACTCCATCTGCCTTCGATTCCAAGGCTGAGAAAACATTTCCAGAAGGCCTGGTGCATAAGAACGTGATGTGGTGACAGGACGTTTTGTCTTCCTCTTGTTACACAAGCAAGCGCGCTGAGTCTCGGCAGGCTCATAAATCCTGAGGGCCTTTTCCAGCCACCCCGTTCGGGTCGCCTACCCCTATTCCAGGAAAGGGACGCTTTGAAACCCTCATCACAAGAGAACATTGTGTTTCTGAACATCCGGCGCCACTGGGGTTTGACTTCTCCCAGCGCAGGTAGGATGGGCCAGCCAGTGAGGTCAGATGTGCTTTATGCTTCCAAAGCTCTTGCCTTTCAGAATTTTGGAAGAAAATACAAGCTGCCCAACACTGCACAGTGCTATGTTTGAGTGAACTGAAATATGTATTATAAATTCATGGCTTGAATTTTCCAGAAGGAGACCCAGAGGTGTGTGGCCCAGGGATTAACACAGAGTGGCTGCTTGCAGAGTGGAGCTGGGATGAAACCAGGGCCCAGGGAGGGGGCCAGGTCAGACCTGAGGAATTTGTAGCAAGTCACTGGCAAGTGACTCCCCAGCCAGCCCACTTTGAAGGCTCTCCCGTAACTACCAGAGGAAGGAAAGTCTGGGGCCCGGCATAGAGGAAGAGGGAAGGAAGAGGAAAGAGAGAAGTGGGGACACTCGTAAGCCAGACACCTAGCCCAGGCCCCTTCACACGCTCCCACACCCACAGCAATGATATCTTGGTACTGCCCCCTTTTCTGCTTCTTTTCTCATCAATATTTGTGGTGTTTCTGGCCACACATCGAGTATTTGATGTTTGGCGACACATTTTTAAAGCACACACAAAAAACACATTATGCCAGCAAGGTACCGAGTTCTGGTTTGGCGAAGCACTTAAAACACACACACACACAAACATTGTGCCAGCAAGGTGCTGAACTGCAGGTTCTCTGGTGTGAGACCTTAGGCAAGAATTATGTTCAGTTCCTTCTTCTGTAAAATGAGAGACCATAGTATCTACCTCCTGGTGCTACCTTGAGAGTTAAGTCAGACACTGTCTGTGAAAGTACTTTATTCACCGCTATTCAAGCAGAAAACATGACTAAGAAGCCTGGGGTACTACGTATGTGGCTACAGATACACCTACTATGACTATGGCCACTAGCCCTGCAAATATTACCAGATATGCCAATCAAAGGGACGGACGACAAGGTGAAGAATCTGGAAACCACATCATATCTCAGAGGAATGGCTGAATAACCCAGCTGGTACTGGACTGTAGAAACATCTCAGTGGGAAAATAACTATCTTCAAGGATGCAAAGGTTTGTCATGTGGAGTAGCAGGTGGCTTTGTCCCGAGTGCCTCCAATAAAAACTCAAGACCACAGATCAGGATTAGAATTAGAATTGTTCACTGGAAAGTAAACAAAAACTATTTTATTACAGGACAAGGAGAACTTGCTCTTAATATAATTGTCAAACAGTGCAAAATACCATCATAGGACACAGTGAAGACATTGTCTTAGGAAATGCCAAAGGAGAGAGATGAACATCTATACAGACAGCCTTCAGTCATTCAGTCATTGATTTACTTCTATAACAATGTCTATTGATGGCCTTCTGAATCTCAGGCAGTGCTTTGTAAGTACTGAGAACACCACAGTGAACAAAACCGATTCTTGCACTCACAGATGGTCCATTACATAGGGCCCTGGATGGGAGGGCGATGCTGCATCACTATAGCCATTTTTTTTTAATCACTTCTATCATTTCTCTTTTAGAACACTACAGTTTCACAGGTATATGATTAAATGGGAAGAAGGGAACAATTGACTCATATCCTGTTTTTTTTTTTTTTTTTTTGGCCTTGTACATTGATTCTCCCTCCAACCTGGCAGAGAATGGCCCTGGCAGTATGGAATGAGTAGTGAAACAATCCTCCAATTCCCAAGGAACCCCTTCTTCTTACTCAGTGGCTCTCCCTTGGTGAAAATGGCTTGCCCTCCCCCAGTGAGTTTCAGGTAATGGCTATTCTGAGAGCTGGACTTCCAGAACAGCCCTCCAAGGAGAGTCCCTGAAAGACAAAGAGCCCTAAGCCCCCAAGACATCTAGGAAGCTCCTGCAAGGGGAACAGCAGGGTTCCTGCACACAGGCACAGGTGACTGCAAACAGGATGATGTAACCCTACTCTGTCTAAAATACATCTTCTCTTGCCCTGAAGATAGTCTGCAATTCTCCCAGGCAACGTCTCTTAAAATGCAAACATTCCTGACAGGAGTCCTCCTTATTGCTCAAATCCAAGCTCGGTAATTCCTGAAGGTTCACCCTCCTAAAACTTCACCTGGCTCTTTCTCCTCCCCTGCACCACAACTGCCTTGCCTCCTCTTGCCCAATGTGTTCTAACAACCTCTCGCCAGTCCTCTTACCTCCTACTAAAACTCATGCCTGTCTGAGCAGCAAATCTTTGTAACACTGGAGCTCCTCAAAAGCCTGCCACTTTCTGACTAACCTTCAGTGGCTCACTGCTGCCGACAGCACAGTCTTCAAGAGGGAGTATACACGCCCCAGGACTCTGGGAAGGAAATACTAGAACTTCTCTGAATATGTTTTCCTAAAAAGTAAGAAAAATTAATCTTTACTGATAGAGCTAACATATAGATCAGGGCAGGTGAGGTCTTTACATGAAAAGGAGGTAGCACATACCAGAAGATGGCCCCCTCCAGGCATCTATTGGCATTAGGAGCCCGAGACATACTGCACTTCAGTGGATTTGAGGTTATACTATTTGAACTATTTAATCCAGCCTCCACACATAAACAACTGGCTTAAACAATTTGCTGCTTCAAAAACTCTTGCTAGTTGAAGAGATGAGGAAACGTATGAGTAAACAACAAGATAAAATAGAATCGTCGTTTCCCCAGGTCTTATCCCACTATATGACCTTCATCTGCTCCAGTACAAAGTAATAACAATAACCTAAACAATAACAATAGCCTAAGTAACAAGAACCTAAAGACATCTGATAAGGAGGATAAAACACGTTTTAAGTCCTTGAGAACTCTGCTCCAAACGCGTGTTTATGTCTACCACGATTAACACTAGAGTACTCCTTCAGATCATATCCTGAGCATATGAACTGCCTTGAAACATAATCTAATAATCATATGATAATTAACAAGACATTTAAAACCTTAGGAGTCACCATTTCATAAAAGAAAAAGATAAATAATAATATGTATCTATTTATATATATATGCATTTGCTTCATTTGCATAAATAAATATTAGAAAGGGTTTATTTATATAAATAGATATTAAAAGCTAATAAAAGTTGTTCACTGTGTGGGCAAAGAGGATGAATGGATGGGGCTGGGGTGAGAGAGACTTCTCATTTCATACCTTCTGAAATCACAGTGACTTTGGAACAATATGACTCTATTAACTATTCAAAACATTAAGTGAAAAAAACAGCTTTGACAACACCATGTCGAACTATGAATCTGTAGCAAAATTTAGTGTCATATAATAATTCAATTATTTGCAAAATGTCACTAAAATTAATAACAATGTATAGAATCCTTGTTTCTATTTTCTTAAAAATATGAATTCAATGGAACATGTATAAAATTTAGAAATACCTAAAGATCGATATATTTGAGATGCCTACTCAAAATTGTTTTACAGACAGTTGTGTGCAGACAAAAATATTTGGTAATGACTGGCCTGGAAGATTAAGTCCAAACTCTCAAGGCTGTTCTTCTAGACACCTTCTTAGCCTCCATTCCTTCCCTTTCCACAGTCTATGCTTCCACCACATTTTGGCCACTGCCCTGCCAGAGATTGAATATACAAATGGACAATGGTCAGACCATATATGAAAAGAGAAAACTTGGCCGGGTACGGTGGCTCACACCTGTAACCCGAGCACTTTGGGAGGCCAAGACAGGTGGATCACCTGAGGTCAGAAGTTTGAGACCAGCCTGGCCAACGTGGTGAAACTCTGCCTCTACTAAAAATACAAAAAAATTAGCCATGCATGGTGGTGAGCACCTGTAATCCCACCTACACGGAAGGCTGAGGCAGGGAGAATTGCTTGAACCCAGGAGGCAGAGATAGCAGTGAGCTGAGACTGGGCCGCTGCACTCCAGCCTGGGCAACAGAGCGAGATGCCATCTCAAAAAAAAAAAAAAGAAAAGAAAAAAGGGAAAACTTTAACCCATGACCAGCAGTAACCTGCCCGGAAACCAACCCCTTGTTGACAACCCAGGAAAAACACACCTAGTGTAAGACTTATGGGAAGCCAGATCACTGTCTCTAGTGACAACTTGGGATGCTAAACAATAACTTCTGTAACAATCAGTCCAAAATGGCCAGGACTCTATTAATAACTGACTTTTCCCTAATTTTTGACCCTTCTTCCAACTTAGGAGCAACCAGTAAAAGCCAAATATGCCCTTCTAACCAACCACATGCCAAATATTCAATGTACCCATCTATTCACCTCTTCATCTGTTTTAATTTTTTCTCCCTTTCTCCTTCCCTCTCTTCATCTTCTCCCTCCCTTCCTATCTTCTTTTGTTCCTCCTTTCCTTCCTTCCTTATTTTTCCCCTTCCTTCCCTTCTTCCTTTCTTCCTTTCTCCATATTTCTTTGTTTCTTCCTTCTTTTCTATTAGGACTACAAGAAGAAAGAGAACAGCCCCATTGAGAAGAGAAGCAGGAATCTAACATTAGGAGATCATTTCCTCAAGCGCACAAAGCTCAGTTCCTAAATGAAACCCTGAACTTCAGGGGCCACCAATAGGTGGGATGATGGCCTGAGATAAGCAGAGAGTGTGGAGTTTGCAATTTTACAAAAGAGCTAAATATAATATTAATTGATGGAAGCAGTTAGATCAAAATAAATTATTTGCTAGGCAGTTTCAAAATCAGAAAATGCTTAAAATGCAAACCACAAAATGAAGACAACCTCAAAGGTTAATGAAAACCTGCAACAATAGACAAAGGAAATGAAGAATTGCAATAGAGCCTCCTCCCAGATCTATTAAGCAGTCATACCAACATCCTTCCAAATGGGAAATGCTATCCAGCTCCATTTATTCTGCCTTGGGACTGCTGAAATAAGGACAAGATGTTAAGATACAATGCCTCAGTGGCTTCTCTCTCCACCAGACCAAGAATAAAGACGCTAGTCCCTTCAAACATTGCTGAGACAGCACTGGCTTATGCAGCATTGCCTAGTAGGTGTCCCGTGAGAATTTGCAGAATGAATTAAGAGTCCATGGGTCTAGCCAGTTAAAAAGGGCAGGGAAGAACTAGGGAGGATAGAGGTAAAGAAACTGTGTGGTAGGTCTAATGCAGAGCCAAAAATACTTGTACAGGGAAGGAACTCAAAGTCAAAAAGTCTAAACTCATAGGAGTCACTATAAAAGTTAACAGGTAGATACAGGGAGGCTGAAAAAGTAAAATTGGGTAATAGGTTCTGGGTTGACAGAAGGGAATTTAGTGCTATGGAGAGTACAAATTCAAGATCCAGAAATTTAGGAGTATGCTCAAGTCTGAAAAATAGAAGAATATTCAGCCGTGGGAACAGGACTGGAGACAAGTAGACATGGGCCATGGGGCACATAGAGGGGTGAGTTGCCTCCAGATCTGTAGGATTTATATTTCATAGAATCTGGCCCTATTTTTGTCAGAATGTGTTCTTAAAACAGTACTATGTATTGTAGTCTGGCAATGAATGCCTGAAAATCAAGAATTCTGGCTTTATGCTAATGTCCTGTTCTGTACCCTTAGAGATGCCACTGAACTCCACTAACTACAGAAACAGAAAAAAACTAGTTCCAGAAAGATGAAATAGCCAGGCATAGGCAGGAGAGAAAAGCCACTGTACAGTTGTCAGGAGTTCTGGTTCAGAGCCTGGCTCCATAACCAATTTATGTGTGGCCTTGGACAACCATCTAGACTTTTCTGTTTTAGTTTGCTCACCAAGAAGATAGGGATGAATTGCCTTATAACTTGCTCCTGTGTTTATTGTGGGACCCAAGTGAGATCCTGCAGGTACATGTCCTTTGGAAACATAAAAGCACTATTCAGACATGTCCCTTATAATTATGAGTCAACAGTAGGACAACTAGGTTTGTAACCATTACTTAGGGCACCACCAAGCACTATCCTAAAATTTTTCAATTTCTTTCCAAGGAAAGACTGAATTTTGTTGGGTTGGGTTTGTTTTATTTGCCTCCCTCCAATCTTTAAGTTACACCTGGGAAATTGGTGGTTGGCCTGATCCAGGCCTGCATTCTCCTTTCCTTTGCTTGGCATGGGATTTCAGGTGCTTTGATGTCAGATGCTCTGCTTGGCGACTCCAGCATGGGCAGCATTTTCCTTGTCTCGCAAGCTGTCAGGACAACAGGAAATTTTAGAGTTGGCATGAGAGTATAACCCAGCCACCCTGTACTCTGTTTCCTCCAAGAGATAAGCTTAGTTGACCGTGAAGACAAATGGAGGGTAATTCTGTGGAAAATCGCAGGGAATTGGCCCATTTGGGTGCCATGTAGTTGGGATCTTGTGCTCATTGGGTGAATTGATTTTCAATAAAAACATCACCTCTGTCTGTTCCTTTTTTGCTGACAGTACACAGGAGGTATGCTGAGCCGGGAGAAATCGGTTGCAAAGTTTACCCTGCGGTCTCCCTGACACCCAGTCACATAAACATCCACTGGCAGGAGCAGCCTCTAGTCAGGGAAGCTCAACTGCAGTATGATTATAAGTTAACCAAGAGTCAAAATGGCCAAGAGAACAAAATTGGACCCCCAAGCCCATGAACCTTCCTTTTATGCCTTTGCTCTCTTCTGCCTCTAAACGTTGTTTTCTCCCCTTATGGTTCCTCAAAATTTGCTTTCCTGAGAGTTTGATATTATTAATGAAGCCTTAGAGTGACATGCAAAGCAATGAGCCAAACATTGAATCGAATGACTTGGGTTTAGTCTTTAGTCTTCCACTGTGCACTGGAGTGACTTCATTGCCATCTCTAAGCCCAGCTGCCTCCAGTGTCAGCCAAGCAAGGGATAATATAACCAGAGCTTCTCTCTTATTTCGTGCAAGTGTGAGAGTCAGACGAAACTAACAATGGAAGGACACTTTGAAAAATGGAAAGTTACAGTACTTTTGATATGTTTTCATTAGTAGCAATATTTGTATTAGGAGTTGCCATAGGAGTAGCATTAGTAGTAGCAGTCTTCTTGATATCAGAAAGAACCAACTTCTTGCTAGTCTAACTCTGTATCAACTATTAACCTTATTACCATAATTACTATTTAATATGCATCTCTCATTTTATTTTTTCTATGGCATTCACCTAAGCATAACTAATGTCTGTCTATTCTCTTCCATGTCTCTCCCATCCAAACTTGCTCTTGGGAAAGGATTTGATCTCAGTCAACAAAACAAAAAGGGTAGACGTGGTAGAATAAAAATCCTAAACCTAAAGAGGAAAAAAATGAAAAGGAAAGAAAAAGGGGCAAAGAAAGAGAAGGAAAGCATTCTCTAGGACTTAGAATCTCATGGAGAAAAAAAGAAAGAGTGTTTAAGGTTTTGTTAGGGCCTCCCTCCTCCACTTCTCTAGGCCAGGAACAGTTTGACCAGTGGTCACTTTCTTAGCTGGCTTAGACTTCCTCAATATGGAGAAAGAAAGCGCTTATAAAAGTCCCAAGAGGATTTGAGTAAACGTGATCCTTCAATTCAGGGTAAAATCTTTGTGTTATTTTACACAATTAATTGCTTCCTCAACATTTGCTGTAAGATGCTATTTTAAGAGGTGAGTGAGCCACAGGAAGCACTGAGACTCCCTGTGCTGAATGGATGGACTGTGTCCTGGTGATCAAAATTCATTTCCGAGTTATTTCCTGAAATGGTATTTTGACACCTGGGTCATACGTTAGCTTTATGGAGTTCCTCTGTGACATGCAATGATGATGCAGATGTGTGATAGAACATTATTCACAGAGAGGTAACTTGGAAGTTCATTCCTGCTTGTGAAACTGAATTAAGTATAGGGAAAGGTTTAAGAACTCAGATTTGCTTAAATGCAAAATGGAAAAGATTAGTTTACTTTTTAGTTGGGATGACTTTCTCCTGTGGCATCGTTCCCAATCCAGTTGTCTGTAGCAGAGCCTTCACGAGGCTAAATCATTCATTATAGGGCTCCACATATTAAGGGTAGAAGGATCCTGAGGGATCACCTTTTTCAGACTTCTGCTGCTGAAAAACTGCCATTATTATCCCCAATTTCCTGATAAGCAAACTAAGGCACAATAGTGTAAGCGAGCCAGCCATAATCATGCAACTGACAAAGGCTGGGCGACAGGCTCCAACCCAGAGCTCTATCCCAGGTGGAAAGCAGTGTCTAACTTTTATCCATAAGCATCCTGGACTACTGTTGCAGGGAACAGTGAAATATCCTTTACCCCGGGCTTGAGAAAGGTGTAGAAAAAGGTCAATCAGCTGGTGGGTTTTGTATCATAACTGTTGGTGTTTTCTCCTCCCTCATTGAGCCAGCCTCATGAGTTGGCAAAATAGGAAGCTATCAACAGGGTATGAATACCTTCTCAGCCCGACAGGGCGTCCAACCCCTGAAATACCTTTACCAGGGTCAACACCTTTCTTTCTTCAGTAAGTGCTAGGCCTGGAAATGCAGATCTTCATGTGGTAGCATGCTACCATGATTAAGAGAACAGTTTTCATATTTAGAAACATCCAAGATCAACTGGCTTGTCACCTACTAGCTGTGTACACTACAACAATTATTAAAAACTGTAATCTAGTTTACTTCTTTGTTAAACAGTAGTACATCACCTATCATGTGGGGCTGGTAACTGGTTAAATGAGATTGTGAGATCCTGGTACATCAAGTGAATTCACCAGTTCCATTCTGCCAAGATGGAGAAATTGGGCAGTCTTTGGTTTCCTCTCCCAGATCAACTCTTGAAAAACTGTAGGAGCAAGAGGTTAATATGGATTTCAGGAAATAATAAGAACCACAAGTGAAGAATATCTGGGAGACTAATATGGAGAGATATGTGGTACAGCTGGAGGTAAAATTGAAGAAAAAGGTTCAGTTCAGCACTATTCACAATAGCAAAGCATGGAATCAACCTGATGTCCATCCATGACAGATTGAATAAAGAAAATATGGCACATATACACCATGGAATACTATGTAGCCATAAAAAAAGAACGAGATCATGTCTTTTGCAGGAACATGGATGAAGCTGGAGGCCATTATCCTCAGCAAACTAATGCAGTGACAGAAAACCAAATACTGCATATTCTCACTTATAAGTAGGAGCTAAATAATGAGAACACATGGGCACAAAGAGGGAAACAACAGACACTAAGGCTTACTTGAGGGTAGAGGGTTGGAGGAGGGAGATGATTAGAAAAAATAACTATTGGGTACTAGGCTTAGTACCTGGGTAATAAAATAATCTGTTCAGCAAGCCCTCATGACGTAAGTTTACCTATATAACAAACCTGCACATGTACCCTGAATCTACAATAAATTTTTTTTAAAAAAAATGTTACATTTAGCTCTTGCCTGTTCCAGCAGTAACATTCCTCTGGGACAATCATTGCCTGAATTTTGTACCGTAAGTCTGCAGCAAGAACCCAGACCACCAGGGCAGGTCAAAAGCTTTACTGGGTGAGAAACTGAAAAATAGGTACAAGAGGCCAGGCACGGTGGCTCACACCTGTAATCCCAGCACTTTGGAAGGCGGAGGTGGGCGGATCACCTGAGGTCAGGAGTTCAAGACCAGCCTGGCCAACATGGTGAAATCCCGTCTCTACTAAACATACAAAAAATTAGCCAGCGTGGTGGCAGGCGCCTGTAATCATCCCAGCTACTTGTGGGGCTGAGGCAGGAGAATTGTTTGAACCTGGGAGGCGGAGGTTGCAGTGAGCCGAGATCACACCACTGCACTCTAGCCTCGCCAACAAGAGCAAAACTTTGTCTCAGAAAAAAAAAAAAAAAGGGTATAAGGGTCTGGTTGTCCTCTGGCATGGCATTCATTGCCACCTCAGCTCTCTTCCCCACAGACTGCCAGCTGTTATATTAGTTTTCTATTGCTGCCATAACAAATTACCACAAACTTAGCAATCAGTCCTGTGTGGGGAAAGTCTGGGTACAATGTGGCTCAGTCGGATTCTCTGTTTAGTCTCACAAGGCTGAAATTAAAGTGTCAGAAAGGCTGTGTTTCTAAGGCCCTGGGAATAAATCCGATTCCAAGTTCATTCAGATCATTGGCCAAATCCAGATCCTTGCAATTTGGTGACTGAGGTCCCTGTTTCCTTGGTGGCTGTCATCCAGGGGCCAATCTTTTCTCTTAGAACCTGCCTGCATTTCTTATGCTTTCCATGCGGCCTCTTTCAGTAACAGTGAGTGAAGTTCCTCTCACACTTCAAATTTCAGAAACATCTTTTCTCTGTTGTACCTGTCTGACTTTAACCAGAGAAAGTTCACTGCTTTAAGGACTCATGTGATTAGGTTGTTCTCACTGGGAGAATCCAGGTGCCTCTCCTATTCAAAGGCTCAAAACCTTACGTGCACCTGCGGAGAGTTCCTTTTGCCATGTAACATGACATATTCACAGGATTCCAGGGATTTGAGCGTGGACACCCTTGGGGAACTCACTCTGGCCTGTCACAGCTGGCATGCTTATAGGACTATTTTATCAACACTAAAGACCTGTTTCATCACCTGCTCCTTCCAGTCCTTTCACCTGTAGTCTAGATTCTTCTTCTCCTGCCCTCATCCATCAATTATTTTCTCTTTTGCATATATTTATAAACTCTTTCCCTAGGAATCCTTACTCAAAGACTGTACACATCTACTGGTTTCTCTCCAGCTCTTAAAACCCTCTGTCAGTCCTTATCCCCTCTTACATATGCATTTCTCTTTTTTATACCCTGTTCCAGATAACATTTTTCACTCATCTTTGCCATTCCCTCATCTGCTCACTTCTCTGTCCCCATAAGAAGGCTTTGGCCCCTAGAAATCCAAGGAAACTGCTTGAGCACGTATCATCAATGACTTTCAAGCTTTCTAACCTGAATGTAATCCCCAGGTGTCAAGGGAGAGACCAGGTGGAGGTAATTGAATCATGAGGGCAGTTCCCTCATGCTATTCTCATAATAGTGAGTGAATTCTCACGAGATCTGATGGTTTTATAAAGGGCTCTTCCTTCTTTTCTTGGCACTTCTTCCTGCTACCTTGTGGAGAATGTGTCTTGTCTTCCTCCATGATTGTAAGTTTCCTGAGGCTTCCACAACCATGCTGAACTGTGAGTCAATTAACTCTCTTCCTTTGTAAATTACCCAGTGTCGAGCAGTTCTTTATAGCAGTATAAAAATGGCCTACTACAGAGACCAAGTCCTATCCAGTATACTCTATTTCTTTGGCATCTGTCACATCCTTACATCCTCCATCCCCATTGCTATGTCTTTATAGGAACTACTATTTGTTGAGTCCCTACATATGAGATATTGTGAGATATTGTTAGACCTTTTTTTTTTCTTTTTTTGAGATGGAGTCTTGCTCTGTCACCAGGCTGGAGTACGGTGGTACAATCTCAGCTGACTGCAACCTCTGTCCCCTGGGTTCAAGCGATTCCCCTGCCTCAGCCTCCCAAGTAGCTGGGGTTACAGCTGCATGCCACCACGCCCGGCTAATTTTTTATATTTTAGTAGAGACAGGGTTTCACCATGTTGGCCAGGATGATCTTGATCTCCAGACCTTTTGATCTGCTCCCCGCCCCGGCCTCCCAAAGTGCTGGGATTACAGGCGTGAGCCGCCATGCCTGGCTTTTAGATCCCCTTTTTTTTTTCTTTGAGATGGAGTTTTGCTCTTGTTGCCCAAGCTGGAGTTCAATGACGCCATCTCAACTCACTGTAACCTCCACCTCCCAGGTTCAAGCGATTCTCCTGCCTCAGCCTCCTGAGTAGCTGGAATTACAGGCACCTGCCACCAAGCCCAGCTTTTTTTTTGTATTTTTAGTAGAAACAGGGTTTCACCATGTTAGCCAGGCTGGTCTCGAACTTCTGACCTCAGGTGATCTGCCTGCCTCAGCCTCCCAAAGTGCTTGGGATTACAGGTGTGAGCCACCGTGTCCAGCTAGACCCTCTTTGAAGATTATTTTAGTTTATCTTCACAACAATCTGGGGAGGTAGGCAATATTATTTCTATTTTACAGCTGATAAAATGTAGGCTTAGTTAGGTTAAGTGATTTAGCATGGTTCACATAGTTTCTAAGTAGCATCCCAGGTTCATCTAGTTCTTAAGTCAATGCTCTTTCCAAAGCACTGTTGCAATATGCTGTTTGAGATCTTAGCATCCTTCCTATGGACTCCGATGTTTTCTCTAAACAGTCTTCCTACAGCCCTTCTTGTTCTGTTAATCTCTCCTCAACACATGGAATCAGAGTAATTTGTATAAAACAAAAATTCAAGGATATTACTACTTGGCTTAAAACCTGTCCATGTTACTACCTGGTTTAAAAAAAATCGGTGCCACACTGAGATCATTCTTACCTCTTTAAACCTCATTTTCGTTTGATTTGCTTTTGCCTCCAGCTTATTTTCTTGTCGTACTCCTATCTGCTCCCCATATCAAGCTCCTAGCCACTCCCAAACTTGCCTCCCTATTTCTCACTGCACCCTCCACTTGGGATTCCCTTTTCTAACTTGTATTCTGGAGAACCTCTGTCATTCAAAATTAATCAGCTCAGCTTACTCATTGAAACTATCAACCTCCTAGTAGAAAGCTTTCTAGGTTTTTCCAAGAAAAATGCAATTACATGCTCTTTTTGTGTGTGTGCGTGCACCATGCCCTGTACATTTTTCTGTTGTTGAACTCAACTTTGGTTCACTTATGTTTGTTTACCTTTCTTCTTCCTTCTATTAGAAGTATAAGGTCCAAGAGTCAACGAACACATATTGCTTGTATTTACATTCCTACTGCATGCTTGTCACATGTGAGGATTCAATGATTGTTAAATGCACGAATTCATGAAAGACAGAGACTTGAAGGCAAGACTAAACAGTCTGGATTTTATTCCCTAGATTTAAAAAAAAAAAAAAAAGGAAAAAAAGTCATAAAGTCATTGAACTTTTGGAGAGGTTTTTGGCTTGCTTTTGCACATAAGAGTACCACGTTCAAGGTGGATGTAACTAGCAGCAGTATGCAAGGTGGACTGACATGGGGAGCACTAGATCCTGGGAACACGTTACTAGACCACTTCTATAGAACAATAAACAAATGGAAATGTGGTGGAGAAAGACACTGATAATGACCTCTAAGACACAGCTATTCAACACATGGAAAATGAGAGCATCATAGCAGTTGTGCATTACTATGCTCTTTTGATGTGATGCACCAGCAGGCAGTGAATATGGAATAAACAAAGAATTGTGTCAAGTGTGATTTCACAATGCCTTTGGATGTTGGAAATGGTGGGTGGATTGCAGGCGGGCGGTGGGGGGAGTTTATCATGTCTTTTTATACAAATCATAAATCTCCTTGGCACCAATTGAAAGTAAAGGCAGAAGCCTGAGTGTTTATTTAGATTTTATGGTCCATTTATTGTCTCATATTCCTCCAGTCAAAGATAATTATTTCTTAATTAATCATTTGTAAACAGTCTATATCCTTTGCAGAACTGGCTACTTAAAAGAACATTTATCACAGCAATTGGTCCCACATACCCAACTGCAAATCACTCACTTTCAGCTGATTTTGCAGCAATTGACTCCTGATCATTTTTGTGTTTCTGATGGTTTGGGGAAGGCAGGGGGACAGAGATTGGAGGAGGCCAGAGGAGGGATAACATGCATAATTATCCTTTTTTCTTGTTGATTCTCTTTAGAAAAAAACATACGAGGATAGAAAAAACCCACTGTATATTGAGATATTGGCCATTTGTCTTGGAGTTGCTCAAAAAGTTATTTTATTTCAACCACAAGAAAAAGCTCCATGAAGAGTTCCCCCCAGAACAATGCCACCACCACACTATTCAATTTTCTGGAGTTATATTTATAAATGACCTAAAACTGTAGACGTGGGTTAGTGCCATCTTGGTATGGGTTATATGATCTTGAAAGGAATGTACTGAGTATTTTATCTTCATGGGCTCCCAGTGAAAATGCAATCATAACGTTTTGGTATTGAATCCAGAAATATCTAGTCATTTTGTCTTGTAGTTCTCCAGTCTCTTTAGAAAGTACTAACCAGCTTTCCCTACCTCATGGACAATAGCTGATTGATGAGCAATGCTAAAGATTTAAGTTAGGCTGAAGTCCACGATACAGAGACTAACCACCCAGGTTGTCCAGTTAAGTCAAGAAGACTTTATCTTAGAGAATGTAGTGAACCCAACCCTATGTAACTAAGGTAAGTCTAGAAAGCAGCAGCTTCAGCCATCATGTGGATCCTTCTCTTTGAAAGCAAGCTATCTGATGGATCTTCATATCTCCTCTAGCAATAAGCTCTGTTGCTGGCCCCAAATAACAATAACAAGGATAGCAAGTATTTATGCAGAATTAATTAGGGGCCAAATACTGTTCCAAGTGCTTTCCACATATTAATTTAATCTTATCAACAGTCCCAGGAGGTAGACTTCTATTACTATTCCTATTTTACAGGTGAGGAAACTGAAGTATTGAGAAGGCAATTCGCCCAAGTTTACAAAACTAGTATGTGCAGGTGCTTAATACATGTAAATCAATTGGGATTAAATTGTGAGTTCAAAGATGAACTGAGCCAGTTTTTCTCAGTGTCTGTGTTGCTGCTTATAATGCCTTAGATCCAAGAGGGTGTTCCCTTCCCCTCGTCATATTTCTGAGATAAAAGTTGAAAACAAAGTCATTAACCAGGCCTTCTCTGCTGCCAGAAAACCCACTGGGACAGGTTTCTCAGCCAACTTCATTGTTCCCAGTGGAACCTTCTGTCCATCTCATTCAAATGAAGGCTTTAAGAGATTTTCTTTTCTCCCCTTTTTCTTGACCCCCTCGTTTGTATTTTCCCTGCCCATATCTAACCTGTAAATTTTTCCAAAGAGCAGTGATATGTTCTACTCATCTTTTTTCTAACTCCTTTTTATATAGCAGGCACATAATAAATGCACGTTGAATATCTTAAATATTTATATAGCAGGCACATAAATGCACATTAAAGAAATATATAAATATTTTAAATATTATTTTTAAAGTGGCAAGCTTAATGAATTCCTTGACGGTATTAAATTGCAACAGTTGTACCAAAAATGCTTTGTAAACTGTCCAGTCTAATTCTCCTTGCTTAGAAATGAGGACACTGAAGGCTGGGCATGGTGGCTAATGCCTGTAATCCCAGAACTTTGGGAGGCTGAGGTGGGCAGATCATCAGGTCAGGAGTTCGAGAACAACCTGACCAACATGGTGAAATCCCGTCTCTACTAAAAATACAAAAAAATTAGCCGGGCGTGGTGGTGCGTGCCTATAATCCCAGCTACTCAGGAGGCTGAGGCAGGAGAATTCCTTGAACCTAGGAGGCAGAGGTTGCAGTGAACCAAGATTGTGCCACTGTACTCCAGCCTGGGTGACAGAGCGAGACTCTGTCTCAAAAAACAAACAACAACAACAAAAAACGAGGACACTGAAGTTCACTGGAGGAAACTGATCTATCCAGTGCCCAGTTGGTTGATTTGCAGGAACCTGAAAATAAGGCTACTATGAAATCCTCTTCCTTCTTCCACTTTCTTGCTTCCTTCCTCTTCTTTCCTATGACCCTGTCTGTGCATGACAACATGGGAAGGGTTCCACCTATATATTCAGACCTAATAAAAACCTTGTAAACAGGATATTTTTCTCCTGGTTCTGTAGATTTAGAAATTTAAAATTTACTAGAGTTAAAAAACGCACTTAAGGCACTTAAATAGTAACTGTTGAAGCTGTGTTTGTCCGATGCCAAATCCTGTGTTCTTACCTCGTTTACTACAAGAATGATATGACTTCCTGAAAGAAACTTTGTTTTTGTATTGTTATGGAAAAATCACCCAAGATATACTAACAAAAGATCATCACGATATGCAAAAGACAGCCCAGGGCATGGGACTTTGTGTAAAAAAAGAAATATATAAAAACATATATTTTATTGGATTGAATATGCCAAACTATTTACACGAATGGACAGTAAATTAATCACAGGGATTACTTTGGAAACTTGGCAAATAAGGCAAGAGTGGGAGACTTCTCACAGTACTTTAAAAATACATGTTAAAATTTGAAACATACACATGGATTATCTCAATCTTTTTACATTTAAAGCAGGGTTTACAAAGTATACGGCTTTTTGTCTTGGCCATTTTGACATGGGGCCTTTTTAACCTGGTCATTAATTACAACTATTATAACTGTATAACTGCATGTCAGGCATACTGCAATTATTCATTGTTGAGCCATGCCAAATCAAAACCAGTACAGAAGCCTCAAGATTATGTCTAGAGCTTCTGCTTTTACCAAAAGTACATGAGGACTTTGAGAGAGAGGCATTGTGAGGCCAGCTTCCCAGTCTTTAGCCACCCGACTGCCACAAGGCCTCATGTAGTTTTGCCACGTTGGAATAACCCCTGCCCATGGTCAGTTCTTCAGCCTCATATGCTCATTCACTTTCGTTTTCCTCTTGACCAAAAGTAGATCTGTATGGCCAGAATAGATTCACATTATCTAGGTTTATAAGAGCCTGGAATATAAACTACAGAGCCAGCTTAGTAATTTATAATGAGACATATAACAGAAGAGCCAACACATTCTCTCCCGTAGGCAAAGACACATGGTGGTGCAACCTGTATTAACAGATTGCTTAATCCATATGTCGTGAGAACAGGGTGGATGAGCTCTGTGCTGGTGAGCAGTAGTTCAAGGTTGATACTACTATCTCTGCAGTAGGAATAGCTGTGCCACCAGGACCTGGTAGGTTCTGTCCTCAGGTCTGGACACATCTCCCTTGGTCATGGCTTAGATGACCCTGGAACTCCACAGTGTTATGCTTCTGATAGACATGTTCTCCCTCTTTAGACCTGTCAAAATGTTCAGCCTGGTTATGTTTGACCTGGTGACTATTTGGATCTTTAAGATGACTTAGCACAGTTTAGTTCTAATCACTACTTGAATGAATTACATGAACCTGCAAAGGCCAGCCTCATTTACCTTAATCTCCAATTTTAGTGTCTCCTTCCTGTGAACTTCGTGCCACACCTACCATGAACGTTCTACAGAACCCCTGTCTCCTGACCCCACTCCCAGGATTTTTCATGCACTCTTCCTGAGAGCTGACCAGCTGTAAGTGGTGGCCAACTGAAAATACTCAAATCTGATATCCAATTCTGAGGCTTTGTTTCCTTCAGTCTGGAAAACTATATTTTCAATTCCTCTGTTTACATGAAAGGGAAATAGTGTATTTTTGTATTAGGACTGTGTACCTACATAAGAGTGAGTTGGCCTCCACATTAAGTGTCAGAGAGTACAGAGGAAGGAACCATAAGATTCCTCCAGAAAGGAGGTGAAAGGACTGGACGGAGCATCTTGTTTACTACAGAAGGTGGTGAAAGAGCCACAGACGGACTTGAACAGTCTCACACTTTTGCTGATAGCTGATGCTGCAAGAGAGCATCCAAGGGAATTGAAGATCCTCAAGTCTGTCCTCACTTCTGCTAAGGGTGTTCCCCTGGCAATTTTTTTATAAAGCAAATTCCTCCGGAAAGATCATATATTCAAAGTCAAAAGTGCAGGAGGATGTATGGCAGTGACTTTCTGGGAACTGTTTTCTTTTTTTTCACGTGAGGTCCTTCCTTTTTTGTTAAACTACATTGTACACATTCATTTCTTGTACACAACAGAAATTCAGAGTAAAAAGTAAGAGTTAGAAACTTCTGTAGCAATGTGACATTTTCTCTACATCCAAGTGTAAAACCAGTGGATGTTAGCCCAGGAAAAGGGAATAAATGGGTTTGAACATTGTCAAAGTCATGTGGTGAGTGGTACATAAAGCAATCTGCATAGAAACATACATAATAGGACCATGCACTGGTCTGTAATGAATGAGGGGAAAAATATTGGTCCTTCTCCCACACAGGTTGCTTGGAAAGCACTTCTGTATGGTGAAAGTCTTCCTCTTGTTCTTATTCCTCAGCTATCCAGTTCCCTCCTGGAGGCAATCAATGTTATTGGTCTCCTGTGTTTTACACACACACACACACACACTCACACTAGCTTATTAAATGTTCTGTATCTTGCTTTTGCTTTTTTCATTTAGTAATACGTCTTGAAGGTTTTGTTTGAAACTTTTAAAATAGCTGGAGAATAACCACTTGTACAGAGGTTCTTTATTTTAGCCACTTCTGTTTTGTTATTAAGATACTGCTTAATGAATAATTGGATATATTTTATTTCACACATGCAAATAAAATGTTTGACGTTGAACAGTTGTGTTTAAAAGGAAGCATGCATTTAATATGCATATTAATTGTTTAATGAATGCTTGTTGAGTTAAAAATGCAAGAATTGGTGACGCTTTTGAGGAGAGATAGGCAGATCATCTGTGGAGCCTTAAGTGCAGGGAGAATTTGGCCTCATAGGGTGGAGACTTTATGAAGTGTGGGGACAGCTCACAGAGCACTCAGGTTTACCTCCACACTGCCTTGTAGGAAGGCAAGAGATTAGCAGAACTGAGCCTCAAACTCAGGCCCCTCCTATCTCAACTTCCTCCCTCTTTAGACTCCTGCTGGGATGCTCTGCTCCTTTCTTTCTGTTAAACTACATGTGTATAGCCATCACTTGTTGATTGGACTTACATCTCTCTGTAGCAGGACGAGCCGCAGACAAGAACCCCTCAGATACTGAATTGTAGAAGGAAAGGGCTTTATTCAGCTGGGAACATTGGCAGACTCACGTCTCCAAAAACTGAGCTCCCTGAGTGAGCAATTCCTGTCCCTTTTAAGGCCTTACAACTCTAAGGGGGTCTGTGTGAGAGGGTCTTAATCGATTGAGCAAGCAGAGAGTACGTGACTGGGGGCTGCATACACCTGCACTGGTAATTAGAATGGAACAGAACAGGATAGGGATTTTCACAGTGCTTTTCCATACAACGTAATCTATAGATAACATAACCAATTAGGTCAGGGGTCAATCTTTACTAGGCCCAGGCTGTGGCGCCGGGCTGTCTGCCTGTGGGTTTCATTTCTGCCTTTTAGTTTTTACTTCCTTTTTTTCTTTGGAGGCAGAAATTCGGCATAAGACAATATGAGGGGTGGTCTCCTTATCTCCTGTGCCTTTTCAGCTTCAGGAAGACACAGTGGAAAAGTGGAATGAGTTTAGGCTTTGATATAGATGCAAGGTCCTGGCTTTAAAGCCTTTTCTACCTGTGGGACTTGGGCCAGTTGTTGAACCTCTCCATTTCTTGTGTCTAAAATTCAGACTGTAGTGTGTCCTCTAGTGTGTCCTCACAGAGCGGGGAAGTATGAATTAAGCTGGCTCAGGTAATGCTCCAGTGCTGGTGTCCAGGTTGTAGTAAGCTCTCAAAAGGTTTTGCCCCCTCACTACCTTGAACACCTGCCCAGATGCTCTGTAAATGCTCACTAAACTGAATCTAGTCACATGAAACTTCACAGTACATTTCTGTATCTCTTCCTTATTGAGGTGGTTGCTTGTGTCTTCATATCTTCAAGATGCATTTACTCCCAAAGAGCTTGGGAGGCCAACTCTTAGAGGCTCATTGCGTTAGAATGAAAAAAGCACAAGAGGCTGATTGTCCCCCAAGGAGAAACAGGCAAGATACTGAAGGAAAGGGAGACTGCTGCTCTTCTAGGGGTTCAATGAGAAACAGTCATTAGAGCCAAAGCCTGCTGTGCAGAAAACAGGCTGTAGTGAGAGAGCATTTTGGATTCACTGACCCGAAGTTCATGCTTCCTGTCTATTTGCTGCATTCTTATATTACCTTAACAAATGTCAGCTTAGCTGTTGAAGGTACAAATGGTACACTGCACAGAATGCACTGAACATGTTTGGAGCTCAATGTTGATGCCTCCAAAAGGGCAGGGTGGGAAGGAAATGACCAGGGCCAAAGAGGCTAAAGGGTGCCCTGTTGCAAATTGGCCAATTGAGAGTTGTTTGCTGGGACATGCATTCTGGTGCACGCTGGTGGTGCACTGGTAGTCTGTATAGCTCCTGTTGCATCTAGTCCATGAGCTCTTTAGCCCAAATGCACTCAGATGCTCACAACAGGCTTTTAAATAGCACTTGCTGGATGAATGGCAAGTGTGTCTTTGCAGTCTCCTGCAGGATTAATTAGCAGTTTCCTGGACTTTGGTAGGATGTCCTTAATGCTCAGCAACAATCCAGCACAAATCAAAGACCTGTGTAATGGTCATTACCATTAGAACTCAATACCAGGAATCCTCACCTTTTGTTATAAACTATTTAACTCCCTCTGCCTCTAAGAAAAAGCACATTTTTGAAATTAAAGCTGCATTTACACCCTTAGAGAAAGGTGTTTTGTTTTAGCTTGAATACTGAAAACTAGTCAGTCCCTCAGGCTAATGTGAACATGATCCCCTTGTTAGTCTTTTGCTTTTCCCATGTAATACAAATGTCAAAGTCCTCAATACCACTACAAATTCCCTGCTCTTGAAAAAGACTGGTAAAAAAGGATAAAGATGTGGATGAAGAAGAGGATCTGGCCTCTCCAGGGGGACTAAGCAGAATTCATAAGAATGCCAAACTTTTCAACTGAGGCTTTAATCGTTATCCATCCATCCACCCATGCATTTAACATCTATGGGACATCTACTATGCCAGAAACTGTGCTTTGGATAAAGAAACCACAGCCTGTGTCTTCAAGCTGCTAGTTATGAGCATCCACCAAGAAGTTACCATAGGTGATCTTGTCAGATGACAAGAAGCCATCTGAATTCAGAGCAAGGAATTAGGGATGAAACCAGAGAAGGCCTGAGTAGTCATGGATACAAGAACATCTATCTCCCTCAATACTTTTGTGAAATTACCAGTTTTCTGAGTCTTCTCCCTTTACTTGTAATAACACTAGTCAAAGGTTGATTGCCTGATTTATTCCTTTTGGTTCCTTCCTCTGAAGGTAAGGATTCTGCTTAAGGAATGTCTAGCAATTAGTAAATACCTACAGCATAGGACTCATGTCTTCTAGAATGCCGAGCTTATTGCTAAATACATGTATAACTGATAGGTGCCTGTCTGGCCTGTTGTAGCTTTGGTATAATCTTCACTAGGTTCCATGAATACTGAGTAAGAACAGGACACTGGCAAAAATGGCAGTCATTTCTTTACTGCTGTTTTTTCTTCATTCACACCACCTTCTAGAGAACCTCCTCTTTGAAATGTAACCCCAAGTACCAGAAGCTCCCCAAGCCATGCCATGGCTAACTACACCAGATGAAGCTCAGGAAATCCATGTCTCTTCTCAGAATTAAAAAGGAACTCCTAGATTAAGTAGATTAAATTAATCAGTGTCAGTGCTTTAACTAGAAACCTATATAGATTAAAAGGGTGTGGCCACTTTTGGGTACTGCTCTGATTTATGTGATGAGTGCACAAGTAGAGAAGCTCATCTGTGACAGAAAAATGAAGCAGAGATGAGAAATTCTTAGTACCTCCCAACTCTGCAGGTCCTATGATACCCCATTATGTAGCCATTGGGTTCTATGAGTTATATATTTACATGTATAACTTCTTTCTAATATTTAAACTAGTTTGAATAGACTTCTAGTGCTCATAACCAAAGGATAGCTGACTAAGGAGAATAAAGGTCTAGGTTCTTACTAGGAATTTATCAGGATAAAAGGCTAGATACAGAGGGAATATGGACTGTGGAGGTCAGAAAGCACCAGTCTGTGATAATCCAATAATCTTACAGAAATAGGAGAAGAAAGATATCAAACCAACATCAACTTTTGCCTGTTTTAGATTAAAAAAAAAAATCTGAAGCATTTGGTCTGTTTCTGCTTTCCTGATGATCTATCTGATATGAAAATCTTGCATTGTCTTTATCTACAGCTGTTCCAGCTAGTTGGTATGGAGACACTGTGGCTTTACCACTGCAGCAGCACTGCCCAGTAGAACTTCCTGTGATGACAAAAATGTTCTATATCTGGCCAACACAAAAGCCACAAGTCACATGTGGCTGTGGAGCACTTGCAATGTGACTAGTGTGACTAAGAAACTGAAAATTTAATTTATTTTTAATTAACATAAATGTAAATAGAAAGAGTCACATGTGGCACTCTCGTAGCTACTGTATTGGCTAGAGTGGCTCTAGAATACGCTGCCAAATCCCACAACTGTTATCTCAATGCTACAACCCACTTCAACAGCCGCCCAGCAGTTCCTCTCTTCTCTCTGCTGTTTCATTATATGGCCAGTCTTCACAAAGCTATGGGAGAGATCTTCAAAAATACAAATCAGCTTAGGAAACCCTCCTGTTGAAATCCCTCCTGTGATTTATCTTTACATTTGTAATAAAATCTAAACTTCTCCTGCAGCCTGAAGGTCCTACCTGATCTGACGCTTGCCTACCTATTTCGCTGTATCTTCTTCCAATCCTCCTACCACTCCGTCCCATATTCACCACACTCCAGCCTCACTGGCCTTCCTTCTGTGCCCTGGACACACCAAGGACACCATCAGCTCAGGACTTTGATTTCGTCTCTTTTAAACTTAGAATATTTTCTCCCAGATCTCGCTGTAGCTGGCTCTTCCTTGTCATTTAGATCTCAGTTTGTGTATCAGTTTCTAAGATAATTCTTTCCTGGCCACCCTGCCTAAAGCGGCTTCCACAATGGGTCCTTCTTCTTAAAGTGTATTTATTTTCATTCTGTTTCATTTTCTTCATAGGGATTAGCACTTTCTGAAATCATCTCATGTATATCTACCATATTATATCATATTATATCTTTATCTACTTACCCATCTACTCATCTATATTCATCCATCCATCCATCCATCCATCCATCTGTCTTCTAGTGCTCATAACCAAAGGATAGCTGACTAATATAAGGAGAATAAAGGTCTAGATTCTTATTTTTTATCATCCATCTTATCTTTTACCATCTACCTTTTACCTCTGTATCCCTTCACAAAAAGGTAAGCCCATAACAAAAGAGGATTTGTTTGACTTAGTCACTATTGTAGCCTAAGAGCCTGGAACACTGCCTGGAATGCAGTAAGTGTGCAACAAATATTTTCTGATGGATAGACTGACTCACTGAATAACTGCTCATTCATAGTTTGGAACCCTTGGCTGAGGCTCTTGCAAGGACTCCTTCTCACACAGCACTGGATCCACCAGAAAGGTACTGATATGTCAAAAACTGAGCTCTGACCTTTCCCCAAAAACTGACTCCTCTGCAGTTCTGTCTTGATTAGTGATAGCATCATTCTGGTACTGATTCATGCCAAATACCTCAGTGTCATCACTGACTGCTCACTTTCTCTTACCCCACATCCTATCCATCAGCAACTTTTGGCTTAGATGACCACTTCTGACTGCCCACACTGTTACCGTCTCACCTAAACCACTAAAATCTCTTCATCTTGTGCCTACATTATGGTAGAGCTCTCTTAACTTCTCCTACTCCTAACCTTGGACTCTTCATTCTAGCTTCAACAGCATGATTCTGTTAAAACATAAATCAAATTATGCCATTTCTTTATCCAAAACCCTCCAGTGCCTTTATTTTACTCAGAGTAAAACTCAAAGTTCATTTAGAAAGACCCAGAAATCCTATACCATTGACCCCATCACCTCTTTGATCTCACCTCTAACAATGCTTTCTCCTGCTCACTTCTTAACCACACTGGCATCCTTGTGCCAGTAAGAAGCCAAGCACACCCCATCTTGGTGACTTTTACAGCACTGCCTTTAAAAACTAGAAGTCTCTGCCCAAGCCACTCCTATTCTCTTCCCACTTTATTTTTCACTCTAGCACTTAAAATCTTTTAATATATTACATAATTTTTAAATTGTGTGGTTCATTCCTCATCTGCTTCTCATAGAACATAAACTCTATAAGGGCAGGGGCTTTTACTAACTTGTTTGTTCTATTCACTGCTATAGTTCCTATAACAAGGCCTGACTCAGCAGAATTCAATTCATCTTTGTTGAATGAATGAATGAATGAGTGGTACATAGCCAGAAATTTAACTTAACTAATTTAAATAGCTAATGAGATAATTTTCCAGATAAAGTGAGTTTATGTTCTAAATAGATGGAAGTGTCATCAATTGAATAGGATGCTAAAGGATCAACTTACTGAAATACTTCTGTCCCAAAGTATTGAGGCCACTGAGAGTCCAAGTTGATTGGCTCAGCTACTGATTTTTCAGAGCAGAATATTCTCCTTCACCATTGGCACTTAACACCGAAAGATCATCAGAACAACTTGGCTAACACAATATGCCCGTCAGACAACCACAAACACAGGGAGGAGGAGATCTTTGTAAATAAGTCAAGAAAGTGAATAAAAAATCTCCTCTGTCAGGATTTTCTTGTTAGCATTGTTTACAAACTGCAGGTTCTTTAGAGCTGATTGCCACCCTAGGAGATGACACCAGGGGGCCAGAAACTATCAAGGGAGTCAGGCGTGGTGGCTCACGCCTGTAATCCCAGCACTTTGGGAGGCCAAGGTCGGCGGAACACAAGGTCAGGAGACAGAGAGTGGGGATGCAAACACCTCAATAAATGAAAGGTCACTTCAAGAGATGGAGGAAAGGCAGCCTGGACCCATAGCTGCATCACTAGCTTTTCCTGTCACCTCAGTTGTGCCAAAATGCAGTACTTAGCTTCAGGCTACTTCAATGATACCAACAATAAAGGGAATGAAAGTGGTATGGTGTCTTCCATTTTAAAATAATAAATCAAGGATTCAGAGAGGCCAACTAGTTTTGATATATAAAATCTGCTTAGTGCACGTAGTAGAGCAGCCACCAAAAATCTCTCATCACGTCTGTGAATTCCCCACACCCCTTACTCACATCCACAAGTTCTAATGAACTGAAGCTTTCTTATTTTAAGTGAGCATCCAGTAAACTATGATTTTCCTTGACTCATCATGCATTTCAGCTCTTCACTGGTGGGAAAAGAGAGAAGAATCGTTCCCTAGGAGTTGTGATGATCTTGTAAAGAATTTTATAATCCACTCTTTCATGTCTTAAATCTGTGAAGTACATATGTATTGAGTATCTGTCTGCTTTGTGCAAAGACCTAAGCTAGGAATTTGATCTACAAGGAGAAGGGAGAGACAGGACTCTGGTGATAGAGTCCAACCTGTAAAGAAGTAAAGGCAGAGGGACAGCTCCCTGTGGTTGAACACTTATATCGAAGAGCCATCCTATCTGAGGAGTAGTTTCTAAAGCCAGAAAATATGATTAGAAATCAACATTAGCTTGAAATATCTTAGGAAATACCACAGTGAGAACCAACTTACAACTTTTTAGTAAGTTTATCTCAGCCAGTTTTTCCACTAGAGAGATCTTTCCTGGCTGAGTACCAATGAAATGATTGGCTTTTGTTTAGGGGCCTTGAGAATACAAAACAAAACCAAAATGAAAACATGAAAAAAAAAATGAAGACCCTCAAACAGCAAAATCCTGGTCAATGTGGGAAGATTTCCACAGAAAAAGGGTCACATGCAAACTGAGACTATCTCAGACCAGACACTCATGAAGGGGAATGAGCTACAGAATCACCATATTTTGTAGCTTAATGTTGATCTTTCTCTATTTTGGCTAAGCCCATATAGTTGAGTTGAAGTCCAATGCCTGAATAAGACAACGGGGTGTTACTATGAGTCAGGTGTTTGTACACTTTTCTAATCTTTAAAATTCATATGCAAGATATACATCATTAGCTCCATTTTATAAGTCAAGGTGATGAGGCATGGAGAGGTTAGATAATGTGGCCAGAGTCACACTGCAAGTAAGTCAAAGTCTGTTATCAGTCCCAGATGGCAAAATAAAATTGGATAAGTTTAGGATAGTCTAACAAAAGTATTTTCAAAGTGTGTGCAGGGTGCAGTGAGCTACAGCAGATAGTGCAATATCTTGGTGTTACCCCACTAAGCCTGAAGAAGAGAGGGGAGGCATAAGGAGAATGTGCAGAGCACCACTGATTGGGACCATGGTTCCCTTGACGGATGCAGATAACCCAGGTGAACAGGCAGGGAGGGAGCCAGGGGAATAAATATTCTCCAACTCCTTTCCATTCTCTGTCTCCTCTCTCTCACTGCAAGGTTCCTCATTAACTGAACCCTTCAGGAAGCAGAGGACAAAAAAACCTTTTGATATAGTCTTTGCCGTCAGCCTTCTGGGACACTGAAGAGGGTGCATGGTGAGTCAGGAGTGGTGAGTGGAAGCTATCCAGCACAGTTCTCTGCCAGATAGTAAGTCATTCCTTCAAGTGAATGACAGCAGCGTTTTCCTCATCTTTATATTTCACAGAACAATGTCTGTCATATTATAAACTAACAATTTAAGAATGCAATAATACCCTGTCTTTCTTTCCCTTTCTGTTCTGTCTCCAAGATGAGAGGTCAAAAGCAAAAGATGGTATTAACAATCAACTGTGGGCTGCTAGTGGTTGTCTAATAAGAGAAACTGTTGTGCTCCTCTCCGCCCCCACCACAGTTTGTGTGGCGCGAGTGGAGAACATGCTAGAATGGGATTCCCTCTGGTAAAGACTCCATGTTCCTTGCCCTTTTGCAGTTGGCCTGGAGGCTGGGAACAGGGAGGATAAGTGTTTCTTTTTCTGGGGATGCTTCCAAGCCATTTTGTAGAGCATCAGCAACTTTAATTTGGGTCAAGACCATAAGTTTGAGAACCAAGCTATTCAGTGAAATTCTTTACAAGATGTTGGAGGAAAAAAAAAAAAAAAAAAAGAACACTATTTTTCAAGGGATCAAAATTGTTGTGGAAGCACTTCAGGTTGAATCATACTCATGAGAAAATGTTGCAGAAGAGGACTGCGTATCTGTTTCTTCAATTAGTACTTACTCACTGTCTATCAAGTTCTCTAGTACCATAAACAATCAGCTAGAGAGAACATTAAGGAATGAATAGACACTAGTTTAAAAGCTACAACTAAGAACTTTTTTTTTCTTCTCAAAGCCCTTCCCAAAAATCCAGTGTCTCAAAAACTGGTCAGTTATGCTCTGAGGAGGTTGTTTTGCTCCACTTGGAGTATTTGTTTCCGACAAACCTTTCATATGGTGTTGATGGTCTTTTAACCACAAGCAGCTGGGATCTCACTATTATTAAAATTTCCCTGGGCACATTTGCACAAGAAGAGAATGTGTAATGAAATCTTCAGGCTTAAAGGTCCCAGAGAGGTCATCTGGTATGTCCCCTGTCTTTTTGTTCCAGGTCATCTGGTATGTCCCCTGTCTTTTTGTACTCACTCTTTCCCAAAGTAGTTGATAGGAATCTTCCTGAGGGTGAGAGCTTTGAAGAAGAAAAATAATCCTCTCTTCCAACTTGCCTTGTCTTGCTGCAAGAAAGCAGCCTGCTCCCTTTGAATCTTGTGCCTGTTCAGAATTAAAAATGGAAAGTACGATAGTTTAATACATTTTATGACCTTCATGTTTTATTAAATTTCATAAAGGCGTTCCATTCAAAAGAGGGTCAGATTTTAAATTAAGGCTGTACAACAAATATTTAAATTCAGATTTAATAAAAAAGTTATTGTGTATTTATGCAATCGCAATTGATTATAAAAGACTTAGGTATTGAAATTTTAAAAGGGTAATAGATATTGCAAATGGATAATAATGTTTAACAGGACACTGAATTTGGTATTTATCTGATCTATTTTAGGTACATTTTGAAAATTTATGGAACAATGGTAATTGTTTTTTAGATACAAGTGCTTCACACATAGAAGGGGCATAATAAATATTGATTGAAAGAATGCACAGATTATATGAGTAAAAAAATTTGCAAACTTCATGATGTCTTGTGTTATGAGAACTAATACACTTTAATTAATTCAATGTGACAAAATTTCATAGGGAGTGTAATTTGTTCTAGCATTGTGCCAAGCTTTGAAGGAGCTATGTGAAATGTTCATGAGAGAGCCTGCATCCTTAAGGAGGGGAGCATTGAGATGAAGAGGCATGATCTATATAGACATAAAACACTGTGGAAGTAAGAAAAAGAGACACTTGGCTCTGTTGCAGCTCTCAGGGGAGCTGGAATGGTGAGATAAGATACTACGGAAGTGAAATTGAGGCAGGTATTGAGTAACTTCCAAAGGGGTGTATAATATGCTCTCCCATTTTATCAAAACAAGCATTTAAAAATTGTCAAAGGATTTGCCAAGGATTCTCAGTAAAGCAGTATCTAAAGGCTATTTAAAGAAATCAAACTTCCTCCCTCATGCCAGTATTTCTCTCTATGGAAATTTTCTCTTCAGTTATATTTCCAGAAGTTTGACTCTATAGTGCCTGGATATAACATTTTTGTGTTTTTACCACTTATGGCTTACTGAGCTTCTTAAATATGTGGGTTAGTGTCTTTCATCAGTATTGGAAAGTTCTTGAGCTTTTCCCCCTCAAATACTATTTCTTTCCTATTCTCTTAAGAATACAATTACGTGCATATTCAATGGCTTAATTCATGTCACATATTCCCTTCTGTTTTGTTCTTTTTACTCTTCCCGTGTTTTGGTTCAGGTATTTTCCCGTAACCTCTCTTGAGATTCTATAATCCTGTCCTCTGTTGTGTCCAGTCTGCTGTTAAACACGTGCAATTTTTGATATTATATTTGTACTCCTAGAATGTTCATTTAATGACTTCTTAGTAGATTCTTACTCGCTACTGAAATATTTTATCTGTTTATCTATCCCACCCATTTTTCACTCTATTTTCTTCAACATAGTTTTTTGGAAGTCCTTGTTTGTTAATTCCAACACCTAGATTTTCTCTGCATTTTACTCTGCTAACTCGTCTTATCTCTTTATTGTGAGTCACTTTTTCTGTTTGATTTTATGTCTAGTAAATTTTGATGGTATAGTGGACATTGTCTATAATGCAGTGCAGAGGTTTTAGATTATGTTATCTTCTAAGGCAAATTGAATTTTATTCTGGCAGGTCGTTAATTACTGATGAACCCCTTCGATTCTTTTCAAGCCTAGTAAAAGTTTTGTAGAACAGAGCTATTTCTGTTTTTTTTTTTAATTATTATTCTCAGGCACAGCCCTTACTTTTATAGAACGGCCATTTTAGAACCTCTAACTGGTGAGGGTGTTGCTCAAGGTACTGCTACACTGGCTGCCATCTGCGGGGCTTCTGGAATCACTGGTCAGCTCTCAACCTCTCAGCACCTGCTATCTCTAGGCTTCCTATAGTCTCATGCTGTACTTGCACAGGCAAGGAGTCGGTCTAGGGTGTGATGCATATTTCCATACAGACTTTTGAGATGCTCCTTCTCTGGCAATATACCTTCAAAAGTCCAGTTACCTTAGCAGGCCCAAACTCTAATTTTGCTTCCTTTGTCCGTTAAGATCACTTAAGCATTTATTGGGATCCTCTTTCATACATCAAATCCCAAAAGAGTCATTGGGAGAAAGTCTGAGTGAATCTGGCTATCATCTCCTATGCCTGCTTCTCTTAAAGAATACACCATTTTATTTGGTTGTTCTCTGATATCTGCAAACAAATGATTTGATATAATTTATATAGGTTTTATAGTTTTCTGATAGGCAGGAGAATATAGTACCAGTTACTCCATCATGGCCAGAGTCTCCCTACTAAAGAGAAGTTCAAACTCATTTATACACATGCATAATATGCAGGTTTAGTTGTATTCTCACATACATATGTGTGTATGCATATGCATATATGCATTCAGGTTTTCTTGTGTGTGTAGATATGCACACACATATGAATGAACATATATCTATATATCTACATGCATACAGGTTTACTTATAAATATACACAATGTATGAGGATAAGTATGTACACACAAACATGAATGCAATTGAGGATTAATTCATGCAGGCAGAGTTAGCTTTGTGTGGTTAGAAGGTAGAGATTTTCCTCCCCACTGCTGGGTAGTCTATTGGAGAGATATTTTGTTAATTGAGGATTTTCTTGAGGGTTAGTTCACCAGTCATTGACTCCTTACTGTGAATTCCTTGAAATACTCTCCCCTTCTAGCTAGGTCCCACAAGGGTAAAGGCTAGAACTGGCATTCCAAAACAGGTCTCTGCATTCCCCTTCCAGTGCTCCTCCTGCTGTGCCAAATTGTCTGTCTCAAGAAGGAATTGGTTTTTTCTGCTATTCTTCACTCCACAGATACATAGTTCTTTGCTGCACTAAGCATTGACTGCTAATGGAGATGTTCTAGGCAGCACTCTGGAGATTCCACTCTGTCCCTCTGCCTTAGTTTCAGGAATAAGCTTTAGCAAGTTTTGTTTTAATTCTTTCTCAAAACAGAAAAGCCTATTATTCACTCAAGCAGAGTGAAGAATAAAAAGAAAAACTAACATTTAGCCAGAAGGAAAGGCTGGAATTAAGTAGAAAAGGAACCACAGCCCTGAGCGACTTTTCAGTTCAGAGGCTTTTATTTCTTATCCTCCCTGTTCTCTATATCTGATCTTGTCCCAGTAATGGTAGCATTCAGGCCTTCTCAGTATTCTTCCCATTCTGTCTTCTAACCCTCAATTCCCAATAAAACCTCAATTTGAGGTGAGAATAACCAGTGATATTAAGCTGAAATCTGCTCCCCTTGAAGACACTTGCATCTCAACAAAGGATCTTCTCCTTGAGCTAAAGAAACAAAATTCCAAAGGCGGCATTTCTAGCATTAGAGAGTAAGTGAAGGAGGATTGGGCCAAAGCTTAGGGGGAGGCAGAAAAGTCTTTGTGCATCTCGGAAGTCATTCTCCATGGTGGAATCCTTGGGGACTAATAACACAAGATTGATAAAATCCTGACATTCTACTCTGAGTCTAGGTCCATTGGAGATGAGGCTATTTTCAATCCCAGAGGGAGGGAGGATTATATAAAGGGACTTTGTGAAATGAAGAGAAAAAGAAACTCCCTGAGGTGCTCATTCTTTATGTTTTTTTAATTTAAAAGCTGATAAAATGATTAGTCTGATCTAAGTTTAACAAAATTATTTATACATCTTAGAAAGTGTTTACACATCCTAGAAAGCTGTATGGTAAGAAAAAATTAATGTATTCTTACAGCAGTCAAATTTGTCTTTTAAAAATGTGAATCATATCATGGCTTATCACAGCTTAAAAGCCTCCAAAGTCTTCCTGTTGCATGAAGACTGGACTAGCAGCACCTGGTGATCTGGTCTCTGTCTTCTTCCTCTCCATCTCCAAGCTCCAATCATGCTGACCTTTCTGTTTGGGAGCCCAGCTTGTTTCTGCCTTGGAAATCTCACTTTTTGTTTTCATTTGAAGAAAGAGCCTGAACAGCTCTTCCCTCAGATCTTTCCTTCTCCTTGTCATTCAAGATTCACTTCCAAAGTCATCTTAGGTTTCCATAACCCTTCATGCTCCATTACATTCTCAGATTGCATTTTTCTTCAGCAACAATTTTGATTTTTGTGCAGTCATGGTCTAAGCCCTTTCTTCCCCATGAGAATGCTCTCTTTGAGGGTGGGGTCCCATTTTTTTCTCCTCTCAAGTATATGTTTGATTGGCAGAACAGCTACTGGCTTAGAGCAGGTTTTTAGTAAAGTGTGTGAAATGAATTAATGAATGAATGAATTAATGAATCAGTGAACAAATAGTTCATTCCAATAGGCTTACAAGAATTGCATTCATAGTCATAAAATGCCTAAACCGAGAAGCCCACAGAAAGGCTCTCACGTACTTTTCACTTAATGCAGCTCCTACCCCTCCTTCAGCATTTTGATAGCTGCTTCTGCTTAAAACAACAGCTTTATGCAACAGCTCATCTTGCTCAGACAGCCTTCTTAGTCCCACACTCAGTGTGTGTTGACTTTCATTTACTGCACAGTTTTAACATGTTCATCTGGTTTCCACGTCCTTAGGAGACCTACAGCACTAGATTAGGAAAGGGAGGGGACTGTCACTGAGAGGAGGAAGATGAGACATCTCATAGTTGACAGTGGAAGAAAAAGACAAAACTCTCTGAAGAACTCGTAACCTGGAAGCTGCACCCATTTAGTTAAGGAAATAGTTGAGTGCATTTAGTAACTGAAAAGCACCATAATATACATAAGGAGAGTACTATAAGAACCTAGACATTGTCACTGAACTGATCTGGGTTCAAGTTCACTTTAGTAAAGTGACTTCAGATAACAAAGTTTACAAGCCCCCAATTGCTCCTTTGTACATTAGAGAAATAAGTCTTGTCCTGAGAGATACTGTGAGGAGTGATAGAATCTTTGTACAATATTTAGCCTTCTGTACTGCCATGAAGTAAACCTTCAATAAATGTGAACTACTCTTATTACAATAATGTTCATTTTGATGGCCTTATATTATAGATAAAAGGATAAATTCTGTGCAGTAAATTTTACGAATACCCAATGCTATTACTTTTTAGGTTTAGGTATAAAATAAATGTCAAACATTCAAACGACCTGACACAATTCATGTTAATACTAATATGTTTTATTTAATTAATTTTATATTTTATAAACCCCTTTCATAGATATTCTCTCATTTGATGAGTCACAGCTGCTCATTCAATGAACAATGTAAAGCTCTAGCAATATTTTGTAATAAAATTTACCTATAGTCCGGTTCAAGAAACAGCTGCATCTCTTCAGTCTTAATGTTTGGTTTGGCTGAATCAGACTTCCTATGCCAGAAAGTACAGAGCCAATTTGTTCTCTTAAAAGCTCAAATGTTAAAGGTAGGGAAGAAAGGTCTTTATCTTTAAAAGGCAGCTTGGAGATATCAGTTAAATTTGCTGCCACCCACAGATGCTTAACCTGGAGAAATCAGAAATAATGGAGGATTAAAGATTATGTGCCTACAGTAATTTTGGAAAATGAAGGAGTCCCTCAGGTAGAAACATGATCCATTAGCCCAAAACTTTTCAAGTTACAGCCTATAAATATTTGAAGTGTTTAACTTCTAAGGAGGCAAAGGAATTACTCAACCTAGTACAAGGAGAGGGGATGAGGAGTAATGGGATGACATTAACAAAGAGAACATTTCCTCAACCGAGGGGAACAGATAACTTAAAGGCTTTGCTTAAAATGGAGACTCTGCGACTTCGAAGAGTTGAAGCAATATGGCACTTTATGACTAGACCTGATGGCTGAGTCCCATTTTCAGTTCCTGTGGCTTGTCACCTGCTCAGAGTTCATGGAGTGATTTTTTAATGGTTCACTCAGCACCTTTTAGCTTGGATTTAGGTGAACTAGTATGAAGGAAGAAGAGTCAGAATGAGTAGAAATGTTGATGCTTTGTAGGACATTGACATCCACTTTTGCTGTTTTTCTTATTCAACACTGCCTATTGACTACACCCCACGTTACCATGATTGCCTGTTTCCTTGATGGTTTTTAATGATGACTGAATAAGGAAAGGAAAAGACAAGAGGCAGGGACTGGAGGAGAAAGGTGAATATGAAACCGGCTGTCATACACATGTAATCATTGATGAATATTCAACATTACCCTGAACAACTAGCACACAGGCAAGTGTTTCTATTTGTAAATATATACTTCTTTCTGGTTCCCTTTGTTGACTCTTTATCAGCAAGCCTGCTTTTTATATTATTAAATACAAGAAGAGAAGAAAACAAATATAAATAATTAAAGAACCAGAGTTAAAATATTTATGTCCTCCAATGTATCAATTTTGAAGTCGATAATGAGGCTTTAAAATATTTAGATGATGCCAATGCAGTTTAAAAAATATTGTAGGATTCCATTTATATGAGGTATCCAAAATAGGCAAACTCATGGAGACACAAAGTGTAATAAAGGTTAGCAGAGGCAGGTGGAGAGGGCACTAGGAGTTATTGCTTAATAGGTACAGAGTTTCTGTTTGATATGATGAAAAAGTTCTGGAGAGATGAATGAGGGTGGTGATGGTTGCATCATGAGAATATACTTAATGCCACTAAATTGTGTACTTAAAAATAGTTAAAGTGGTGAATTTTATATTCTGTGTTAACACAGTTTTAATAAAGTTTTTCTTAAATTTTTGAATGTTAAATCTGAAGTCAAGGGATTCATTATAACTGAATTGCTAGCTATAGGGAATTTTTTCAAGAGAAGACGGTTTTCACACTCCCTAGACATCCGAATCATTTCCCAACACCTTGTTTCCCCATTACCACTAGCGATAACTTTCTAAAATGTAAGTTAATCTTTAAGATTAAATGCTAATATTTATTAGCCACATATTGATTTTGAATTTATGGCATATTATAATTTGTGATAAGATAAAATGTATTCATTTACTAATTCAGGCAACAAACACATTTTAGCACCTGCTGGTCAAGACTTTAGGTAGTAAATGAGCGTGATATATATAAAGATTGGTGATATTAGTCTCTACTTTTAATGAGCCTAATATCTATCAGAAAACTAAGACATGTATTTCAACAATTGAAAAAAAAGTAGAAGTTAATATATGTTGAAGATACTGCAGCTGTATTTAAATTAATATATTGTAATGAATAGTTTCACAGTTTGGAAAACATACTTGCATAAAAGGAGGAGGATTTGTTTTAACATCGCATCTTCATGAGGGCTAACATTTCATCCAGGTCATAGAAGATGGCAGCATATTAATTCCCATTTTGTAAATTACAAAGACTTCACATAGCTATGTACAATCTAACAGTTTGGAAGGCTTATAGATCTATAGTACTAAAAGGAGACATGGGATTTGGAATCAGAGCTAGATTTAACTTCTAACTCTGATTACAGCTATGTGGTTGACAGCAAATTACTTAATCTCTTGGAGTTTCAACGCGGTGTCCCACAAAATGGAAGCAGTAGCTCCCTAATGGGCAAGTCCTGGTGACTGAGATAACGTACATAAGGTATTCAGATGTAGCAACTGCTCAATAAATATTAGTTGTCTTCTCTAGTCATGGTTGTTGTAGGTTAAGTTGTTATAACATAAGGCTGATTGATTCCATGATTTACTTGGTGTGATTCCTGGGTCAGGCACACCAGTCCTAATTATAACACTGTTCGTACCTAAAAGTGTTACTTGGTTCTCAGTGATCTGTGCTTGATAATCTTTGTGGTGAGGTTTCCAATGACATGACTCCATGAAAAGCAACGATTGTCTTTTATATAAATGTGTGTGAATACACATATATAAAAGATACATTTATACCATTTTCAAATATTTCAGGTAATGCAATCTAGTGTCTAATAAATTGTTAGAGAACAGGGCTCCTACCAGATGTGTTTGAATGACTGGATATCAATCATTTGTAATTAGCACACTGTATGTAAATTTATGCAACTTAAGTGCTTGAAAACAATTCATTCTTGTAAGTAAATTGTCCCTTTTACAATCCTGTTTACGTTGGTAATTTATTTAACAGACCCTCATTTCATTGATGGTAAACTTTACCCTGCCCGAGTTCAAATTCTTTCAGTTTGGCTAAGTGCCATCTGAATTCATGAGGTTATAGTGTACGAAGGAAAAAAAATGGTGGAGTACTAAATTCCATCAATCAAGTGTTGGCTGTCAGTGACAGGAAATTGGCACAGGCACAGGGACCCCTGACCAGATGGTAGACATCTGTGCTTTTCTCATCAGCAGGGCCAGGTCAATTGTGCGCCCTCCGCAGATAGGCCTCAAAGAGTCAGAGCCCCATGGGTGGACGGCTCCTCAGGGCTGTTAAAACATTTTGGTTATGAACAGCAAAGAGGAAACTGACACCTTGGGATGCCTTGAACTCTTTTTTGTTTTAAAAATTATGTCACAGAACTTAGGGCAGAAGTCAAGTTTGACCTCCTTTAGAGTTGTTAAGACTGGGTTAGTGTCTGCATCTCCAGAATGCAGAGAACAACACAGAGAAGCAATCTTCCAGCAGGACATTCTCAAAGGTATCCTGGGAAGGAGTGTGGGGAACTCTGGCTCCAACCAGATGGGAGAACTTGGGCTATTATATGGTTTGGAGTCTCAGTTTTTCTGTGCAAGATGGAACATATGCTCTTTGGTTTTTCTGCCTTCCAGGGAGGATTGGAGTATCCCATAAGCTGAAGAATATATGAATGTACTGCTTGAGTCCAGAGAGAACAGGAGCAAGTAATGCACCACAATACGCTTCACCTACTTAAATCACAGCCATTCCATGACAAGATTAAGCATTGTGTTTTTGTGTTTTCCATGAAAACTACCCTCATTCTTTCTTTTTTTTTTTTTTTTTTTTTTTTTTTTGAGATGGAGTCTTGCTCTGTTGCCCAGGCTGGAGTTCAATGGCACGATCTCGGCTCACTGCAACCTCTACCTCCCAGGTTCAGCAATCCTCCAGCCCAGCCCCCCAGTAGCTGGGATTATAGGCACACACCACCATGCCCAGATAATTTTTTGTATTTTTAGTAGAGATGGGGTTTCACCACGTTGGCCAGGCTGGTTTTGAACTCCTGACCTCAGGTGACCCATCCAACTCGGCCTCTCAAAGTGCTGGGATTACAGGCATGAGCCACCACACCAGCCCAAACCACCCCCATTCTTACCACCCAAGTCATGCCTCTTATGTCTGAAGTGCTGGGACCTCTAAGATCTAACCGGGTCTTGTACTATTCTGGACTGTACCCTGAAGTGATAAGGAATTTGAGCCCAGGAGCCATGTCTTTTCATCCTCTTTCACAGGAAGATGCTAAATAAAAATGTGTTAACTGATTCATAGCTCTGACATTTCCACTCATATTCACAGCCCACTAGACTGCGGTACTTTTCCCTCAAATCTCTGGCTGAAATCCTGTTAAAAGGACAAGCAGGATATTTCCATTCTCAGGGATTGTCAGTAAGCACCAGCCCTGCCAATGCCCACAGATGAGTCCCTGCCTCTTCTGTTCTGTGAAAGTGAGGGGGACCCTATAACCAGCCTCTCCCACTCAGAGAAAGTCATCATTGAGCTCCAAAAGCACTTGCAAATCTGGCTCTCTCTTTAAAGACTGTTGTTATTGAATTTTGATCACCAACAGTGGTAGCAAGGACAACATATGAGAGAGATAGAGAAAAAGAAGGGGAAAGAGAGAGAAAGAGACTGATTCCTTATCCTTGTGGTGATGTAAAAAAAAAAAAAAGAGGCATAAAAATTTAGAGACCTGAAATCAAATTATAGTTCTGCTCTTAACCAGCTCTGTAAGCTTGAGCAAGTCATTTCATGAACTTGAGCCTCAGTTTCCTTGCTTCTGAAATGATTATTTGAACTAGATAGTCTCTAATGACCCTTTCCATGTAATGATTCCAAGTGGAAAAATCACAGGTAGTAAGTTATAAGAAGGTACGCAGGGAGTGGTGATGGGAAGTGTACTAACTCTTGCACTCTTTTCTGGAAAAAGAAACAAACAAAAATCTGTGTAGTTATTTATATGTCAGCAGAATTAAGGCTCTGGTGAGGCAACCTTCAGAACTCTACTTGGGCAAATGTGGAGATTCCATAGATGAGCATGACAGGAGGCTTATTTATTTGCATGTTTACTTGTGAGTACATGTGCATTTATTCATCATTTACATATTTACTTCATTGTTCAACAGATATCTGTTGAGCATGAAGGACTGTTGCACTGGGGATATAGCTGCACACAAAATAGATAATCCTGGCTTTCATAGGATTTATATTCCAATATTCCAGTAGTGACAGATAATAAATAGATAACACATGAGCTAAGCTTAAGAAATCTGAAAATGGAGTAGAAAAGGATATATAGTGAGGAATAGGAAAGGTGCTATTTTAGACATACTTGGTATGTTTGAGGGACAACTAAGAGCACAAAGTGTGTGGAGAGCACAATAAGGAAAGGGGGGAAATGAGATCAGGGCAGTGGCAGGGACAAGTATTATAGCATCTTATAGGAAGGTAGGTGTTTGGGCTTTTATTCTGAGTGAGATGGAAACCATTGCAGGGTTTTGAGTGGAAGAGTGCCACGATCTGACTAGGTTTTACAAGGCTCACTCTGCTGTACCGTGGAGAACACTGAAGGCAAGGCTGGAAGCAGAGAGACCAGTTGGGAGACAATTTAAATAATTTGGGAGAGAATGGATGGCGTCAGATTAAGGGCACAGCAATGGAAATGGGGAGACATGTTCTGGAATCTAAATACATTTCCAAGGTTGAGCTGACAAACAGTGCTGATGAATTATATGTGTGGCATCATAGAGAGACAGATGTTAAAGATGACTCATATTAAGGAGACTTAAAGTTTTTTCTTTGAGCAAGTAGCTGGTAGAATGAAGATGCCATTTGTGTTATAGGAAATAGAGTGAGAGCATGAGGGCTTTGGTGTAAGGCTTCAAATCAAGAGTCCTGTTTCAAACATGTAAAGCTTGAGTTACCTTTCAGATCTCCAAGTAGGGGTGTGGAGAAGGACATTATAGCCATGCATCTGGGGATCAGAAAGAGGTCAAAGGTAGAGATATAAATTTGGGCATCACCAGCACATAGCTAGTATTTCAGCCATGAGACTGAATAAATTCACCAGATAAAATAGATGAGGAAGATGACCAAAAACTAAGCCCTGGGACTCTCTGACGCTTAAAGGTCAGAAGGATGATGAGAGTGATCAGCTCTATCAAATGATACATATTCTGGTAAGTCTACTAGGATAAGGGATTTTATTTAGAATACCCATTGTGACGCAGGCAACTTTTCTTTTCCCTTATTTGCAATTGTGGTTCTAATCAATAGCCTTTCCTGCTCATTTGAATGTGAGAAATGACCACTAAAATGAAATTAAGGCTCTGGTCCACTGCCATCCACCACTTGCATGAAGGCTAGGGAATGGCTTCTGTTTGGGATCAATTAGTGTGTGGGTGGGGGTGTGTGTGTGTGTGTGTGTGTGTGGCGGGGGCGGGGGGATGGGTGGTGCCTGAGAGAAAGAAAGATAGACAGATACAGAGAGATAGATATGTTTCGTAGAGAAGCACAATAGAACTAGGCACTGTCCCTGGCCTTAAAGTGCCTTCCCTAGAAAGACAGAAAAATCCCAAGTGGTTGTAGATCAAAATATACTTAAATAACTGACTACAGAAAACCAAAATGGAGAGACTTAGCAATTAGACAAGTGCTATGGAGCTGGGAAGGCACTATAATGCCTGAAAATTATTGAGACTCTGCATTGGAAAACTAAAGAATTAATTTATTTTCAGGAAGCCATGCCTCAAAGTCATTTCTCAAGTTATGTTAGTACATTCTAGCTTTTGCTTAAAAATGTCCAAGGGCGTTCCATTGTCTGGAGGATAATATTTCCCACAGAACACTGGCTGTCACTTGAGGTCTTTCAAACACTCGTCCCACTCAGTCCTTCTAACCATTCTAATTTATAGTGAGCTCTGCCTTCAAACTCTGAGATCACTAATTACCTGTCTATCATTCATTAGATGTTTTGTCTTTAAACAAATGTGCTGTATCTCTTCACACAGATTATAAGAGATGGGAGAAATGAAACCTTGTTTTACATTTTCTCCGTGTTCACTATTACAGAACTATTATTAAATGGGTATTTGATAATGCTACTTGAATGAATGCACAAAAACTTAAATATTTCTTTACCTGCCATTTCTAGTATCTAACCAGATGAAATGTAACTAAGAACAAAATGAACAGACACATTCTGGGGTGGTGGATGCACCATTGCTAAGGTATTGAGCTGTCATATTTTCCATATTTAAGTAGAATATAAAATGAAAGAGTTTAAACCCAGGGTTGGTGTGTGTCATTTGTGTTCTGAGAATTTCATGAAACCTATCTCAAAGCTGCCCTGTCTTTTACAAGTTAAATCATGGCTGACTTGTTATTGACATTCACAAAAAAAACAACGACTTAACCCATGGGCCTTAAATAGAGTAACCTTATGATTTATAATCTAGGCTGGGACAATTTTGAGAGTGAAAGAATATACTAACAAAAATTATCTCAGACATTGGCTGGGCATGGTGGCACGCATCTGTGTTCCCAGCTACTCAGGAGGCTGAGTAGGGAGGCCAAGGCTGCAGTTAGCCGAGGTTGTGCCACTGCACTCCAGCCTGGGTGACAGAGTGAGACCCTGTCTCAAAAAAAAAAAAAAAGTAAAATTATACCAGATAAATAGACATAAACCAGGGCTATCCTGAATTTTTGGGTAGTAAACTCCTTGCAAAAGGATGAAAGCTATAATTAATTTTTCCAGAAATAATTTAACTTACGTTTTAGGACATTAGGCACCCCCATAGCCTATTCAAAATCACTGCTTAAAAATCCTTGACCCATATTACTTCATGTCCATTTAAGTGTGTTGCTCGCACAGTAAACTCACACATCCACATTAAAGAATTAATACGATCTTCAAAGGCCCCCAAATAAAACCAGATGAACAATACATAGGTACTGTTTGCTGTGCTTGATATATGCTACCAACTAAGATGTCTGTGAAGTTTATTTCTATGGAAAATAAAAACCTATTTTCTGCAGCATTTTGAAGAGGGAGACATGTTCCCATTTAGGGGAAAATTGTTAGATATTGTTCTATTTATAAGAGCATAGTAATTACTTTTGAAATAGATTCATACTTTTTCAATACTTTCAAATATAACCCTAAGTCTTTTGTCTTTGAACTCCTTTTGGCCTCCTTGATACCAAGTTATAAAGTCAATGGACCTATGAGTTGTAATCTCTGAGGGAGCTTGGTGACTGTACCACATCCTGCCAATCACTGTAATATGCTGGGCTTCTCTGGGAACAGTTCTTATGCTTTATATTTTTTGTATGATGTCAAATTTCCAACCATGATATTGTAATAACCTCATCACAACACATCAAGTAAGACTTACAGTGTGTGCCCCGCTCTATTCATTTTGTCCCTTCAGTTTTCTAAATATAATGAGCAATTAATGAAAATAAATGTTTGGTGAGGAGGCACAGTCATAGGATGCTGCCAGTTGCTTGTCCTAAAAGATATTTCTGTATGCACATGCATAGACAAATATATGTTAATATTTAGGATGGACTTTGATGTCTCAATGACTATTTTTAAAAATAACATTAAAAAATCTAAAGTAACTATAATCTCATTGTAGAACATTTGAAGTACTGGTAGAAAATGTTTAAATCACCTGTAAGCCCTTCATCCAGCGGTAACCACTAACAGCATATACCTTTATTTTTCTATTTATTTTTTCATGTATAACATATAAATAAAAAGCTTGGGGAGTTTTTATAAGATGGATATTTGTGTGTGTATATGTATGTACATTTATCTGCATTTTTAAACTCAGATAAAAGCATAAGCACTTTCCAAAATCTAGAAATTAGACTTAAAAAAGAACTTAAAGATCTTTCTTCTTGTTTAGCACTATTATATTACAGATGAAGAAATTAAGACATGAAATTCACATCCACTTTTTGATTTTTCAATTAACAAATACACAGAGTCAATATTTTAGTAAATGAATATATGTATTGATGTGTAATATCAAATTTAGATGTTGTGGAATAATTCAATAAACATATAGACTACTATAAGTACAGCTATACTTTTTTGAGTAATACTTGAGAGATAAATAATTTTTTGGTAAATTAGCTTCTTTAATCTCCAGAATATAGTAAATACTATTATTACTATAATTTTAATTTTAGATATTAGGTAATCGAGGTTCAGTTCAATGAAACAACATGCCAAAATCAAATAAGAACTAGATAGCTGAGCTGAAACTTGAAGTTCAATGCTTTGATTTCAAAACCTTGTTTTTGTATAGTATTTGGATCCAGGTGGTAAAGTTTACAAAGTATGTTCTGCCATTAAGCATTCTTCCAGTTTTGCTGAAGGGACAATGGTATGGTTTTGCTGTGTCCCCACCCAAATCTCATCTCGAAATGTAATCCCCATAATCCCCACGTGTCCAAGGAGGGACCAGGTGGAAAGTGATTGGATCATGGGGGCAGTATGTCCCATGCTGTTCTTGTGATAGTGAATGAGTTCTCACAAGATCTGATGGTTTTATAAAGCAGTTTTCCGGGCTCTTAATCTTGCCTGCTGCAATGGAAAATGTGCTTCTTCCCCTCCGCCATGATTGTAAGTTTCCTGAGGCCTTCCCAGCCATGTGGAACTGTGAGTCAATTAAATCTCTTTCATTTATAAATTACCCAGTCTCAGGTAGTATATTTATAGCATGTGAGAATGAACTAAGCAGACAAGATGTATTTGTCAGACTACATGAACACACAGGCAAACAAAAATAGCTACAATTTATTGAAGATTCACTAGGGACCAAGTACTATGCTAAAGAATTTTGTTTCATTATCTAATTTAATCCTCACTTCTAAGGTAGGAACTCTTATTCATAAGGTGAAATTATCCACTTTACATGCAAAGAAATTGAGAGATCATGCAATCAACTAGTAAAAGAAGTAGGGTTTGGTCCCAAGTAGTTGTATCACAGAATCATAAAGCTGAATAATAATCCAAATACAATGAAGTTTCTTTGCCAAAAAACTGAAGTTCTTTTTTTTGCCATTAAATCTGACATCTTTCCTGATGCTGGGAGTAGTAGAAAGAAGCTTCATAGAAATTGTAGAGTGTTGGACTATTGAGAGTCAAGAAGGAACTTAAACTCAATTTTGACATTGAATAAAAACACATGGATAAATTGAGTATAAGAATAGAACTGTTGTCATTTCAGATGCAGACAAGAACAAGAGACAGATAGAAGGATATGGTATTTATGGAAACAGTAAGGCAACTCTATAGACAGAATTCTGAGACCACAGCAAGAGCAAATGTTTGGAGCCAGATTGAGAAGGGCCAGGAGTGCCTGGATGAAGAGTTTGGGCTTTGCCTTTAAACAGTTCAGGGCCATCAGATATTTCTGAATATGAAAGTCTGACAATGGTGTGCCATAAAGCTGGAAAGGGGAGTATGTCTAGGTCAGTATAATTGGCCCTGAGCAGGAGCAGCTGTCAGGAGCTTCAGTTTAAAAGCTCATCTTTGGTTTTGCCTACAGAGTTAAGGAAAAGAATCATTGCTGTCCATGGTTCTATTGTGGCTATGCCCTGGGGCAAGGTTGAAAAAAATAAATGTCAGTCTCATTTATTCTGTTGAAAAGCAAGGAAGAGAGCATAAACTCTGCTCTGTGTTAGCAGTGTGAATTTTAGGAATCACTTTCAATGGTTCTGAAGCCTGGTTGCGTGTTAAGTTACCTAGGGCAGTTTTCAAAAGCGTGTATGCTCCTGACCTATGCCCAGATACTGTGATTTAGTTTCCTTGGGGAGGAGCCTAAGCACTGGGATCATATATATATGTATACACACACACACACATACATACATACACACACACACACATACATACATACACACACACACATACACATACATACATACACACACACTTTATGTTCTGGGATACATGTACAGAATGTGTAGGTTTGTTACGTAGGTATACATGTCCCATGGTGGTTTCCTGCACCCATCAACCAGTCATCTACATTAGGTATCTCTCCTAATGCTATCCCTTCCCTAGCCCCCCACCCCATGACAGACCCCTGTGTGTGATGTTCCCCTCCCTGTGTCCATGTGTTCTCATTGTTCAACGCCCATTAATGAGTAAGAACATGCGGTATTTGGTTTTCTGTTCCTGTGTTAGTTTGCTGAAATGATGGTTTCCAGCTTCATCCATGTCCCTGCAAAGGACTTGAACTCATCCTTTTTTATGGCTGCATAGTATTCCATGGTTTATATGTGGCACATTTTCTTTATGCAGTCTATCATTGATGGGCATTTGGGTTGATTCCAAATCTTTGCTATTGTGAATAATGCTGCAATACACATACATGTGCATGTGTCTTTATAGTAGAATGATTTATAATCCTTTAGGTATAAGCCCAGTAATAGGATTACTGGGTCAAATGGTATTTCTGGTTCTAGATCCTTGAGGAATTGCCACACTGTCTTCCACAATGGTTGAACTAATTTACACTCCCACCAACAGTGTAAAAGTGTTGCTCTTTCTCCATATCCCCTCCAGTATCTGTTTCCTGACTTTTTAATGATCGTCATTCTAACTGGTGTGAGATGGTATCTCATTGTGGTTTTGATTTGCGTTTCTCTAATGACCAGTGATGATGAGCTTTTTTTCATATGTTTGTTGCCATATAAATGTCTTCTTTTGAGACTCTGTTCATATCCTTCTGAATGGGCAAAAGCTGGAAGCATTCCCTTTGAAAACAGGCACAAGACAAGCATGCCCTCTCTCACCACTCCCATTCAACACAGTATTGGAAGTTCTGGCTAGGGTAATCAGGCAAGAGAAAGAAATAAAAGGCATTCAAATAGGAAGAGAGGAAGTCAAATTGTCTCTGTTTGCAGATGACATGATTATATATTTAGAAAACCCCATTGTCTCAGCCCAAAATCTCCTTAAGCTGATAAGCAACATCTCAGGATACAGAATCAATGTGCAAAAAGCACTGAGAATTTTAAAAGCTCACAGCGTCTTCTAGGTTGAGAACAATTGCTGCAATGGAGGATATTAAAACCAGTACTGGAACACCATATGTATGACTTTTCTTATAGCCTTAAAACAAAATCTCCTTTCCAAACCCATCAGTTAAACCTGAGCTCCCAGCCTCTTCCAGCCAAGTATTTTAGAAAATATATTTGGATTCTCTATTTTTTTTAAAAAATATTTATGTATAATTTTGTTGCAGAATCCAAGAGAAGAAATAGAAAACTTAATTGTCCTGCCTGCATTTATTTTTCTCATCTTGTTTGAATTTTCCATCCAGATCTACCTTTCTGACTCATTTTCTTATTTTTCCTCCACTAGCTTTCCCTACTTCACCACCACTTATCATGTTATTTTGTTCTCAGCAATCAGTGTACAATTTAAGGAAGAGATTCCCTTCCCCCAAGAAACCTTTGTCTGAATCATTCTTCAAGGCTCAGCCAAGGCAAGTCTTATCTCCTTCATGTGTTTATCCCTGGTGAACTCTGTCCTGAAATCCTATTTTTCCTCACTTATTGGTACTTATGACCTTAACAATATCTTGAAGCATCAAGCTTTTTGTATGTAAGTGTTTCATCTTTTCCTCCTCAAACTGCAATGCCTTCAATATCTTCAAATACTGCTTGTGGCAGGTGTTCATTGACTCTCCTCTAACGGTCTTCTGTGATGAACTTCTCCCCACACTCATGACTCTTTAATGCTGCTTGTGGGTCCTGATGCTTAGGTTGTATCATGCTTTCTCACTACTGTTAATTTTTTCACTGCTCATTCTAATTAGAGTAAATGACTCATGGTTTGTAGCATTTTCTGAGGCATTCTCCACAGATCTCTGGACCTCTTCTTACAAGGAGACCTGAAAAATTGTATATTTTTATAGCTCTTAGATAGTTTTGATTATTAGCCAAGTTTGCAAAGAACTTCTTAGAGCAATATTTTAAATTTCTTCTGCTACAGTGCATAGGAATATATTTTTATATTCTGATCCAGTGCCTCACACACCCATAATTGAAATAAAGAAATATCTACCTTTATTACATGTGAGATATTCTGATGTTTTCTATTCTATTTTGCTTCATGTTTTTTTTTTTAAATAGTGATCTTGCAATTCTCTGTTGGGTTGCAACCCTTAGTCTGAAAAAAATATTCTTCTAGAATCTAGTAAGAGTTACACTTTTTTTTTTAATGCTAGTGGTATTGATTTGTATCTTTGTGTTATGCCATCCCGAGAAATGGTTTTACTTGAAAATTTTTTTTATTTCATTTATTTCTTTCTTAAACTAAGTCATGAGTATGAGCCACTTCCTCAGGCTTACTCTATTTCAGCTCTATGTTTCTTTAAATGTCTAGAAAGTCTTAGTCCTTCTAGGAGATATCTCTGAAGAATCTTGCCCATGTTCCAACCCATAAAGACAAGAGAGTAGTTGCTTTTAACACCATAAGGATCTTATAAATATCTCGATTTGTGTTTACTGTGCATTTTCTTTGGCTGACTTCAGCCTTCTAGAGAATACAGTTTTTGCCTGTCCCTATCTTTATTTCAAGAATTTGAAATACTGCTGTATGCCATTTCGTTGATTTCATTGTTTAATACATAGTTGTTGAGTGGTTGTCTTGTGCCTTCTAGCTTGGTCTATATGTAATAAAACTTGACATCAATTTATTCAAGCAGAGACCTCTTAATATACCATGCTGTCACTTCTAGCTTTCCAGTTGAAAGACAAGATGGCTGACACTCATACCAAGGTGGATTGTGCCACTGGTTCTCCTGTATGAGAAAGTAAGAACAGGAGCTGAGCCAAAACGATAAAAAATACACGGCCCCATTCATTTTTTTAATTGCTTTTTGCAATGAGATCCTAAAAATCTTTGGCTAATCAAATCGCTTGGACAGAGGTAGAGATAAAAAAGAAAGGCACCCTCAATTTTTCTATCCTATGTTAATTGGACCAATGATGGGGCTAAGGAGACCCCTCAGAGCTTGAAGGTGTTTCTGTCACTTAGCAGAAAGCTGATGCAAAACACCTCACATAGCTAGTTGGATTGCACATGGATATTATGGATGCTGCCTGGAGCAACTGTCTAGATTAAAAATTGGCTTATGAGTAACACACTATACTCTGGATGAAATTCATAGGGTTGGATTTAGGCTTGCTTTTTAAAATGTTTCATTTTAGATATCCAGGTTATTTTAAGCTATATCACGACCATCTTACAGAAGGTGTGTAGAAAAATAATAATAGTTAAGAAACAGAATATCTTTATGTTGAAAGGCTGATTTTTTTATAGTAAGATATAGTTAAATTTATAGGTCCATATTTTACACACACACACACACACACACACACACACTGTTAGCAAGACTAGTTAACACCATCAAAGAGGTCCAAATTCTGTTGGGCATGTGGAGCTGTGCAAAGAAGGAAGAGAATGAACTCTTCTGAACAGACTATTGATAATTGAAACTGATAACTTCTTTGAATTGGATTAAATAATTGCATGAAGATCATAAGATACAATTTTCTTTTGATTTTTATAAATTTGTTTTACAGATTTCTTTTCATTCATTCAACAATAATTTATTGAGTACTCATGATTTGTCAGGCAAAATGCCAGGTTCCTGACATTAAGGAGCTCTCAATCTAGTGAGAAGCATGTAAACAAAAAGGCTTTTTGAATGATAAGCTTCAATGGAAAACATAATAGAAGCCATGTCGACTGATATAATCTGAACCAGTATTTTGTGTATTGAGAAAGTTAAAAAGAATTGTAAAATTGCTAATGCTATAAATACTGTATGTTTAGCTTAAAAAGATCATTAATCAATTATAATGTAACATCAATGCCTTTTGCATATGGGTTCAATAGCTGGTGTTTTACATGGTCTTTTTATGTAAACCATGTCTACACTGCATTATATTCAATTTCTAATTTTAGTGTTTTTGCTTTGAGGAAGAGTGAAAAGTTAAAAATATTTGCATCAACACAGTCTGAATTCTGAATACCTCTAGGATGTTTCATTTTTACCTCTACTCTTGTATAATTTTTCACTCATACCTAATTTGACTTGCTTTTATCAAGTCTTTCCAGACCAATTAACATAATTTTCAGAAAAACAACAATCCTTATTTTTCACACTCATATCATCAGTTTAATACATGATTTAATTACATAATCACAATGAAAAAGTTCAACTACCAAACCTGGGAACACACAGTCGGTTCTCAGGACCAAGGTATGCACTAGGCAGAGGGTACCAGCCTCCTACTTTCAGTGTGCCCTGTCAGCTATTTTACAGGGGAAGAAAGCCAGAAGTTATTGTGAAAATTTTGTCATTTGAGACATCAAAAAGCTTGCTAGGTAAATGCTGTAACCTAGGGTCAAGCAAAATGGAGTAAGAGTGACTAAAGGACTGGGGAGATTTGGAGAAGGTTTCATAGAGGTAATGATATATGAACTGGATCTTCAAGTTCAAGTAGGAGTTTTCTTCATGAAGAAAGGAGCAAAAGCTATCCCAGCCCGAGAAAGCAGCCTGTTTAAATGAAGAGTCAAGAAAGATATGGAGTGTTTGAGGCGAAGTTGGAAATTGAAGGTAATTAAGCACAACAGTCAGTCAATGGATAGAGTAGCGAAAGATGAAGTTGGAGAAGTAGGATGCAGTAGATTGTAGAGCGACATACCAATTAATTAGAGATTCAAAATGTAATTTAGATACATGGTTAATTATGAAAGTAGGCAGGGTACTCATTAGGTATTTACTAAGTGAATGCAAAGGAAAACAGGTGAGTGCCTATTACTGTACATCACTTTTTAAAGAATAACCAGGTCAAGATTAAACTTTATCAAGAATGCAGTACACAAATATTTTTTAAAATTATCTTCCAAATAGAAGGCTTGAAGTAAAAGCAAAAACACTGTGTGTCCCAAAACTGAATATTTTTAAAAATCCAACTAGAAAATGGGCAAAAAACATGCACAGACATTTCATTAAAGAGGATACACAGATGCCAAGTAGACACGTGAAAAGATAGTAGGCATCATTAGCCATTAGTGAAAAGTAAATTTAAACTACAATGAGATATCACTACATACCTATCAGAATGGCTAAAATGAAAAATAATGGCAAGGGAAAATATTGGCCAGGATGCAAAGAAGCCAGATCACTCATACATTGCTGGTGGGAATGTAAACTGATACAGCTACTTCAGAAGTTTGGCAGTTTCTTTCAACACTGAAAATCTACTTAACATTCAACCAGAATTTTCAGTCTTGGGTATTTATTCCAGAGAAATAAAGTCTTATTTTCATGTGCACAAATGTTCATAGCAGATTTATTCATAATAATCTCAAACTGGAAACTACCTATATATCCCTTAATGGGTGCATAGTTAAATAAACTGTGGTTATCCATACCATGGAATACCATTCAGCAGGAAAAACAAACAAATTATTGATAAATAAAACTTGGACAAACCTCAAGAAAATTATGCTAAGTGAAAAGCCAGTCTCAGAAGGATATGTATTGGTTCCATTTATGTAACTTTCATGCAATAACATACCTAAAGAGATGGAGAATAAATTTGTGGTTTCCAGGGATTAGGGATATTGAGAAAGGAAAGAGTGAGTGTGGCTATAAAGGGATAGCACAAGAGAAATCTTCGTGGTAATGGTATAGTCGAGTGTCTTGATTGTGGTGGTGGTTATGCAAAGCTACATGTGTGATAATATTCCATAGAACTATAAATTTGCATCCCTCAACATACACAAATGAGTTATAGATTTACCATCTATAACTGGTAAAATATGAATAAACTATGGATTATACTAATATCAGGTTTCTGGCTTTACTATGGTGCTAGAGTTGTGTAAGATGTTAATATTGGAAGGGGCTGGGGAAATGGTGCACTGGAACTTCGCTGTACATTTTTTTTGCAGCCCTCTGGAATATATAGCTATTTCCCAATAAATAATTTTATAAAACTTTGCATCTATGTGTTATAATTTCTATATGTCTAATCCGTTGTGGCAAGTAGCTATACTGAGCCATATCTGTCACCTTGTGGCAGCCTCTGTGGTGGTAATTCTTTGTTAGGATGTGGAAAATCTATTCAGGATCAACCTTAAGCCCTAAGCCACAATACATGTAATAGTTATATCTATCACACTCAATGACTGTAAGCGATACACTTTGTGACAGCTGGCTTCACCACATGCTACAAACCTTGTATAGAATAGGTCTTGGATATAGATAATTGCTCATGATACAAATGCATTGATTATACTGACATCTGCCAATGTTCAGTCTCAACATACTAATGGATCTTTTCCTTAGGTAAGGGACAAGAGCACATTCCAAAATAAACTAACTGAAACCTAAATATAATCACAAAGATGGTTTTCTGCCCTGTATATTAATGAAGGTAAAGAAAACACATGAATTCAGGAAAAATCTAAAACAATTCCTAAACAGTTCAAACTTTTAGAGCAATCTTTGTTTGCAGGTAGAGAAGGGTGAGGTTTCAGGATCGTCATGGAAGATGTTGGCTTTTATCCACCTTTTTCTTGATTCCAAAACTTTTATAACTGGGGAGAAAATACTCTTCCTTTCAGATGCAGAAATCAGATGCGCTACAAATCCTCCTAGAAGGAGGATAAATGGTAACTTCCAGGATAGAGCTTGGTATTGCTATGACGACTTTAGATTCAGGTTATGAATCTAAAGGTTATGAGGAATGCACCTGAGTGTGCAGCGTGAGTATGTGCTCCCCTGCATTCTGTGACTGCAGGGCTGGTAGGAAAACATCCCGCTTTAAGAACCTGACTTTAAGACAGGCCCGTTATTCTTGGATGATCCAGTGCTATGCCTTTTAGCATTTTTGCCCCAAGTGGGAATGTTCCCTCCTTCTGCCATAGATTGAGATCTCCCCAGTACCCAGCTTTTCTGCCATCTCAGGCACCAAGGAAAAGAGGGCAGGTAAGTCCCTGCAGCAGCCCTGATGCACCACCATGCCGTAGATTCTGATCTCTTCACACATTCTCTTAGCCTTGTTGTCTTGGTCCCTGGTGCCTCAGCTGCTCTCTGCAGCACATTAAAGACTTGCCATCTCTATTAGCCACCAATAATGCACTAATACATTCGTCCTCCTATTACCTCGGACACTAATTTGGTGGAATTGGATAGTGACAGCACATTGATGTTGTTGAAGTTAATGACCCAGCAATTTACAAGATAAGTCACATTAGTAGTCAAATTGATTGTAATCATTGTTTCACTGAACAGAATCTGCATTAAGTACAGTGTGTTGTGCTCTGTCCTTCACCACCCCATTAACAGAGAGAAAGAGATGATCAGAATCTTCACCTTCATATCTTCTTTCACGTTTCTGCAATGAATATGTTGGGACTTCTGCTTTCTTTTATAGCTTTCATTGAAAGATGCTAAGCACATATGAGAAACAATAGAATTTAACTTTATATACCTTTGAATATTACTAGGCCACTGGAGAGTCACAGTTATTCATCTCTTCTTTATTGGGTACCTATAATTTTCTTGGTTTTGTGATTTGTACTAGGGACTCCAGGATAAGTTGTAAGATGTAACTTCTGTCCTCAGGGAGCTCACATTTGAATAAGAATCATGTAACAGCCAGGCTAGGTGGGTCACACTTGTAATTCCAGAACTTTAGGAAGCTGAGGTGGGCAGATCACTTGAGCCAGTAGTTCGAGACCAGCCTGGGCAACATGGCAAAACCCTGTCTCTACTCCCCCAGCTCCAAAAAGCAAACAAACAAAAAACATAGCAAGCCCTGCTGGCATGCACCTGCTCCTAGTTATTTGGATGGCTGAGGTAGGTGGATCACTTAAGCCCGGGAAGCAGAGGTTGCAGTGAGCTGAGATGGTGCCATCATAATCCAGCCTGGGTAATGAAGTGAGTTTTTTTTTTTTTAAAGGAATCATGTACCAGATGTTGAGATGGTAGGAGACATAGGAGACATTCTCAATGGGTAGAACAATCACTTCTGAAGAGAGAGTTGAAATAGACAGGGAGAATGTCATACTGGAGATGAAATTGTCAGTAGGCACTAAAATATTTCTAAGATATTGATAAATATCAGTAAATAAGTCTTTATTCTTTGTAGTTAGAAAATATAATTTAAAATATATTCCTTGCAGTTGTACAATTTTGCAAAATATTAAACCTTGTTTTCCTCCTTTATTAAGGGGGGGTAGTATTGTTGGTCTCGTGTGTCTTTAATAATATGAGAATGGTCAAAATGGACATAAACTTCCTGGCAGAATGTTGGCATATAGTAAGCATTTAAGTAAAAGGTATTTGATTCCATATCTGATTTAATTTCTAGGAAAATTAAAAGCCACTTGAAGCCAAGATGGAAATAGGGTGAATGACCAGACTTAGAGATACAATTTGGGTTATGAGTAAACAAGATGTATCTCTAAAATGATTGCCTCAACTGTGTGTGTGTGTCCATGTGTGCATGCGTGCATATGGCCATGCATGTAAATAAGCTCTGAAGGCACGGAAAAGGGAGGTTCGAGAACTGTATTGAGTCAGGAGAGTAGCATGGCAGCATGCGAAAGGGGAGTGAGAACTGAGAAACCACGTGGTACAAACTCTTAGTTTTGCAAATGAAGAAACTACAACCAAAAGAGGGGCAGAGGTAGATTGTTCCATGACATATAATTATGCAAGCACAAACCCTGGATTAGAACCCTGATGAACTCATTCCTAGAAAAAATATTCTTTCCACTACTTCAAGATGCAAAAGTATCTCTTGTGAAGAACAATATTGGTCATACATTCTCATCTGGTTTCTGCATGTTTAGTCTTATTTCTTCACCTTCACACATCCTATAGGAATTCTTCTTCTCCTCTGGTTAATAGGGTGTTATTCTCACTCTTGCATGTCTCTGAAACACGGGACCACCCACATCCTGTCTGCTGCTAAACTGAACTTGTCACCCTTCTTTTACCTGCTAATTATATCACAAGCTTCCTTGATTATAGATGAGTGTCCTGACCAGGGCTGAGAACCCCATTATGCCCAGTCCTGGTGGGTCCTCAAGTGACTTCCCCACCTGTTATCTGAAGCTGGACAATCACAAAGCATTCTTATGTCCTTACAAATTAGAAAAATTATGTTTGATGTCTTCTCATTTGAACTTCTGCTTTTGTGCTGTCAGAGAGCCTGGGGCATACATCACGCCTACCTTGTGACTAGATTTCTGCCTAGATAAAGCCCAGGACCCTTTAGTTAATGCTAATGAAACAGAAAAATAAAGTCACAAACAATATCAATAATAATCACAATAATAATAGCAATAAATGAGTTCCTTCCAGTTTAGAGCAGCCAGAAAGAAAGGCATGTCAGGGACTTGCAGTGTGATATATTGTGGGAATGCAACCGCCCACCCTTACCAATTATTTTTTAAAAAAAAAAAAGACATGCTTCACTGCCTGCTACAGATATAGCCTAGAAAAAATGAATAGCAGAATTACTGTCTGTCCCATGTTATAGTTCTTATTATCTCATAATTAAAAATTGCTGGGATGTTATATTCCCCTAATTTTTTTGTTCTCCTTAGTATATTCTTGTGGTTCAAGATTCAAATAGGACTGGGTTACTGTGGTGTAATGATGATGTTAGCCAAAAAAGGACCAACATAATTGGATTCTACAATGTTGGTAAGATATGGAGTAATGTGCTGAGGCAGGACAACACAGTTGAGTAGGTGAGGAGGAAAGGTTGGCTCTTAGGGAGGATATCAAGTAATGTGGAGGCAGCAGGAGAGCAGAAACTGATTCCTACACATGATAGGAATGAACAGGCAGAGTGTGGATCATCACCAGGCTCAGCATCTAGAGATACAGTCAAATAGTCAAAAAGAACAGATGCCCAAGAGGCTTTAGAGCTTTTGAGATTTAAATCTAGACCTCAGAGCTAGCAACGACAAAATGTGGTTCAGAGAGAATGGGATAAATACCAAAGGCTTGCTAAGGTATGACATGTTAAAATGTTAATACTAGGACACTGGGATCAGCTGCCATCTGCCCATTTGGTACTCCCCCAGTTTTATGTAGCATTTCTATAAGGCTGAAAAAATGTTGGCTAATGCATTTCTCTTTCATACTAGGACCAGGGTGCTTAGGAATGTGGATTGCCTCAGCCTCCTGAGTAGCTGGAGCTACAGACATGTGCAACCATGCCAAGCTAACTTTTTTTTTTTTGAGACGGAGTCTTGCTCTGTTGCCCAGGCTGGAGTGCAGTGATGCAATCTTGGCTCACTGCAACCTCTGCTTCCTGGGTTCAAATGATTCTCCTGCCTCAGCCTCCCAAGTAGCTGGGATTACAGGCACCCCCCACCATGCCCAGCTAATTTTTGTATTTTTAGTTGAAACGGGGTTTCGCCATGTTGGCCAAGCTGATCTTCAACTCCTGACCTCAGGTGATCCACCTGCCTTGGCCTACCAAATTACTGGGATTACAGGTGTGAGCCACTGCGCCCAGCTGCTAATTTTTAATAGAGACGGTATTAGCAGCCTGTGGCCCTCCTCAGATGTTCAATCTTAAACTTTTTCAGACATCAGAATTGTTACCCAAATAAACATTTTTTCTTTATTATTAATTACCTAGTCTCAGGTATTCCTTTATAGAAATGTAAATGGACTAAGACAATGTCTAATTCACCATTCGCATTCGGTCTTGTCTTTGTGCCTAAGGCCCAGCAAGTCTCACTCTGTTTGCTCTTGCCTCTCCCTTGCACTTAAACTGCTGTTATTTCTTCCTCAATATTTGCTAGGCTGGTTGGGGAGTGAAGAGCAGGCCAGAATTCTCTGTTGTCCTTATTCAGCCTTAGCCTTAGTCATTGTGTTGCCCAGGCTGGTCTTGAACTCAGGGGCTCAAGCAATTCTCCCACCTCAACCTCCCGAAGTGCTAGGATTGCAAGTGCGAGCTACCATACCCAGCCCTGGATATCCTCCTTCTAGCTCTTTGAAACTATATATTATGGTTAACTATAGCCATCCTACAGTGCTATACAACACTAGAACTTATTCCCCTTATTATGTTGTAATTTTGAATCCTTTAGCAAATATCTCTTTATTCCCGTTTCCCCCACCGTTTTCAACCTCTAATATCCTCTGTTCTACTTTTTACTGATGAAAGGTCAAATATTTTTAGCTTCCACACATGAGTGAGAATATATGATGTTCAACTTTCTGTTCCTGGCTTATTTCACTTAACATGATGTCCTCCAGTCCCATCCATGTTGCTTTGAATTAAAAGATTTCACTTTTTTATGGCTGAATAGTATCCCATTGTGTATACCAAATTTTCTTTATTCAATCATCTGTTGTTGGACACCTAGGTTGATTCCATATCTTGGCTATTGTGAATAGTGCTGTGATAAACATGCGGGCGCAGAGGTCTCTTCAAGATACTGATTTCCTTTTCTTTAGATAAATGCTCAGTATCTGAATTATATGGTAGTTCTATTTGCAGTTTTTTGAGGAACATCCATATGGTTCTTCATAGTGGCTGTACTAGTTTACGTTTCCATCAATGGTGTGTAAGAGTTCACTTTTCTCCACATCCTCACCAGCATCTGTTCTTTCTTGTCTTTTTGATGATAGCCAGGCCAACTGGGGTGAGATGACACCTCACTGTGGTTTCGATTTGCATTTCCCTGATGATTAGTGACACTAAGCATTTTTAAAATATATTTGTTGGCCATTTGTATATCTCCTTCTGAGGAATGTCCATTCAGATCATTTGTCCATTTTTTTTTTTTTTTTTGCTGTTGAGATACTTGAGTTCCTTGTATATTCTAGATATTAACTCCCTGTCAGATGTATACTTTGCAAATATTTTCCCCCATTATGTAGGTTGTCTTTTAACTGTATTGATTGCTTCCTTTGCTATGTAGACGCTTTTTAGATTCATATAATCCATTTGTTCATTTTTGCTTTTGTTGCCTGTGCTTTTGAGGCCTTATTCATAAAATATTTTCTCAGACCAATGCCCCAAAGTGCTTTCTATATGTTTTCTTCTAGTAGTTTTACAGTTTCAGGTCTTACTAAAGTCTTTGATTCATTTTGAGTTGATTTTTTGTAGGATGAGAAGTGGGGGGTCTAGTTTTATTCTTCTGTACATGAATATCCAGTTTTCCAGCACCATTTACTGAAGAGATTACTCTTTCCCCAATGTATGTTCTTGGTGCCTTCGTCAAAAATAAGTTGGCTGTACATAATAGATTAATTTCTGGGTTCTCTATGCTGTTTCATTTGTTTATGTTTCTGTTGTATACCATTTTATCTTTACTATTGGCTCATTATTTATATCTCTCTTAAAATTTTCTTTTCAGTAGTTGCCCCAGGATTTATAGTACACAACTTTAATTAGTCACAGACTGCCTTCAAATGATAGTATGCCATTTCATGTGTAGTGTAAGCACATTATGACACCATACTCCCACTTTTTTCCATCTGTCTTTTATGCTATAGTTATTATACATTATGCTGTTACTACATGCAATAAACACAAAATACATTATTACTATTTTGCCTTAGAAAATTATATCCACAGTAATAAAAATTAGAATAAAATAAATTTTATACTTACCGTATGTTATTTCCATTGCTTTTTATTTCTTTTTGTAGATTTAGTTTACTCTCTGGTATTATATTCCATCTGCCAAAAAAACTTCTTTTAACATTTCTTGCAGTGTTGGTGGTAGTGAATTTTATCAATTTTTGCTTGTATAAGAAATTTATTTTAGCTTTATTTTTGTTTTATTTTTAAAAGATATTTTCACTTGGTAGAGAACTCTCTATTGATGTCTTAAAAATTTAGCAGTTTGAAATTATTCTCCATTCTCTTGCAGCTTGCATACTTTCTGATGAGTAGTCTTCTGTAATTCTTATCTCTCTTTCAGTATATGTAATGTATCTCCCACCCACGTTCCACCAGCTCCCTCTAGAGTTTTCTCTTTATCTTTGATTTTCAACAGTCCAAATATGGTTTGTTTAGGTGTATTTTGGGGGGTATAGATAAATATCTTGATTGATTTTCTCTGTACTTCTTGCAGTTGTGATTTGGATGTTTTCATTAATTTTGAAAAATTTTTGGTCATTATATCTTTCACATTTTTTTCTCCTTTCTCTTCCTATTTTTTTTGAAATTTCAATTGTAAATACATTAGACTGTTTGACATTGTCCCACAGTTCTTGTATATGCTTCTGTTTCTTTTATTTTCTTTTCTTTTTCTTGCTTGCTTATTTTTTTGTTTTGTTTTGTTTTGTTTTGTTTTTTGTTTTTTTTTTTTTCTTTTATTATACTTTAAGTTTTAGGGTACATGTGCACATTGTGCAGGTTAGTTACATATGCATACATGTGCCATGCTGGTGCGCTGCACCCACTAACTCGTCATCTAGCATTAGGTATATCTCCCAATGCTATCCCTCCCCCCTCCCCCCACCCCACAACAGTCCCCAGAGTGTGATATTCCCCTTCCTGTGTCCATGTGATCTCATTGTTCAATTCCCACCTATGAGTGAGAATATGCGGTGTTTGGTTTTTTGTTCTTGCGATAGTTTACTGAGAATGATGGTTTCCAATTTCATCCATGTCCCTACAAAGGACATGAACTCATCATTTTTTATGGCTGCATAGTATTCCATGGTGTATATGTGCCACATTTTCTTAATCCAGTCTATCATTGTTGGACATTTGGGTTGGTTCCAAGTCTTTGCTATTGTGAATAATGCTGCAATAAACATACGTGTGCATGTGTCTTTATAGCAGCATGATTTATAGTCCTTTGGGTATATACCCAGTAATGGGATGGCTGGGTCAAATGGTATTTCTAGTTCTAGATCCCTGAGGAATCGCCACACTGACTTCCACAATGGTTGAACTAGTTTACAGTCCCACCAACAGTGTAAAAGTGTTCCTATTTCTCCACATCCTCTCCAGCACCTGTTGTTTCCTGACTTTTTAATGATTGCCATTCTAACTGGTGTGAGATGGTATCTCATAGTGGTTTTGATTTGCATTTCTCTGATGGCCAGTGATGATGAGCATTTTTTCATGTGTTTTTTGGCTGCATAAATGTCTTCTTTTGAGAAGTGTCTGTTCATGTCCTTCGCCCACTTTTTGATGGGGTTGTTTGTTTTTTTCTTGTAAATTTGTTTGAGTTCATTGTAGATTCTGGATATTAGCCCTTTGTCAGATGAGTAGGTTGCGAAAATTTTCTCCCATGTTGTAGGTTGCCTGTTCACTCTGATGGTAGTTTCTTTTGCTGTACAGAAGCTCTTTAGTTTAATTAGATCCCGTTTGTCAATTTTGTCTTTTGTTGCCATTGCTTTTGGTGTTTTGGACATGAAGTCCTTGCCCACGCCTATGTCCTGAATGGTAATACCTAGGTTTTCTTCTAGGGTTTTTATGGTTTTAGGTCTAACGTTTAAATCTTTAATCCATCTTGAATTGATTTTTGTATAAGGTGTAAGGAAGGGATCCAGTTTCAGCTTTCTACATATGGCTAGCCAGTTTTCCCAGCACCATTTATTAAATAGGGAATCCTTTCCCCATTGCTTGTTTTTCTCAGGTTTGTCGAAGATCAGATAGTTGTAGGTATGCGGCGTTATTTCTGAGGGCTCTATTCTGTTCCATTGATCTATATCTCTGTTTTGGTACCAGTACCATGCTGTTTTTGTTACTGTAGCCTTGTAGTATAGTTTGAAGTCAGGTAGTGTGATGCCTCCAGCTTTGTTCTTTTGGCTTAGGATTGACTTGGCAATGCGGGCTCTTTTTTGGTTCCATATGAACTTTAAAGTAGTTTTTTCCAATTCTGTGAAGAAAGTCATTGGTAGCTTGATGGGGATGGCATTGAATCTGTAAATTACCTTGGGCAGTATGGCCATTTTCACGATATTGATTCTTCCTACCCATGAGCATGGAATGTTCTTCCATTTGTTTGTATCCTCTTTTATTTCCTTGAGCAGTGGTTTGTAGTTCTCCTTGAAGAGGTCCTTCACATCCCTTGTAAGTTGGATTCCTAGGTATTTTATTCTCTTTGAAGCAATTGTGAATGGGAGTTCACTCATGATTTGGCTCTCTGTTTGTCTGTTGTTGGTGTATAAGAATGCTTGTGATTTTTGTACATTGATTTTGTATCCTGAGACTTTGCTGAAGTTGCTTATCAGCTTAAGGAGATTTTGGGCTGAGACAATGGGGTTTTCTAGATAAACAATCATGTCGTCTGCAAACAGGGACAATTTGACTTCCTCTTTTCCTAATTGAATACCCTTTATTTCCTTCTCCTGCCTGATTGCCCTGGCCAGAACTTCCAACACTATGTTGAATAGGAGCGGTGAGAGAGGGCATCCCTGTCTTGTGCCAGTTTTCAAAGGGAATGCTTCCAGTTTTTGCCCATTCAGTATGATATTGGCTGTGGGTTTGTCATAGATAGCTCTTATTATTTTGAAATATGTCCCATCAATACCTAATTTATTGAGAGTTTTTAGCATGAAGGGTTGTTGAATTTTGTCAAAGGCTTTTTCTGCATCTATTGAGATAATCATGTGGTTTTTGTCTTTGGCTCTGTTTATATGCTGGATTACATTTATTGATTTGCGTATATTGAACCAGCCTTGCATCCCAGGGATGAAGCCCACTTGATCATGGTGGATAAGCTTTTTGATGTGCTGCTGGATTCGGTTTGCCAGTATTTTATTGAGGATTTTTGCATCAATGTTCATCAAGGATATTGGTCTAAAATTCTCTTTTTTGGTTGTGTCTCTGCCCGGCTTTGGTATCAGAATGATGCTGGCCTCATAAAAGGAGTTAGGGAGGATTCCCTCTTTTTCTATTGATTGGAATAGTTTCAGAAGCAATGGTACCAGTTCCTCCTTGTACCTCTGGTAGAATTCGGCTGTGAATCCATCTGGTCCTGGACTCTTTTTGGTTGGTAAACTATTGATTATTGCCACAATTTCAGCTCCTGTTATTGGTCTATTCAGAGATTCAACTTCTTCCTGGTTTAGTCTTGGGAGAGTGTATGTGTCGAGGAATGTATCCATTTCTTCTAGATTTTCTAGTTTATTTGCGTAGAGGTGTTTGTAGTATTCTCTGATGGTAGTTTGTATTTCTGTGGGATCAGTGGTGATATCCCCTTTATCATTTTTTATTGTGTCTATTTGATTCTTCTCTCTTTTTTTCTTTATTAGTCTTGCTAGTGGTCTATCAATTTTGTTGATCCTTTCAAAAAACCAGCTCCTGGATTCATTGATTTTTTGAAGGGTTTTTTGTGTCTCTATTTCCTTCAGTTCTGCTCTGATTTTAGTTATTTCTTGCCTTCTGCTAGCTTTTGAATGTGTTTGCTCTTGCTTTTCTAGTTCTTTTAATTGTGATGTTAGGGTGTCAATTTTGGATCTTTCCTGCTTTCTCTTGTGGGCATTTAGTGCTATAAATTTCCCTCTACACACTGCTTTGAATGCATCCCAGAGATTCTGGTATGTTGTGTCTTTGTTCTCGTTGGTTTCAAAGAACATCTTTATTTCTGCCTTCATTTCGTTATGTACCCAGTAGTCATTCAGGAGCAGGTTGTTCAGTTTCCATGTAGTTGAGCGGCTTTGAGTGAGATTTTTAATCCTGAGTTCTAGTTTGATTGCACTGTGGTCTGAGAGATAGTTTGTTATAATTTCTGTTCTTTTACATTTGCTGAGGAGAGCTTTACTTCCAAGTATGTGGTCAATTTTGGAATAGGTGTGGTGTGGTGCTGAAAAAAATGTATATTCTGTTGATTTGGGGTGGAGAGTTCTGTAGATGTCTATTAGGTCCGCTTGGTGCAGAGCTGAGTTCAATTCCTGGGTATCCTTGTTGACTTTCTGTCTCGTTGATCTGTCTAATGTTGACAGTGGGGTGTTAAAGTCTCCCATTATTAATGTGTGGGAGTCTAAGTCTCTTTGTAGGTCACTCAGGACTTGCTTTATGAATCTGGGTGCTCCTGTATTGGGTGCATATATATTTAGGATAGTTAGCTCCTCTTGTTGAATTGATCCCTTTACCATTATGTAATGGCCTTCTTTGTCTCTTTTGATCTTTGTTGGTTTAAAGTCTGTTTTATCAGAGACTAGGATTGCAACCCCTGCCTTTTTTTGTTTTCCATTTGCTTGGTAGATCTTCCTCCATCCTTTTATTTTGAGCCTATGTGTGTCTCTGCACGTGAGATGGGTTTCCTGAATACAGCACACTGATGGGTCTTGACTCTTTATCCAACTTGCCAGTCTGTGTCTTTTAATTGGAGAATTTAGTCCATTTACATTTAAAGTCAATATTGTTATGTGTGAATTTGATCCTGTCATTATGATGTTAGCTGGTGATTTTGCTCATTAGTTGATGCAGTTTCTTCCTAGTCTCGATGGTCTTTACATTTTGGCATGATTTTGCAGCAGCTGGTACTGGTTGTTCCTTTCCATGTTTAGCGCTTCCTTCAGGAGCTCTTTTAGGGCAGGCCTGGTGGTGACAAAATCTCTCAGCATTTGCTTGTCTGTAAAGTATTTTATTCCTCCTTCACTTATGAAGCTTAGTTTGGCTGGATATGAAATTCTGGGTTGAAAATTCTTTTCTTTAAGAATGTTGAATATTGGCCCCCACTCTCTTCTGGCTTGTAGGGTTTCTGCCGAGAAATCCGCTGTTAGTCTGATGGGCTTCCCTTTGAGGGTAACCCGACCTTTCTCTCTGGCTGCCCTTAACATTTTTTCCTTCATTTCAACTTTGGTGAATCTGACAATTATGTGTCTTGGAGTTGCTCTTCTTGAGGAGTATCTTTGTGGCGTTCTCTGTATTTCCTGAATCTGAATGTTGGCCTGCCTTGCTAGATTGGGGAAGTTCTCCTGGATAATATCCTGCAGAGTGTTTTCCAACTTGGTTCCATTCTCTGCATCACTTTCAGGTACACCAATCAGACGTAGATTTGGTCTTTTCACATAGTCCCATATTTCTTGGAGGCTTTGCTCATTTCTTTTTATTCTTTTTTCTCTAGACTTCCCTTCTCGCTTCATTTCATTCATTCCATCTTCCATTGCTGATACCCTTTCTTCCAGTTGATCGCATCGGCTCCTGAGGCTTCTGCATTCTTCACGTAGTTCTCGAGCCTTGGTTTTCAGCTCCATCAGCTCCTTTAAGCACTTCTCTGTATTGGTTATTCTAGTTATACATTCGTCTAAATTTTTTTCAAAGTTTTCAACTTCTTTGCCTTTGGTTTGAATGTCCTCCCGTAGCTCAGAGTAATTTGATCGTCTGAAGCCTTCTTCTCTCAGCTCGTCAAAATCATTCTCCATCCAGCTTTGTTCCGTTGCTGGTGAGGAACTGTGTTCGTTTGGAGGAGGAGAGGTGCTCTGCGTTTTAGAGTTTCCAGTTTTTCTGTTCTGTTTTTTCCCCATCTTTGTGGTTTTATCTACTTTTGGTCTTTGATGATGGTGATGTACAGATGGGTTTTCGGTGTGGATGTCCTTTCGGTTTGTTAGTTTTCCTTCTAACAGACAGGACCCTCAGCTGCAGGTCTGTTGGAATACCCTGCCCTGTGAGGTGTCAGTGTGCCCCTGCTGGGGGGTGCCTCCCAGTTAGGCTGCTTGGGGGTCAGGGGTCAGGGACCCACTTGAGGAGGCAGTCTGCCCGTTCTCAGATCTCCAGCTGCGTGCTGGGAGAACCACTGCTCTCTTCAAAGCTGTCAGACAGGGACATTTAAGTCTGCAGAGGTTACTGCTGTCTTTTTGTTTGTCTGTGCCCTGCCCCCAGAGGTGGAGCCTACAGAGGCAGGCAGGCCTCCTTGAGCTGTGGTGGGCTCCACCCAGTTCGAGCTTCCTGGCTGCTTTGTTTACCTAAGCAAGCCTGGGCAATGGCGGGCGCCCCTCCCCCAGCCTCGCTGCCGCCTTGCAGTTTGATCTCAGACTGCTGTGCTAGCAATCAGCGAGATTCCGTGGGCGTAGGACCCTCCGAGTCAGGTGTGGGATATAGTCTCGTGGTGCGCCGTTTTTTAAGCCGGTCTGAAAAGCGCAATATTCGGGTGGGAGTGACCAGATTTTCCAGGTGCGTCCGTCACACCTTTCTTTGACTCAGAAAGGGAACTCCCTGACCCCTTGCGCTTCCCAGGTGAGGCAATGCCTCGCCCTGCTTCGGCTCCCGCACGGTGCGCGCACCCACTGACCTGCGCCCACTGTCTGGCACTCCCTAGTGAGATGAACCCGGTACCTCAGATGGAAATGCAGAAATCACCCGTCTTCTGCGTCGCTCACGCTGGGAGCTGTAGACCGGAGCTGTTCCTATTCGGCCATCTTGGCTCCTCCGTTTTGTTTTTTTTTTTGTTTGTTTTTTGTTTTTTGGTTTTTTTTTTGCTTGCTTGCTTTTTCTATTCTTATTTCTTTCTGTTTTAGTTTGGGTACTTTTTGTTGACCTACCTTCAAGTTCACTGATTGTTTTTCTATTCTCTGTTACTCTTTTTATGAGTTCATCAAAGACGTTTTTGTATATTTTGTTTCTCTTTTATTTTTGGCATTTTCATTTGATTCAATCATATAATTTCCATCTTTATTTCTGTTCTCTAAAATTTTTCTATATGTTCATACATCCCTGCCTTTTCTACTAAAGCCTTTAGTCTATTAATTACAGTTACTTTAAATTTCTTATCAGGTAGTTGAAGCATATGGGGCATATCTCAGTCTGATTTTATTGATCTTTTTTTCTTGATAGTGTGCCATTTGAATTTTTGCTTTATAATATTTTTTGGAAGATGAGCATTTGTGTAGGACTATAAAGGCTAAGACAAATAGTATTTTTGTTAGACATAGATATGCTTTTTAACTTTATCATGCCCATGCCTTTAATGGTGGTGGTGGAGATGTTGAGTCAATCTAGTTTGGAATTGACCTGGGTTTGGATTTTGTTACTGCTGTATTTACCTTCTGTTTACCATAGGCTTCAAATTCCTCTAGCATTAGCTTGCACGTGAAAAAGAAAAAAAAACTGGTTTTGTCAGGGTTATTTTCTTAATGTCTGCTATAATTTGGTTTGTCTGACTGCTCCAAATCTTATGTTAAAATTTGATGTCTCATGTTGGAGGCGTGGCCTAATGGAAAACGTTCAGGTCATGGGGGTGCATCCCCCATGAAGGATTTGTTTCCCTCTATGCTGTACTCATGATAATGAGTGAACTCTCTCTACTCATTTCCACAAGAGCTGGTTGTTAAAAAGAACCTGGCACCTCTATCTCTTACTTCTTCTCTTGCCATGTAATCCCTGCACAGCTGGCCCCCTCTTACCTTCTGCCATGAAACTCAAACTCCTGACCTCAGGTGATCCACCTGCCTTGATCTCCCAAAGTTCTGGGATTACGAGTATGAGCTACCATGCCTGACCATGAATTTTTAATTTTTAGTAGAGATGGGATTAGCAGGCTGTGGCCGTCCTCAGATGTCCAATCTTAAACTTTTTCAGACATCAGAATTGTTACCCAGATAAACCATTTTCTTATTATTAATTACCCAGTCTCAGGTATTCCTTTATAGCAACATAAATGGTCTAAGACAATGTCTAATTCACCATTAGTATTGGGTCTTCCCTTTGTGCCTAAGGCCCAGAGAAGCTCACTCTGGTTGTTCTTGCTTCTCCCCTCCCCTTAAACTGCTGTTATTTCTTCCTCAGTATTTGCTAGGCTGGTTGCAGAGGGAAGAGCAGGTGGGAATTCTCTGTTGTCCTTATTCAGCCTTAGTCTTAGGAAAATTCTTTGTCCCTGGGTCTCATGTGCAGGTCCTTCTCCATGATCCTGCCTCTCCTTCAATAGTACAAGTTCTTTTGCGCCAACCAAGTGAAGTTGTTCTGACCTATTTCCTTCCCCAGGGGTTAAGATTTTTTTTTCTCTTCTATTCTCCCAGCTATGATGTGTTTCCACTTGTGCCCTGAGAGGTAAGAGGTTTTCTGTACTTCCTCCAGCAGCTTAAGCCTTTTGTTCTGCAGGGCAGCTAGAAGAGTAGAATCCAGGTGAGACTTGTTGCCTTTCCTAAAGTTATTGCTGCTTCCCTCCTCCAGGCATGCAACACACAGGAGGATTTCTCTAATATTTCTCACCTTGCCCCCATCTTTCTTGTGAGTCAACAGTATGGTCTCTGGAAAAGATCCTGAGAGTTTGTACTCATTTTCTTTATGTCTGTGTCTCCCATGTTTCTATATTTTAAATCATCCTTTAGCAATGATTTTTCTTTAGCAATTGTTACAAATTTTAGCTGAGTACTTTTTACCAGATTGCAGGATGCCTGGCACCTGCCCCTAATAAGCAAGTGCTGTGTCCTGTCTTTCCTTGGAGACTTCTCCCTTCCTTTGGATTTCAGGCTACTCAGTTGTCCTGCAAACTCAGCTCTCCGATGTCTTCGAGAAAAATAATATTTTCATAGATTATCCGCTTTTCTTCATTCTAAGAGTGAGGATGACATTTTTCAGTTTTCTGCATCCTAAGCCGAAGCCAGCTATTTGTAAGCTATTGTTTAATTTGCCAGGCTTTTTTGGGGGGTCTCCTATTCCCTAAATATATTTTCTAAAGCTTTTAATATTTTTATACATAGATGTAGTAAACATGGTTATTTTGTAGTATTTGTGTGATTTTATACAACTATAAAGTCTTTGTGAATATATTTTTTTTCTTTCTGTTGTTTCTGCTGCTTCGTGGATGTATTCACTTGTTTTGTGTCCCTGTTTATTTTGATGGTGGGCTAGTCCTCTCTCTCAAAAACATACCTGTGTAGGTTCCCAAAGTCTTAGGATGAATATATTTTCCTCTAGAAAAAGTTTACTTTTTTTCTGTATCCCCAGGGCGCCATAAGCTCAGAATCACTTTAAATCTATTCTTGCATGGTTTCTGGTTTCTTTGATCATCCCAGGGATTAAAAGATGGGACATATATCCTTATAAAAGTCTGTCCTCTTGGAATTAAACTCTCTTTCTCTCTCTCCCTCTTCCTTCCCTCCACTGCCCTTTTCCCTTCTTCTCTTTAATAAGGCAATTGTCCTCTACTTTCAGGAAGGAAAGCTTTCAGGATAAAACACTAGAGAAACTCATTTATACAGACATATGGAGATTTAGAAGGACAGAAATATTTGAATCCAAAGAAGCAATCCTTTATGATAAAATATATCTCCACAGAGATTATTAAATGGAGTAGTCTATGGAAAAAAAGGGAGACAAGGAGGGACTCTTCCACGGAACCCTCCATTATCTTACTACCTATCTCTCTTACAAAGCCAGGTAACTGTTGGCCCAGAAGGCCAACTTTAATGCAAACTATAGACAGAAGAGAGCTGGATGCTGGATCAACAACTTGCTAGATAGTCTAAAACCTGGAGGGTAGAAACCTGTGTGTGGGCAGCATTATTACTTTATTCAGTGGCTAGGCTGGGAGTTTCAATGAGATGGAATGCACTCTACAGAGAAGGTTACTGAGATCTGGCCTGATTCTCACTGCCTGAAGCTAATCATTGGTTCCCTGTGCTTCTCTGAATGTTGGTTACTGAATCCTTTTTCAATAAATGTGTTTTCCATATCTTCTGCAGGTCTTCAGCAAGGAGTAAATGTTGATTCTACACACTTTTTACATAAAAATATATACCTCTATGGCTTTCCCTAAAGCAAGACAGAGTTAAGAGTTTATCAAAATCAATAAAGTTTAAGGAAGGGAATATCATTAAAGCTTGGCAGATCAGGAACCTTAATAAGGGTCAGTTTTCCCCATTCCCTACCTTCTCCCAGTAGGTGTGAACTTCAAGGCCTGAATTTATCTTTTTGCTCCTCAGACTCAATGACTTCAGGATTGTTCTTTGAAATTTATACTTCAGCTTTGTTTCAATTTGCTCCTATTACGAAGCAAAAGAAGAGCTTTGCTCCTGTTTTCCTACAAAGAACTCTGCTTACGTTTTCCACCATTCATAGTACAGGAAAACTGCCAGACATTTCCCAGAAAATCTAACCCTTAAAGTTACAGTGAAACCCTAGTCCCATAATAGCTTTATGTTATAGAATTAGATAACTAAAGAAAAGTGCAAATATTGTTTTTATTTATTTAGAAGGGATTTTTTTTTTTTTGGTCTAGAAGAGACTTCAGGTACCTTACCAGGAAAAGTAAAAAAAAAAATAGCAAAATGGTAAATAAAGGAAAGAAGGAATGAAGGAAGAAAGGAAGAGGAGAGAGAGAGGAAAGAAGTAAAGGGAACCAAACATTTCACAAATACTTCCTATGCGTTGGCCACAAATTTGGTTATAAGACATAATTTAGTTTACCTTGAAAAAAGCCTGATGAATCGTGCAAATTATATAGTGTCTTATCAGGTTCAAAAAGATGACTTGTTCAGGATACCCAGAACTCTCCTAACATTAACAGTAGCTAGGAATGTCTCATAAAGAGGACTACTAGCCATCATAAAGAGGACTCTGAGTAAAAGAATTAACAACACCCTTTACAAAATCATTTGGGTAGTGACACAGCACATACTCCTTGGAAGCTTTTCTTATGAGATCCCTCAGCATTGACCAATGACACCATACAGAAATACAATCTATATAGGTAACACCACAGGAGAATAAAACAGTATATAATGGGGCCCCAGACATGCAGGGGTATTTCTGAGTCCTGGGAGATAATAAACTCGTGGAGGACCTGTCCTTGAAGATGGATATTTGGACAAAGGAAATGATGATGTCAGACATCAATGTTTTGTATATATTTTAAGTCTTTTAAATGTATTGAGTAAATGCATGAGGAATATGGAAAGTTAGTTTTCCCAATGACGTCAAGTGTTTTGAGGGATGATGTGATAGAACTTTGTATCCATAACACAGTGTCTAGGACATAATAAATGTTCAACAAGTAGTAGTCATTGAATTAAGCCAAAATAAAAGGCAGAAATATACACAACTGGCACATTGAATAGTAAGAAGACTGGCTTGACGGAAAAGGAAGACTAGGTGGAGAGGAATTCAAACATTTCCTCTTTCAGGAAGCTTTTCTTTTTTAAAAACTTATTTTTTGTATACTTAATTTGTTTAAACATTTATTTTAGGTTCAGGGGTACACGTGCAGGTTTGTTATTGTGTATTGTGGGAGTTGGTGTACAGATTATTTGGTCAACTAGATAATAAACATAGTATCTGATAGGTAGTTTTCAAATTCTCACGCTCCTCCCACCCTCCACCCTCAAGTAGGTTGTGGTGGCTATTGTTCCCTTCTTTGTGTTCATATGTACTCAAAGTTTAGCTCCCAATCATAAGTGAGAACATGTGATATTTGGCTTTCTGTTCCTGTGGTAATTTGCTTAGGATAGTGGCCTTCAGCTCCATCCATGTTGCTGCAAAGGACATATCTTATTATTTTTTATGGCTACATAGTATCCCATTGTGGTTATGTACCACATTTTTTCATTTTAGTCACTACTGATGGGCATTTAGGTTGATTCCATGTCTTTGCTATTGTAAATAGTGCTGCAATGAACATACGCATACATGTGTCTTTATGGCAGAACAATTTATATTCCTTAGGGTATATACCCAATAATGGGATTGCTGGCTTGAATAGTAATTCTGTTTTAAGTTATTTGAGAAATTGCCAAACTGCTTTCCACGATGGCTGAACTAAATTACTTTCCAACCAGAAGTGTATAAATGTTTCCTTTTTTCCACAACCTCACTACAATCCAGCATCTGTGATTGTTTGATTTTTTAATAATAACCATTCTGACTGGTGTGAGATGGTGTCTCATTGTGGTGTTGATTTGCATGTTTCTACTGATCAGTGATGTTGAGCATTTTTTATATGCTTTTTGGCCATGGGTATGTCTTCTTTTGAAAACTGTTCATGTCCTTTGCCCACATTTTAATGAGTTGTTTCTTTTTTTGCTTGTAAATTTATTCAAGTTCCTTGTAGATTTCTGGATATTAGACCTTTGATGGATACATAGTTGGCAAATATTTTCTCCCGTTCTGTTGGTTGTCTATCTACTCTGTTGATAGTTTATTTTGCTTTGCAAAAGCTCTTTAGTTTAATTAGGCCCCATTTATTAGTTTCTGTTTTTGTTGCAATTGCTTTTAGTATCTTCATCATGAAAACTTTGGCAGGGCCTATGTCCAGAATGGTATTTCCTAGGATGTCTTCCCAGAGTTTTTATAGTTTTAGGTTTTATGTTTAAGTCTTCAAACCACCTTGAGTTGATTTTTTGTATATGGTGTAAGAAAGGGGTCCAGTTTCCATCTTCTGTGTATGGCTAGCCAGTGATCCCAACACCATTTATTGAATAGAAACTCCTTTCCCCATTGGTTATTTTTGTTGATTTTGTTAAAGATCAGAGTGTTGTAGATGTGCAGCATTATTGCTGGGCTCACTATTCTGTTCTGTTGGTCTATGTGTCTGTTTTTGTATGAGTGTCATGCTATTTGTGTTACTTAGCTTTGTAGTATAGTTTGAAGTCAGGTAACACAATGCCTCCAGGATTGTTCTTTTTGCTTAGAATTGCCTTGGTTATTTGGGCTCTTTTTTTTCTGCTTTATTTTTTATTTTTATTTTTGTTTTTTTTTTTATTTCAATGGGTTTTTGGGGAACAGGTGGTGTTTGGTTACATGAATAAGTTGTTTAGTGGTGGTTTCTGAGATTTTGGTGCACCCATCATCTAAGCAGTGTACACTGTACCCAGTGTGTAATCCCTCTCCCTCCTCCCCTTTCCCTGAGTCCCCAAAGTCCATTGTATCATTCTTAAGTTGGGCTCTTTTTTGGTTCCATATGAATTTTAAAGTAGTCTTTTCCAGTTCTGTGATGAATGTAATTGGTAGTTTAATAGGACTAGCATTGAATCTGTAGATTTGCTTTGGCAATATGCAGGAGGCCTTTCTTATTCACTCATCTTTAGGCTGAGTTAATCACTTCTCCCGAAGACTTCTTTCTCTGCCTACCAGGGGCTCCTACTACAGAATTTTCAGACTGTGTTGTAATTATTTGCTTACCGTTCTGCTCCCGTTTACTCTCCCTACCTGCCAACCCAGGTGTTCCTTGGGTACAAAGACTCAGGGTTTTATACTGTTGTATCCCAAGCCTAAATTCTTAATGAATATTGACTGAACGAGTGGGAAGATTGGGCCTGATTACTGGAATAATTTTGAAGGAGTTTGATCTCCAACCCTTACAAAGACTTTGTCCTACAGAGAAAAAAAATTAAGTTCCTTGAGCAAATGAATTAAATAGATATTATTTTCTAGGAATATGAATGCTTTTATGTCTAGGTTTGCATAAGAAGTTACTAGAAACGAGACCAGTTCTGAAGCTGTTGTAAGGACAAAGGGCTGGAATGACAGGAACCAGAATTATGGTAAACAAGTAGAAAACCAAAAGAGTTGTCTCAGCAGGTTGTTTTTCATATCAAAATAGCTCATGCAGGAAAAAAAAAAAAAGTTTAAAGTGAAGTTTTGGGCCAAGTGCGGTGGCTCACGCCTGTAATCCCAGCACCTTGGGAGGTAGAGACGGGCAGATCATGAGGTCAGGAGTTTGAGACCAGCCTGGCCAACATGGTGAAACCCTATCTCTACTAAAGATACAAAACATTAGCTGGACATGGTGGCACGCACCTGTAATCCCAGCTACTCGGAAGTCTGAGGCAGGAGAATCGCTTGAACCTGGAAGGTGGAGGTTGCAGTGAGCCAAGATAGCGCCACTGCACTCCAGCCTGGGTGACAGGGCAAGACTCCATCTCAAAAAAAAATAAAAATGAAATTTTGGTTAAATTTTACTTCTTTCTTTCCTATCACATGAAAAATTATTGTCCCAAGTCCAAAAATAAATGTTCCTCCCATGATTATTCACGTATCTTTAATACCCTTGGGGAAAAACTATAACAGCAGTATGAATATGTCAGTAATGAACTGCCATTAGGTTTTTCTGCCTTGAAGGGAATGAGGATTAAAGGGAGCTCACATCTCTGAAAGAGTTGGGCTTGGGCTTTTCTTCTCCTCCAACACTAACATTAGAAAGTCGCTTACCCTCTCCTAGTGTCTATTTCTTTATTCATCAAAGAAAGGATAATAATATTTTCCATAGCTTAGTTATGGGGCTACTGAGAACTGGGACCTTGTCTTATATCCGAATACTTAGCACAATGTGTAATAGTAGGCAATCAGTAAATATCCGTCCGAAGAATGGATAAAGGAGACAATGAATATTACATTGCTGAGAAAAGTCTACACATCTTATAAATTAATACCATTATAAAAAAATAAAGCTATCTCATATTTGTGCCATTTCATGTTAGAAATCACTCACAAAGAGTGAGGAAGTTTTTTTCTCACACTACACTGCTTGTTTAAGTGTAGCTTGTTGTGGGGCAGGGATAGGGGATACTGATGTGGAAGAAATAGTGAGACACTTTATTTCTTCAGTCTCAGGTATGTTGGGGGATGTCTATAGAGATTGGCCATTTCTGTAGAAGATTCTGGATTCCACCCTGCTTGCCAGAGGCTTCTGGGTCAACAGCCAGAATGGACGTATGTCTAATTTTAACTCAAGTGGAGCAGACATTTATTTTGGAAAGACAGGATCCTTTTGAGAATGGCTGCAATTGCCTGTGGGTTGGATCAGAGCTGAATTTCTTGATCATTTTGCTTCACTAGTGGGGAAGATATTATTGAATTTTTACCTGGCTCTGATATGATTTCTTCCTTTAACATTCTAAAGGACGATTAGAAGAATTTATTTTTAATTCTCCAAGATGCCTTACCTGTTGCACACTTCCTGGGATCTTTATCTGATTTAGCCTTCATATATGGCTGAGGGAAATGTTTAACCAGCAACCTTTGATGGTGTTTTAGGCGACCACATTTCCCTCACCCCTCAGGGCACAGCAGCTGTGATGAGAGAAGGAAACACTGGATTGAGAGTTAGATAGACTAGGAGTTCCTTCCAAGATCTTCTACTTATTAGCACATAACCTCAGGCATGAGAACTACTAAAAGCTCCCATTTATTCTTACATAAATTACATAAATATGTGGGGATATATATATATATACATATATTTATATAAAATAATGTTGCTTTTCTTGACTCCATAACTATGCCTGGAGCTTATGTCATTTATCTTAACACCTAAACCTTTCAAGACATATGTAAGTTATTATTCTTGGAATCTGTAAGGTCTGATTCCACAGTGATTCTTTATACCTTTTTATACTGCTTTAAAGATGGAATTGGGCATGAACAAAAAGAAAAGGATAAAGGAAATTTTCAAAGAATTTTTTCCAGATAAGGCTGCCTCTGTTTGGAAGCCAGTGGCAACAGTAAAGACCCCAACATGACAGAACTACTTGGCTAGGAGCTGGTGACATCTTACTCCCAGAGGAATGAGTACAGATTGGTGTATTCTCAAGACCCTATGACCAAGTGCTGTTGCAGAGGTACCTACAGGTCCATGGGGCAACTTCATTCTGAGAAGCATTCTATTCGAGTTGAGGAATGTCTGCTGGAATCTTCTCTATGCCTCAGTGTAGGGTATATGGTGCTGGGGGATAGTATAAGAAATGGTCCTTGACCTCTAGGAGTTCACAGTTTACTGTAGGTGTAAGATATAGACCAAACAGACCATCATAAAGCAATGATAAACAGTGTATAACAAAATGTAAGTGAAATGCAATTCAAGTAGGGTGACAGAGCAATGGAATGTCTGAAATGCCAGCTCAGGCTCCACTAGCTCTGTAAGCTTCAGAAAATCACTTTATTTCTCTGGGATTCATTATGCCATCTTTTAAATAAGGGGCGTAGGTACAGGTAAGAGGCAGATAGACTCAGATCTCTTGCAGTAAAAATCCCAAGCTTGCCTCTGACAAATTAGAATAAGACATCCTTTTCCCCAGGCGGGGCACAATGTTGGCTTGTTGAGCAGAGAATAAGTTATCAGGCCTCACTTGTGTTGTTGTGTCCTCTTCTTGCCCTGCTTTGCACAGTGCCTAACCTGCACAGTGCCTATATTGCAGTCTTTGGTCTATCCTGGCTCTGATACTTGTTTGCCCTGTGGTCTTTAGCAAGTTATTCCCTAAGCTGCTGCTTCCTTACCTGAAAAATGGAAGAATTATGTCCACTTAACAGCATTGTTTTGAGTATAAAGTTTAAAGCAAATATAAAATATTAGTCACAAACTAAGCATTTAGTGTCAGTTATGAGTGAGATCATTGAGACAATGTGGAAAATGCCATGATGTATTAAATAAGTATCACATTTTTGAAAGCCAAGGAGAGGAACACTATGAGCAAGATGTGACTTCATGCAGGAGATGTGCCTGCAGGTGGTCCTTGCAGGATGGTGGAGTTCTGATCAGCATCTACCTGGGATCACGTAATTTAGGCAGGGGAATCTTCATCGAGATCAGGGTAAGTGTAGTGTGTGACAGTGAGTGAGCAAATCCACTTTCTTGGAATAGAAACTTGATATCAGGAATGTCAAAAAGAGGGCATGAGTATTCAGATGCTTCAGAGGATATTTAGATATGAAAAAGAACTATGGGAGGGATAATGATTGCTAAAGAAATTATTTTGAGAACTCCTAGTAAATGCATTTGGAATTTCTAGATCAAGTTTCCACACCACTTAATTTTGGTCTGTAGTTTCTGTTTCCCTATCTTCTGTGTGAATACAACCTAACATCTACCTTACTGGTTTGCCCTTCAGCTGTGTCTGGATTTTTTAATTATATATATTTTTTTATTTATATTTTTAAAACTCTTTTTTTGTCATAGGTACCTACTCTTTTTTCCCCCCATTAGTTTTTGGGAAACACGTGGTATTTAGTTACGTGAGTAAGTTCTTTAGTGGTAATTTCTGAGATTTTGGTGCACCGATCACCCAAGCAGTATACGTTGTACCCAATTTGTACTCTTTTATCCCTCACCTCCTTCCCCCAAGTCCACAAAGTCCATTGTATCACTCTTTGCATCCTTAGAGCTTAGCTCCCCACTTACGAGTGGGAATGTACGATGTTTGGTTTTCTATTCCTGAGTCACTTCACTTCGAATAATGCTCTTCAGTTCCATCCAGGTTGCTGCAAATGCCATCATTTCATTCCTTTTTATGGCTGAGTAGTATTCCCTGATATATATATATATATATGTGGTATATATACATATATATACCACATTTTCTTTATTCACTCATTGACTGATGGACACTCAGGTACCTACTTTTATTTTAATCTCCTGTTTTTGTTTTATAGGCTGTTTTTTCAAGAATATTATTTCATCCACTATCTCTCTGAGGATATTTAAATATTTTAAGAGCCTTTCAAATTACTCTGTTATCTCTGTTTCCTTTTATGGTGTTAGCTTTCTTCATATTATTGGTAGCTGTTAGTTAAATGCTTAGCTTCAAGAAAATTTTTCCATATAACTTTCCCACTCAAATTTTCATTATCTGTGAAAGTCTCCCTGTCAAGTGGCAAAGCAATACTGTTCTGTCCTCATTTCACCACCATGTTTTCTCCTGTCCATCTGTATCTCTTTGAGGAAGTTTCCTCATTTTTTTGTTTATACTACAAAGTATGGCTTTGTAGTAATTGATTTCTTTCTTACATATGCAATGGTTTTGTGCAAGAAGTGAAGATTTCAGGAAGTACCCAGTCCATTTTTTAGAAATCAGAAATCCAAAACTACCTCTTTCTAACATGTCCTATATGTCTAAAATGTTATAATTCTTTATGTTCCCTTAGGCATATAACTACATGTTAAGGCACATTTTCTGGGTTTTACATCTTCTTTTTGCTTTCTATTTCTTAAAAAGTTCAAATTGGGGCCAGGTGCGGTAGCTCACGCCTGTAATCCCAGCACTTTGGGAGGCTGAGGCAGGCGGATCACGAGGTCAGGAGATGGAGACCATCCTGGCTAACATGGTGAAACCCCGTCTCTACTAAAAATATAAAAAATTAGCCAGGCATGGTGGCAGGCGCCTGTAGTCCCAGCTACTCGGGAGGCTGAGGCAGGAGAATGGCGTGAACCCAGGAGGCGGAGCTTGCAGTGAGCCGAGATGATGCCACTGCACTCTAGCCTGGGTGACAGAGCAAGACCCCGTCTCACTAACAAAAAAAAAAAAAAAAAAAAAAAAAAGTCAAATTGGTGTTTGCAAAACACAATGGAGTCTGTACTAAAATATTACTGGACACTGAATTTTTTTTTGAGGTTTGTGTTTAGCCTTATTTGTTATTCATTTCCAAACAAAACCAATGCCACGTTTAATTTTTCCGTGTGATTTAGAATTGCTGTATCCAATACGATAGCCACTAGCCACCCAGGGCTACTCAAATTTAACTTAATTAAACTAAAATTGAAAATTCGGTTTCTTAGTAACACTCGCCACATTTCAAGGGTTCGGTAGCCAGTGGATAGCAGTTATCGCAAAGGACAGCACAGATAGAGAACATTTTTATCATCACAGAAATTTCTGTTGGATGCCATAGTTATTTGGATCATTGAGATTCCAGAGATATAAGCAGAATCTCTCCTAATGTATGTATTTGTGTGTGTGTGTGTGAGAGAGAGAGAGAGATTTCATGTATAATGCAGAATTTCTTCAGTAAACAATATGGAATATGACTGGCAAAAACTAAGAACACAGTTTTTTAATATATTTGACTATATTTGTTTAGATCCTTTAGCTAAAACCATATGAATGGGCTGTGAGTTCTTCACTGGTGCAAGTCCATTTGGAGTGGTCTCAACTCTACTGCTGTCTGTGCTCTGTACCTCCCTCTCCAAGATAAGAACCCAGCAGGGTTTGTATCCTCTGAGGCTTCCTCTCTGCTTGACTTGCAGATGGCCATTCTCGTGCTGCCTCTTCACATGGTCTTTGCTCAGTGTGGGTTCATCCTTGCCATTTCTTATGCCTGTCCATATTTTCTTTTCTTATAAGGACACCAGTCAGATTGAATTAGGGCTCCCCCTAACATCCTTATTTTAACGTAATCAGCTATTTAAAGGCCTTATCACCAAATACAGTCACATTTAAAGGTACTGGGCGGTTAGGGATTCAACACATGAATTTTAAGGGAACACAATTTAGCTCATAATAGATAATGTCCTTACAACTGAAGAAAATATAACCAACTCATGATATACTTAGAAGGCTATGAGTTCCCCTGATGAATTTAATTTTTTGTATAATTGCAGGTCAAGTAGAAAATCCCAGTGGTTCCACCATGTTAGTTCCATGTAATTAGTGTGTTGGTTATCGGTATTTATTTTTCCTCACTAATGAGGGTGCTTGGGACCTAGGAGTGAATATTTCTTCTAAAATCATGAAGAAGGTTGTAGAGTCATCTCGGGATTGTCATTCAACTTCTTTGCATCTCTGTATCCTCCACTGTAAAATGGAAATAATCACAACTGTCTTATAATGCTGTTTTCAGTTATTTTCTACAAAGTATCTATCACAAACCCTATTTCGTAGTTCATGCTTTATAAATGTCTTTTGGAAAAAGAAGAGACTGAGTCTATACTGACTTCCAAACAACCTATATTTTTAAAAATTTCTTCATCTAGATTTTTTTCCCCTTTACTGACAAATTTAAATGCTCAGTCAATGCAGTAAGGCCCATGTAATTAAACACTCCAGTCAAAAGAACTCTAGCTTACTAAGATTTAATGAAGAACTCAGAAGTATTCAGATGCAACAGACAAGATTTTTTCCTCCACCAGAAGATTGCTGGCCACCCTTGCACAGAATACCTTGGGCTAGGGGAGTCATCTAGTTTGAAACAACCTCTATTCCTGTCAGTTTTCTCCAGGGAGAGCCACAGTGCTCTTACAATCCATCTGGAACTCCCTGGAGGAGCTTGCTCCATTATGTGTCTCTCAATTAATTATACCATGCCAAGAAATAACTAAGACACCAATACTTTTGAATTGGAAGGAAATCTAATCCTATCTCCCATCCAATATAGGTGACCTTTCTTCTGCACTCCTTTCCTCCAGCCTCATGGGCACTTAGGCATATCAAGCTCACTCCAAGAATTCCTACCACACATTGAGATAAAAATCTCCCTGTCTATCACTTCCAGTCCTGAGAGCAATTGCAATTCCCCTAAGTCCAGCCTTAAAAATGGCCTTTAAGCCACATTTATGGACTAGAAAGAGAACAAACTCATTGATTTAATGAGATCATCCACATTTCACTAACAACAGTTTTAAAATGCTGTTCTGAGGACCATTCCTGCAGTTCAAGTTTGCCTGTTGTGAATTGAGTCATTACAGGTATGTGGGTGAGTGGATGATGCCAACCTTATGGAGAGCTGGTTGAATGATTAATGGCCTTGGCTTCTGATTTTGGAGGTTCCCACTAATTACAAGGGTTGAGTCTTTTTCATGAAGACTCTGTTATAGCTTCTCCTGCCATTTCCTCACTTCCTTCCTAAAGTGAGTAAGATGGATATTTTTGATCTTGGAGTGTGGAAACCATTTCTTATAAATCCCTTCGGAAATTTCTGGACCAAATTACCCTAAAAACACATTTCTTAATCCTATACTATTTGAACCACTCTGGAACAAGAAGAAAATTGGTAAAAATGCCAATGAATGCACTCCTGCAGCTTGGTCTGTGAAGTTATTATCTTTATCATGGGAAATTTCAAGAACAGCATTTATAGAGGTCTTAATTAAAGAATACCACTATCATTGGAATCATTAAAATGTCATAGAAGCTGTATTTGCCACCAGTACTGTCTCTTGACCATGGATGGATAAAGAGTTACATGAGATAAGAGCATGGTGAAGGGAAATTAGCCCCACAATGGGGACACAATATTTGGGGTCAAATCCTGGTTCTGAAATTGACTGACTTTGTTGCACATAACTCTTACCTGCCTCAGTTTTCACATCAGAAGTAACAAAAGAGGAATCAAGATAAGGTTATTTGAAGAGTATGGAAAAATCTGTATAAATATTAGTCAGATTCTTACCTAAACTTCACTGACTTCTTTCTTCTGTCCTTTATGACTCCAAGATTTTAGTCATACTGTGCAAAATTGAAGTGGTTTGCTCAGATAAATTTTCAAAGTCAGCAACAAGCTGACCAATGGGACCGAAAAATAGCATGGCGAGATGGAAAAAAATGGGGGTCATACATTCCTGGGTTTAAATTCTCACTTTACTTACCCATGTATCCTTAAGTAAGTTACTCCACTTCCTTCATTTAATCTTTAAAATAATATTTACCTCATAGGATTATTGTAAGATTAAAAAAGATAATATATATCTAAAATAGTTGCATAATGCCTGGCACCTATTAGGTACTCATTAAATATTATATATACATAAACGCCTCTTCCTCCCCCTCTTTTTCTTCCTTCCATAAAAGTCACCTAATCTCTGATCAGTCAATGTGGAACTTGTGATAGGGAATGGAGGAGACAGAGGATAGAGTGAGCAATAGATTCAGCTGGAGCCAGAGAGTCTGCAGGACAGGAAAACAATCTACCAAGATCTTGCCCATCTGTTAAGGAATAGGAATTCTGTAACAAATTTATTCTCACCTCCCATCACAGACCTCTGATGGGTCTTCCCTGCAATATGGTGGAGAAGCAGAAGAAAGGACAAGGAAGGATTCTTGATCTTAAAAGTTTCTACAACCGCCCTCCTACAAAATCTCATTTCCTAGGCCAGGACACTTGGCTGAAAATAAACTGTGAAGCTCTCTGAGCCACTTGGAAAAATGCCAAGAAGTTGCATTTTTGACTTGTAATTCACATAGAAAATGAGAGCATTTCGGACTTCGTTTGCATGTAACTGTATTGAGGGTTCCCTTCTTCTCAAAATGAAGCTGCTTGGAACCTCTTCACAGTAATATTTCTCTACCGTGAGTAAGTCATAAATACTCAGGGCCATTCCTGCCAATCTAACAAACCAAGCTGAAGTGGACCCAGGTGACTGTTGACCTCAGGGCTCATTGGAGGGGACTGGGTGAAGTCTTCATTAGGCAGGCACCTGGAAGGCTTAGGAGGGCCCCGAGGCAGCTCCAGGGCATGTGAAGAGCAGTGTTACAGCCTCAGAGACATGGATACCAGTCCAGGCTCAAACATGACTTGTTTGGGACCTCAGGCGGGTCTGTTGAGCTTTCAAGGACTCAGTGCCTCCTCTTTAAAATGTGGATAATGATCATTATACCACTTTACCTCACAATGATGGGGTGAAGATTAATGCTGATTATAGGTGTGAAAGTGTTGTATAAAAACAAAACACTATTATTATCTTTAGTAATAGTCTTCTTAAGTCTTGCCATAGCTGCCCTGGGACTGTAATCTATGGGACCACTTTATAATGAGCTATTTTGGGAATTCCTCTAATCAAATTTCCTTGGATGCCATTCAAATTGGACCAGTATCATAGTCTTAGAGAGTGTTAAGAGCTAGAAGCAATCATAATACATCTAATTTAAGCCTCTCATTTTACAGAGGAGGAAGAGTCCTAAAGAAAGAGAAGAACTTGCCCTAGGTCACCCACGTACAAAATAGAAAAGTTGGTGTAGGAGCACACAGCCGTACATAGTGCATACACTGAATTCTACTTTTACACAAAGTGTACATAAACCAAACCCACTTCTTCCTTTCATGGCAGTTATAGGTATGGATTGATCCCTCCCCCTTTCAGACTTTGAGTCTCTAAATAGTCCTCCCTAGTTTTCAACTTGCCAGTGTGATCTCATTTTACTCACTGCCACAGTGAGCTTCTTAAAGCACATGTCTGATCACAACACGCACACATGCACGCACATATTTTAAAGCTTCTCCATTATCTTCAATATAAATTTAATATTTTTTAAGTAAAGAGAATAAGCCATTCTAGGATCAGCCACGCTTCCATCTTACTTTTGGGCTCCCTTTCACATGGACTTGACCCTCTAAGCCTCCTGACCTTGCCATTTGCCTTCCATGATTTCTCTTCTTCCCTTTACGAGTGATCTTCCCTCTCCCTCGAGTCTTCTTTCCCCACTCCATTATGTGGCAAACCCCCCCAGACGTCCATTATGCAACTTTCTCTCCCCACCCCCAAGCCTCTAGTCATAGGTACTTTATTCTCACCCCACACACCTGCTTATTTTAACATCTGCACACCATGCAAGTTGGAAAGGGAAGATCAGGGTTGGCATAACTGAACTTTAAAGTCTGTGTCAATCTCAAACTTCTAGCAATTTGTGCAGTCATTGAGGAATGGAGCTTTAGGGAAGACTTTTGATGTAGCTGTAGAAATTTGAAAGATAAAAGAGTTTGAAAAAAGCAGAGAGAAAAAGATATATCAATATTTGCTTGTTCACGAAATGTTTTATAAGACACTTAAAGCTGTCTGTCACCCAAGTTATATTATAATGTCCTTTACAGTCAGAGTGCATGTCTAATTCTTGACTCTTGCTCATCCCTGTACCTCATGCCCAAACCGTGCTCTATATGCAGAGGTGAGGCGGTACAATTAGGCACATTTCTCTTAGAATATTGCAAAGGAAAATAACACTACTCTGTCAGTTTGGCCGCATACTGTCCTCTCTCCTTTCTCCTCCTCCTTTCCCTCTTCCTCTCACTCCTCCTCCTCCAGGTACTTCTCAGGGGAAGGTATAGGAAGGCTAAGAAAGAATGTTCTAGATCACTCAGAAGGCACTGTTCAGTTGCTTTTGTAACCCCATTCCATCCCAGACTAAGTGAAGAAAATTATTCTAAAAACACAACTCAGTCATTATAGAATAGCTCTACAGATTTTTAGTGCCTATATTGTTCAAAAGCACCATTATTAGATGTCATAAAAACCTATGCAGCAGGTGGATACCAATGTTATGATGTCTATGTATCAGACAGAAAAACTGAGAGTCTAAGGGGGTTTATGTTACAGACCTAATTGGAAATGCTTGTCTTGGAAACCAGGGCCCTGACTGCCTATTTTGTGATCACCAAGGGCAAAGTGCTTCTGCAGACAGAGAGAACTTGAGCCTCCTATTTACCCCTTTGGTGATGGAAGACATCCCCACCCTAAATTAATACTAGATGACTGCATACCCACACTGACACCATGTAGATGAGGCTGGCAGCAGTTTATTAGTCATGTGTACTCACAGTCCAGGGGGTGAGCCGGGGGAGAGGACACCACACGTCATGTAAGGTCACCTAGGGGTTGCACTCAGGACAGAGGGAACCATCAGGGGATGTGGGAGGCAAGCTTTGTAATAACAAGGGTAAGGTGACCCCTGGTTCCCACAGGAGGATGTGACTGGCTTGTTTGCATAACTGCTGGCTGGAAGGGAGGTGAAACCCATTAGGTTAAGGGCTGGGAGGGGTGCAGATTGTCTAGTTGATAGTAGAACTAGCCAGGTGGGAAGCCTTTCTGCTGGGTTGGGGACATCTCTGGAGAGAGCAGAGGAACTTACAGTTAGGGCCTTGTGGTCCTATGAGGCTCAAAGCTGTCAAGGCAGCACATGAAGTATTAAGTCTTACAATGTAGCTTTCCTTCCCTGTTCATAGAGCATCTGCTCTGCAGAAAATACTCTAATTCATTGGCACTTCCCTTCAGGCTTTCACTAAGATCTTCTCTCTCACACAAATAACTGTTCATGAAAGAATCCTGTCAAGGAGCTGGCCTCTCCCGTGATGGCCCAATAGATAAGGAGGCCTGACGTTAATTCATTTGCCTAATGAATAACATGGTAAAGTCTTGGTTTGATAAGTGCACCACTTACACCAAGGTCTTTCATTCACATTCAGCTTCATAAAATGGACATCCCTGTAGAAACCAATTGAATATTGTTGGTGTCTGGGATAATGAACAATGTCAGCACACTTCGAAGATTAAAGAGCCACACCAAGGGGAAGTGGCAGCAGAAGAGATGAGCTGTGCTTAGTGAAGGTCACCATGGCCTCTCATGCTTGGACCATTTTCCCCACTGAAGGCATCATGATAACCAAACCATTCTTTGGTTTTTCTTTTCTAAAAGCCTACAGCTTTGAATCTCAAGATTTCATTGAAAGCATCTGATTTCCAAGAATGTTCATGTTCAATGATGCTTACAATAACTCACAGGACTAAAAATTTACCTGGTTTTCCAAACAGGTTTTATATTATTAGGGTTATGTTCTGACCCTCCCCTTATCCCCAAATCTCCTAATATTTATTCAAGGTATAATTAGTGGGCTAGATAGAAATAGAAGATGTTTGCATCTTCTCTCCTTACAGATGTTGTCTCTGCACTAAAATTTGCAAGAATAGTGAATTTGTAGTGGTCCCATATCTGGTACCTGCAGACATACGGACTCCTCTGTCTTTCTGTTTGCTACATTGTGATGAGCAATACAATTTGGGATTTATGCAGCAATAGAAAATGGCAGGCCTATGGAAATTAAGATATTATGTCCAATTAAATGCTTCTCATCCCAGCCTGCACATGAGAATGATTTGTGGGTTTTCTCCTGTTCCTTTTCAATGTTCTTTGTTTGGTATTTTGTTTGTTTTACAGGTTCCTGTACTCCTTCTGTTTCTACTGAATTAAAATTTCCTGGGCAGAGGCTATGCAACAAACTGCACGTGTGATTCACATGTTACTGTCATGCATAACCAGGGGCAAGAATCCCTGATACCTTTTGAATAGAAAGGCTTTAGCGGTGACTACACATCCAGAAAAATCCATAAGTTCAGATCAGGGACCAGTTAATATGGAGAAAGGCAAAGAGGTCCAGAAAAGAGAAATCAAAGACAGTCAAAAATTGCTAGGAATGAAAGTAAAATTAAAAATCAAGCAATAAAGAGACAACTAAACTAAGGAAAATTATAAAAATGGCTTTAGATGTGAACACCATGCAACCTTTATTCTAAATATGACCTTTTTCCCCAAAGCCCTAGTTTTATATTCTACCAGGGCTCATGGAAGTCAATTTGGAGTTGTAGCTGGAATATAGTGAGGCAGGTTTGGACAGATTCAGATTCCAGATAAGCCCAAGGGTGGGAAGGGTGGTGAAAGGGGGTTGTCACAATAAATTCTACAAGGTAACACACAGATTCCAAATACAATAATTTTAGAATATATATATGTTCAACATCTGTCCATCTTGAAAGAGTTATTGACATAATTAACTACTTTTACTAGTAAGTGACTTATACCAAAATTTTACTAGGAGGATTTTTTAAAAGTAAAAATTACTGCCCTATCCTCAGTGAATTAAAAATCTGGTTTTGGAGGCAGTTCTCACAAAGTGTTGATTATGTGATTTAGCCTTATGCCAAAGAGGGAAAAGTTAGGATTGGTTGAATTCATCTCTTGCTGTTTCCCTACATGTTCCTACACTCCAGAGAAGCCAGAATGTAGGAACATGACTTCTCTTCTTCCCTTTATGAGTGATCTTCTACTTCCAGTCTCCTAACATGCCAGGCAGTTTCATATCTTCCTGTCTTTACTGGTGTGGCTCCCTCTGTCTGAACTAACCCCAACCCTCCATAGCTGCCTAGCAATGCCTTTGCTTCCTGACCAATTCTACCTCAGTAACATCCCTCTGTTAATTCTCTTCCTGACCTCTATCTGTCCTCAGAGAACTGACACTTCCTCATTTGCAAGGCTGCCTTCTTTCTGGAGTGAACGTTTTTGGTTCTGACTGGTTAGAAGTTTCACTGTCAGACCAGGTCATGCCTGTTACCTGTTGCCCATGGGTGGTTTCCCTCATGGTATTGCAAGGAGATGGGAAATAGACATACCAAATGGTTAAGACAATTCCTTTTTCTGTTTGTTTTGATTTCTAGAGCCAGTCTTGAGGTAAATATGCATCATGTAAGAAAGAGCAGAAGTACTGAGAAATGTCTTATACTACAGTCATACATGAAGAAAAACCAGGATTGGAATGAGTGAATGGAAGTCAAGTAACTTTGACTACATTCAGCTCTTAAAGCAAGGCCATTTAACTATCTTACTATCACAAAAGGAAATATATTTGTATGACTGTTTTCTGATTTTAATTGTATATAAAATATTAACTTACTAAATATTATTGAGTACTCATGCTGTACCAGGAAATATTCTGTGAGTTTTACACACATTGGTCCATGTTATCCACACAATGTCACTACAAAATAGGTCGTTTTGCAGCTATAGGAGCTGAGGCTGAAAGCAACATAGCCAAGAATGAGCAGAGATGGATTTTAAACCCAGATTGTCTGGTCCTGCAACCTACATACATAATCATTATGCTTTGTTTAGGGTAATCAACTGTCCTGGTTTCTCTAGAAATAAACAGGTTCCTGTTACCTAGAATGTTCATTGCTAAAACCAGGAATGTCCTAGGCAAACTGAAACAAATTGGTCACTCCAGCTGTGCTACAGGATCAGGGCAACTGCAATGAGGTCTTAAGGGAAATGTTTGTTTGCTAGGGCTCCTGTAAAAGAGTATCACAAACTGGCTGGCTTAAACAACAGAAAATTGTTGTTTCAGAGTTCTGGAGGCCACAGCTCTAAAATCAAGGTATAGGCAAACTTAGTTCTTTCTGAGGGCTGTGAGGGAGGGATCTGTTGCAGGCTCCTCCCCTTGGCTTATAGATGGCTTTCTTCATGTTCACGTGGCATTCTCACTGCATATGGGTTTGCCTCCAAATTTCCCCTGTTTTTAAGAGTGCCAGTCATACTAGATTAAAGCCTACCCTAATGACTTCATTTTAATTTGATGATCTCTGTGAAGACCTTATCTCCAAATAAGGTCACATTCTGAAGGGGTTAGACCTTCAGCATATGAAGTTTGGGAGACACAATTCAACCCAATGCAAGGATCATTTGATAATCAGGAGTCAGGGTCAAGGTCAGGCCATCAAGTATATCATAAGTCTTTCATTTTGTTGTATGTTCAATTCACCTACATAGCATAAAAATCAAACAACAGAAAACACTGCATTCAAGCCCCATAACAGACCAATTAAGTTGGAATTTTGATCATGGAGCCCCAGTGTTGGAAAAATTGTGAAAGCTCCCCAGATTAGTTTAATATACATCCAGGGCTGAGAATCTATTTGAGCTGAGGACCCTGCAACTAGCGGGATCAGAAGAAACAAGGTTGGGGGAAAGGGTTAGACAAAAACATAGAAGGGGAAAGTATGATCAAGGGTTCGTATTTATAGCAAAATCCCCCATTGGAATTGGGAGTGGTGGCACCAGGAGGTCAGGAGACAGAGGAAGGTGAGACAGGGTCAAGCAAAGAGGTAGTGAACAGAAGCTATGTGCTGACCTGGGCCAAGCTCTTCAGCTCTTCAGACCTGGGAGGAATCATTTACTGGCAGATAATAGAAAGCAGCTGATTTGAAAGCCAAATCCAGGAACTAGACTTGCTCAAGTGTCTGTCGGAGGCTCTATCTGCCCCTCTGCTGCTGCCGTTTATACACGTCACAGACTCAGCCAGCCTACAGCCACCTCTAATCAGGAGGAACGTGAAGGATGATTTAATGTCTGAAACGTGGAGGCTCACAGGTACCCCACTTTCAGCAGATACACATTGTTTGAAAATCCAGATTTGTAAAATGGATGCATTAGAGAATATTTACTTCACAAAATGATTCACAGTGGGACTCCTTTAAATAGCCTGTTTCCCCTGGGCCAACTGATTTTATTTGCCAGAAGTCATTGCACACAATAGTTTTCCATAAGCACATCTGGCAAGAAGAATCATGAAGTAAGTTTTAGAAGACAATAATTCTTGTGTTTCTGACACCAGTTTTGAACTTAAACACATAGTGCACCTCTCTGAGACTTCATTTTCTTATTTGCAAAATGAGAATATGGGTCCTGACTAGTTTAGTATCTTTAAGCAATGAAATACGTGTGAAAATAATTAGAAAATGCTGAAATGTTTTAACAAAATATATTTAGGGAAGCCATTATTAACACTAACATGTGGCTTGAGGAAATCTTATGATTCTATTGTTATTTAGCTCATAATATTGGATGTGATGAGATGAAGATGCTTGCTCCATCGATGGCTTCAGGGAGGATGCTTTATGGCCTGAGCTCTGTTCCAATTTAGGACAATTAGGAAGTCTGTCCCTGACTTCATCACAGTGAAGAGGAGAGAAAAATTTCAGCAGAGAGAATATAGGCAGGGCAGAATGCTAAAGCTGGAGTGGAAGAGAACTGCAGGCACATCAAAGTCATTCCTAGAATTAAGAAGACCAGGCAGCTAGCCTTTTCCACAACAGAGGAAGGAAAGTCAGCATTCCCTCCAGAAGCCTAAGCTCCCGTTGAAGTTTGGGCATCTGCAGATGGAAAAAATTAAAATTATTAATAAGAGCCCTGGAATGGAAAACAATCAGTCCAGTGAGGAAAGACTGTAATGAATCAGCAGAAATGGGATGTAGGAGAAGGGGCATTGCTGTCTGATACAAAACAAACAATAATGTTGTTGGTGACCTTAGGAAAAAGTTACTAACATGTCTGTTTTTCTTTTCTCTTTTTTTTAATTATACTTTATGTTCTGGGATACATGTGCAGAACATGCGGGTTTGTTACATAGGTATACACATGCCATGGTAGTTTGCTGCACCCATCAACCCATCATCTACATTAGGTATTTCTCCTAATGCTATCCCTCCCCTAACTCTCCACCGCCCCAACAGACCCTGTTGTGTGATGTTCCCCTCCCTGTGTCCATGTGTTCTCATTGTTTAACTCCCACTTATGAGTGAGAACAACCAGCATATCTCTTTATGAGGCAGAATTAGGAGATGATATTAGAATGCCACTGTACATTATAGCTAACTATTCATAAACTTTATTTTGTAATGAAATACATAGTTATCATTAATAGTTCATTTTAATCATTCTTTTGGCTTAAATCATCATGTTTTATAAACAATCTCTCTTAGTGCTTTCAAGTAAAGAATAATCTTGCCTAAGTTTTGAGACAAGCTGCTGAGGCCCTGGTGGACACAACCAATTGCCAGCATCCCTTGTGAAATTGGGTTGGATAGAGGCTTCTGGAGTTCTGTCCTGCCTATACATTGCACACACAAACCCATTTCCTCCTCCCTGACCCATGCTCTCACCCCATCACTTCTGTGAGAAGTTGCAAACTGAGGAGCAATCAGATTTTCACTTCTCTCTTCATATCCCTCCTCAGCAGCAGCAGCACACATACACAGGGATAGAACTCAAAGCCAGAGGGAACCAAGCAGATGCATAGTGGAGATAAAACATGTAGACAGTATGTGCAGGGAAGCCTGCACCTGAAGAATTAGTATTTTATGCCAAGCCACTTGGGAATACATTTTCGTAAAGAGGATGAAAAGGAATTAAAATGAGAACAAACTGCGTAAAGGAAAGGGTTGAAAGTCTTACAGAACGCTCGTCAGCAGGATTGTTTCAACACTGGCTCATCCTTCCTCTCTGAGTCTAGGTGTTTCTCATTCTGTCTCTGCTCTATTTTCAGGAAGATTCAACAGGTAAAACAGGACTGAGCCAATCTGGGAATTTGAGAGGGAAACTGACTTTCGTTAGTGAGTTGCATGGAGTGTGTGATAGACCATCAAAGGGTTTGCTCCTGAGCACACCATCCTCCAAATTTCTGAAACCACAAAGTGTGTTGAACAGTTACTGTCTACAGTCATGATTTAGGTCAGCTGGAAAAATTTCTTCTGGAACACATAGCATTTGATGATAGACATGTCTAGGAAGCATCTAAACATTATCATGGGAGTCAAGATAAATGAGTTGTCAGACTAACTCCATGTGTTTCTTCAAGCAGGAGAGAATATATGTTTTGGGAGGTCTCTAGTGGCCTTTCCTAAGTAGTTTAAAATACTGTACAAACTAATCTAGAAGTGAATTTGCATGATAGTTCCAGCTTGGCTGGATTCCCCTCACCAGCATTGGAACCTGCTCTCAAGAATGTCAAACTTGCAACAGTGCTCATGTCTGAGGATAAGGTTCTCCAAGATAGGATGGTAATAGGACTTATGATCTGACTCACAGTGTATGCTCAGGTCTTTTATAATTGTTTTCTTTCTTTTCATAAACTGTATTTTAAAATGTGATATAACACAAACATTGCACCACATAGACACATTGTCCTCAAGATCTTTCTTGGCCCGGACTCAGATTCTATTCTAAGTTTAATTGGCTGGACCCAGTAAATATGCTGATCTGCTCTGATATCCACAGACTGAGGCCAAATTCCAGTCTCAGGACTCACCAGACTTGTGGCATCGGAGCAGTTCATGTAAGTCCCATATGTGCCATAGTTGCTGCAGAAATAGCAATGCCAACATCTCGTAACAACAGGGAAGAATGAAGCAGCAAATACAGAGGCGGCTCCCAATACCAAAACTCACTCCCAATGCAAGATCATTAAATGTTACTCTCATGCCCCCTAAACTAGATGTGGTTACTTATCCTGTTTCCCCGAGGCCTCAAGCCTATGCCCCTGTCCCTGAGCTGGTTTGGCAAGAGGCCCAAAGAGGGCAGCACCAGCCTGGCTGACTCTGTGAGGTTCAGTGGCTCTCTGGTCAGGCCTCATAACTCTCTTGATGTGGTGAATTAGGCTACTGTCAGGAACCAGGAGCTGCCCTTCGGGATTCCTAGGGAGATGTTATAGTCAATGGGGGAAAAGTCAGCTAGCAACATCTGGCCCTGCATTGTGACAACTGCTCAGAGAACATCCTTATCTCTGCTTCCTAGTGCTCTATAAAGAGAGGTTATTGCCTCAATCAGCCTCTTGATATATTTTATGTTGACAGTGTGGGACGTAATGACTTTCAAACATATTGACAGTTTATTTTTTACTACACACCATATACTACTGAGTGATATCACTATTCTTGTTGATTTTTATGTTCAGTTGAGTCAACATTAAGCCTCAGAACAGCCCTGCACGTCAGATCTTTACCACAAGCCATTGAGCACTTCTGTCAATAACAACTGACCACAACCAAAAGGAAGGCAAACCAAGCATTTGGGGGCTAATGTTTTCCTCCTATAAACTCAAACAAGAAAGCACATGTGCAGCAGAGCTGACAAACAATTATTGCACTCAGTGTGGGAAGCATCAGGGCTACAAACCAACTTAAATTGTGTGGTTTTCCTTATCAAGGCTTTTATAGAGATGGTGAGACATATTTATAAATAAATCTGTAATCCTTGCTTCCCAGGATATGGATGTCTGGGCATGAACAATCAATGGGTGGTTTCTGACTTGGGAACTCCCCATTGAAACTTGGGAACTTAGACCAGCTGCCTCTGAGTCTCACCTTTCACTCAAGCATCCCATGTAATCCACCTACCTGCTAGCAGCAACTGTGCTACCCTTCTGATGACTTTGGCTGGTCCTTGTTCTCAGTTGTTGCCTGGTGCATATCAGATAGGATGCTCTTTGAGCTCTCTGCATGGGAAACCAATTGAGACAATGCTGGACACATAAGTATTGCTCATTTCCCAGTTAAGTTCTGTGGCTTTGTGTCATGACCTGACTGGAGCTCGTATCTTCTGTGTAGCCCTCTTCTATGTGCTTTCCTGCTGCTTCACCATTTGTATAATTGTGAGCTTGGTAGAGGGATCATTGCAGATCTGCTACTAACTCGGCATGGCCAGCTCGACAGAGAGCCAGTTTGTTAAACAGCTTGGTGGGGGAGTTCATCCGTCTTGATGTTGCCCTGAATCTACAACTTCATATTCAATATGCTAAATAATCCTCTTTTCTTTTTGTGTGATTCATGATAGTGTCATCCTCATCAAGCTTTATCTTTCTCATTTCTTGCAATTTTCTCTTAAGGTAACATATAACTGGCAAAAAGGTGAGTTGCTTTAAATCACCACTTTAAAGTTTTTAATTTATTTCCTAAATTGCTCCTGAGGGAAAGAAAACAATATGATTTCTAGTATGAAATTTCTATTTATGGTGAATACCATGTGGGCTTTGGAGCCAGACATTCGGTATTTGAATTTTGGCTGAACCTCATACTCGTTTTTATATATGTAAAACACTGAGTGCCTCAGTTTCCTCAAGTGTAAAATGAAAATAATGAGTCATGCCTATTCCTTAGAGTTGTGTATTGATTAAATTCAACCACAAAAAAGAGTGAGAACAGGAGGCATATAAGCAGCACTCAGTAAATAAGTGTTTAATAATATTTTTGAAATGTACTTATATTTGAAGCATAGAATTTACGTACATGAGCCTTTATATCTTGGCAAAAGTGACTTCCTTTTGAAAATTTACTATACTGTGATCTAAGTGCTTAGAATATGGTTTATCATGAGAAATCTTTCTCTTTTGATGAAGCACTCAAATCAGGGCATTGTTTTGGTGGAAAAGGAACTTTTTTTTTATGAAGCACTCAGTGCCTTGAACATGATGCTCACATCTCACGATGAAACATTCCTAAAAATGAAAAAAAGGGTTTTCATTATAAAATCTCCTGCTCTCTATATATTAAAACTTTTTGGATATTTTAATTCTTGTGTCAAATGGTGCATAAAGGGTGTTTTATGGTTTTGCATCATGAGACCAAATTCAATGATGACAGGGGTCATGCCTGTTTCATTTTCTGCTGCATATGGGGCCTGGCTCCATGCCTGACACATAGGAGCCACCCCTTGGTTGGTTGTTGACTAGATACACAACCATTGAAAGCAGGGATTTGAGAGTTTGACTCACTGAGAGATTAGCCATGTGTCGTTGTTGACTCTAAATACACTCCTCTTGTTTCAACATTGGGGAAAAAATTGGAAAGAAAATGATGTTGATAAAAAGTCATGTTATTTAAAGCCAATTAATAGCCACAAGGTAGATTGTTGATGCAAAACTTCCCATATGAAGCATATTTTTTTCTGAAATTTGACTAAGTGTGATCTGCTGTTGTATGGGATTTTTGTTGATGCTCTTTGGTGAGCCAGTTCATTCTGACATTGAGACCTGAGGCTGCCGCATGTGCGCTTACACAGCTCACTCTGTAATTGATCTGATGCTGACACTGACACTGCCAGCTCTTACTCAGTGCTTTCCTGCCTCTTGCCAACTCATTCCTCTTCTAAGGTTGCTTCCACTGGTGTTACCTCCAGAGCTTTTGGATAAGGCTGTAATCACAGAGTCAGAGTTACATTAGGTTTTTGCATTTTGTGTATCTCTCTTTATGGCAAGTTATCCTGGGCTTAGGTTGAATATAATGAGATATGATGATATTCTGCCAAAGACCATTTCTTCTCCACCATACTTAATCTGTAACCCTGGAATCATCCAGAAAACCCTGCTCCCTTTTCCCACAGTGGCTTCTTTACCCTAAACACTGCCCAGAATGTTAAGTATAGTCATAGCCCTTGCTGACTCAAGCCTTAGTCATATTATCTAGCTATTGGGCAATACCATCTACTCATTATTCTTTCCACTTGCACCATCAGGCCATTAGGAAAACAGCACCCCAGGGACCACCCAGTATCCTTGCTCTTAGCACAGGGAATAGCTTTCTCTCAGAACCTGGCCAATAACAAAAACACAACCTAAAAAGAACTAAGTATCTCAAGAGGTCTACAACCAAAATGCCACCTGAGGTTAGAAGAGACAGAGAAAAAATTTCTGGCTGCAATGATGAGTAAAATCTTTCAGAAAGAGATGGTATGGTAGCTAAAGATGATTCTTGAAGAAAGAACATGGAAAAGGAACAAATAAAAGACTTTGGGGTCACTTTTGAGTCGTGGCTCGGTCACTCTGCTCCCGAGCATTGTTGCATAGACCTGAGGTTCATCATTCTTCATAGTTAGACCAGATTCCTAGACCTCCTTTTGCTCTACAACTTCACAGACCAGTGACTCTATGAATGGGTAGGATTTGGGGAGACAGAGGTGAGGAGCATTGGAGACAGAAGCAGAAGGGCAGGCAAAGGTTCAAGGTGTGTTTGGGAAATGCTGAGTAATCTGTGGAAGGAGGTAAGACTCAAAAGGGAAAAAATAGATTCAGTTTTGAAAGGAAGTTAAAGAACTTTATTTTGACGAGAAAGGTAGGTTGGTGGTAGAAGGGATATATAACCTTGAATGTTTGCACATGGACACAAAAAGGAACTCAGGACCTTATAAGACATTTCAAATATGTGAGGAGGTTGGTTCAGTGTCCTGCAAGACAGAAATTGTAGGTTAAAGTGTAGCTAGGACAAAATTGTCTAGCCAAAAATGCAGTTCTGCCATGACCTCATAGAACTTTTTAATTCACTAGAAATAGATTACTTTCTATTTTTCATTGTTGCTGGTAACACTGATCACCTGCTCTGGACCCAGTGTTAACTTTCATCGAGTCTCATCCTATTTTCCTGTGGGTCTAGGCAAATGTGACATGATTATATTGTCTGAGTCTGCTTGAGGAAAAGGCGGCCCATGTTTTGATAACTGGGAGCAAGTCCATCAGTTGTGAAGGAGTCCCACAGGAATCTACCAATTACAAAATGATAAAAGGTGCCATTGGGGGTAGGAGAAGATGCAAAATGTGTAACACCCAGTTGTGTCTCTCACAGAATTTCTAATCTAATTAGGGAAATCAGACAGACACAGACACTCGAAATGATGAATAATAATGTAAGTACACACGGAATGACTCAAACAGAGATCTATAGAATCTGGGGAAAAGAAGAGAGAAGTCTGGTCAAAGATAGGGTTGTTAGAGTTGGCAAATCAAAATACAGGATGCCACTAACATTTGAATTTCAGATAAATAACAGATAATTTTTATCACACATATGTTCATGAAACATACTTGCACAAAAACATTATTGTTTATCTGAAATTCAAATGTAAGTGGGTGTCCTGCATTTTCTCTGACAACTCTAGTCAGGGGAGATTTTAGAGAAAAAGTCTAGTTTATCCTAGGGCTTCGTGGATGTAAAAACCTTTAGAAAAAAAAAATGAGATCTTTAGAGGAAAAAGGAAGGTGTATAATGTTTAAAAGGTGACTACAATTTGCAAAGGGAGGGTAAGTAAAATATATAGTCTAGAATTAAGACCTTATCTTGAAGAGAAATGTGGGCTGTCAGGAATTTACCACTTGAATTACATGGAAATTTTCAATTGATAGGTTCAATGACTTCTGGATTGAAGATGTGAAATTTAGGTAGATACGATTCTTTTGTTTTATAAAAAGTGTATGGACTATTAATGTGGAAGAAACACTAGCAGTCATCTCTCCCCTCATTTACAGATGAAAAAGGGACAGCCATAAGTCATGGAACTGGAACCAGAACTCTGATCTAATTCTCAGGCCAATGTTCTTCCTCTTCTCCATGCTAGTTATATTTTTCTTATTTCTCAGATGAGTAATACCAGGTAACAATAGGCCAAACCAACAATTTATTAGGACCCGGTGGTGAAAGCTAAGTAGTGAAATTCTTTGCTAAATTCTGTCATGAATCACTCAAATCTTCTCAATTTTGGAAATCTTTCTTGGGTGTTCAGATTATTCCCTAAGGCCCAACTTCTTTCGTTAGCCCTCGGTGGGGCAAATCACTACTGATATCTTACAAAGTTTAGGGAGGCAGTTTTTCTCCTGAGTTCTGGTAGTTGTTATTTTCCACAGACAACGAAATTCTCCACACACAGATTTGTGCCAGAAAATAATCTTCCATGTGTATCAATGTCGTAAGCAGTGACTGGCCTGGGCTGAGCATGCAAATAAGATTTGGCTTCACTCAAATAATTATTCCCTTAGTTACTTCACTCCTCTTTGCACTCCCCGCAGGGACCCTTGCACTAACCTAGCAGAAGCTCATGTGACCCACTCCCTTTCCTAGGCCAACCAATACATTCAACCATCATCAAAACAATTTCTTGAAAGGAACCCAGTAATTCATAAGGTTAATTCAGTGCTCCCCTTCCAGGTGTGATAAAATTTATAATAAGCCAGCATCATTAATACCATAAAATACTGAAGAGGCTAAAATGGAAATGTCATCTCAGAAATCACCAAGGATCGAAAGTCATGTTTGAGCTGAATGTTCATGGATATTGGTGGTAACTGAACACTTTCTGGCAACCCTGAGCCTATGTCTTGTGGATGGTTATCTACCTTGTTTATATGTTTGTTGGGTCATAAAAACTCAATTCACTCATTCATTTATTTATCAGTGGTTTAGGTGTCTTCCATTTGTATAGCACTGTCATTGCCTCATTAAAAGCTATAGCTGAGGAGAGGTGATGTTTAGAAATTGTCTAGTCTTCTGTCTTTATTTTACATACTATTAGGAAACTAAAACTCAGAGAAGTGAATTTTCTGAAGTCATGTCTGATGAACAAAGCTTACGACAAAATCCTACTTCTGTGATCCAATCCAGACTCATCCATAGATTGTCTGAACCTTGATGGAAATCAATTCATAAAATGTAATATTGGAATTGCATCCCCAACACAAAACAGCTACTAAAGATTACAGCTGGTATTTGGCGCTTTTACTGTTAAATAAACACTAAATTGACACTACCAACTGCCAAGTGCTTTCTCCTAATTTGGAGAAAGTGATAATTTTAGGGAAAGTCACTCTTCTTTTTGAGTTTCAGTTTCTTAATAGTTTAGGATGAGGAAAGGCATAAAGAACAATGGGTCAATGTCACACTGCTTTTAAAGGGGTAAAATGGGAAGTCACATACTACCATTATTAAGATACCAATGTGATTAGCTGCCTGTGCAGCAATGAGTTTCTTATTAGCTGTAGTATTCACCAACTACATGACCCTTTGTCAGGGATACTGTATAAGACATTTTGAAATGGGTGGGAGATGGAGCTGGAAGATATATTTAATGTTTCTTCCATCTCTAAGATTCTGTGATCAGAAATACAAAATACTAAAGGAAAACCCACATCTGATCATTTAAATCTAGAAGCAATGACAATAACAACATGAATGAGACATCATATAGGATGCCTAATCATAGTACTGGCTCAAGTATGGAAATTCAGTATCAATGTAATCACGTTTTTCCTTTCATCATCATGCAAGTAAGAGCCAAAGTGTCAAGAGTAAAGGAGATTGCCTGAGAATTTCTCTTTTTACAAAAAGGGAGAAAAAAAAAAAAAAAGGAAAAACTTACTGGATGGAAGTTGGAAGATGACTCAGCAAAATAACCCGAGAGAAGTCAGGTCTGCTGTGAACCCAGCTGTTTGGGTGCTGATGGGCTAGTGAAGAGGCCAATAAGTTGTCAGTGGCAACTTGGAAGGTTTTAGAACCTGACTGGGAACTTGAAGCATGCATGGATAATCACAAATAATTTTCAATTATTTTTTCACTAGTGATAACTGCTATTTAAAAGTAAATTTCCTTTAGATGCTTAGAAATGAAATGTATTGGCTCTGTTTGCTAGCAACCTGGCTGTGGTACTACAGAGAATCCTAATGCATGAAGCTGAAAGAGGGCCCTGAGAATGCTGCAACACAGCCCTGCATTTTGCAGAAGAGGAAACTGAGCCCAAAAGTAGTGCAACCTGTCTCAGGACACATAGCTAATAAGTGACAGAGCTTAGATTAAGATCAAAGTCACCTGGTTTTATTTTGATTGAATTGGTGGTCATATATTAAGCCATTTCCTGAGTTTCACTTTAAACGGTATTATGGAGTAAGCCATTACCTCATGTCAGTGTATGTTACCAGGTCAATTTTTGCATTGATTATGTTTCCCTCCCACCCCAGGGCAGCCCCTGACCTGGGCTCATCATTTCTATTTTAAAGCACAGGGAAGATCAGATATGTACACCTAGGAAATGAGTTTTCTTCCTGGCAGGGAGCATGTCATAGAAGATCTCTCCCACCATGTCAGCATCTCTATTAAGAATGACACTCACTCTGCCTTCCCCCAGTGATGACAGAGTCCTGGCCATTTTTCTTCTTTACCGATGGATTTCCAGGTGACTGACAGGTGGTTGTAAGGGTAATTCCTCCTCGACAATTTCCCCCAAATTCTATTCTTTGCTCCACCATTTTCCTAACTACTATCTTGAGAATAATTGTTCTAGGGGGACCACTCTAGCAAGGTTACACATATTCTCTAATTTGCACATTTCTCTCAGAACTGGGAAGAAATGAAACCCTGCTAAAGTGGAGAGAGTCTGCCAGAATCACCGCTTAAAAAAAAGGCAGAGTTTGAATGTCAGTCCTAAATTGCCATCCGTCCCTGCTTCGTTCCACTTCTAATAATAGTCTCATGTACCCTTCTGCACACACACGCTCATGTGCTTATTAACAGAGAATTCAGGAAAGAACGGGTCTTGACCAAAAACACAAGAATTGGATCCTAGGATAATGCATTAAAAATTGGGCAGGGTAGCAGGGGGCAGGAGAAGGACTGGACATGTTTAAGATATGTGAGAAAAGGAACAACCCACTGGATGGATGGATCATGCATATGAACAGAGAGCTAACAGAAAAGGAAATGCAAAAGGCTCTTAAATGAAAAGATGCATGAGCTCATACATAATAAGGGAAATGGAAATGAAAATCACACTGCAATCCCATTTTTTACTTATCAGATTGGCAAAAATCCACAAGATCACAAACATACCCTGTTGTCAAGGCTGTGGGGAAACAGACCCTTTTTAGACATTGCTGGTGGGAATTTAAATGAGTACAACCCCAACGAAGAGCAATTTGGTGATATCTGTCAAAATTACAAATGCAAATACCCTTTGACCTGTAATCCCAGTCCTGGGAATTTATCCCACAGATATACTTGCACAGGTGCAAAATGATATACCTACAAGGTTGTTAATTGCAGCCTTGTTTGTAATAGCAAAGGACTGGAAACCAGAAGTCTGTCAATAGGGCCTTTAAAATAAATCATTATATATCCACACAGTGAAATAATATGTAACTTTAAAAAAGAAGGGAGTTCTCTGTATACTAATTTAAAAAGCTCCCCAAGATATTTTTTTAAAAAGGTAAAAAAAAAAGTGTCATAATATACTATATTTAGTGATTTGAAATGTAGGGGTAAGAAAACGTTTAAAAAAAATCCTCTGGAAGATTCAGGTGTGGGCAATACCATCAGTTGCATGTGGCAATGCTGAGGTCTTTGTGTGTTAACTGGGCAGGTGGGGAAAAAGGAATGGGTCTCTTCACTCTTCATACTGTTGAACTTTCGTGACTTAGGAGTGGATCATGTTCCATGGAAAATAGGACCACAGGCCTAAGATCTTGAATAAGCTGTTTTCTAAGGTGACAGGCAGAAAAAAAAATAAGACTCAGGTTCAGTAAGTCACACCACAAGCTGTTCGCTGAGACGGGTTACAACATTGTGGAATATTCTGTGGTGCTGACTTATTATTGGGCCATGAGGTGAGCAACCTTGAAGAGCCTGCTGTAAAGGGTGCTGACAGCACACTTTTGAAAGGGGTTATATTGTTTGTTCAGGGGAGTAAAACATAAGGGTCTTATCAGCTTGCTGGGCCCTTAATTGGCAGTCTATTTGACAAGTAGCTCTGTCTGTTATAAGGGGCTGATTACTTCTTCAAGTATCTGGTCAAATAAATAAAATTTTAAAACTATACCATACGACAATTCTCTGGCTAATAACCTTCTATTACTGCCCTGTAAAATTCATGTGAAGAAACGGAATGGAGAATATATCCTTGCAACCAGGTAAAAGGATGACAATGAGCAGACTGCCCAGGAGGCTCTACTGAGGTCTACACTGGCTGTCCGCCTCTGCCAACCCCTAGGAAGAAAATGAGCTTGCCCACTCGAAGTTGTAAGCACAGCTAATAATCACTAAGGTTCCTAAGCACCAGGCATCAGCAGGAATACTTTGCAAATGCTAATTCACTGAATTCTCACAACTACAATATGTGATAAGTAATATTTATATTTCCATTTTATATATGAAGAAACTGTGCACAGAAAACTAGCTCAAGTCTCCTTAGCTAGCAAAGAAACAGAAGAGGGATTTGAACCCAGGCAGTCTAATTCCAGAGTCTTTATAATCTTAACCCCAATCCTAGCCCCTTTCTCTGGTTGAGAAACAGGATTTGCACCATATAGAAAATTTCCACACAATTAGTAGTCATTGTCCAGACTGAATTTTTTTCTTCACTTCCTCCCATTCCCAACTAATACTTCCATTTCTATGGCTACTCACAGATGGAAACCCCCAGAATAACATTTTTTACAATCCTCGCTAGAAAAATAGGAAAGAAAGGCTAAAGCTAACAAAATGTCTTATTTGACGTTGTTGACCATGACTCCTTCCAGAAGCCCCCTCTTCCTGTGGCTGCATTCACATGCCCTGTCCTGATTTTCTCTCTGCATTGTGGACTTTTCTCACCTAATATGATTTGCTGGCTCATTCTCTTCCCTAGCCAATGAACGTGGAGTTCCACATGGCTCGGTCCTAACCCACTTCTCTATGCAAGTTAATTCGTCTTTCTTGGAGATCTCAAAGATGTCCAGAGCACAGGTCCATTTGCCAAAGACTCACAAATCTCCCAAATTAAGCCCAAACCTTTATTTTGAGCTCCAGATCAGTATTTTAACTGCCTTTTGACACTTCTACTTGGATGTCTTCATGGCTCCTCTAATTGCAATCTTACTAAAAATAACCTCATGCTTTTTCTTTCCAAAACTATTTTTTAAACTTATCTCAATGAAAAACTCTACTAGAAAAGCTGCACAAACCAGGACCTAAGGGGCATGCTTGACTCCTCACTCTTCTTTGTCTCCATTCTTCCAGCACATTTTGTTATGTTGCTCTTCATAAAATCTCTCCATCCTGCCCACTTCCTGCCATTCCTACTCAACTACCCTGGTAGAAGCTACTATCTTCTCTCATGCATTCCACTAGCCCCTAGCTGGTCTAACCGTGTCCGTGGTTGACACCCTAATTCATGTTCTTCTCTCCAATCAGGTTGATCATCTGAAGACCAATTCTAGCATATCAATCACTACACTGCTTAAAACCTGGTTAGCGGCATTTCATTGGTTTTAGAATGAAGATCAGTGTCCTTAAAAAGAGCTGGCGGGGCCCTACCTGAGCTGGCCTAGGCTACTTTTCCAAAGCCTTGCATTATATCCTCCCTTTTATACATCGTGTTCCAGCCGCAGATTTTCTTTTAGTCCTGCCTCAGTGTGTGTTGCATGTCCTGTTTCCCGCATCTGGAATGCTCTCCCTCCCATTCTTTTGAGTAACTCCCATTCACCCTTCAATTACCAGATTAAATGTTAGTGCCAGAGGAGTCTTCCTTGATCACTTCCAATATTCACTCCATTACTCTTTCCCCTCGCAGTATACAATAATTCACAACTATATATTTGTGGGATTATTTGTGGGTCCTTCCTGAGAGATGAGATCAGATCTATTTTATTAGTAGTTTATTACTAGTGCTTGGCATAGAGTAGACATGAAATTCATAGTTACTAAATAGCCGTTTGTTTTGAATGAATAAATGGATAAATGAAAGGGTAAGCCGAAGTAAAGATTTTTAGATGAAGGCAGAGTAAGGACCCTGGTACCATGATATCCCCTGGTTTTTCATGTATTTCAAAGATGAAGTTATAGAAGATGGAGAAGTTCCATATCAGAAAAATGTCTTCTTCAGCCTATGCTTCAGCCCAATGTTCAGCTGCAAACCCAAGATTCTACTCATACCCAGGAAGGTAGAGAGAAGAACCACAGGTAAACAACACAGCCTGCTCAGGGGTAACCAGAAGATTGGGCTCCATGTCTCTTCCAGGAAGAAGCAATTTGTTTATTATTAGAATCCATAAACACATAAAACACTTAAAGCAATAGTAAATTTGCATATCAAAACATAAGAAAAGTGAACGGCTATGAAAAACCATTTAATACAGAAACAAGATGAAAATTTGAAAACAGTTTTGCATTCTTAAGAAGCACTAGAATTCAGTCAACATAAAAGAGTGATAGTCATATTAGGAAGGAAAGTAATGAAATAAAAACATAAGTAGATGAAATGAGAGATGAGTAAGATTTAAAAAATGCAAGAAAACATAGCAGAATAAAAGCACACATTATTGGCATTAAAGAACAAGAAAAAAATAATAAGCCAGTAATTTAGAGAACACCTGAGAAGTTTTACATTAATATGAAATGAAAGCAAAGATATAAATACCTCTGAGTAGAAAAAATAGCAAAAGAATTATAGGCATTCCTGAGGAAGGAGCTAGAATAATTGGAATAGAATCACTAGTCAAATATGCAATGAGAATAACATTTAACTTTTATCAATCCCTTGTGTTGTGCCAGGTCTGTGCTAAAACATCACCATAAGCACATAATTACTGCTGCATGGAATAGTACAAGTGGAAGCAAAGTTTTATTTCTACAAATAAGAAAACCAAGGCACCAAGAGGCAAAGTAATTTGCAAAAGATTCTTCAACTTACACATGAGAAATCCTTGATGCATACCCTAGCTCTAGTACCTGTGTTCCTAGTTACCATGATTACTTAATAAAATATTTTTGAGCTGAAGAAAACATCTGATCATGTAGATGGAAGGTGTTAATCACTTTCTCAGTAAAGTTGATCATTAGAAAACTACTACAAGTCTACAGAGAAATTTGTAAAATAGATGGTTGCTGGAAATGTAACCTGGAGAATCCCTGTCTCTGACAGATATAGGTAAACAGTCTTTAATCCCCAAGTCTGTTGCCTGAGACAAAATGAAGTCTTCCCAAGTGACTTCTAAAATTTCCCAGGGAGTTTGCTTCCTCTTTAGCCTCTTCCCAGACACTGCCCATTCCACCCTTATCAATTTGCATGCTAGACTCAGGCCCTTCATCAATTTCTTTGGATCCTGTATCATAGCACACCAAACAATCTATTTGCATCTATGAGTTTAGAGGTTTGAGAAAGGTTGGAGAGGCCATTGCAGAGCATGATGTGGCCTTCTGTCATCGCACTGGCTTCCCTCTCTCCCATCAGCCCATTTCTCTCCTCTCTCCCCCATGGTCTCAGGCTGCAAGTCTAACCAGCTTCCTTTGCCATAGGAACATGCCTTCAGAGTCTCACCTTCTAGCTCTGGCAGTTTCTTAATGCACTCTTCTGAAGAAGGAAAACAAAAACAAAACACAGGGTTCTTCCTAAAAGTTATTCTGTGAATAATGCTTTTGCCACATTGTAAGAAGAGTAAAGATTTTAAAAATTCTCCTAAACATCCAGCTGACATCAGACCCTTCCTCAGTGTCACTGAGTGCCGAAGGAGAACGCAGCAAGGTTATAGCATAATTTCTTTTTGTTTAAAGAATATTCTCCAGGTGAACTTAAACACAATTAATCTGGATTTCGTAAATGAAAGGAAGTAAAAACCATTGTCTGGCATATAAGGGTTCACAAAATATACCACAAAAGTACGTTTTTGAAAAAAAAAACTGGCAACCTATAGAAAGATTAATTAAAATTGAGAACTTACAAATGATAGGAAGAAGAGCAGATCTAAAAAAAAAAAAAAAAAAAGTGGGCTGGGCACAATGGCTCATACCTGTAATTCCTGCACTTTCAGAGGCCAAGGCAGGTGGATTGCTTGAGCCCAGGAGTTCGAGGCCAGCCTGGACATCCTAGTGAGACCTTGACTCTATAAAAAATCAACGAAAAATTAGCCAAGTACGGTGGCACACACCTGTAGTTCCAGACACTTAGGAGGCTGAGGTGGGAGAATAGCTTGTGTCTGGGAGGTTGAGGCTGCAGTGAGATGTGATAGTGCCACTGCATTCCAGCCTTGGCCACAGTGTGAGACCCTGTCTGAAAAAGAGAAAAAAACAAACAAACAAAAAAACATGGGCCTGGAGCCTGATTGACTGCTGGGTTTTAAATCCTGTCTCTGTTGCCAACTAGTCATGTGACTGGAGCAAGTTACTATCTCTGTGCCTCTGTTCATCTGTAAAATGAGGACAATATTAGCACTCATCTCATAGGGCTGTTGTGAGGATTAATTGAGTTATTATTCTAATGTACTTAAAATTCTTGGTACCTAGAAATGACCATGCAGGTATTTGTTAATTATAATAAGAAATGTGGAAGTTGAAGTATAAAAAATATGGGAAAATAAGCATTGAAATCATTCACTTAAACATAGAATTAAAACTGAATAATTCTTGTAAATGTAGCTTAAAAATAATGTCAATGTTACAGAATTTGAGACATGAGTTAAGAATTGCAAAAAGAATAGTGATTTATTAACAGACTTTGTAAAAAAATCTCAGTTTACATTTTAAAGGAAAAAGGGGTATCAAGGAAGTATAATAAAACCATGCTAAATCCCTTCCCATATTCAACTTAGGATTCAAGAGATTCCATTCCATGTTTTTCTTTTAATAGTTATAGAAATATCAACTAAAACTTAGTGAAATGATATTTTTGAAAAACTGAAGAATTCAGAACATGATATAATCCTTTCAAGTCTCTGGGACATATAAAACCAAACAATATATTTTGCATAGCAAAATAAGAAAATAAAAAGTTTACTGAAGCATAATGAAGAGAAAATGGGAAGCAATGTGTTATTCAGAGACACTCTTGGGTCACCTAGGGTGAGAAGAGGATTCAGGGAAGAAGGGGCATAGGACACTGTCCTAGCCGACTGGATGGAGACCTGCTATGCTGCATCACTGCGGGCCTGGCTGTACTCTGCTCTCCATCCTCAAGTAGCTCCCCAACCATAGGACTTGTTCCCTCACTGGTTCACCACTGCAGGCCATCACTGTGTCCACGTCACTGTTTAATGTCCCCAGATGCCACCAACCGATTGCTCTCTCATCTCCTCTCCTCCATAGGACTTGCACACGAAGTCTGTATGTCCGTAGGGCTTTGTACATCACTCTTGCAAAAGGACTCTCTTCGTCTTGCTTTTAGACTTCTTCAGGTGAGGCAATAATTGAGTTGCCCACTCAACACTCTATGGGGTAACCTGCTGAGATATCGGGTGCAGCCATTTCAGAGGCTCTCTTTGGATCAAGTGCCACTCCCTGCTCAGGGTGGCAGAGGTACAAAGCCTCAGGAAGGTGGTGTGGGTGGGGCAGGCACTGTGGCCTCACAGAGGGAGGTAGTTTCACACACTGGGTCACCGTGTGGTCTTTTCAATTACCCCCATGCAGGGCCAAATAAAAGATGGCAAGAGGAAATGTAACTTCTTCCAAACCTGCTTTTATCAGGCTCTGGGTTTATAAAATTCCCAGATACATATGTAACAGAATCAAGCAAATTCAAGCATAAAAAAATGACTATTAATTTCAGATAAACTAAAATTAAAAGAAATTGCACAAAATAAGATAAACGGTCCATTGTAATTGATAAATGATGTCTTCTGAAACAGGTTTATGTACCAATTAATAACATCAAAATGTATTTGAAACCCATAAGAAATATAAAAAGAAATTTACAGAAAAACAGTTTAATATATCGGCGCGACTCTTTATTAAGTAGATTAAGATAATTTGAATATAATAATGAGTTTCCATTAATATGTATTAAACAAGAGTTTATTTTTTAACCTGTGCCATTTCTCTTTACAAACTTGGGTTAAGAGGAAATCAAAAGTGTAATTACAAACTGGTTAAAAAGTTCCTAAAACGAGAGAGTAGTTATCAAAATATATGATTTATGGCCAAAAGAGAATCATTGGCAAATTCACACCATTATATGTTTTTGTTTATTAAGCAATAAGAAATGAAAGTAATTAAGCAGCCAAGTAAGTTTCAGAGGATTACCACACTAATCTAAAAAATAAAGAGAGTAAAATAGTATGTATAAAATAAAAATCAATGAATTATGAAATAGGAAAATTAGATAAACAGACTTTTAAAAATAATATTTGGTACATTAGAAAAAATAATCACAATAAATGACCTTAGGAAAATTGAATCAGGAAAAAAAGATAGGATAAGAGACACAGTACTTTTAAAGTAACACAATACTGTATAAAACGCTATAGTGATAAATTCAAAGAAATGGATCGTTTTCTTGAAAAAGACCTTTCAACATTGATTTAAAAGGAAAAAATAACTGAAAAAAATTGTTAAAAACTGTAGCTGATTTGAAAAATGTGTTATTTCAAACTTTGAAAAGATAAATAAGTCTCATGTTTTACCAGAGCATAGAAAAAGATAAAAAGTAATTAGTAAAAAAATTGACTTTCAAACTCCTAAGGCCAACGAGAGTATTTTATAATACAGAAAAGGTACGTAGACATCAGAAGCTTTCCTATGTTTCACAAAGAAACACAAAATATTATAAAAAACAAGTCCTTTTAAAAAATAAATACAAAAATATATAAAGCAACAACAAAAAATATATAAAGTAGAAGAGTATAAAATGTGCTATAGTTTCATTAAGAAAATCACACAGTTGTCTGAAAAGCATGAAATATGACTTAATACATGAGAAGTATGCTACATTTGTACATAGGAAAATTCATATAAATATGACAGTTCTTCTGATTGTAATTTATAGGTTAATTCAATCTGAAGTGATTCTAGAATTTATCTGGAAGAATAAAGGCTACAGATTGCCAAGAAATTTTTTTTAAATAAAAATCATGAGGGAATAATTAAAACAGTACCGTATTGGTGCTAGACTTGACAGATTGGTGACTAGAACAGTATAAATGGCCAAAAACAGAGACTGGTATAGATTAGAATTATGAACAGTTAGATTTGGAAATGTAGTTCCTGGGTCCATCTGTTCATAAGCCCAAGTGATGATGAGGGTACTGTTTGCGCTGGCTTCCCCCAGTGCATTCCCACTGAACCAGATTGAGAGGTCGTCTTTCAGTGCTTTAAACCCAGGCACACCCTTCAGCTTCTTGCTGATCCTCCTGCAATGGCTTATCCTTTAGGAAACCATGTCAGTTCCGTGAAGGCTGATAACACCTCTCGGGGTAGGCCGCTCCCTCCTTGAACATCTCTGTATGTGCTTGGAGACCCTCAGCAGTTAAAATAACCTCACCTTTTATCTTGCTGCACACTTTGATGTGCTGATTTGAATGAGCCTTGAAGTGGGATGGATCAGCAGCCTACTCGCACCATATAGAGCTTTTATTTTCTCAAACTCCTATCCTCTCAGAACATTTACCAAACAAGCCACTGATGTTGATCATGTTTCTTTAGCCCACATCCAAAATATTTCCCATTAGCTTTGTTAGTGTAGATTATTGTTTATTGCAGAGGAGTCTGACACTTTCCTAGGTTGCACAATTTGCTTTTGTCCATCTGAGCCTTTTCTTTCCTTTCCTTTCCTTTCTTTTCCGTTTCTTTCTTTCTTTTTCTTTTTTTCTGTCTTTATTTCTTTCTCTCTTTCTCTCTCTCTGTCTCTCTTTCTCTCTTTCTTTTCTTTGTCTCTTTCTTTTCTTTCTTTTCTTTCTTTCAAGACAGGGCCTTGCTCTGTGGCTCAGGCTGGAGTGCAGTGGTGTGATCATAGCTCACTGCAGCATCCAACTCCTGGGCCAAGCTATCCACCTCTCAGCCTCCCAACAAGCTGGAACTGTAGGCAGCACCACCTCACCTGGCTAATTTTCTAAAAATTTTTTTTTTTTTTTTTTTTTTTTTTTTTTGGAGACATGGAGTCTCAGTATGTTGCCCAGGCTAGTCTCAAACTCCTGGCCTCAAGCAATCCTCCAATCTCGGGCTCCCAAAGTGCTGAGATTACAGGCACGAGCCACCATGCCCAGCCATCAGAGTCATTTCTGACTGTGGAACTATTCATTCTAAACATGTGTGCAATATTTACCAGTTTCTGAGTGCTTGCAATCGTTAGTAATGTTCTGTTTTTTAAAACTGCTTAAAAATGATCTCTACTTTTGTTTCCGTCATTATCTTACTATATTCACACTGCTATTGTGTTTATCTGATATAATAGGGTTAATGATGTTAGAAAACTCAAATTTAGCAATGAAAAAAGCAAATACATGTAGTAAGTGAACAAAAATGACCACAGGTGACCACTAATGCCACTCTTTGGTGGCAAATGCAGTCAAAATACTCTTGCTCTGAAACATAGTTTGATTCCTATTTAAGTTCATAAGCAGAGGAGATTCTATAACAATGTCATCACCAATCAGGAGAAATAAAAAATGAAGAAATGGCTTGTGCAGACACAGTACTTAATTATTCAGAATGGGGATAAAGTTAGATCCTTGCCTCACACCATGCATACAAAACAATTCCACTTGGATGAAACATCTTAATTTAAAACATTGAGATGCCAAGGAAGAAAAGGTAACTACTGACTTACTTAATCCTGCAATAGAAAACCACTTCTTAAGTATAAAAGTAAAGGAAAAAAATCACATATAATAACTGAAATATTAAACAAGGCATAAGTAGTAAACTTTCAGCTGCAATTAACAGATAATCTAACTTTATAATGGATTAAACAATAAAAAATAGTATTGTTTCACAACATCTGAATCCAGAAGTAGAGCAGGTTTCAAAGCATTGACTTTGTCCAGTGGGCTCAGTTCCTTCTCTTTGTGATCACTTCAGCTTCACCTATGCCTGTGGGTTGGCTTTATCCCTCAACAAGTTCCTCTCATGTTGGGAAAATAAATACAGTAGGTTCAGGTTTCACATCTGCACAACTTCTTAGCTTGGATTTCCCAGAAGGAAGGACGTATGTGCTAGTATTTTATTGGAAAGTATAATTGATGGGAAGTAGGAGTGAGGAAAAGTGAGAATGGAGCATCAATGAGTGGAGAGCCAGTTCCCTAGCTGGCCTCTGCTTTGAACCAGGCAACATGGATTGTTTCACTGCATCTCACACTTGAACCACTTAGTGCTCCAGAAACATTTGTGTCTCAGAACAGTCCTTCCTAGGAAGGGAGAAAGAAGAATGTATTTGTCACTTGTCTCAAGGGTCAAAGGATTGTTCTGCATAGGGATATTTTTCTTGAACTTGCAGGTTGTGCACACATTGAATTGTTCATGGGGTCTCATGCTTCATATCCACAGGGAAGATCTAAAGCATGAGGCAAAAGGCATGCAGTGTGACCCTCTCAGACTGTGGCCACCTGAGGCTGGCCAGAGTCTACACAGACATGGTTACCTCCGAGGAGCCTGGTATAAGAACAAGCAACCTTTGCCCCGGAATCGGGAGGAATAGAAGGAAACGTCCTCAGTCTGATGAAGGGCATCTACAATAAACCTACAGCAAATGTCATACTTAATGGTGAAACATAGAATGTTATCTCTCTAAAGTTAGGAAGAAGACAAGGATGTCTACCCTATCACTTCTATTCAACATTGTCCTAAAAGTTCTAGCCAGTGAAATATGGCAAGAAAGAAATGCATCAAATTTTGAAAGAAAAAAATAAAACTATCTTTACTTGCAGAAAATATAATTATTCATGTAAAAAAAATCTAATGAAATCTATGAAAAAGCTATGAGAACTAATAAGTGAATTTAACAAGGCATCAGGATTAACAATTAATATACAAAAATCAACTGCATTTCTATATACAAGCAACAATCATAAACTGAATTTTTTTTAAATTCCACTTACAATAGCATCAAAATATATAAAATAGGCTTAAGTTTGATGAAAATAAGACCAATACAAAGAAAACCACAAAATATTGCTATGAGAAAATAAAGATCTAAATAAGTGGAGCAGTATGCATTGTTTATATAGGTAGGTAGATTCAGTATTGTTAAGATGTCAATTATTTTCATATTAGTCTCTAAATTCAATATTCTCAATAGAGATGCCAGCAGTCTTTTTTGTTGTTGAAACTGGCAAAATGACTCTAAAATTCCTATGCAAATGCAAAGTACCTACAACCGAAAGCAACTTTGAAAGACACAAATTTGGAGTAATAACATTATGTGATTTCAAAACTCATTATAAATCTGTAATAATAAAGACTATATAATACTGGTTTAAAGATAGACATAAGGTCAATAAGACAGGACAGAGGGCCACTTTTATATATGACCAACTGGTTTTGCACAAGGGTGCAAAAGCAAACTAAATGGGAAAGGATAGGCTTTTTTTCCATATATGGTACGAAACAACTGGATATTTATAGGCAAAAAAATTAATATTTCACATCATCTACAAAAATTAACTCAGAGATTTAAATGTAAAACCTGAACTATAAAACTTATAGAAGAAAACATAGGGGAAAACTCTAGAGACTTCCAGTATTAACTCATGCACATAGACAGCCAGGAAGTCCTCATTTCCTTCCTTACAAGAATAGCTGGACAAACAGAATGTCAAGGATTTTTTTGGACCCATCAGAGGACTGCAGTTGCAGGACAAACTGCCACTCCCAGATATGGAGAGATGGAAGCCTCCAGAGAGTCATAGCTAAGATCTGCTTAACTGGAGCATACACCATTACAGTCATAAACTAGTAAGAATACTCACAAGGTAGTTGCGATGAATTGTTGAAGACTGGGTGTAACCTACTGTGAGAGGAAGAAACTCCCGGAGGCTGCCATCTTAGGGAAAGCCCCCAAATTTCTGTGAACTTTCCATCCAGGGATTGTACCATGTTTTTATGGTGAAGATCCTCTCGTGGCTTTATCTGTCTCCTGCAGCTGAAACATCACATCACCCCAAGGCTCTCCTTCACGAGATTCCTTGATATGAGTCACTTTCTCTGCCAGGATAATCCCCTGCAGTCACTGTGGGGAAGCCATTAGATGGTTTTCAGAAATTACTGTTGCCCACCACAGCACAGCCTGGGTGCTTTTAAAAAGCATGAATTACTCAAAAAGTTAAATCACCACCCAGGAATATTCTGCATTTCCTTTTATCTTAGAATGTTTAGTATACTTTGGTGACTATGGCAGAAACACAAAAAGCCTAAGCAATGACCTGTATGGATCAATCAGGGAGAACCACAGGAGATTTGGGTGAGTTCTGTGGTTGACTGGGTAGACAGACAACCTCAAAATTTAGATGGAGCCTTCACATTGCCAGGGACCATGTATGCAGCCCAATTTTAAAGACAGCTTTTGAGATTGAGGTGGAAAGAATGCCAAACTGAATAAAGCGAAGTGTCTGCCACCAACTCCAACAGAATAGGACTCCCAATTAGAATTAAATTGTAGAACAATAAAGGTTTTAATCTGGGGGAACTAAAATTGCAAACTATGATATATCCCCTAGGATACTCCTTTTAGGATGTATAACTATCATTGTTTACTAGAGGCTGAGAAGGAGATAATCTTGGCATCATGGTATTGAGAGATGCTTTGATCATCTAACACTTTTATGGCATTAACGTGTGGTTGCCAAGAGCCCCCGAGAACGTGAAGCCACCTTATGCCCGTCCAGAAAATTATCTATGACTTGGGGCAAAGGTGTAACTTCCAGATCACTTCTTCTCTATGTTCTGCTAATTACTCCCTTCCCTGATTTCTGCTTCTGGTAAAAAAAAAAAACAAAAAAACAAAACAAAAATTAGTTGTTTGGTAATAAGAGAATTCTGTTTTGGGAGAATATTGTGGAAAATGTTTATCTTTGTGAAAATGTATCTTTTGAGGTGAGATTGAGTCATTTTATGCCAGTGGGTGTTACAAATTCAGAAAAGTTTCTTACAGAGTCTATGAAATAGTAGGTTCCATTTTTTTTCTACATTATATTCGGACTTCAGGACTTTTGTAGCTACTTAGGAAGTGTCCTGTCAGTGCTAACAGAGGGTATTACCTAATTTATCAGACCGGTCTATGCTATAGCAAGTCATTTCACTGCAGGGTCTTTTCTTTTAAAGCCAAGTGAACCTTCAGAGCAGTCTCCATGGGCAAAGTGAGACTTAGGTTAGGCTACACAGAATGCTTATATATCCCGGGTCACCAAATTTCCCAGTTGGGAGGGTGTAATTTAAAGGGTGTGAGAAACTAAACAATTGAGTATGTCTATAATCCAGGGGCCCTTATAAATCAGACATAGATATTTGAATTCAAGATGGTAGAGGATGAAGAGTTAGTGTTGGTAAACCAAAAATATAGTTTGAAGGAAGTATAAGAGAGGTAAAACTTTGTGGGCAACTGAAAGTAGTGCTATGTCTTGCCCCGTTACCTATCTTCTATTCTGCTGATGCTCTCAGGTAAGAATTTATAGAATCTTTGGGCACCTCCTCAGTGATGATCATCACTAATTCACCCTGGCCATTGATCCTGATCTTGTTGATATCCTGTGTCTTGTAAGTAGGTTACCATCTTTTCTTTTATGTATAATTCCCTGTTTTGATAACCTACCTGCAAGACAAGGGTGGTCTAGGACTGTAATCAAGCATGCTCCTAGAATTTCCTACCCTTATCTCTGTATTCCAGCTATTTGTCTTCATAGGCTCTAGGTGCTGCTTAACAACATTAGCATTGCCCATCACAGGACCTCCAGGATCCCAGGTTTCAACTCCCTGCCTGAACGTCTTTTCTTTCACCTTCTCCCAGATTTTCCTGCTCCTAAGAACTGTAAGTCAAGTTCTGCAGTGAGGGTTTGCCTTGTCCCTCCCAGACTTGGAACTTTCTTTCCTTGCCCAATCAGTTCTGCCTTAGATGGAGTATGAAGGCAGCCAGACCTAGGAAATTCCCAAAATATAGAGATTAAGTATGAGCCAAAAGTCAAAAGTTATTTGGACAATTGAGAGTTCAGGACACCCTGTGGTGTCAGAAGGCAATAAAAGGCAAGGTTGGAAATAAAGTATGAGCTATCTGACAACATGCCAAGAACAGCTGAAAGTGGGAATACCTCTGCTTGCAGGCCTCCTGTTGAATGATTCTACAAATATTTTTTGAGCTCTGTTACATGCAATGCGGTGTGCTAGTTTGTTATATGCCTTTTCCCAGGTTTGGGTTTTGTAACTGTTTTCTGGGCAAAAGCCAACCTATAATCCTGATGTAGAAACAACTGATTTATGTAAAAAGCTAGTAAGTGACAAACTGGATGTGATGTGTGATGAAAGATACTGACAAATATTATAGAGCACTGGAAGTATGCTCAAAGATTACATGCTTGAGCTTTGTAGTCAGAAGACTTGAGTTCAAATCCAGACTCAATAATTATGACCTCTGCAACCCTGAGAGCAAAATTTTCTTGGGGTCAGGTTATTTCAGTTAAATGGGGGTAACAATACAATCTGCTTTATAATGTTCTTATGAGGGTTGAATGGGATAAGGCACAAAAGCACTTGGAAGTGTCCCTGGCTTGTTACAATACACCAATAAGTGTTGTCTTTCTTGCTGATAGAAAATAAATCTGGCAGCCAAATGTAAGAGGATATAGCCTATGGAGAAACTGTCATCAATAGATAAAATGTAGATATTGTAAAAGTATGAAAAAGTAGAGTAGAATGAGACGCTGGGTCTTGTACTTGGACTTCAGTTGTCTCACTAGCTGTGTGACATTGGCAAAATTATTTAACCTCTCAGAGCCTGACTTTCTACATCCATTAGGCATGATAATCGTGTATGTTTCACATAACTGTTAAGACAAAGCATGCCAAAGGCTTAAAGCAGTGCCTAGTGGCATAGTAAGTGCTCAGTGACAGATGATAAAACCAGTCATCCATGTGGGGGGAGTTTAGGACCTTTGCTTGGGTGATAATGGATGCAAAATCACAAACTGACAAAGAAATAAAGAGCCAGGGGTATGTGTGTCAGTAGGCAGGCAGTCCCATCCCTAGGGCAATCCCATCCTAGTTTACATTTAGATGAGGCCCAGCTCTCAGAGTTCCCTGGGAAATGTCACCTCTTGGCCCCAGAAGATACCCCAAAGCACAAAAGCTGAGATGATAGTCCTGGTTTTCCGCAAGATACAGCTGATACCTGGGTCCTGAACAGGACACAGGTCTGTAAGCAACATTTGAACATAGGGGAAGGCTTTGCAGGTGAGATAAGAATAATTTGTAATTAGCACATTCTCTGTTTAGCAGAATTATTTGCATACAAAGTGATTTTTATAATTACTTGGGAACCGTTTGTTGATCTTTCTTCTTTAGTAGGCTAAGTATTTTCCTGTTGATATAATAATTATCTCTACAATCTCTTCCTTTAGATCTTGCTTGGAGAAGCAGAATATTAAACTACAAAAGTTCTCAAAATCCTTTTCTGGGGATAGACAAATAAATGAGTATTGGCACTTTGTGTTTAAACTGACAGATCTCAAAGGAGGACACATTTACAAATCCTGCTTTAGATTCCTGGAGTAGATGTTAAAAACACAGTTTCCCTCCTCTCATCCTAGGCTGAATGAAATAGAGCCTCTGGGTGGGTCTAATAGTCTACATTTTTAACAGATGTCCTAGATGATGAGTGTGAGCAGTTGGGTTTGAGGATTAGCATTTCATGTCACTCCAAGTGGAATTTCTGCCACTGAATCAAAAACCAAATTGGTCAACTGGTTCACTTCCTGGTTGGTAATAGAGATGGGCCGTGGCAGTGATTCAGTTCAGTGAGAACCAGACACATTTCTACCAATCCCATGACACGAAGTCTACTCTGCCAGTTTAGTTTGTATAAAGCATCCACTAAGAGTCAGGCACTTTTATCCAAAGGGATATCATTTAATTGATCAACCAAAAATGAAGGTATAATTATTATCTGCGTATTGCAGATGAGAAAACTAGCACTCAGAGGTGGGCAATAATTTGCCCAAGGCCTCACAGCTAAGAACTGCAGGGCCAGGATTATAAACTAGGTCAATTTTCTGCTACTCCATGAGGCCTTTTTTAGAAGGAAAATGCATCATGTTTCCCTTGTTCCAGGAAGGGCATTTTGGCTGTCAGTGACATGTTACAGAGGGAGAAAACATGCTTCTTGAGCTGAAGTACCTATAGCTCAATGGGGAGACAGGAGGACAGCTCCCATGGTGTCCCAGCTGGCATCCAGCTCCATGCCCTCCCAGCTTTCCTCCTCTTGGTTCATCTCTTCCCCAAGCCACATTATATACCAGATTCTGACCCCAGTCTTCTCCCCCAATAGACTAAGCTCCTTGAAGGGTGGAGGCTGTGCCCTGTTGAGGTCATGTTCATCCCAATTCCCCTCTGTTAGCCCAGCAATGCTGCCAGATCCACAGTCTCATTCACACGTTATATGCAGTGGATTGTGTAAGAAAATAAATAAAATGGAAGCATATGAATTAAGGAGTCCCAGATATGTCTGAATCAGAGAGACATGATTCAACATATGTCCTGAACTGTCAGTTCTTCCTGGGGTTCCAGAAGAATAGGAATGCCCAAGGTAGAAATCAAACAAATGTATACATCCATATAACAATTGTTTCAGAATACCTTCAATTATGGAACAATTTCTAAGTCATGTCCCAAAGGAAATGACATTTTAAGTATTAAATTAAATGACATATCTTGGTTCTCAAGTCCAGTTCGGGCTGTTTCTTGGGGACTTCAGCCAGGGTCCTCTTTTGTCTCCACAAACTAGGTCCCCTGGGGGGGAAATTCTAGGGCTTTTTCCAAATAAACCTGCCCTTTCATCTCAACACTGAGACCCTGGGAGCTTGTCCTCACTTTGTGGCATGAGACCTAGGGGTGTCAAGCAGACACCCCTGGGTGTCCACCCACCCACTGGGTAATTTATGTAGTGATTGGGAGAAACCAGGTAGAAACAAGAGGAAAAAAACCATGAGTAGATCTGGAAACCATATCTTGCCTCTGCAGAAACTGGGAATGTTTATTCTGGACAAGAGGTATCCTAAGAGGAGTTAGGACAGCTGCCTTGGTATATTTGATGAACTGTTAGGAGGAAGAAGGAATAGCCCCCAAAGAGGAATTACAATCTGTGTGTGTAAATAAAACTTGTCTATTGAGGAATCCCAACTCATGAGAATATCCATATGCTATGGCTTTTTATTTTTCTTGTCTCAGCTTTCAACTGTGCTTCATCGAACCCCTCTTCCCTGCAGAGTAGCAACAGACATCTTGTCCTGATTCTAAAATAGTGAAATTTACTCTCTCTAGCACAGTTTTGTCCCTTTTCATTTTCTTTTTAGTGTACTTGGAGGTGTGGTATCAGGCATATATTCAAAATATTATTTTTCAGTTTTATTGAAGCCTAATTGACATATTACAAACCACCTATACTTAAAGAATACAATTTGATATGTTTTGACATATGTATATATGGTTGTTTCCACTTCTTGGCTATTACCAATAAAGCTGCTGTGAGCATCCATGTGCAAATCCTTGTGTAAATATATGTTTTTATTTGCTTGAGTAATAAGGATTGGAGTACCTAGGATTAGAATGGTAGGTGTTGTTTAACGTTTTAAGAAATGCTACATGGTTTTCAAAAGTGCTTGTATCATTTTATATCCCCACAGCAGTGTTCCGTTTCCTTCACATCCTTGCCAATACTTGGTATGGTAAGTCTTTTTAACAATTCTAACAGGCAGGTAGTGGTTTTGTGTGTGTGTGTGTGTGTGTGTGTGTGTGTGTGTGTGTGTGTGTGTTTGAGATGGAGTCTCACTCTGTTGCCCAGGCTAGAGTGCAGTGGTACAGTCTTGGCTCACTGCAACCTCTGCCTCCCGGGTTCAAGCAATTCTCCTGCCTCAGCCTCCTGAGTAGCTGGGACTATAGGCATGTGCCACCAGGCCCAGCTAATTTTTTTGTATTTTTAGTAGAGACGGGGTTTCACTGTGTTAGCCAGGATGGTCTAGATCTCCTGACCTCGTTATCCATCACCCTGACCTCCCAAAGTGCTGGGATTATAGGCATGAACCACCGCGCCTGGCCGGCAGGTAGTGGTATCTTATTATGGCTTTTATTTTCCTTTCCCTAATGATTATCTTTTCATATACTTATTTTAAACCTTTTGTCTTCTTTGGTAAAATGTCTGTTTAAATCTTTTGCTCATATTTGTATTGAGTTGATTATTTTATTATATTTTGAGAATTCTTTATATATTCTGAATACAATCCTTTAGCAGGCACATATTTGCCAATATTTTCTCCCAGTCTGTAACTTGTCTTTGCATTCTCTTAAGAGTCTCTTTCAAAGAGCAACATCTGTAATTATTATGAAATCCAGTTTATTAAATTTTTCTTTTATGGATGGTGCTTTTGATGTTATACCTAAGAAATTATTGCCTAAGCTAGGGACATAAAGTTTTTCGTCTGTTTGCTTCTAGAAGTTTTATTGTTTTAAGGTTTACATTTATAATCCTTTTTGCTTTGCATATAGGGCAAATAATCAAGTTCACTTTTGTTTTTGTATGTGTTTATCTAATTATTCCAGCACCTTTTCTAGGAAATATCATCTTTCCACACCGAATTTTGTACCTTTGCAGAAAATAAGTTGGTCATATGTGTAGCAATCTATTTCTGGACTCTCCATTCTGTTCATTGATATATTTGTCTATCTTTCTGTGACTAGCACACTGTTTTAATTACTGTAGCTTTATAATATACCTTGAAATCAGGTAGTGTTAGCCATCTACCTTTATTCTTCTTTTTCAAAGTCTTTTTGGTTCTTCTAGTTTCTTTGTATTTCCAGAGGAATTTTAGCACCAGTTCTTCAATTTCTACAAAAATTTCTAGTGGGATTTTGATTAGAATTATATTGATTCTAGAGAGTAATCTGAGGAGAATAACATTTTGAGAATATTGAGTTTTCTATTTCATGACTACAGTATCTCTGTCCATTTCTTTAGGCCTTCTTCAATTTCTCTCAGTACCATTTTGTGTTTTTCAATGTATAAATCTTGCCCGTATTTTCTCTGATTTTCCCCAAATATTGCATATTTTTGATGTTATAAATGGCATTTCCTAAGTTCCAATTTACAATTATTATTTGGTAATAGATAGAAATGCAGTTGATTTCTGTATATTGATTTTGTATTCTGCAACCTTGATCAACTCCCTCATAGTCAACTTTTTTGTAGATTCCATTGGATTTTCTCCAGAAATGATCATATCATCAGTGAATAAAGATATTTTTCATTATTTCTTTCCTATATGAATGCCTTTATTTCCTTTCTTGCTATATTACACTAACTAGAATCTCCAGTACAATGCTGACTAGAAGTGATGAAAGCAAAAACCTTGCCTTGTTCCTGATCCTAGGGAGAAAGCCTTTAAATATTTTACCAGTAGTTAAGGTTAGTTGTCGACTTTTTTGTAGGGTCGCCATCAGGTTGAGAAAGTCCTCTTCTATTCCTAATTTATGACGGTTACCAGAAACAGATGTTAGATTTTGTCAAATTCTATGGAAATGATCATGTGGTTTATTTTTGCTCATTCGTTTAGATTTTAGTTTTTCTTTATAAGGTAAATTACATTTATTTTCCAGTGTTAATTTAAGCTTGCATGCTCAGGGTAAACTCCATTTGGTCATGAAATAGTCTCCTTTATATGTATCGTGAGATCTAATTTGGCAAATTTGTCTTATTGTCTTTGCATCTCTATGAGGGATATTGGTCTGTAATTTTTTTTTTTTTTTTTTGAGACGGTGTCTCACACTGTTGCCCAGGCTGGAGTGCAGTAGTGCGATCTCGGCTCACTGAAAACTTCACCTCCTGGGTTCATGCCATTCTTCTGCCTCAGCCTCCCAAGTAGCTGGGACTACAGGCACCTGCCATCATGCCGGCTAATTTTTTGTATTTTTAGTAGAGATGGGGTTTCACCGTGTTAGCCAGGATGGTCTCAATCTCCCGACCTCGTGATCTGCCTGCCTCAGCCTCCCAAAGTGCTGGGATTCTTTTCTTTTAATATCAACCTTGTAGACTTTCCCAAATCTTTTTGAATAATACTCTTGGAGATCTCCCTTACCTGGCTTCAGGCATGAATGGGCAGAGAAAGAAGAAACTTCTTTCACCGCACTTCCATAAAGGCAAACATCTCAGTTTTTCTTGCAGTCCTCTCCTTAATGAAACTATTGACTCTGGCCTCTTCCTATTTAGATCTGGAGAAAGAGAGGAGCCTGTAGCATAATGAGGGACGAAGTATCTGTGTCCTCTCAGAAAGCCCTGAAGGGAGTGTCTGGCCACAGTGTTTCATAAGGAGTGTAGACTTTGGCCTTAGCCACAATCCAGGACAACAAAAGATGCTCCAAAATACATCTGGGTACAGAAGTTACAGAGAAACAGTTCCTTATCAAATGTGCTAAAGAACTTCTTACCAGTTAGAAGATTGCTAAAAAGGTTGAAGCAGATACCAAATGATTGGGGAATAAGAATTTTTTTTTTTCTTTGAGACAAAGTCTTGCTCTGTTGCCCAGGCTGGAGTGCAGTGGTGCGATCTTGGCTCACCACAACCTCCACCTCCCAGGTTCAAGCGATTCTTCTGCCTCAGCCTCCAGAGTAGCTGGGACTACAGGCACATGCTACCATGCCCAGATAATTTTTGTATTTTTAGTAGAGATGGGGTTTCTTTATGTTGGCCAGGCTGGTCTTGAACTCCTGACCTCATGAACCGCCCGCCTTGGCCTCCCATAGTGCTGGGATTGCAGGTGTGAGCCACCGCGCCTGGCTGGGAACAAGAAATTCTTATCTGGCATGCGGGGAAAGTAATTTCTATATCAGAGTCGTGAATTCAAAGTAGCTGCTCACATTCAACATCTCTTAAAATATAATAGAATAGCGTAGGATTGGATAGCATAGGATGAAATAGGATGAGATGGGATAGGATAGGGCAGGACAGGATCTAGTAATATAATATTTTTAGAAGAAAAATACGAGAGAAATCACAGTTTAATTGAGCAAAGAAAAATTCGTGAATCGGGCAGCCTCCCAAGTCAGAGTAGGCTCAGGGAGACTCCAGCACAGCCACGTGGTGGAAGAAGATTTATGGACAGAAAAAGGAGACTGACATACAGAAGATGGAAGTGAAGTACAGAAACAGCCAGATTGGTTACAGTTCGGCTTTTGCCTTATTTGAACACTGTTTGAACAATTGGCCCACTTTCATTGTCCAAAACTCAATGATTGGCACAAAGATAGTTTATAGTTTGTTTACACTTCCACTTAGGTTATAATTCAGTATGTACACAGAAATATTTAGACTGAAGTTAAAAGAGGTAAGGGGGCAGTTTTATGCTAAAGTTGATTTAACAATATCAAGTGCACCACAGACAGTAGTTACGAATTTGCTGAGACTTTTTTTCATTCTCATCCTCCTTCTCTCTCATTCAGTTGCATGTATGTACTAGGTCACAATGTAAAAGGTGTTTCTTATTGTGGATCACAGTTGAAGAATTTTGAAGCTGCTCAGCTAAATGACTTTCCCTCTGCGAAGCTGTGATTCTCTGAAGTGGCCAAAGAAATTATGCAGTAAGGTAAGGTTTACAGCTGTTGCTGGGGTTCTTTCTCTAAGTCAAAATCTGCTTTGAGCTTGCCAACCTCAAGGTGATATTGAGGAGTATTTCTTAAAACAGACAGCTGCCTTTGTAGGAGAGTGGGGAAGCATGATTATAGACCATCTGAAGGTGCTCTGTGCCCCAACTCAACCCACCAACTGTGACTTTGAAGGAAGCCCAAGCCAGAAGAGTGAATTTTGTGTCTTCCCTCAACAGCAATCAATCAATACAGAGTTAATTCTCTAGTGCCTTGCAGGTTGTCAGCAAACTTCTCAAACTGTGTTTCATATCTGGAGCTAGGAGCTGTTCTCAAAGGGCTTTTCCATTTACTTGGCAAATAGAACTAATATCCTTGAAATAACTCACAGACCAAGACAACATATAAACAAGAGCTAAGCTGCATGCAGCATAATGTAACTACAAAAGGAGTTTAGCAGCACAGAAAACGAATGAGCCAATGGGGAAGACATCTCTAAGGTAGACTTGGACTAATGTTGGAATCATTACGAAGGGTGTGCTGGCTTCAGAAATCTGGAGGAAAAAGGTAGGGGCTCTTCAGAGTCAAAAGACATTAGACATAGATTTGGATGTGCCACACACATTTATCTTCCATCGTGTCCACACTCCAGAAAAAAACAGCCTATTGTGCATTCCAACTAAGTCTCTTAAGCTGGGAGTTAGTCTAGGACCATGAAGAGAGAATTTTCTTTGTATCTAAATACATAATTATATTTTAGATTACTGGTTACCTTTCTCATTCACCTGTTCTATCTCAAAAACCTGTGGTATGCAACATTAACTTGGCTCTATAGAGAGCTGCATGATACATAAAAGACCTATGTTCAGATTTTGTCCAACTGATGAGGAAAAAGTGTGACCCAGTAAGAGAAGTGAGAGCCTATCAGTATCAGTCAATAATATTCAAGCTATCCAGCTCTATAAACAAGGAAGATATTCGGGGTCAAAAACACGTCAAGGTGAAGAGCAGTATAGTCAGAGAAGGCATCCTGGAAGAAGTTGAATTTGTGTTTGTGACAGTCTTGTGGGTTCTATCCCACCAACCCTTCTCAGCAGTGACTCAGCAAATTGATTTCAGAGGCAGCCTCTGGGAACTTACATCCCCCTGATGGGTTTATAATGAAAATGCTGACGCACTCCTAAGTCAAACCAGGACTCTTGAGCAGCACTACAGAATTGAGTGCGTCATTTCCCCCTGAACAATGCATCTCATTCATTGCTTGAAGTGTGACCATTCATGTTGAAAATGAAATTCCGCAGTGATCTGTGTGGGGAAATTATTCAGAGCTACTCACTTAAAGATCTTGCTATCTTTTGTGGTTCTCAATTAAGGCTCACAAGAACCTCTCCAGGGTAAATTGGTGCCAATCTAGGCATTGAGAGTAGAAGGAAAAATGAAAATCTAAAGCTCGTAGGAATTTTCAAAAGTCATTTCTAAAGGCCCCTAGGGAGTAGATAACATACAGACCAAGTTATACTGAATATAAGTTATACTGATTATAACCAGAATATCTAGAATATTGGTATAATAAGAGAAAAAACATGGATGTGAAATTAGGAAGCATTGGTCTTAGCCCTGGTTCTGCCTATAGCTACCTGGGTGCTTTGGAGTTAATGAATTATTAGACATAGAATGATAATCCTGTCCAAATATATTTTGTTAAAAATAGAAAAACATAAGGTATGCAAGGAAAAGTTTAATAATACCTGGGCTTCTTTCACCCCTAATTAATAATCATGAATATTTTGCTATATTTATGTTGTCTCTTTTTTAATACACAAATCATGAACACATAGATAAAGTTTACCTGGACCCCTCACCCAATACTCAACCACTATCATGAGTTTGTTGAGTTTGATTCTTTCAGTCTATTTAAAACATTGCATCTAGTTGGTCACATATATGATGTGTGCCTATTATAATTATTAAGGATTTAAAAATTTTGCATAATAGGCATCGATGCTATATACAAAGTCTTATTCTGTAGCTTGCTTCCCCCCATGTACATTTGGATTTATTTCTACCATGTTATTTTGTGTTCTCTATATACTTTTGCTTTACTTCTCTATTTCCCTCATTAACAGTCTCTTTTGAATTGATACAGTATAATTTCCTCTCTTTGCCCTTTTCTCTCTTACACAGCTTTGTAAGTTATGCATTTTATTTCTATTGTTTTAGTGGTTGCCCTCAAATTTTTAACATATCTGTGCCGTTACTAATTTTTTTAACAAAATGCACCAAGGAAGACCTTAGTATACCTCATATCCCTTAGATCTCCTCACTCTAATTTTCTTGCTACTGTTGTCTGGAATTGTAATTCCAACATGTTTTAAAGATAAAGAGAAGCATATTTTCTCAATTATTTATAGTAAACACCTAAGTATTTTTATCATCACAATAACTAGTTTCTTTGTGCACCAATTTTCTTGATTCCCACTTCTTCTGGATTTAATTTTTTCTGATGAATTATACCCTACAGTAGTTTTTGCAGTGAGAATCTGATAGTATTAAACTTAGTCCTTAAATGTCTGAAGATGTCTTACCATTTTACAATTACTCTTGAAGGCATAAAATTATACATTCACAATTATTTTCACATAACACTTTCACCAGGTTCTTTTATTAATGAAAAATAAGCTGCCAACCAGATTGATGGATTTTATGGTGTCTTCATTGCAATGTCCATGTGTGGGTTTATTTTTATTCCTTCTGCTGTGTGCACACATTGGGCTTTTCTAATCTGAAGGCTCCAGTGTCTTTAATTTTAGAAAATTTTAGTTATTACCTAACTCTTTTAGACCCTCTTCCCAATTATTTGTATTTTTCTTTCTTCTAAAATTCTTATCAGACAGATATTGTTGCTTCTCAGCCTCCAAGTCTGTTAATTTCTCTGTCATTTTTTTTAAATCATGTTTTCTGTCTTCATCCTGGAAAATTTGTTCAGTTCTTTTTTCATTTTACAATTTCATTAATTGTGTCAGCCTAGTATTTAACTCATTGTTGAGTTTCTCACTTCCATCTATAATTTCTTTGAGGATTTCACAGATACTCATTTTAAAACTTATTTTCAGATTTTCCCATTATTTCTATTTCCTTGAATAGGAACCTCTCATTTCTTTGGTTTCACTCTTCTCTTAGGAAGTTTTCTCTTGTGCTCCTTCCTGTAAAGCCATTTGATGTCACCTCAAACCTCTTGGTTGTATGGGTTGTCTGGATTCATTGGACTCCTTATATTAGCAGCTAAGCTGAAGTCTTCCTTTCATAAAAAGGTGGCAATTCCATTCTCAATGCTCATACCTACAATAGCCTGGGAACCATGATCATGTGAGAATCTTGACTTTGGCAGTAGGTTTTGGAAAAACCGTGTTCCTAGAAGCCACCTTGGGCAGGCAAGAGGGGATGTTCCAATCTCTCTGAAGTGCAGTCTGTGTCCGATCAGGAGTCCACATATCCCCATTAAAGGACCCTAGCTGGACCATACATATGGAGCTAGTCTCAATTCCCTGGTGGCTATGGGGCTTTAACCTCTGCCTATATCTATAGGTTTTCTTTCTTTGGGGATCCTTGAATTTTTTTCTTAATACTTGGTGTAGTTTTTTATTTTAAAATATAAATAAATGTATTACATTCTGTGTGTTTGGAGTTGGGGGAAAGATTATACATGAACTTTTTTCTGCTATGGAAGTACCCTTCATTTTTCAGACAGGAAAACTAAACCCAAGAAAATGGAATAAGTTTGCCTAAGCCACAACCTAATTGTGGTCAATATGTAGATTAGGAAACACTTCTCTGCCTTAAATACATTCAACATGAGTCTCTTTGCCCCAAGATTTTGATGTTCAAAATGGAGAAACTAATGCCTGCCTTACCTTTATCAATACATTAGTGCAGTAATCTGAAATGGCAAATAAATGTGAAAGTATTTTGAAATAAAGATTAGTCTCTTATGAGCATCACCATTTTAAAGTTCTGCTGTGTGTATAAGTAATGTCAATATTTTCATTGCTGAGAAATTATTTCTGATTTTTCTACCATGGAATTTGTTTTTTTCATATGCCATTTCTACCCTCAAAGTCATTTTTAGTATTAAAGAACCCTTGGGTAGAAAGTTACTTTGGGTAAACTCACAGAGACTAAGGAACAAATTTTAGTTTTTCACATTCAATAAACACCTGTAGAATGCCATTGTTTTCATGAACTTAGGCTTTGCCTGGGATGCAATATGTAGATTTCTTTTTTTAAAAAGAAACTTTTAAAGAATAGTTTTATACTTATAGAAATATTGCAAAGTTAGATCTCCAAAATACCCAATGCCTGCTTGCCTCTATTAACAACTTCTATCAGTATGATATATTTATTATAATCAATAAACCAATCTTGATTCATTATTATACTTTAATTAGTATTTACCTCTTCTCTTCTAGGATCCTATCCAGGGTACCACATTACGTTTAGTCTTTATGTCTCTTTAGGCTTCTCTTGGCTATGACAGTTTCTCAGACTTTCCATTTTTTGATGACCATGACGGTAACAGTTTTTAGGATTATGGGTAAGGTATTCTGTAGATTTGTCTCATGTTTTAATTCTGAGTAGAGTGGTGTTATGGTTTTTTAAAGGAAGACCACAGAGAAAAAGTGCTATTCTCATCATTTCCTATCAGGGATACAAAAAGGTGATATCATTTGTGATGTCTGAGGTAGTGTTAGTCAGGAAATCTCCCCTTTCCCCTGAGCATGCTGTATGCACTCTTTGGAAAGTAGTCATTTTGGCCAGCCCACTTAAAGAGTGGGGAGTTATGTTCTATCTTCTTGAGGGCTGAGTATCCACATCAATTATTTGGAATTGTTCTGAATGGGAGATTTGACTATTCTACCCATTCATCTAATTACTAATTCATTTATATCGGTATGGACTCATGGATATTTATTTTACTTCACTTCTTTATTTTTCAAGTTGTTTCAACTTTGGTCATTGGAAGTTCTTGGCTCTTGTGTTCCTTTGACATATCTAACACCTCCATGTATGTATGTGTGTTGTGTGTGTGCGTGTGTGTGTGTGTGTGTGTGTGATTAAATACTTCTTGCTTTCTGGGATTGAAAGATTCTCTATGCTCATTTTGTATATTTCCTTTTTCAGCCTTAGAATCAGCCATTTCTCCAAGGAGTCTTTGTTTGTTTTAGTGAGTAGATTATTGACTAAAAGGAAATATGGCATTGAATCTAACATGACTGGACATTATTTTCTTTACTCACTCTCACTTATGAAATATTTGGTACTTTTTCTCCTGTCAGTTTCACAGGAATAGGGTGAATGGCCTTATAAAATCATTAGATTTATTTGAAAGGGGAGACTTTCAAAATGGAGAAATGTAACTCCTGAAGAAAATAAAGAAATTCAGCCAAGATAACACAGAATTTCACCCTTAATTGGCAATTCAGACCACCCATCTCTTCTAAGAATGGGTCTAATAATGAATTATCAAATGAACATTTCTTAAATGCAAGAGCAAATTAATTTGGAGATATACTAAATTTCAAGAAACAAAATTATTTTTCTTTAATCAGAGCTAAGGGCAATACTTCAGCAGGTATTAATAAGCTATTGTTGCTGGTTTAAACAAAGAAACTTAAATGTTTATTGTTGCAATCTACCTTTTATGTGTGCCCAGACTCCAAAGTCTGGTTTTATTTGTAAGGTTCCCCAACAGAGTGGTTGCTATAGATATAGCGAAAGCCCAAAGGACAGCATGCTGAGCCTTTGGAAAAACAGTTTCATTTCCAAAGGCAAGGAATAGATATTGAGGCTTAAAGGGAGTTGATCCTTAAGATAAAGTCATAGCTAATGTAAGGTTTTCAGAATAAAATCTAAGATTTCAGAGAAATCTAGGGACCAATTATGTGATGTTCAAAGGAAACAGTGAATACAAGTGAGTCTGAGTTTTTACCCAATGTTTGAGGCAAATATATGCAAGTCGTTCTGCTCAATGTTATCAAACAAAACATTGGGGAGTAAAATATTATTTTTGTTTCTTTTTGTGATAATTATAGCAAAGAGGAGGAGAATGAAATGAGGATGATGAAGTCTGGGGTTCTAGTCTTCTAGTTTTAAGTTACTTCAGTTTGGAAATTACTATAGTGGTGTAACTGGACTACAGCCTGGTTCTCTCTCAAAGAGAAGGGGATCAGATTCTATGGGAAGTGTTTCTCTTGACCTCTTCTTTGAACCTGCCTCTCCCACCTGAGTTTCATCATAAAGTATGCTCATGTACCAACATTTAACATAGCCAATTAGTTTTTCAAATGGAGTTTTCCACCTGGAGAAGGCCAGGTGTACAAGTCCTCCTTATCTTCCATCAGCTCAAAGACAATAAGATTTGTAAAAATTTAACCTCTCAGTAATGTGTAAAGAAAAAAAAGGAGGAAACCATATGGCAGAGGGGAGACCAAGCAGAACCAGAGTGGTCACAGGAAGAATCACCGTTCCAGTGGTTCTGGCTGGGGCCGCTGAGTTGGGTTGTCTGGCTACTTAAGAAGCAAATTCTCCAATGGGAAAACAATCAGGTCCTCACATATCACTTGGCCATTGAAAGAGAACGGGATGCTAATGAGAGTAGTCCGAGGAGAGGCACTTCAAAAGCAAATCTCCTGAAATGACAGACCCACATTAGTGCTGAGGGACTAAGGAGTGGGGAAGGACTGAGTGAGCCGGGAGAGTGAGCCAGGAAAACAAGCCCCTGGACACCTATGTGCCTTCAAAGTCGGCTGTCTTCTTTGCCTTGATCACCCGAGAAGGGCTCCACATTCTTACCCAGTGTGATCTCCTAGGTGACATTGACTACTCTTCTCAAAACCATCACTTCAAGGTTCAGGCGGAACTGTGGGGTAAGGCATAGCTCTTTCTTTAATGTTGTTTCTTCTTGCTAACGTTTGGAAATCCTTCTTTTCCACCTGCTCATGGGAGAAATTATTGGTTTCTAAGTTTCTTTTCATTTCCCTTCCCACCTACCAAAATAAAAATACAACACTGTGTGTGTGTATGTACATCATCATTTTCCTATTATTAAAATATCTGACATGCTTGTTAGCCAAAAGTATAGATAATTTGCAAGCCTTTTGAAGACGGGATCCTACTTTTGGTGGCATGGAGAAATACAGCTGTGATTTCACATATGGCATCTTTCAATTTCTAATTAGTTTACTTTCAACAGCCCCCCCATACCCTAATCCAACACCAATTTAGATTATAGTGTTAAAAATATCATCATAAAATATAGCCTTGTACAAAGAGATGATCTAATTATTCAGCCTTGCTGTATCAGCCTAATGAATTATGCAGTCTTGCCTGCAGTATTTCACCTGACAGAATGAGTGTGTCAAACACTATAGTGCATGAATTCTCCAACCAGCCTGTGTAGGTGCCAGAGCAGTGAGTGTTTAGTGCCACGATCTGAGAGTCAGTTTTACGGAGCTTGAAGAGTGAATATTAATAATTCACATTTTTTTCTGTAGGGGTTGGGAATATGCATTATCCTAAGGGGCTTATATGCACATAGAATATATGATATGTGATAATTGTTGTATATTTAATAATGTTCATTCAAACAAAGGGTAGGCTGTTGCATAATTACTTGCACATTATTCCAGAGTGGTAATTAAAAAATCTAAGAGGAATCCCCCAAGAGTTCCAACAAGTTTATTTGGGACAGATGAAAATCAACCTCTTGAGGCTCCCGTCAGGAGAACAAGAGGACATATTTACAGCTCTATCTGTGCACATGGGAGAAAGCTCAAACATCTACTCCAGCTACTTAGGTGTACTGAATGGCCATTAAATGGAAACCTTCGGGTCTACCTGATTGTTTGTTCCAACGTCACCGTGTGTGATTGTAGAGCTGGCTTGTGCGGTCCCTGTGGACTGTGGAAACTTTTGACTGGTCTGATGGAGAGTTGGTATTTGATGACCTCTGAGAACATTGCTTATCAGTGCATGTAGACTCAGTATAAGTGTGGGTTTAAAGTCAATGATGGTGACTATGTATTCTTATTTTGTCTTATAAATAACACTCTCAAGAGTAATGCATATATTATAAATTTATTGTGGCTAAAAAGCCAAGTGCTCATTGGCATTAGCAATAAAAGAATGATAGTTAACAATTTATGGCCTTATATTCAGGTTAACTGGCTGATGTCAAGGGAAAATTTATTGGACATATAAGCCATGGTTTTATATCAGTGAGCCAAATTCAACCAATGCATTTTCATGAATTAAAAGCAGCTTCTAATTTTAAACCTATCATTGAGATTAAAAAAAAAAAAAACTTTCCCAGAGAAAGGTACTTACCTCATTGCTTGCCAGAAACTTTCCTCTGCCTCACACTCCACCTATGCTAATGTTGCATGAAGAGAGAAGTTTGTATGAAGAAAGAGGGAGGAGGAGAGTTGGCTGAGTGAGGAAATACCTGCCTTGGGTATCAGCTCCCTCAGCTTTGCTCAGAAGACCTCCATAGGAAATGTAAATATTAAGGCACAATTATGTCCCTGGCCATGGTATGGAACTAGGTGAGAACTTGGAGTTTCCACTTGGTGCTGGACATAGGGACCTCTCTGTGTTGAGACTCTTTTCCCCAGCATGCGGGCCTCCTAATGGCATGGGGGCCCAGACCTTCCCCTAGCAGCACCAGCTTTCAGGCAGCATACAGGGCCAGGGATTAGTATCACCATTCATCCACTGAGGGATGATGGATGATATTCTCAAATCAGCAGGCCAAAGGTGGTTTAGGTATAATTTATACAAGTACAGGTTGCATGAACTTTAAGCCAGTGTGGGAAGGATGGGCTGGACTGTTATTTTATCAATTACCTGACAGAGGATCTTTAATGACTTCATGCTGTAAGTTGCAAAACATTTTATTAGAGTCGACTCTAAATTATCTGGGGATAGAAGGAGCAGACAAAGCTGGACATCAGCATTTGTTGAAGCGAGCCATATAATGAGGACCATTGGGGGTTAAACACAGTAGTAGGGAAAAGGTCATTGTTGTTGTGGTGCTTAAGAGCCCTTGATGGAAAAATAGATCGGGTAGATGCAATTCAAAGACACACCACTCAAGACTTCACTGCTTGCATTGAAGCTAAAATCCTGTCACTAGCAAACCAACCTAGTGGGTTTTAGAAATCTTTTCTGTTTTTCACATGTTATAAACTTGAAGATTCTGTGGATCCTTCAGAGTACAAGGCCTTACAGAATGGTCCCTGGCTGGACCTATCCAGGAATCCATTCATTCTTTTATTCAACAAATATAGAGTGAGAATTTACCCTATGTGAATCCCTGTGATTTCAACAAAGGAATCTGTTGCTCTCCCCTTCCATGCTAGTGCAGGAGGACAGCAGCATGGAAAGAGGGAGGGGGATCCCAAAGAAAAGAGGAGAGTAGTGATTCAGTCCACCAGTTCCAGCCTAGAGCTCTGCACGCAGCATAAGGCTCTCCATTTACTGTGAATCCAAAAGATGATTTGAAGAGGCCGGTGGAGATGGATAGGCCATGAAAATAGAGGAGCAAAGTGTGTTGTTTCATCTGTTTATGTGAGATAGTGGTCACTGAAAACAGAGTTGATCTTTACACTGAAATTTACAAGATAATTGATCTAGTTGACCAGATGGTGATGAAATCAAGTTTTTGGCCTTTTCATGTAGTGTTCCATGTAGCCCCTGTAGCTCAGTCACTGGAGAACATACTTTCCTGAGGTTGGTGCTGTGGAAAGGCTGTAATCCTGAAAATCTGAAAGATCAGATTCTTGGCTTGCCTTTCCCACCTCTCCTGGTCCCTTTTTCATTTGTGACATGAGGGTATTTGATTAAAGAAGCCCTAACAATGACCCTCCAGAAATATCAGTACACACACATACACATACACACACACGTACACTCACACACAGAGATACTTGGCCTAAAAACGAGTACTGCCTAAAGGTATTCAGCAAGGTTAGCCTTACTGTGCAATAACTTGCAAATAACTTTATTACATTTCATCTGGTTTGAAAATTCTATGATTATATTTTTATATGCCTTTCTCCTTTAAAATTGAGCATCTATTGCAAATCTCTTATTATTTCCTAGGGTATATTACTTTCCCTGTGTATGTTTTAAGGAAACTACATTTTAAAGACAAAATAATCTGAGCAGTTGAGTGCCATACAGAGCTGGTAGGCAGGTACTAGTTTGGGGAGTTCTGCAACTCAGGCCTCTGGACAGGGGGTTACATACACCAAGAGCTAAGGATACCTACACGGTGCTGACTTGATCCATTAACAGATCAGCAGTCTACAAACTAAATATCCCAAAAATCAGAACCTGTTGTCTTTCAATCCATTGTGGAAACAAGGGCCTTTATATGGACTCCAAGAGTATTCTGGTCCAGTGAGGCAATAATTCTCATCCTATCATAGAATATGTATTGCCCCAGTAGGACATGGAATGCCTGGGAATGTTCATCAGTATCCAAGTATTCTGCATAGTAGATAATGTATTAACTATATCATTTACACTGGTACCTAATGGTAAACAACATACATTTAGGTACATTTTTTAACTACTAGAGCATATATGTGTGCTCTAGAAAAAATGTTGAGGCTTTGTAAGCATTTTAAGTAGACAAGGGCAGGGTAGAAGTAAAATATCCCACTTTAGTCAAAAATTCATGTGGCATTTTCTTATTTGAATGTTTAAAGATTCTTGTTGGAGGAAAGGGAGAGATGGAGACATGAAGGAAAGAAGAGAAAGGTAGGAGGGAGAGAAGGAAGGAAGGGAAAATGGGGGAAGAAAGGGAGAAAAGGAAGGAAAAGGGAGAGGGAGGGGAAAGGAAGGAAGGAAGGAAACGGAGGGGGGAGGAAAAGAGAGAAAGAGAGAAAGAAAAAAGAAGAGAGAAAGAGAAAGAGCGTAGGGGATGGAAGAGGGGAAGGAAAGTGAAGAAACGGGGAGGGGAAAAATAAACCTAATAATGTGTGTGCATATGTGTGTGTGTGGCATGTGAGTAGTTGAAAATCTAAGGTTGGAATCAGAATCTAAAATGGAAATTTCAGTCATAATACTTAACTGGGTTGCTAACAACAGCTTGAACATCAGCCTTCAAACAATAAAGAGAATAATTTTTTGTTAAGAAGTTGACTCTGCCGAATGTAATGTGAAGAGAGTTAGAGATGGGTCATAGAGCAAACACACAGACATAGGGGAATCACGTTTCACGATAGAAATTAGTTTAGGGTGGTTAGAAATACTTCTAGTATTGTATTTTTTTTTAAAAAAAGCTAGAGATGCCCAGAATGTTTTCTTAATAATAACTAACATTTGCAGAGCCCCTTATGATTGACAAGGCTTTTACAGCAATTACCAAAGCTAATTCCCACAGTAACCCTATGAGTTTAAATATTAGACTTCCTATTTTACAGCTGAAGGAACTGCTACTCAGGAAGTTAAGGGGATTTTCTCAAAATCACTCAGGAGTCAGCCATAAAACTGGGACCCAAAGCCAAACCTTTTCACTATGAATTGTCCTCTCAGCCTCTCTGCCTTCACATCCATTGAGGCTTCTGCAGTTACCTCTATATGACAAAGCTGTAACCACCTGGAGAACAGATATGCACTTCTCACAAGCCCATGGCCACCTAAAGCTACTTCTATAACCAACACAAAAATTTGGGCTTGGAGATCTAGAATTGCAATAAAATAGTTTAAAATACAGAACTAAAATATGTATTTTTTTCTCAAATACAATTCTTTGAAGTATGCCTAACTTCTATAATAATAAAGCTTTGTCGTGATAAAGTTAAGAAATAAAACCATATGAGTTGCTGAGTCATCAACAGTGACCCTGCTTGTGGACGTTCATTTCTGAGAGACATAAGAGCTAACGACAGGCTTATGAGTTAACGCAGGTGGCCAACTATAGTGGTTACAACATCTCTGGGTCCACCTCTGCTTTCATAGGAACCTGCAATATGTTGAGAAACACACCTGCACATGTGGAAAGAAGGGAGAAGGAGAGACGTTAAAGGCAGGGGACTCAGGAATGTGTGTGCCCTGGTTAGGGATCAGAGTAAGCCTCGTTAGTTAAACTGAAGAGCCCGCCTTACAGAGCAGTGGAGTGAGAACCTAGAGAGAGAAAGAGACTGAAATGGCAGACTGAGAAGCTGGGTTTTATACTGAGAAGAGTGGGGTGTCATGATGGATGACAGAGTAGAAACAGGGCAGAGTGAGTGTACTTAGGGAAGACACATCTAGTAGGAGCATGGAGAATCAATCAGATAGAAAAAGTTAGGGGTTTGGGAGACCTGTTGCAAAGATATGGTAGTATTATGGAATGAGGTAGCATGAACATAGAAATACCAGTAAAAAATTATTATTATTTCTACTATTATTATTAATAAGGAACATTGTTGGAACTGGCTTTGAATCATTTTGAGGTGTATGATCAAAAATGGATTTTGAGGAATACTGGTGCCTCTGGAAATTAACAGGCGTTTAAAAAAAAAACCAACTGTGGCTGAGCACGGTGGCTCACGTCTGTAATCCCAGCACTTTGGGAGGCTGAGGCGGGTGGATCATGAGGTCAGGAGATCGAGACCACACTGGCCAACACGGTGAAACCCCATCTCTATTAAAAATACAAAAAAAAAAAAAAATCAGGCGTGGTGGCAGGCACCTGTAGTCCTAGCTACTCGGGAGGCTGAGGCAGCAGAATGGCATGAACCCGGGAGGCGGAGCTTGCAGTGAGCTGAGATCGCACCACTCCTCTCCAGCCTGGGCAACAGAGTGAGACTCCGTCTCAAAACAAAACAACAACAACAACAAAAAAGCTGTGGTCAAAATGTATAGAAATTACAGGTAAAATCATGTTTTAAAAATTTACAGCAGGATTTATGAGACTTTATTATGTAAAATATACATTTTTAATTTCTGAAAGGATGACAGAGAATGCTGCATTTTCTGAACATTTTAAAGTAATTAGAATCACCCCTTCCTTTTTCTTTTTTTTTTTTTTTAACAAGTAAAGAATCTTTTAGAATTTGTAGAAATGTCTTACAGATTATTCTTGACTGGGAAATCAGAAACCTAGGTTTCAAGTTAGTTAGAATCTAATATGTAACCTTGGACTGCTGTGGACCTTGATTTCTTCATTTATCTTGCTAACCTATTTTTCGAGATTAAGAAGATAAAAAGAGACTGCAGGGAAAGAATCGAGACAGCTATTTATTCAACAGCAAGTATAGCTGATGGACATGCTCTCTTATTGAGGCAATAATTAATTGGTCGCAACCATGCCCAGTGCTCCTGATTCCACTTGATATAGTCCTCTAATATCTCAGGAAATTATCTACTGGAAACAAGGTCAAGCTTTAGAATTTTCCTCTAGTTTTACAACTTTATGCATACCATGTGATTATGTCAGTATGAATGCCCCCAAATGGGATGGAGAAAGCCCGATAGCATCAGAAGTGTTCCTTCTCACCAACGCATGTCTTACCTCCTCAAATATCCATGTAGGCAACCCCTACTGTTGTCTCCAGATCATGGTCGCTTGAGCCCAGGGAAGGATGCTAGGCTTTTATGCCAAGATCTAGGGTCTGCAAAACAGAAACATCCAGGATAGAATGAGTATTTCATACCCATAGATTGAAGTTGGTATCACTTTCTGCACCTGATATTCTCCAACACTGTGTACAGATTGAAATGGAACTTTACTGAAAGAGATAACCCTCCAAAAGCAGTACTCCTTTAAATAAAACAAAGGTGGCCTGGCATGCTGGCTCATTCCTATAATCCCAGCACTTTGGGAGGACTGCCTGAAGCCAAGGGTTTGAGAGCAGCCTGGACAGCATAGTGAGACCCTGCCTCTATGAATATTTAAAACTTATATGGTCATGGTGGTGTGCACCTGTAGTTCTAGCTATTCAGTAGGCTGAGGCAGGAGGATTGCTTGAACCCAGGAGTTCGAGGCTGCAGTGAGTGGTGATTGCTCCACTGCACTCTAACCTAGGCAAGAGCGTAATGCTGTTTTGAAAGAAAGTAAAGCTGAGTATTGTCATATGCCTACTGTGTGCCAGGCACTGCCACAGGCATTTTGAATGTCATCTAAGTACAGCATCATGGACCACAAGATTGGTATTGGCTTCAGCTTGCCCTTGGTTTTGAGTTTTTGCTCTGCCATCTGCTAGTGTAACTTTAACCAAACCATTCAAATTCCTGAGCCTAGTTTTCTCATCTGTAATATGGTACCAATGTATAGGGTTGTATTGAGCATAACGTGATATAGAATATGAAATGTGTTGTTGTGCATTCTGTGATTCATTCATGTTAGGCTTTATTAACACTACTACTATTTTTTTCTCAGTACAACTTCAAATATTCTCTAACACAAATGAAAGAAACAAAGACTGAGGCCCAGAATGACAAAAATCTTAGGAAATTTGCTAAGTGAAATTTTATTACTAAAGGCAACAGACAATATTTTCCTATTTTCCCCTTTTCCCGAGTTGTGATCTCTCTTTTCAGATAACGTTCTTACCGATCTGAAGCACCAGAGAAAATGTCTCTATTTTGCTTTGACTTTTCTAGAAGGAGCTATTGTGACTTCCATCCAGTTTTGGAGTGCCAGAGTTCACCTTTATCAAGCAGCCAAAAAGTCAATTTCTTGACAGCACAACCAACATATTTTCCCAGTGCCCAAAGTACAACTTGATGGAATGCTGTTTGCCTTTCTCCCCCTTTTAAATCCCACAGTCTCAGCCGGGGGCTCAGTTCTTAGCACATTATTCTTTAGCCTATAGGAAAACTAACCAATCTTAGACCAAACAGAAAACTGCACAAAGTTTAAGGTGAAAAATAGAATGATCTGCAGTGTGCAAGGCAGATATTTCAAATTCCACATTGTTTCAGATGACTTCTTTAACTTTTAGGGAGAAGAAAAAAAATTACAAATTAATTCAAATTAATTGTCATGTTGATCTCTCCACCATTCTACCCTCTTCTCTTCTTTCTTCTTACCTTCTTGCCTTCTCTTTCCTCCTCCTTACTCTCCTTCTCTTCTTTCTGCTCTCTCGCTCCTCTGCTTCTTTTTTCTCCTTCTTTATAGCCATCGTAATCACTAGTGTTGACTTTTATTCAGCACTTACTGTTTGCCAGACACTGTACTAAACACTCAATGTACACGACATTCTTTAGTCTGTCAAAACACAATGTACAGAACAATACATTTTCTGTATGAAAAGAAAATTAAAAGGCTGATGCCAAAAGGCTACAAAATCTCCAATGACAAAAACCATACCTGAGTAGGCTGAGTTAAGATGAGAGCCAACCATCTCAATAGAAAAGGCTTTTCCTACAACGTAAATGGAACTTGTATTGTTACCTTAATGCTAATGTATTTTTAGGTAAATAGTGAATGGCTTCATTTAGGTATACATGTGGATTTGATATATCTACTTTAAAATTAGTTAATATTCTTTTAAATGACTCCCATTTTAATTGAATCATATATTGGAATTAATTCTTATATATTTTTCTGTGATAGGGTTATTTAATAATTATCCTGGGGTGAAGAGGGAAAAGTGGAATGCCTTATTTATTGAACTTTTTATGTATATTTGTAGTCCAACATAGATCAAACTTTTGCATAGAATATATTTTCATTTTGTATAGTGCACATGTGAGTATATTTGTGCAAACATACCACAAACCATATTCCCTGGAGTTAATTTGCACATTGTAAGAAACTGTAGCAAGTCAATGTGGTATGAGGCATAACTGTATTATGGTTTTGAAGCTTAGCAGAACTGGATTTTAATTCAAGCCCTGTAATTCCTTAGCTATGTGACCTTGGACAAGTTCCTTAACCTATGCAAAGTCCATCAAATTTCCTTTGGTGAAAATGGGGCAATAGTAGGCACCTCTTGCAGCTGTTGTGAAGGTTACATGAGAAAGCACATGAAAAGGTCTGGCATACAGTACCTGCAAGAGAAGCTAACCGCCCTCCTCCAACGTGATCCTTATTTATTGTAATAATGGCCCCTAATCTTTACCTACACCTATATTGATCCCTTATCTATATAATCTAACGTACATGTGTATTATTATATTGTATTTGTGTGCACATGTGATACATGAGATACACTCACAACCGCATAGGTAATCATACTCCAAAGAACACACACGTATGCCACCCCAGGTGTACCCTTCAATGTAGGGTCAAACTTAAGGACGTATAAAACACCCACATACACTCACTTTAGTCCGTTGGTACTGTATTAGGACCTGGCCTATACAGAATTGTGAAAACTGATCCTATCCGTCTGTTGTGCCATGGTTAACAGTACCGACGTATGCCATAGATGTGTCCTGGCGCCATCTAGTGGGGGATCCAACTTTCTGCTCCATAGTGCCTCCTTAGGCTGGCTCCAGCCATTGCTCCAACTCACCATTTTGTAAGCTGGCTCCATCATCCTAAAAAACGACCATGCTGAAAGAGCTCCTCTGTATTTCTTGGCAGACCCTTTCCAGTTTTCATCCTGGGTGTTTCTGAACAGGAACATATCTCATTGAAGTATTTGCGCCTCTACCTACAGACAAGGAAAAGGCTTGGAGCACCTCCATTCATTGTGCCAACAGGACCTGAATGACCGTGAGTTGCCCTGCATCATTTATAAGTCCATGTCTTCAGGATCTAGAGGGAAAACTCTGTATACTGTAATTATATGGCTTTCTGAATTCACTAAATTTAGGAATATTTTATATATTTTTTTCAGGAAAAAATATGTTCTTTCTTTCAATGAGAATATTGACCCACAAAAAGATGCCACCAGTCAATTGTTTCAAAGAGATGAGATGGTACTGGTCATCCTTTAGCTATGAAGGAAGCCAAGCTGGTTATAGGAATTGTTACTACTATACCTAGATTAACCCATGGTATTCAATTTTCATTTTTTTAACTAGTAGATTTTCTATACCAAAAGCATTAATAATAGTGGAGAAAATGCAGGCCATTATGGTTCTGTCTATATAGCTAATTAGTTTTGTAAGTTCTTTATCCCATTCAAAATGTTAAAGGTGACTGAGTAACATGGAAGAGGATGAGGTGAGGAGTAAATGTACTGGTTTAAATCTTATTGATTGGTTAATTAGTCCACATAACTAGTACATGCTATTAAAAACCAGTCAAATCCTTATCGATGTTCCAATGAAGTGACCAGTCAAATTAATGATCCTGTTCAGGCTGCTTATGTCACAGTAAGGCATATACAATTTGGGGGAAAGTATCAACCCATGATTCTCACTTTCCCATCATCTGCCCCAGATCTCTGCCAGGGCCCAGGGAAGTTTGGACTGACCACTTTTATTATTGTTTCACATTCGTCAGACCAATAATAGTGCTGAAGATGTTACCTGTATGATCAATAGAAATGGCCGAGCTTTCTGCCTAAGCATTCCCCACCTGCCAGGATAAAAGGAAGGGTGTAGGGTATGCCTATACCCTATAAAAGGAAAAGGGTATGCAAGAGTGACAGAGATAGGTGAGATGAGGTTCATTGCTGGATAGATTTGGCCCAAACTTCTGCTGCTAAGTTAATAAGCCAAATCTTATTGAAGAAGATAGGAATTCAGACAAGAAATAAGTAGATTGTTTTACTCTTTGTGTGTATGTAAATGAGAATTGTATAAATTTACTCAACCCGACTCATATCATGAGAACTTAACTCATTTGAAAGGCTTGGGTTTGTTTTGGCAACAGTTGAATGCTCAAGTTTGCCTTCCTGCTCCTTTGTTTAAGGGGCAAGTGACGTGCATTCTGTGTATCTTGAGGGAAATCAGAATCTCGGTCTCTGGGTTGGGGAGATAGAGAGGGAGGAAAGGAAAGCCCTGTGCTTTCATTATGCTTGAAGTTGCTTATTTGCAAAGAGGTTCTTCATCAGATGAATGTATCTGTTATTCCACAATGGCCTCTCAGTTCTGCTGCCTTTGTTGTAATGTTACATTTTGTATCTAATATTTCTTGCTACTGCTTAGAAATCATTGTGACTACATTGGTCTTTATCGATAATTTTATGTAGCATAATCCATCACCATGTGAGATGTTGGGGCAGGGAAGAGGGTATTACTTTGTCTTTCACTTGGTGCTCAGACAGCTCTCTCATATTGGTTTCTTGGCTTGCATGTTTGTTAAATGATGATTTGCACTTTTGCAGTATTGTGTTTATCCAGATTATGTTTCAGATGTGTCTATAACATATCATCATTAACAACAAACATTTATTGAACACTTATGGTCTGTGGATCAGGCTCCAGACTAGGTACTGGGAATAATAAGAGAAAGGTAATGTGACCCCTACCCTGCAGGGTTTTATTATCTATCGGACCATGTCTGTTAAAAAAAAAAAAAAGAAAAGAAAAGAAAAAAGAAATAAAAGAAAAAAAAAGATACCTAATAGCTTATATCCAGTGAGTGCTACAGGCAGTAAGTACTCTTGGAGTTTAGAGAAGGGAGTGATTGGTGAGGACTGGATGGTCAGGGAAGGCTGTAGGAATGAGATGAAATTTGAGAGGCTTCTTAAAAGATGAGAAGACTCTTTTTATGGGTTACTGAATATAGTGAGTTTCTAAAAACCATTGTGCCAGGAAAAAAATGCCTGTATCTTTAAACTAAAATTGCCTTATACATTATTCATGAGTTTAAGATTAAGAATCAATATTCACCTGCTTTCCACAGGGCTTTGTGCTGAGTTCTATTGTTAATAGCCTTGCACGCCTTTCTTACACACCAAGGAAAAGTCAGCCCTGTTAAGTTTGTCATTTAGATTTCTGTGGCCTAGTCAACTTTTAAGATTGTCTTTTGCTTTGTCTAAAATTTGCCCTAGTTTTTCCCTTATTGAAAGCCCTAGTCAGAAAAAAAAAAGAAATGGATGTTCAATGACTTCTTAAGGTTAAATGAATTTTAAGAAAATAGGAAAGGGAAAAAAATCATGACTTCCTTGTGAATGTTGCTTCATCGCATCATAAGAAGTCAAGTTTGACTCTGGAGAGGATATTAGTCCCCCGAGGGAAATATCCATTTATAAGAAGTTCTAGGGGTTTTCTTCCATAGGAGAGAGATGCTCAAACATTTTTGAAGATTGAAAACTTCACTTATTACTTCTGTGGGACTTCGCTGGTCTAGATAGATATTTGCCGCAGCTTATTGACAGAAAGCTTTGCAGGAAGACTGTCTGTGGTTACGATTATTAATATTCTAAGGACTAAGCCCTATGACTTTCCCAGTACCAGTTCTTTTTACAGAACTCTCTCTGTGATTTCTATAATGGTATTTTTTTTGGTCTCTCTGTTTTATAATTTATTTTGGCTTTGGTGGAATGAGAGGCAGGAAAGAAATGAAATCCATGTTTTCTTCTTTTTGTTTCTTCATACAGTGTACATTTAGGGACACCTATTGAGTACATAACATGAAGCATTCCGCAGATCTCCAGGAAACTCTAGCCTGCTTGTTGTGTCAAACATGTAAAAAGGAGTGAACATTGCCACACCCTTGAGTTAATGGGTCAGAAAATAAAAGAATAAACTTTTTTTCCCCGTAACTGCTATCCTCACTTCTACCAATAGTAGTGGGGTAGATTTAAGTATTCCAATTAAGGCCAATTCAATCTTCTTTATTTTAAAATAGTTTTTAAAGTGTGGTTTGGTCTAATTTGGGCAAATATTTAGTGAATTTCAAGTATAAATGCTCAATCAGGGCTATTTTCCCTTTCACAAGAAGCACCTCTGTGTCCCTTCCCAAGACGTCGATGTGTGCAGGGAAAGCTATGTCTTCTGGGACAAGGGGGTGCCTGTGGGCTGTCCTCACTGCTGGCCAACAGAGTGAGGCTGGTCTAGTCTGATTCCTGAATACTTTGTGCTGGCGTCTGCCTGCTATGGCTAATCTCATCTGTTTTCTGGGGGTGTTATGTTGGTGCTCACAGCTGAAGCCCATAGTCATTGAAATATATCGGTGTTGGAGAGGCCGTGTATTTTTTATTCTTCTCATCTAACCCAGTGTTACAGAATCTCAGCACTCCTCTGTCCCCCACCCCACTTTCTGCCGTATGTGGGAACTCACAGTACCGCTGCATGCAATGCACACATCATGTGTACTCAGAGCTCTGAGAACCACCTATTTGAGACTTCCGGCCATCTTGGACATAGGGGGGCTGAGCAGCAGTCCTGGGTGTTCTGGAAGACCTCATTTTGTCTAGTCCAATGTTTCAGTCAACTTACTTCCCACCTTTGGCCAAGGCCCAAGAAGGTTAGGGTCTTTGATTCTCAGAGAATCAAACTATATTCTTATCCTGGGGACATCCACACAAAATCTTCCTCCTCCTTATCTGGAAAAGCACTCTCCTCTTCCTATCTGGTGAGAACTTCCCTTCTTGTCTATTCTCCACACTCTAAGTTAGGGTAATAGTCTAACATTGAGTTGCCAGGCTTGGCTTCTCATCTGGAAAGAGGAGATTTTGGAATTTCAAAAAGCCCTTCTCTCTTGACCAAGCTTGACTTTCATAACCTTTATGTCTCTGTAGATTCAAAACCCAATTTTCCTCCTTTCCTTGCACTTCTATTTTAATAATCCTTGTCATCCCCAAAGCAACAGATATCTCTAACCAAATATGGAGAATACATTAAACTACATAAATATAAATATTTATATATGTTTTTATATATAAGCCAAGTTACATATGTATTATATATAATATACATATATTACATAGATATATATTACATGTATATATACATCATATATACATATGTATATATAATGTACATATATTACATATTCTATAATATGTAATATATATATATGCCAAGTTACAACATCTACCAAAAAGAAGAACAAGTCTCCACATAGTTATGAGTGTGATTATAGTAGCCACAGTGGGTTAGAACAGTTAGGAGTGGCTTTCTTTTAGGCAGGGGGTCTTGATCTGGACCTAAAAGAAGGAAGGAATAGCATAGGTGAGAAGAAGAGGGAAAGGGTTCTCAATCAGATTTCATATCTTCCTCCCCCACATCCCTAGAGATCTGTATTTATAACTCATGCACATTTAGCACAGTCTTTGTTATCACCAAGTTACTCACAGACATGTTTTCTTGTAAGATTTATAAATTACCTGAGGATTGGAATAACAGCATTTTGTGTTTTATATTTCTGTCTGTAATATTTTCTGGCCCTGTGCTTACATACGGTTGGTCCTTCTATATATTCAAAAGTTAACATGCTTAAAAACTTAGGATGTTAAAATTATTTTTCTCTTAGCTTTCCATTTCAAAGCTGCTGTGTTGCTTTACCTCCTATATCACAGAAGAATATTTTCAAAAAGATATCCAGGGAGAGATTTGCCTTAAATGTTCTTCAAATACCAGTTATTCAGAGTCTCCTTTCTCTTCACCCTTCTGATCTGTGGGATTTCCATAAGGTGGTCACCTCCAGTTACTTGTTTTATTGTAGTAAAACATAAATAACATAAAATTTACCATTTTAACGATCTTTAAGTGTACAGTTCATGGGCATTAAGTACATTCACATTGTTGTACAGCCATTGTCCATCTACGTCCAGAACTTCATCCCCCAGAAGTGAAACTCTTTAATCATTAGATAATAACTCCTCACCGCTTCCTTAGCCCATGGCAACCACCATTATTTATGTCTCTATAAATTTGATTCTAAGTACCTTATATAAGTAGAATCATAAAATGTTTGTTCTTTTGTTCTAGCTTATTTGGCTTAGCAAAACATCTTTAAATTTCATCCATGTTGTAGCATGTATCAGAATTTACTTCCTTTTCAAGGCTGAATAATATTCTATTGTATGCATAGGCCACATTTTGTTTCTCTCTCACCTCAAGTTGATGAAGAAGATAAAATGCTTGTTACTGTCCAATTGGCATCTATATGCATGCTAGTATTTTTGGTAACTTGATTCCCTTTATATTGTGAAATATGTGACTGTTTGACTTCAGAGCTTGAATACAGACCTTCCTAAAAATATACGCCATGTGGTACCCACCAGAAATAGCATTTCCTCTGAGGCAGTAAATAGTAATTCTGAGGTCAAGTCGAGTAATAGCTTGGACTTTTAAAAGAAAAACAAACTTTTTAAATTTTATGTCTTTAAGCTTTCTTTCTTCTGCAAGTCTTTGAAGTGGCTAGAGACATCAACCACTAACTGGAGGAACACTAGTTCTTCGGACTGCTCATCCTAAAAAGATGCCCCACACGAAAGCAGTATGGAAGGTCAAATCAATTTGTGAGTGTAGCTTTCAGCAGCACCCCTTGCAGGTCCTCTTGGTTCACATGCACTAAATCTCTGAGAAGTCTTGCTGCTTTAAAAAAAAAAAAGCTTCATTGATTTTACTCAGCATTTTCCAAACACATCTGAATTCAGAATTAATTTTTAGTTGTTATTTTGGTAATACTTTGAAATATGCTGGATTAAAACAAGGTAAAGTCTTTAAGAAGATAACAAAAGTCAGGGCATCTGAAAAACAAAAAACGTATAAGTGAGTCCTCTCAGAGCACTGACCTCAGTGGATTGTGATCCATAGACAAATAAATTTGCCTCAATTTTCCCATCATTAGGACAAAGTCACTTAGATTCATAGTCAGAGAATTCATATTATTCGTTTTAAAATCCTTTAGCTAAACTGAAGAATTTTTCTTGCCTGCATAAATAACATGGAAAAATCAACGTAGTAAACCCTTTTAATACTCTTGTCTGTATATTCGTGAAAGGCATATAGCAATGTTATTTACATAAATTTGTTTAAATAAAATGCTGTGTAAATAAAATTTCTTCTACAGTCTTTTGCTGTATGGAGCAAGTAATAAGTGAAGGCAGTTAAGTCCTTTGTTAGAAGCATATTCACCACGAAGGAAACTGATTATTAACCATGGGGTCGGTCCTCAGGTGGTAGAATCTAGAGAGTAAGAGGAGGTGAAAGGTGAACGGTTATCAAAGCCATGAGTAAAATATTCAGTGGGGGCTATATGAGACTCATGGAGAAAGATGCATTTGCAAAATAGCAGAGAGAGCTAAAAGAAAAATAGTTCCTTGTTTTCATGCCTCTGAAAACCTGAAATATCAGTTACAAAGGACTTTTCATAACTTAGTAAATTTCTTATTGTTTGTCTTTAACCTGTGTTTTTAAACTTTCCTAAGTAAATACCTTTAGTTTACTTTTAAACAAGCACCAGGGTTATTGAGGGACAGAGAGGCCGGAAAATACAGGCAGAAACTATGTTTTAGGAAGGGGAGAATCCCTGCAATAGAATAGATGAGTGGGCAGTGATAGAAAAAGACTGCAGAGAAGGAAAAACAATCAACAAACAAAATCAAATGTAAATAGACCATGAAGTTATTTAAGGTTTAAGAAGTAGTCCACATGGCCGATACTTGCAGAGGGTTAAGAGTTTGAATCTTAGCTCAATGATAGATTTTCTGTCGGAAGTTAAGGTGACCATGCTACTTTGTTTTCTGATAGCCAGTAGGCGTGCAGTAGCTATCTGGTAAATGAATGAGTGTCCAACTTAGACTTAGATCACATTATTAGATTAAAAAAATGATATTGCTCTCTATCAGCTGAAGTCATTCCTAATCGAGCTAGGAAGTACCCATTCCTGATAGTAAGCAAGTAGCTGATTTGAAAGTCGGAAAAATGCCCCTGGAAGGAAGTGTCATCCAGTCCTGTTTAAACCAAATCACCTGGTCTTAGCCAAGTGACCACCTTCACTGGGTTTATCTTGCAGGAGAGTCTGTCTGAGGTAAACACCATCTAGAAGGAAATGCCAAGTGGTTTTTGCAATCAGTTATCAGGCCCTTACTACGCACAGACTAAAAGCCAGTTTTGTCATTACTTAGTCCTAGGTTTCTGGATTCTTTTAAGGGGAAAAGGTGTTTAGCAAACAAAAAATTTTGGGCAGCCACTAATTCATCAAACTGAGGCAGGGTTTTAAACTTGCCTGTCTTAAGCTTGACCTGTGTCCCTAAATGAGTCTACAGTGAACCTGTCTGTCTTTCTGTTGTCACAGGCATTGGGCCTTGGGACAGTGTAAGAAGCCATTTGGGATCCAAGTCACCATTATATTTGCTGAAGGCATTTGACATCCTGCACTCATGCCCTTTAATTGCAAGACTTAGAGACTGAACGTGAACTAATTTGAGCCAAAAAGGGAAATGTTAGGATATGTATTAATTTGCTAGAGCTGCCATAACAAAGTACCATAGACTAGGTGGCTTAAGCAACAGAAATTTATTTTCTTGTGGTTCTGGAGGCTGGAAGGCCAAAATTAAGATGTTGGCAAAATTGGTTTCTCCTGAGGCCTCTCTTTTTGGTTTACAGAGGGCTACCTCCTCACAATGTCCTCACACAGCCTTTTCTCTGTGTATGTACATTCCTGGTGTCCCTTTTCTGTGCCCAAACTTCTTCTTCTGTTAAGGACACCAGTCATATTGGATTAGGGACCATCATAAGAGTCTCATTTCAATTGAGTCACCTCTTTAAGAGCCCTATCTCCAACTACAGTCACATTCTGAGATTTTGGGGGTTCAGGCTTCAACATATGAATTTGTAAGATGAGGGCACAGTTCAGCCCATAACAGGGTCATTTAATCAAACCATCTAACTGCCAGGGGTACAGCTGGACTAGGAAAAAGAGAAATCACTCATGGTCAAGATTCTCTTCTTCTAAATGTTGTATTTGCTCTTGTCTTTCAGTCTGCTCCATTGTTCCGGAATAGCTCATGGCTTCTAGCACCTCTAGCCTCACATCCTTATTGCATTATTAAAGATAAAAAGAAGTGCCCTCCTCCCAGTTTGTGTTTGAAAAATCCAGGGGAAAGCCTCTAATTGGCCTATCTTGCATCCTGTGGTCTCCTACGGGCCAGTGTGGCATGGGAGTGAGACACTTTGATTGGTCCAGAATCAGCCAGTGCTCACTACCAGATCAGTCACTGCAGCTGGGGAGGCAGGGTGTAATCAAAATAGCAGCCCTCATCTGGAACATATTTCAAGAATGAGTGGGATGGGAGGAGGAGGTGTTCTCCCAGAGAAGCTTACCACCAGAAAAAGTGTGACCCATACAGATACTCAATGTGTCATTTGGGAGTCAAAGACTGTCAAGTCAGCAGGAAAGTTTCAGCGCAACGTGAGAAGTACCCTGAATAGGGATCTCATGTAACCTTCAACAGAAAACATGCAAAGGGTTTTAAGACGGCACTTGGTGGGTGCCAACAATGTCTTAGAGTGTGTAGAGGTCAGCAAAGACTTCGCATAGGAAAGGGTCTTCAGCCTAGCCCAAGGAGAAGAAGGCTAGCCACATAAAGTAAGGCATGGGAAAGATAGACAAAGGCTTACATAGGAGCTTTAGGGGAACTCTAGGAATTTCACAATAGTGGTATGAAATATAAAAGTTGAGGATGGAGAGTACACATCGTCAAAATAAGCAAGGTTGGAAGACCCACGGTGGATCAAAAATGAGCATACATTTTTGGCTATTTTCTCAATGAAACAACAAAGCTCAGAAGTCCATTAAGATACGAAGAGAGAAGATGGAGAACATAATTTGGTTTGGTTCTCTTAATAGAGTTTAACATTTCCCATAGCTTGAGTACAGAACTACTAGTCTGGGATTTGACATTAACTGTGACTTTGGGCTATAAACCTTTTCTTTGGTTCTCAGTTTACTTGTTTATTTCAAATAAAATTTGGACCGTATGAATGTTTAGGATCCTGCCAGGTCAATTAGTTGCTACTTATCTTTCTGCCCAAAAAAGTATGAGTATGTTGCTTGAACATTGGTTATCAGCGCCATCTGGTCTCAGTACTGACCTCGTTTTTGGAATGCAAAAATCTGCATTTGGCGTGAGTCCTGTCCATGAAGAACTGCAGACTAATCATCAGGGCTTTAATGGAATATTAGTGCCAGGTCACCATACTGAGACTGACATGTGAGAAGTACAGACAGTTCTGTTCTAAGGGCTCAGAGGAAGGAGAACAGTGGTGAGAAAAGCTTGACAGAGAAGTGGGATTTCAACTGGACTTTGAGGATGGTTGTGATTTACATAGGCAAAGATAAGGAGGGAGGTCAGAAAGAATGGGGGTTGGGTACCAGCTGGATGGTGTGTGAACAAGAAGGCAGAGGTGAGAAAGAGAAAAGCTTATTCAAGGAAGAGGCATTCAGGTCTGCAAAGATCACTGACTACCCTTTGGATATCACTGCACACTATCTATTTTAAATATTCCAGGCCATTTTTATTCCTTTGTTTAATACTTCTTATCCACTTGCTTGGATCGACTTCCCTAGAAGTTGGTCCTACTCATATAAAGCAGCCATTTATGGGGCTTGGATAGTGTAAGATGGTCTCTCCCTTTCTCAGTGCCTGCATTCCCCAGTGATACTCAGCTGAGGCCGCAGAAAACCCTTTACTTCCCACTCAGTCCTGTGCAGGGCCTCAGGCAGCCCATCAAGACTAACACTAAACAAGGAGGGTGTGAGGGCTGCCATCTTCACCTTCATCCTTATCACCATGGACCATCATGGCCAACAGGACTATATGCCACGTACTCTATGCTAAGGCATTATAGTTATTATTTGATTCAATCCTTCCAGCAGCCCTATAAGATGGAATCTGTATTATCTGAAATGAGGAGAATATTGCTTAGAGAGGTTCAGTGACCCACCCAAAGTCACAAGATGGTAGCTGATGGAACTGGGACTTAGGCTCTTGTCTCTGATCACTGGGAGCTCACAGTCACTGCGTGTGAGAGGTCACAATGACGGAAGTTCAGGAAGGCAAACAGCCCACCATGGGTCATGCATTAAGCACCATGGAGAAAAGCAGAGAGAGACAAAAGAGGATCCTTTGATAGATGCATATGTGTGTGTGTCTCTGTGTGTGTGGTCTCCTACCTAGAACACAAGGGAAAAAAAATTTATTACTTGCCTGAATGTCAGAAATAATTAGGGAAAACCAAACACAGTCAGAAATCCTGGTCTCTACTAATGGATAGTCAGAGAGGAAACTCACTCTCAGACAGGGTCTTCTTTCCAATGGTTAGTTTTCATGATGTGTGTGTTGGTGGGAGGTACACACACCCCCACCCCTGGCTAGGCTTCCATGGCCAATCTCCCCAAGGAGTACTTATGTGGGAGGTAGCACTCTTTCCCACTGACCAATGGGGACACAGGTGCCCTCTCCTAGCTCCCTTAAGGACTCTAAGACTCAGCCAGCCCTGAGGTCCAGAGGCAGGAGATCAATTGCCTGGGCCAGAGCCGTGAGGTGGGGCTTTGGAAACCCGGAGACCTTCAAGGCTCTAGACTCTTCTGAGCTGAAGTTGAGCTCTGTGGGGCAACTCCAGGGAAACAGGCCCTTTGTGAGGTGCTCCTTTGATGAGAAACATAATATACATACAAATTGCTATTATGTCAGCTTCTGAGAAGCCACTTCAATCCATTTGGGCACCTTTGATTTTATTCCCCTCCAATTCCTTTCCTTCTTTAAAAAAATTAATAAGAGCATGTTTTCATCTGGCCTCAAGAGAGTAATTTATTTATTCAAAGTAATAATAAAGTTTCAGCATAATCCTTAGTTCCCAAGTGGTAAAGAGACTCTTTGAACAATTTATTTTTCCCATTCTTGAAGTGCAAGGGAGACCAAGAGGCTGCTGTGCGGTGTCCTAGAGCCCACTGCCATGGCAACAGCCAAAGCCTCTTGGCTGCCCAGCCGTAGGCTGCTGGGAGGCCGAGAGATGCGAAATGATCTCATAACACTCTTCTTCCCCTCTCTCTGCTACAAGTCCTCCCTTTAAGAGACTGAGGGACAGAATGGGATGAAGCCCTGGATCAGCTGTGGGAGTAAGAACAGCAAACTTGAAAGCTTATCACGACCAATCAGGTGCCAGGTTGGAGGCCCACAAGAAGCAGGTCAGGACAGATGGGTGAGATGATGGCTCTGAATTCACATTCACACTATGGAGTCAGAACATGGGGCTCTGAGGGCTGGGTGAGTGGGCCCAACTATGGGAGACAGGAAACCTTCAGAAATCTTGGTCTTCAGTGAGTGCTGCGGGATGACAGAACCACCTCTAACAGGAAAACCAGTGCTATTTGACACTTATCTGCCAGCCAGTGTGTTAAGCATTGTATGTTCATTATCTCATTTAGTATTTATATGAGCATATAACACTGTTGTTCCTATATTTTGGATAAGGAAAACAAAGTTGTGGAAATTAGTTAGCTTGTCCAAGTTCATACAGCTAGTAAGTGACAGACCTGGGATTCAAACCTGACTGGCTTGAAGAACTCAGGTTTGTATCCATTATAGACATTGCCTCTTGGTTTGAACTGGTTAGGGAAGGCTAATGAGGGTAGTTCTATCAGTTAAGAATAGTTTTGTCAGATGGGTAGACTGGAAAAATTTTCTCCCATTCTGTAGGTTGCCTATTCACTCTGATGGTAGTTTCTTTTGCTATGCAGAAGCTCTTTAGTTTAATTAGAGCCCATTTGTCAATTTTGGCTTTTGTTGCCATTGCTTTTGGTGTTTTAGTCATGAAGTTCTTGACCATGCCTATGTCCTGAATGCTATTGCCTAGGTTTTCTTCTAGGGTTTTTATGGTTCTAGGTCTTATGTTTAAGTCTTTAATCCATCTTGAATTAATTTTTATATAAGGTGTAAGGAAGGGATCCAGTTTCAGCTTTCTACCTATGGCTAGCCAGTTTTTCCAGCACCATTTATTAAATAGGGAATCCTTTCCCCATTTCTTGTTTTTATCAGGTTTGTCAAAGAGCAGATGGTTATAGATGTGTGGTATTATTTCTGAGGGCTCTGTTCTGTTCCATTGGTCTATAGCTCTGTTTTGGTACCAGTACCATGCTGTTTTGGTTACTGTAGCCATGCAGTATAGTTTGAAGTCAGGTAGCGTGATGCCTCCAGCTTTGTTCTTTTGGCTTAGGATTGTCTTGGCAATGTGGGCTCATTTTTGGTTCCATATGAACTTTAAGGTAGTTTTTTCCAATTCTGTGAAGAAAGTGATTGGTAGCTTGGTGGGGATAGCATTGAATCTATAAATTACCTTGGGCAGTATGGCCATTCTCATGATATTGATTCTTCCTATCCATGAGCATGGAATGTTTTTCCATTTGTTTGTGTCCTCTTTTATTTTGTTGAGCAGTGGTTTGTAGTTCTTGAAGAGGTCCTTCACATCCCTTGTAAGTTGGATTCCTAGGTATTTTATTCTCTTTGAAGCAATTGTGAATGGGAGTTCACTCATGATTTTGCTCTCTGTTTGTGTGTTATTGGTGTATAGGAATTCTTGTGATTTTTGCACACTGGTTTTGTATCCTGAGACTTTGCTGAAGTTGCTTATCAGCTTAAGGAGATTTTGGGCTGAGACAATGGGGTTTTCTACGTATACAGTCATGTCATCTGCAAACATCCAGAATCTACAAATAACTTAAACAAATTTACAAGAAAAAAATCAAACAACCCCATCAAAAAGTGGGCAAAGGATATGAACAGACACTTCTCAAAAGAAGACATTTATGCAGCCAAAAGACACATGAAAAAATGCTCATCATCACTGGCCATCAGAGAAATGCAATCAAAACCACAATGAGATACCATCTCACACCAGTTAGAATGGCAATCATTAAAAAGTCAGGAAACAACAGGTGCTGGAGAGGATGTGGAGAAATAGGAACACTTTTACACTGTTGGGGGGACTGTAAACTAGTTCAACTGTTGTGGAAGACAGTGTGGCGATTCCTCAAGTATCTAGAACTAGAAATACCATTTGACCCAGCCATCCCATTACTGGGTATATACCCAAAGGATTATAAATCATGCTGCTGTAAAGACTCATGCACACATATGTTTATTGTGGCACTATTCACAATAGCAAAGACTTGGAACCAACCCAAATGTCCATCAATGACAAATTGGATTAAGAAAATGTGGCACATATACACCATGGAATACTATGCAGCCATAAAAAAGGATGAGTTCATGTCCTTTGTAGGGACATGGATGAATCTGGAAACCATCATTCTGAGCAAACTATCACAAGGACAGAAAACCAAACACTGCATGTTCTCACTCATAGGTAGGAATTGAACAATGAGAACATTTGAACACAGGGTGGGGAACATCACACAACGGGGCCTGTCGGGTGGGGGGATGGGGGAGGGATAGCATTAGGAGATATACCTAATGTAAATGACGAGTTAATGGGTGCAGCACACCAACATGGCACATGTATACATATGTAGCCTGCATGTTGTGCACATGTACCCTAGAACTTAAAGTATAATAATAATAATAATAAAATAATAGTTTTGATTGCAAGTAATGAAAACTGGACTAATTGTCACTTAAATAGATAGAAGTTTATTTTCCTCTCCTAATTAGAGTCCGGAGGTGGGCAGCAGCTGGCACACACTCAACAGCTCAGTGACAGAGGCTGTTCTTGTGCCCTTTTGCTCATGCTTAGCACCTTCTTGTCACAAGAAGGCTGTGCACCTCCAGACATTACATCTGTATTCAAGGCAGGAAGAAGGAAAGGAGAAAAAGTTGGTGCCAGCACTATTCATCATCATTTAGAAGGAAAGAAAATGCCTTTCTCTCCCCAGCAAAAGCAGACTTCTATGTGATGTTGGTGAGAAAGAGTCACACTAGCCTCCCCAGCTGAAAGGCAGGCTGAGGAATGCAGGAATTTATCTCTCCACACCCTGCAGTGGAAGGGCAGGAATGGCTTTTTGCAACTACTTCACAGCAAAAATGTGAGCTGGGCATTGGATGGTCAAAAAGAAGGACAAAATGCTAAAAGAGAAAGTTGCAAGAATGATAAGATATCTCAGTCCATTTGTGCTATTATAACAGAATACCACAGACTTGGTAATTTATAAAGAACAGGAATTTGTTTCTCACAGTTCTGAAGGCTGGGAAGTCCAAGATCAAGGCACGAGCATTTGGTCTGGTGAGATCCTTCTTGCTTCATTATCACATAGCAGAAGGCAGAGGGCAAGCTAGCCAAAAGCAGCCTCTTTTATTTGGGCCTTAATCTCATTAATGAGGGAGGAGCCCTCCTGGCCTGATCACCTCTTAAAGGCCCCACCTTTTAATACCACCATATTAGCAAAGCCTGACTTTTGGAGAGGCCACATTGAAACTGTGGCAGATGACGAAGCACTTCTAGGTCTGGATCTGGGGTTAATGTGGAGAACTGGTGGGAGAAAAAATTGGAAAACCAAGTGGGGCTTAGATTGTGGTGCAATGTAAGTACAAATCCAGAAAGCCAAGCTTCATCTTTACAGGCATATATTGTTTCCACACTCCTGTCAGCCCCATTCTCTTGCTCCTTTCTTTAACAAGATACATGTGTTAGTTACTTTAATTTGCTAAATTTCAAAGTATTTATCCCAAGGCTTGGAGCTGGATTTCATTGCAGGAAAAAAGGTTCTAAATTCATATGTAAAGAGATACTTTGTGTTTCATTTAAAGTGGATTGTATCACTTTAAATCGATAATAGATTAATTCTTCCTTTTCTGCTTCCATTTTCTCATTGCCATTGGCAATGTTCATTCTGTAAGACAAGAGAGAATCTGCCATTGATTAAAGGGATTAAGGGTAAGAGACAATGACAATAGCTGTTGGGTTAGGTGACAGGATGTGGGATGATTTAGTATTATTACAACATTTTCATGAAAGTTGAATTTTATTTTGGTTAAAACAAGGAGGAAATATTTAAGGTCATTGGAAAAGAATATTTGGTCAAATTACTGTGATAGTGGTTCTAGAAGAGAAGGATGAGTCTTAATATTATGGTCAGAAACTTTTCTGGAAGGGGAGCTGTTACTACAGGCTTAGGGGTGGACTGTGGGAGTCCTCCCTTAGGTGTTCCTTGATGTGTGGGTGCCCTTCTCCCCAGGTGAGCCCACTGCCACCATGGGAGGCCTGCTTTGTCTCTGGGGTTCTTCCAGACTGGACTCTGTAGGGCTTTTGTAGTCTCTGGGTGATACAGAGTTCATGTCCAGGTGACTGCCACAAACTCAGGACACAGGTCCTCAGTGTCCCTCTTTATAGGAGATTTCTTCAGAGGGATTTCTGGACCTTCCCTCTTCTCTTCTTAGTTAGGGGGTGGGGAAGACATCCTTCACTAACCTGCAGGGAAACTAAAAGTTTAGGGTGTCTCCACAAGGTCCTCTCTTGAACTCTTCCCTGGCATCAGATTGTCTTTCACCCTCATCATATCCTGATGTAAAATGCCGCTCGTCACCATTTTCCTTAAGAAAGCTAATCGTGTTCAACACTCTGTAAGCTTAGGACCTTGACAGAGGCTTTGGGAGGCTCCAGTGCATATGGCAAAGGCTCTGGCTGTCTCACCTGAACCTCATGCCTCTCAAGCCCCTCTCCTTTAACATCCATACTCCTGTCATGTGATTAAGCATTGGCCCGGTTCCACCTCCAGTGTTTTCCCCTACAACCATTGCCATCTGTCCCAGAAATCATGGAAACTGCCCAAATCTGGTATCCAAAGACCCTCTCCAACTTTTAGAAAGACTGTTTCGTTTACCATGTGTATGTTTCCCTACTTTTGCACTGTGAATTATTGGCCTGTAGTCTTTTCAAAAGCAGACAAGCACACATCCTCAATAAAATACGTTCAAGGACACATGACTCAAGTGTTAATGCACTTACTGCATTCTTTTCTTGTAAGCCCCTGTGCTGATTTAGGCTCTGTAGTAGATGCTGGAGATACACGCAGATTGAAGCCAGGTCCTGCCTTCCAGAGGGCCAGAAGTCAGACGCTAATAATTAAGAGGTTAAATAGTAAGGAAAAGAATCAGAATTTGAAAAGTAGATAATAGATATAGATCACCTGGGAGTTAAGACAGCAGTGATCCCCATAGGTTTTTGGTTTGTTTGTTTGTTTAAAAAAAAGCCCTCTCCCACTGCCTTCTCACTCTTGCTTTCTTGATAGGTCAGGCGAGAGCTAAACGAGTTCTGCCGTGTCACTCCTTCACTCTGAAACCTTCTATAGCTTCCATCTACCTAAAATTAGAACCTGAGGGCCTAGCACAACCATACCTACAAGATTGTTTTTGAAGCTACTTTTCCTACTTGTATCTACTGGTATACCCTCCTGCACTCTACCTGGTGTCAGCTCAAACTCTTCATCTTTCCCCAAGCACAGAGGTGTTCCTATGACGTAGTTCATGTTACTTGAGCCACATAGTGGTCTCAATGGTCTCTTTACTCAAAATCCTACTTACCAGTTCAAGGTCAAGCAACCTTATTTAATCTGGAAAATTGCTTCTGCGTTCCCAGGTGCAACTCTTCACCCTATGGAATGAACATGATTAAAAGTGTAAGTTCTAAAGCCAGACTGCTTGGATTCAAATCCTGGATCGGTATGTGCTTGCTACACAGCCTTGGGCAAGTCAGTTAATATTCTCAGGCCTCTGTTTCCATCTGTAAAATAGGGTCAACAATAAAACATATCTCAAACATTACATAATTTATCTGTATATTGCTTATGATGGGGTCTGACATATGGTAAACACTATTTGAGGGTTATTGTAATCATCATCATTGTCATTAATATTATTGGCTGATCCCACTCTTGCAGAGTTACTCCCAGGTGCCTTTCAATTGTGACTTCTCTCCTTGTTCCTCCTTTGTTACTTCGTGAGGTCTGTATTACTTTTCTATTGCTGACAATAAAAAATAACCACAAGCTTGGTGGCTTAAATACCCCAAATGTATTATTGTAAAGTCCTGTAAGGCAGAAGTCAAACATGGGCCTTGCATGGGCTAATATCAAGGTAATGGCAGTGTTTTGGGGGGCTTCAAGGGGAGAATCCATTATCTTGCTAATATCAAGGTAATGGCAGTGTTTTGGGGGGCTTCTAGGGGAGAATCCATTATCTTGCTAATATCAAGGTAATGGCAGTGTTTTGGGGGGCTTCTAGGGGAGAATCCATTATCTTGCTAATATCAAGGTAATGGCAGTGTTTTGGGGGGCTTCTAGGGGAGAATCCATTATCTTGCTTTTTCCAGGTTCTAGACCACCTGCATTTCTCGGCCTGTGGGCCCTGTCTTTCATTTTCAAGGACAGTGACATTGCATCTGTCTATTCTTCCATTGTCATACCTCCCTCTCTGGTCACAGCCAGGAAAGATTTCTGTGAAGGAGCTGTGGGATCAGATTGTGCCACCCAGACAAGTTAATCCAAAAAAATCCCCCCAACTCAAGGCCCTTAATTTAATCACATCTGCAAGTTTCTTTCTCCATGTAATGCAACATATTAATAGGTTCTGGAGATTCAAATGTGAATGTCTTTGGGGGCCATTATTCTGCCTACCACAAGGTCCTTGAAGGCAGATCTTCTTTTTCCCCTTAAGTATTCCTTGTAAGGGTTGGCATAAAAATGCTTTTAAGAAACGTTGAACTGAATCCAGTTCTCAGAGTGTCAGGGAAGGAAGACTCCAGGAGAGTTCCAAAGAGCTGGTTGTTGTCTTCCGGAACGTAGTTTCTTAGTATTATTTGTACAAATTATTGGAATGAATAATTATGCTATTTTGAGTTAATACCTCAGGCAGGAAAAATATTTTTTGAGCCCAGGTTTCAATTATGTTGAATCTTTAACAAGAACAACAACAACAAAAGTGTATTGGCAAGAGCGCCAAAGGCTAGGGTGTTTTACGTTAGCCTACCAGCCTCCTGGAAATGTCAAGGAATAGAAGGGCATTACTATCCATGCTTTGCAGGGTAAGAAATTAACGCACAGAGAAGTTAAGTAACTCGTCCAAAGTCACAGTGGACAACCCAGAGGCAAAAGCTGAAATATTAACATCTTGATACTTTTTTTATTTTTTATTTTTATTTATTTTTTTGAGGTGGAGTCTTGTTGTGTCACCCAGGCTAGAGCGTGGTGATGAAATCATAGCTTACTGCAGCCTTGACCTCCTGGGCTCAAGCTATCCTCCTACCTCAGCCTCCTGAGTACCTGAGACTACTAGCATGCATCACCATGCCTGGCTAATTTTTTATTTTTTTGTAGAGACAAGCTCTTGCTGTGTAGTCCAGGCAGGTCTTGAACCCCTGGCCTCAAGTGATCTTCCTGCCTTGGCCTCCCAAATGGGAAGTGCTGTGATTACAGGTGTGAGCCACTATACCCCTCCCATTATGGTATCTTGATGATTAAGCTAGTGCTTTCTCACAGCTTGTGACACTAAAAACCCTTCCTCGTCTCCAGTCAGGATACTCTGACCATTCCTTTCTCATCATTAAACACTCAAATTATGCCCAATTCATTGTCTTCATGCCATCCATTACATAGTCCTTTAATATGGCCATATGCAAATGGCATGATCAATAATAGTGCTGGTAAGTGAGGGGCATGTTTGGAGAATGACACACACTTCAGTTATGCTATGCTATGGGGTGCGTGTGAGGAATTTGGTAGTTCATTCAGTGAGTAGTTACTGAGCATCTGTAAGTGTTATGAGTTCCCCTGCTGTCCTTGTGGAGTGTTTATAGTGTGGTGATGAAAGCAATTCTTCAAATAAATAAGTACGTGTGTGAAAAGTGTTAACAAAGAAGAAACACAGGCTGCTCTGGGAAGAAGGAACTGATGAAGCTGGAAGACTTTCATATGATGCCTTGAGAACCAAGCTAAAGGATTTCAACTAACAGTCCATTGCAATAGTAAAAAAAAAACCAAAATGATGAGTGAATGAACCAGAGTTGAACCTATGGGAGCAGAAAGGGAAGAGTATTGTTTATTCTCACACTGCTAGCAAGAACTACCTGAGACTGGGTCATTTATGAGAAAAGAGGTTTAATTGACTCAGAGTTCCACAGGCTGTACAGGAAGCATGGCTGTGAGGCATCAGGAAACTTACAATTATGGTGGAAGGTAAAGGGGAAGCAAGCACGTCCTACGTGGCAGATCAGGAGAGAGAGAGTGAAGGGAGAAGTGCCACACACTTTCAGCCAGTCAGATCTTGTGAGAACTCACTATCATGAGAACAATGAAGAAGAAGTCCATCCCCATGATCCAGTCTCCTCCCACCAGGTCCCGCCCCCAACATTGGGAATTACAATTCAACATGGGATTTCAGTGGGGACACAGAGCCAAGCCATATCAGGAAGAATCAACTAGGTGAAAATAGTAACTTGTCTATACCCATTGTTCTAATTCTCTGGCATTCTAGTGATCATTTAGACATATGGAAGAATTAACCAACTTGGTTCCAACTTTGAAGATTCATTTGTCAGACCAGGGTACACGAGGCTGTCACCATAGACAATCTGTTTGTGAACCAACTCAAGAGACTGTATATAAATACATTTTGGATTGTTACTTTTAATAAATCTGTCATAAGTTCAGCTTAATTGGTTAAGTCACAAGGACTTTAAGAGCTCCTCCTGTGTAGCCAGCTCAAGGCTGGATGTCATGGGAGATGCTATTAAGCAGCTTATAGGCCCATTTTGAGGCACATTCATGAAACCACAAAAGGGTAATGTGACTAAAAACTTAGAATCAAGTTCCAAGCTGTGTGTAAGTGGCTACCGGTGCTGTGTTGGTTCAGGTGGGCCGTGAGACGAGAAGGCATAGATTGACTTCTTGCACCCCAATTTTTCTCTAACTTAATTGTCTGTAGGAGATTTTTACCACTTGAAACTCATTCCTTTTGGGTGAAACAATTTCCCCCTCTTGCAGATGTCTTTGAACCTGAGAGAAGTGTTAGATTCCTTTAGTTTCACTCTAGGTAACAACTTTCTAACATTGTGAATGGTTCGACAATGGAATCCACATATCGGAGTGGTAGTGAGTTCCTGTTGCTGGAGAGGCTCACACAGAACCTGAGTGAACATCTTCCTGCCACACTGAAGAAGGGATTCCTGTGTTGTTTAGGAGATTTCACAAGTTGACCTCTTAAGGTCAGCATTCTCCTGATCTGTGCTCACATAACTAACAAAAATATATTGTTGAAATGTTACTTGTTCAAGATAAACTATCCCTTCCCCAAAATCAGCTCTGGTTATACAAATTATGTGACTCTTTGACCCCGATGAATGTGTTGTCTTTTTCTCGATATGGGTGATAGTGCATCACAGGAGTATTGGACACCTAGAAGCACTGGAAGAAACCAAACAAAAAAGTCCCCTATTTCATGGTCTTGCCTGGGCTCCCTCCTGTGTATCACGAAAATGTTTAGGCAGAAAAAGTAATCTCTGTGGCTCTGAACAAAAAGTTAAGTTGCGATTGGACAAGTGCTTAACATCCTCATTAAATTCCTAGTTTCCTTGGGCTTGCTGGGTTGATCTTTCTAAGTGTCTCTTAGCCTTATTGCCTCCCGAGGTGGTCTCTATGTTTCTGGATTTATTCCAAAGTGCTCATCACTTTCCCGCCCCACCCCCAGCTTCCCCTGCCCCGACCCCCCCTTCCCCCGCCCATAGTGCCCCCACCTAAAAGCATTTGCCAGTGGTCACGGGTCCTTTATGTAAAAAAGTGGAGTTGCTTCTTACCTTCTCACTTCCACTCATTTGCCTCTGTGCTTTTTTGGGCAAAGAGTGAGTTTAGAGCTACCTATCAGAAAAGTGAGAAATTAGCTCATTAGCAGAATGCAAGCTTAATAATAGATAAAGAAAGACCACCAAGACTATTTATTGTCTAGACTACTTACAGCCTTCCAGGTATTATCAGAGGTAATTTCTGCACACTATACCTCCAGCCAGAATCAATTATTCTTCCTGTTTGAAAAATTAGGAAAAATCAAGTGCTGATAACTAAATTCCTTAATCTGCCCAGCACCAGCAGATCATTCAAGAAGCTCACTGGAATTGCAGATATAATCCTGGGCTAAGAATATGGAGCCTTGGCTACCAAAGATGATTGCCCTAAGATATCTCCAAAGGGCTCATGTAGGGGTTGTTAGGTGATCTGCAAGGTAGGAACTCATTTTGGAAAATTACTATTTATCTTTGAATGCATATAGTCTTAGAGTGTTCAAGTACTCCATTTCAGTGTATTTACTTATTGGGCATCTGTTAAGTCTTTACTTACACAAAGCATTCTATGACTAAGAACATTTTAAAACTACTGATTTTAGTCAACTGATTTTAGTGAACTCCTTTAGTTCACATTTAGGAAATAGATCCCAAAGTGGCTAAGAGGCTTCTAAAACATCAGTCAAAATTTTGGAGGTAAAGCTAAAGACGAGCAATTATTTAAGTGGAGACGCATAGACTAGGTGTAAATTAATAACACTTTCCTTCCGTTTTCACTTCAGTCATTTCACTCTTTTGGCTTCCCTTCTGTGTTCACACCGCAAATCAAGCATGCTTTGTCCTTAACCTTCTGTGGAGAACCCATTTTAATTCTCTACTGCCTTGTTGGGAAACCGTATCTGCCTAGAAGTTGCCCTGGAGTTTCTAGAACCAAACTCTATTTCTAATGGGATGAATTATTCATATAGCAGCATTTTGTTCTTATTATTTAGCACCTTTTTTTTTCTTTTCAAAATACATGTTTCTTTATCCAATACCTTATTTAGTCCTCACAACATCCCAGTGAGACAGATGAAGCAGGTGTTAGTAAAGTACGTCACACAAATAGCAAAGTGACTGTGCAGGTAGAACTTTTGGTGTTTTTCTTTTTTAAAAAAACAAGAGACATTTTCTGCTATTTCATTGTGTAGATGGGCATAGAAAGTCACTTTGGAACTCTTCAAATCTGCCTCTTTTCTGAACAAACAAGTAATTCTTCTAATCAGGCAAATGTAAGATGTGAGGGGCTAAGCCTTTATATACTTTCAGCATCTTATAGTATGCTTACCTGGAAAAGAGATGAGGAAATTTGCATAGGTGCCAAGGGGTCCCCTGGCAGACAAAGGACACTCAGATTCTAAACAGATTCTCCTTTTCTTTTCATTAAAATGCTTTATTTTTATTATTTTCACACACAATAATTGTGCATATTTATGGGATCCAGTGTGATATTTCAAAATATGTATATTATGTGTAATGATCAAACCAAGGTAATTAGAATATCCATCACTTCAAACATTTATTTCTTAGTGTTGCAAAAATTAAAAATCTTCTTTTCTAGCTATTTGAAAATATATAGTAAATTGTTGCTAACTACAGTCACCCTACAGGACTATAGAACACCAGAATTTATTCCTCCTATCTAGCTGTAATTTTGTATCTTTTAACCAACCTCTGTATATTCCCCTCTCCTCTCTACCTTTCTTAGCCTCCAATAGCTACTATTCTACTCTCTACTTTCTGTGAGATCAATTTGTTTGGTCCCCATTATATGACTGAGAACGCGTGATGTTTGTGTTTCTGTCCCTGATTTATTTCACTTAATAAATATATATATTAATATAATGTTCTTCAGCCTCATCCATGTTGCTGCAAATGACAAGATTTCATTCATTTTTATGGATGAGTAGTATTCCAATGTGTATGCATGTGTGTGTGTGTGTATATATATATATAGATAGATATATTACATATATGTATGTATATGGGAAAAAGTATATATTCATGTGTGTATATATGTGTGTGTGTGTGTGTGTATACACACACTTTTTCTTTATCTTTCTTTCATCAATGGACACTGATCTTGATTCCATATCTTAGCTATTATGAATAGTGCTACAATAAACATAAGAGTACATATCTCTCTTAAACATTGTGATTTCCTTTCCTTTGGCTATATACGCAGTAGTGGGATTGCTGGATGACATGGCAGCTTTATTTTTAGTTTTCTGAGGAAGCTGTATGCTGAAACATCCCCTTTTAGATCTTCCGTGATAGCTTAGCAGAGTCAACCAATGTCTGTTGGTGGGAAATGACTTTAAACATCTGAAACTGTTGGTCTAGTCTCAACCCTGGGGCCTGGAGGTCTTCAGGGAGAGCCCAGAACTTGTGCTGCTAGGCATATGAGTGTAACCACTGACAGCTGTAACTCGGAGGTCACAAGTGAGGAGACCCACTATAGCCAACAGCAGAATGGAGACCAGAAAAGACACCAGCTCAGCCATAGAAAGAACATAGAGGACTGTGTGGTATATGGCTATTTTCATCTGGTGGCAATAGAAACAAAGGCAGCTCAACTGGGGCTCACCAATAAACACATGAGGGCCCCAAATTCTCTCTCTTCTGACATTTGAAATGAAAATTAGCCCATTTGACAGAAGTTCTTGGATAACTAAAGAAGCCTCAAGAGGAAAACACTAGACCCCTTGTTTTTATGAACATCCAGGATGCCCAGGAGAGTGTCCCTGGTTACCTATAAAGATGAGGTGAGATATAGGTTCTAGGTAAGGAGTTGAAGGATTTTGCCCAAGGTCACATGGCTGGACAGATCCCGGCACTCAGCCTTCCTTTCCAGCCCCTTGCTAGTTCTCTAGTCGGCACAGCGTGCTCGATTCACTGCTAATGACTCCACTTTAACTACACTCCCCATTCTCATGCCTCTGAGTGGAAATGTGACCTTGGAGTGGTGGCGAATCATAAATCCTCCTGAGCCTTTCTGCTGCCCAAGCATTGGCTGTTTCCCGTCTAATTTTTCATATTGTTAGAGACAGTTCTCAGAAACCATTAGATGTATCACCTAAGAGCCCTTAGGCACAGTTCTGAAATGCTGAGAACTCTTGTCTTGCTTGTGGGAGTCTGAAGGCAAAAGATGATTCTCCTTCTCCAGAGCCTTCCTGAGAGGCTGACAGTAAGACCAGGGGCACCTTAAGGTTTCAGCAGAATCTGCAGGGCCCCTGGGAGTGCCTTGTCCTGGCTCCCACAGACTTCCATTGTGGTTGGTAGTATGCATGATAATGGTAGTTTAGTTCTTTTCCCTTGAAGATAGCTTTTAAATGTGCTCTGTTGGCCTCTTGATGAAATAGCTTCATGCATATTAATGACATCTTTTATTTACTGAGCAGCACCATTAAGCACTTTGAAATACCAGATTCCACCCAAGGTCTCCGGGGAGACAAGCCAATATCTCTAGACTTATTGGATGAATTGGAAACTGAGGAAACAAAGCTCAGTAACTTCCTGAAAGCAACACAGAAAGTCCCCAAGCTACATGTGCTGTCTGCCTAGCAGATGGTTATGGTCTTGATTGGGTAGTATTATATCAGGTTTCCGGCATGTCCATTCATTCTTATAACAGGCTTTTATTGAGCACTTGCCATGTGCACAGCACTATATAGGACACTGAGTGTGAAGGAAGGTGAATACAAGACTAATAAGACACAAAATGAAAGGGCAGACTCTATTTAAGAAACAGTCCGGTCTCTGCAAACCTGAGAGAGCGGTTAGAGTGTAGAAAGCCAGATCCAAAAGGTAAGATGGCAGCACACTGTTGAAGACTTTGAGGGATTGCTACTCCCACATGCTCATGCTCCTTGGCCCAATAACTCTACTTCTAGAAATATAGCCAGGAACGAAAATGAGTTAGACACAGGTGACTGGGAAAAGATGACCATTATGTAACATTCAATGGGGAAAAAAATCTTCAGACCAATGATTTTATTTTTATAAACTGCATGTGTAAATGTTTGGGATTGTATGCATATATTATGCATGTAGATAAATAGGTGGGCATAGATAGGTAGATAGATAATAAAAGATAAGAGAGAGAGGTAACTGGAAAAATTAAGGAATTTCAGGAAGCATATACGTACAACTAATGGCAATGTTGGCAGGGATAGAGGCACATTGTTGTTTCTAATTTCACATTGTATTTTAACAGTCAAGTTAGAGGTGATTTTGTTTGGTTTTTATTTTAAAAATAAAATACTCAAAAATTAATACCTAGAAGGCATTGTCCCCAACCTCAAGGACCTTATAGCCTAGGACAGAAGACAAAGAAGCATTAACTACACTATCAGAAAGAATAAAACAAAGACACTATTAGCATATGAAGGATGTCTTTAATAAGTGTATATAAGATAAAAATAAAAGGTGTATATAAGAAAAAGGTGCATATGTTGAAAGAAAGTTTCCTACCGGGAATGTTGGCCAATGACTTCTTTCTTCCTTTTCTAGAGTAGTACCTGCTAGTGAATCCACTCTTTAGGTTGTAGGGCGGCTCCTCCCAGATCCACTCACCTAAGGAGGAAACTACAAGCCAGTCCCAAATCCCCCCAAGTACCAAGTAAAGTGTCAAAGATGAACCAACTCTTTCTAGGCTCCCATTCCAATCCCACTACCACTGTCCACTGTTGGAACAGAGACCTGTAGGTGTATTAGAGCTGATCTAGGGGAAGATTTTGGTAGCTTTGTTGATGTGAATTTTCCCAGGGATGTTGAGCTTTGCTTGCCATGTGTCAAGGCTAACTAGAGATAAGGTAACATAAATGAACTTTTTACCATGTGTGTATGCAACCCCGGGCAGGATCCCTGAGGTGGCACACCTTGAGGGTGAGGAGGGCAAGCTAGGCTGATTCTCCTTGCAAGGTGCCTGCTGTGCTCTTGATGCTGCTGAAAATCATGCCCATCAGGGCAGAGACACATGTTGTACAGCAACAGTAAAAGATCATAGACAAAAACACATGTGGAGGGTGGAGAGGGCAATGAAGGGTGCCTCATTCTGACCAAAAAATCTACGATGGCTTCACTGGGGAGGAAATTCTTGTGCTAATCATTGAAGGACTGAGTTTTAATTAGTAACGAACATGGGAAGGGTATTCTAGAAAAACAAAATGCAAAATTTAACATTCCAATAGGAGCTAACATTTAAATAGCCCTTACCCTGCCAGGTACTAACCAAGGATCTTCATATAGAGTGAATGAATGAATCCTTGTAACAATCCAATGAGAATTATTTTACTTACCATCATGTCCTCCAGGCACATCAATGTCACAAATGACCGAATTTGATTCTTTTTTTTATGGCTGAATAATGTTTAATTGTGTATCTATACCACATTTTCTTTACTCATTCATCAGTGGACAATTAGGTTGATTTCATGTCTTGGGTATTGTGAATAGTGCTGTAATAAACATGAGAGTGCAAATATCTCTTTTTTTTTGTTTGTTTGTTTGACCGAGTCTCACTCTGTTGCCCAGGCTGGAGTACAGTGGTGCAATCTCGGCTCACTGCAACCTCTGCCTCCTGGGTTCAAGCGATTCTCCTGTCTCAGCGTCCCAAGTGGCTGGGACTACAGGCATGTGCCACCACACCCGACTAATTTTTTCTATTTTAGTAGAGATGGGGTTTCACCATGTTAGATAGGATGGTCTTGATCTCCTGACCTCGTGATCAGCCCGCCTCAGCCTCCCAAAGCTCTGGGATTACAGGCATGAGCCACCACGCCCGGCCCAAATATCTGTTTAATATACTGATTTCCTTTCCTCTGGATAGGATGCCCAGTATATATGTGATTGCTGGATTACATGGTAATTCTATCTTTAGTTCTGAGAAACCTCTATACCGAAACATCCCCTTTTAGATCTTCTATGTTCTAAATACCGCTATTATACCCATTTTACAGATGAGGAAACTGAGGCACAGAAAAGTTAAGCAATTTTCTTAGGGTCTTGGAGGGAGAAAGTGGTTTTTTTTTGTTTTTTTTGTTTTTGGTTTTGCCTTTTTGAGACGGAGTCTTGTTCTGTTGCCCAGGCTGGAGTGCAGTGGAGTGATCTTGGCTCACTGCAACCTCTGCATCCCAGGTTCAAGCTATTCTCCTGCCTCAGCCTGCTGAGTAGCTGAGATGACGGGTGCCCGCCACTACGCCCGGCTCATTTTTTTCTATTTTTAGTAGAGATGGGGTTTCACCATGTTGTCCAGGCTGGTCTCGAACACCTGACCTGGTGATTTGCCTGCCTCAGCCTCCCAAAGTGCTGGGATTACAGTCGTGAGCCACCGCGCCCAGCTTCATGGAGGGAGAAAGTGGTAACACTAAGCTTCAACCCAGGGAACCTGGCTCTAGAGACTTGCTCCTAGCCTCTGAGAACCTTTAAGTGGAAGAATAATGAGCTCCAGGAAGAATAATGAGTGAGACAGGAAAAGGAACGGCATGGAGCACCCAAGGTGAAAAGCGCAGAGTAGCTACTCCCCTGGCATGGCTGCAATAGAGACAGCAGCCAGTTGGGTGATGAGCTGGCACTGCAATGGGGTGGTCCTCGGCCACTGAGTAAAAGGCTAGGAACTTTATTTGAAGAATCAGGAAGCCACTGGACATGTTTTCAGAAAAGGAGTGACGTGCTCTGGCTGCTGTCTTGGGAAAATGTCTCTGCTGAGGACAGGAAGGCTGAATGTGAGAGGAGCGAGAATGAAGATTTAGGAGGCCAGTTAGGTAAGAGATGCTGAGGGCCTGAATCAGGTGGAGTCATCTGAGTGAGAGAAGACAATGGAAACAAAAGGCCCTTTGTAGATAAGAAACCACTTTCTATCTGCTTCTGCTTGGCCATCTTCCCTGGTAGGAAGTGAATGGTGAAGACAGAGGTGCAGCCTGAAAACAGGCAACAGCCAGCAGTGGCTACCATCTCCAAGCAGTCCTCTGGCCTCTTCTCAGCCTTCGCTGACTTATTTGATTTGATTTTCTTTTCTTTTCTTTTCTTTTCTTTTCTTTTCTTTTCTTTTCTTTTTTTTTTTTTTTTTTTGAGATGGAGTTTCACTCTTGTTGCCCAGGCTGGAGTGCAATGGCACAATCTCGGCTCACAGCAACCTATTTCTCCTGGATTCAAGCGACTCTCCTGCCTCAGCTTCCCGAGTAGCTGGGATTACAGGCATGCACCACCACACCCAGTTAATTTTGTGTTTTTAGTAGAGATGGGGTTTCTCCATGTTGGTCAGACTGGTCTCGAACTCCCGATCTCAGGTGATTTGCCTGCCTCGGCCTCCCAAAGTGCTGGGATTACAGGTGTGAACCACAGTGCCCGGCAACTTACCTGATTTTCAAAACAATCTTCCCCCATCAGCACCTTCTCCCAAAACTCTCCCTTTCCCAACCTTGAAACTAAAAATTTCTGCATTCTACATGCCTAGGACAGTGTTTCAGAGCACTTTACTGCACAACAAAGCCAAAAGCAGCCGGCATGATTTTGGCTTTTTCTGGTCCAGGTCCTGGGGGAGGTGGCTTGAATAATTCCTGGGGGTTTGGGAGCAGATGAAGCTAAGCCCAGGCCCAGTTTGCTCTACTCCATTTGTAATTTCCTCACACTGTAAATTGTAGACATTATAGCTGGGCACTCTCTTTATGGCTTACTTTCATCTTGAAATGTTCCCGTGCTACATTTTCATGTAACTTATGCACCTCAAATGTTGTAAAAACTGCCGTAAAAGTCAATATAAATTCAATAATGTCACGTCAGTCAAAGGTGGCGGAGCAGCCCTTTTGAGCAAACAATTGGGAAACTAGAGGGAAAACTCTGTTGCTCCATGTTGCAAGTTGATTAAAGATATGAATCAGAAAATTAAAGGGCTTTTGGAGTTTAGGTTATTACTAACTGCTTTACTTTATGGAGCAATTACTTTGATTCTATCTTGAGTCCAGTAAAGTGACTGCCGGCATATGGTGAGATGGGGCCCTGTGTCTTTCTTATTAATGTGAATTACTCAAGATCAGGCTAAATGAATGCATACATGCGTCTGAGCCATGTGAATTCATTTCTTAAGCACCGTATCTAAAATTGTAAAGAAATAATTTATACTTAGGGTCGTATCTCTATTAGCCTAAACCTGCAGGTTCTTCTCTGCCAGGAGTAGAAACCCTGTTTTCAAAGAGTGAGATGTTGCAACAAGTCACCTGTATATTTAGTTTATATATTTTTAGCCTATGTTGGAAGTGCAGGGAAGCATGGGGTGGTGTTTACATGAGCTGGTTTGTGCTACTCCCAGGTTTGGCCTATTGAGCTAAGTATTGAAATGTCAACCTCATCTGATTATCTTCAGTATCTGAAAGTCCATAATGAGATAGCCATTCCTTTAGAGCTTAAACCTTTTTGTACTGAGCTCCTTGTATAAGTATCATAGGATTGAAAAAACTGGGGCTCAGAAAAAACCTTAGCAATAATTAATTTGGCCCTTTGGGCCTTGGCAGCCGGGAAGCTAAGAGCTAAATTTAATATTCAGTTGTAGTAATTACCCTGCAATGGATTCCTGGCCTAGCATGAGGCCAGGCACATTCAGTGGGTGCTCAGTGAGGGAAGGCTGAATAGAGGCATGAGAGATAATGAATAATAGTCACGATTATTATTGCTTACTGTGAGTGAAAGCTTGCAAGTGTGCCAAGTGCTTCACAAACGTTACCATAATTAATCCTAACAATAGTCTTCTCAGCCATTTTCATGACCATTTTACAGATGAAGAAGCAGGCTTGTAGAAGTTAAGAGACTGGTCCATGTTCACCCAGCTTGGATTTGAAATCAGACCTCTATGACCTCAGAACCAGCAGTCGCAGCTCCCACCCCAAAGAATGATCACATGGATGCTCACAAGGACTTAAAATGGGGAAACTAGGGTTGCCCTGAGAGTTATTTAGAAAAACATCGCATATCTGAACAGAGACTAGCTGTTCCTTGTAGAGAGAAAAGTTTCCAAACAAGAAGGTTTTGACTGTAAATGTATTCCGAGTTTTGAGTCATCTTTAGGAAAAATGGATCAAGAAGGAATGTTGTTCAGCAAGAGAAGCACAGACCCACTGGAAATCAAGGAGGCTGGTGTGGGAAGTAGCCACCCAGTTGTGGCTGAGAGACTGGGTGTCATAGCTGGGCCTCACACATCACAGTTCTGTTCACATCTGAATATACGTTCATTAATTGTCAGAATTCCCCTGTTCTGTTACTGTGCTCACCAAGAAGCCTTCCGGTTTGGTTTTGGCATCCCAGGTATGTCTGTCTACAGGCAGACATGTACTGGCTATACCCAATCTGATTGGCACAAGAGTTATGGTATTCGGGGTAGATTAATTAATGAGGTGTCTGATTTATATAATGTCTCTGGGGTTAACTGGAGACTATTCCTGGCCAGCCTACTCATTCATGGGAGCTTACCAAACCGGGTTTCTGAGACTGCAAGGCTGAGAGTCAAATCCTGGACTGCCAAGTTCCGGAAGCTTAGAAGGCAAGTCTCCGCGCCCCCTGGGCAGCCCACCAATCTAGCCCTTCCTCAATATATAACTTCACATTTATTCAAATTTTTACACATTACTTTATAAATTATTATGCTCTGCTTTCTTTAACAATGATTCTGAGTCTGCTGGTCACTATTTTATTTGTTCAGTTTTAGACATGTCTATGAATAGTTATTTCAAACTCTTTTTAAAAAAGCCAGTGGGAGCGGGGGGGTACTGGGCGCAGTGGCTCATGCCTGTAATCCCAGCACTTTGGGAGGCCAAGGCGGGCGGATCACGTGAGGTCAGGAGTTTGAGACCAACCTGGCCAACATAGTGAAACCCCATCTCTGCTAAAAATGCAAAAATTAGCCAGGCGTGGTGGCACACCCTGTAATCCCAGTTACTTGGGAGGCTGAGGCAGGAGAATCACTTGAACCCAGGAGGCAGAGGTTGCAATGAGCTGAGATCGTCCTACTGCACTCCAGCCTGAGTGACAGAGCAAGACTCTGTCTCAAAAGAAAAAGGAGTGGGCGGGTGGGGGAGCAGGTGGCAGGTGGTGCTTTAAAATAGACATGCCTGTATGAGGAAAGCCCAAATCAGCAAGAAAGATTATATGGCATCCCGCTCTGATCAGGGTACTGAAGGAATAAGGTACAGGGAAGTTATGGTAGAAAGAGGCAGAAAAAATAAGAGACAGTTTTAAACTCTCTAAAATTTTTGCCAAAGGAAGACCCAATTGTCTCACATCTATTCATTCATCCATCTGTCTATTCATCCATCCATTCATTCATTCCAGCCAATACCTACCAATAAAGTGTCATGTGCCAAACACTGTTGAGCCTAGGAATGTAAGTGGAAGGTGGTGATTCTGTCAGCAGGGCAATCCAACTCTTCTGGCTAAATGCTTTATGCCATGTGCCATACTCAAACATACTCATCACACAATGAAATGAAGGGTGCCTCTCTCAAATTCCTGTGATTCCTTCCATCCTAACCTTTTCCTGCACCTCCTTTCTGCAGGAGGATCAAGGAGCATATAACAGGCAATGGAGCAAACTTCTAATTGAGGTTTCCAGTTAGAAGTGGGAAAGGGGTTTGAGGTTTAGGCCCTGGGGATTCCTGTAGTCCTTGAATCATTTTATAACCCTGGCTTGCCTTATGTGTGAATACTTTCAAGAATGTAGCTGGAGATTTTCCCTAGGACTTCATGGCAGCTGGAGTCTGTGAGGTCTCCACTGTGTTCTCTGTGTTGCAGCATCTGCTCATTCTCGTCTCTTATCACCATCGCTGTGACCTTTGTCTTACCATTTCTCCCTCAGACCACATAATTATCTGATCTCTTGAATTTAACAGAGCTCTATGCAGTGTAATTTCATCAGAGGCAATGTCAGAAAAACAAAACCTGTTGGCCATTTGGGAATTTAGGAAGCTCTCTGAGCATCCTGTCTTCATGCCCTTTGATTGCTGTGCACACTCTGATTTGGCCTTTACTTTCTGGTCACAACCGGCCACCAAGTGGCCAAGTAGAGTGTAGATGAAGGGAAGGTGTTTTCAGTAAGTGCTGCCAGTTTGCTCTGGAAACTGTATGCAGAAGAGATCATTTCCACACAATTTAACTCATCATTCCTTCATAAAATACTATCCACTCACTCAGTCACTAATCATCCATTTCTAATTATTCATTCATTTCTGTATTCATGTATTGAGTTCTATTGAACACCTTTTCTACCAAACTAAAAGCTGGTGGAATTTTCATGCTCCCAGTCTTGGTATATTTTCTTCAAGAGCATATACTATTGTTTTGCTCTTTTAAAAGATGCTTTGAAAAGTAAGTCATGTTTCTAGAGCAGCTTCTGTGTAGATTCTTATTTAATGGGGTTATGGACTGAATTGTGTTTCCTCCTGGTCACAAAATTCACTTTAAACCCATAATTCCCAGTGTGATTTTATTTGGTAGAGTCTTTAAGGAGACAATTAAAGTTCAATGAGGTCATAAAGGAGGGCTCCTAATCTAGTAGTACTTGTATCCTTACAAAAAGAGGAAGAGACACCAGGAATATATTCACATAGAGAGGAAAGGCCACGTGAGAACACAATGAGAAGGTGCTGTCTGCAAGCCAAGAAGGGAGGCCTCAGGACAAACAAAACCTACAAACACCTTAATTCTGGACTTCCAGCCTTCAGAACTGTGAGGAAGTAAATTTCTGTAGTCTAAGCCACCCAATCTGTGGTATTTTGTTAGGACAGCCTGAGTAGACTAATACAGATGGTAAGAAGGGATAATGTAGCATAGTCCTAGGTAATAAAAAACTTATAATATTAAATAATACATATTTTATATAGCGTATTGTTAGTATTAGTATCTTACAGTGATGTTAAATTTAAACTGTCTTTTCATAGGCTTATCTCATTTCAAACCTCTCACTAACATTGCAGAGTAGAAATAACTTTTTTTGTTGTTGTTGTTGTTTTTGAGACAGACTCTCACTCTGTCGCCCAGGCTGGAGTGCAGTGGTGTGATCTTGGCTCACTGCAACCTCCGCCTCCCGGGTTCAAACAATTCTCTTGCCTCAGCCTCCCAAGTAGCTGGGATTACAGGTGTGTGCCACTACACTGGGCACGGTGGCTCACGCCTATAATCCCAGCACTTTGGGAGGCCGAGGCAGGCAGATCACGAGGTCAGGAGTTTGAGACCAGCCTGGCCAAATATAGTGAAACCCCGTCTCTACTAAAAATACAAAAAAAAAAAAAACAAAAAAAAAAACAAAAAAAACACCTATTATTGTAATCCCCATTTTTGCAGAGGAGGGGAATAAGACTTAACAGAGATAAGATAGCTTGTTCAGACCATCCAGTTTGAAAAAGAAGACACTAGAAACTCAACTCTATATACCCGAAAGGACTGCCTTGCCTGCAGTGACAGGAAAACACAGATGATACAACCAAAGATGTTTTTCAGAGCATCAGATTAACAGAACATCAAGTTTAATGTGTAGGTTCTTCCCACTCTGACACCCTCTAGAATTTCAGCACACCCAATATAAAATGTGTATTCAAACACAAGGTAAATTCTAAGGCTATTTCGGCACTGTTAGCAGAATTACTACTTTGTTTTAAAGGTTGTTTCAACACCAAACTCCCCGGTACAGTCAAAATTTGATTCTTTCTTTAGAAAAATTGATTTATACACATTTTCCATAAACACATCTATTGTATAAAAAGTTATATAAGTTTGCGAGAATCGAGCAAGTAATGTTGAAGAGATGCTGATAAGGAGAGTAATGGTGTGTGGATTCCTTCAACGGATTGTGGAGGCCTGGACCTATGACCTAAACATCCTTGGGTTCTGGCCTCAGTTACTTATCTGTATTCAGATTTAGATGTGGGAGAGAGATTTGTTTTACAAGCATTTGTTGATTTCTCTGATAAACATATATAACTTTGTCTACTCCTTCTTCTAGAAATACAGTACTCCCCTTCTCATTCAGTAGTTCAAGTGAGATCTGTCATGCTCTAATAGATCTCACCCCCTGAACAAACTGGACCAATTATAGAATCTTAGCCTGCTGACATCAGTTGGTTATTCTGGTAATGTAGGCCTTTTTTTTTTTTTTTTTTCATATTAACACAGTCAAAGCACTTCTTCAGCATTTTTGAACTCAGGCTCCAAAAGAAATTCTCTGGTGCTGTGATATGAGGCACTGGAGTTGTAAGCAACCATGTCTCTCATGACCAAAGAAGCTCATCTATGTAGGAGAGAATGGAGCTGACACAGACAGAAGCATTGATAAGAGAGGAAGGTGGTGGAATTACAATTCCTGATTCCTGGTGTCCCTGGGGCCCATAACATCCATGCCCTTCCAGCATCCAGTTGAGCTCTTAAGTTCTCCTTGTGCCTAAACTGGCTCTGGTTGAATTTGTCAGTAGGGAGCAAAAAAAACCCTTTCTATCAGTGAGGTTCTGAGAGTATATGTCAATAATCCATTGAGAAGATGGTAGCAGGATAATTTAGATTTGTGCAGTAAATGCTTAGCTGGCAAGAGTCACTGATTGGAAAAGGAAGGAAATGTAAGGAGGTGGCAAAAAAGCAACACCCTCTCTCAGTTTTGCCAAGGATAAACTTTGCCTTAGAGAAGAAAGATCCTCCAACACAGAAAAAAGTCATAGTCATTGTCAAACCCATTTTATGCTCCCATAGCAAATACTGGATGCTTTGATTTGATTTTTATTTCTTCTGTTCTTGAGACATGAGTGCCTGTCTGAGGTTCATGAAAGGCACTAGTGCATGCAGACAGTTCCTGATCCCTGGGCAGAAGGGATTTGAGCTTGATTATTCTTATCCCAGCATGAAACAGGAGGACTTGGCCTGTTCCCCCCGAGATCTCAGCCCTCATAAGACCCCTGGACCACAGAATGTGGGACTAAAAAAGTTGGGTTGAGCTTGTTCAAACAAAGTCTCAATTTCCCAACAAGCAGTTGGAACTTGGGGTTACATGTTGAGGTAGACTTCAGACTATTTTAATGGCATGCAGAGACATGGCTCTCCAACCAATTGGCATTCAGGAAATGTTTATCAGTTCTGACAGCCACAAGTTCCACCCTGGCCAATTTTAGCTCCTGTGACTGGAAGTGACTTGGATGTTTGAAATTCTGTAAAACACAGGCTAGTTTTGAAATGGAGCCACAGAACTTCAACGGTATTCTGGCTTAGCTCTTAGGCAATTTAGGTCAAAATTCTCCTCTCTCTTCTAAACAGGGAAAAGCTTCCCTGAAAGGACTGGTGATAAATTTTCAATAAATCTGCGGGGTGGCGGGAAATGAGAGAAGAATTTTTTAAATGATTTATGAACCTGAGTGAAATGATATTTTCATTGCTGTCCACTTTCCATAATTTTTCTCTTTTAAATTCCCTTTAGTGTCTTTTCAAGGAAATAGAAGAAAGGAGCCAGCATCCTTTGGGGGTTGCCTCTAAGACAGCGAGCACAGTACAGGACTATATATACACATGTGTCTGTTCATGTGTGTAAGCAGCTTCACTTGGGAGCAACCGATAACTCCATTTATAAGCGTGTTTGCCTCAGTATCAACAGAGAAGGAAATATATTTTATATAAGTACATTTTTGGAGATGTTTCCTTCATTAAAAACTATTATAAAATTTTTTTTGCATAGTCATGCTCCAGCTTTTTTTTTTTATCCGCCCTGTATGTACATGCAAAGGGTGGAGTGTTCCTAACTGTGTGTGTGTGCCTGTGTGTGTGCTGAACATGCATTGAGCAGCTGCTCTGGGTTTGTGCTATTTACTTTCTAAGCATTGTTTTTTTTTTTTTAATATTCTCAAAAATTCTTGAAACAACTATTATAAAACATTCATTTGAGAAAAGACATAACTGATCTCAGAGAGGTTGAGTAACTGGTCTGAATTTCAATGAATGTGTGGTTTTTTAAGAAACATCTGGCCTCTCTGATTTTATCTCCTCTTCTGTCTGATGAATAGTCTCTCTCCTTACATCCAGGCACAACCCTTGACAGCAAAGAATGGTATAATTCCTTTAGAAAATATCTATTTGGCCAGGCATGGTGGCTTACACCTGCAATCCCAGCACTTTGAGAGGCTAAGGCAGGAGGATCGCTTGAGTCCAGGAGTTCAAGACTAGCTTGAGCAACATAGCAAGGCTCTGTCTCTACTAAAATTAAAAAATTAGCTGGGCATGGTAGTGTACACCTGTAGTCCTAGCTACTAAGGAGGCTGAGATGGGAGGATCCCTTGTGCCCAGGAGTTCAAGGGTGCAGTGAGCTATGATTGTGCTGCTGTACTCCAGCTTGGGTGACAGAGCAAGATTCTGTCTCTAAAAAGAAAAAAAAAAACGTTGAATTCATTCTATGAATCAGAGTCATTGACTAAATTATCAACCTAATAGCCACCAGAAGAAAAGATGGACCCTCACTAAGGCCAGATCTTGGATTTGAAATGAAAGTGGAATGTAAACCCACATGTGGAAACTCACACATGTGATATGATTTACTAACAAGCATTGATAACACTACTGAAAATATGGTCACTTTAAAGAAACAAGTGACTAAAATCAACAAAAGACACTTAAAGCAGTACTAATGAGCATCTATATCATGTTTTTCTGCTCACAGCATTAGGTCCAGTTTGACTTTTTGGCTTTAGATCATGAGTACCATTTACAAACACACACGCATGCACACATTTGGGGCCACATTTTTAACTAGTCCTCTTTGGTATTTTAATCTCGTTTGATTCCATGACTACTTTAAAACACTTGATTGTCATACATAGCCTAATTCTTCCCCCCCTTATTAATTTTATTCTTATTTTCTCCTCTTTGTTCTCTTTTTTCTCTCCTTCCTTTGTGCTAATTTTTATGACTCTTGTTTTCTCTCTCACTTTGAGTTTTTCCTTTCCATCCTTGCTGTACTCACTTCCTGTTCTTCCTACTTTCTAAACATCCTTCCCATTTCCCTTGTCTCCAAAGCTCTATCTGGGGATGGGTAGTATTAGATCAGGATTTTCCATGGGAAACCCACTGAATGGTGCTGCCCCGGGATTGAGAAAGACCCAGGAGGTCAAAAGGGCTGAATGTTCCTGTACTTGTCTTACGACTGAATCCTCTGGCTAGTGGCTTCTTCCTTTTTATTTATTTATTTATTTTTTGGCTTTGAGACATCTTCGGGTGAGAAAGAAGTGTTATCTTTATAGGAATGTTTTCCTGAATTGAAAGCCAGTTGTGAACATTATGGGAAACTTTGAAGATGAGATGCCTGAGGCAAGTTAACTGGAAAAGTGTGTAGGTCCTACCAGAAATAATATTCACTGCTCCTCTGAAAGAGTTAGCAGGAGGCTGCAGAGAAATCAGGTTGAGAAAACTTCATAATTCAGCCATAGACATTAGAAAAAGAATCTTTTTATTAATTTTTTATTTCCATAGGTTTTGGGGAACAGTTAAAGTATTTGGTTACATAAGTTCTTTTGTGGTGATCTGTGAGATTTTGGTGCACCCATCACCCAAGCAGTATACACTGAACCCAATTTGTAGTCTTTTATCCCTCACCCTCTTCCTGCCCTTTCCCTCTGAGTCCCCAAAGTCCATTGTATCATTCTTATGCCTTTGCATCCTCATAGTTTAACTCTCACTTATGAGTGAGAACATACTATGTTTGCTTTTTCATTCCTGAGTTACTTCACTTAGAATAATAGTCTTCAATTCTGTCCAGGTTGCTGCAAATGCCATTAATTCATTCTTAGAAAAGAATCTTACTCGGAAATACTTTCCACTATATTCGAGAGGCCCAAACTACCCTCTTAGTCAGAAAAGGACTCTTCTCCTGCACATGCATCATGATTCACAACCTGGGTAGTGTATTGTTTCCTAGGATTGTCATAACAAAAAAACACATACTGAATGGCTTAAACAACAGATATTTAAAGCACCAATCCTGGAGACTAAAAGTGTGAGACCTAGTTGTCTGCAGCGTTGTTTCTTTTGAGGCCTGTCTCCTAGGCTTGCAGAAGACCATCTCCCTGTGTCTTCACGTGGCCTTCCCTCTGTCATGTATGTATCTGTGTCCTAATTTCCTCCTCTTATAACGACACCAGTCATAGTGGATTAAGGCCTATGCTAATGACCTTGATTTATCTTAATTACTTCTTTAAAGACTCTATCTCCAAATACACCACATTCTAAGGTACTGGGGTAAGGCTTCAACATATGAATTTTGGGAGCACACAGTAAGCCCATAACATGTAGCGAATAGAGTATCTATGCAAATACAGCAGCCTCCAGTTAATGATGATGACAGAGTCTCTCCTGGTGTAGAGTCTGGAGAATCTGAGACGCATTAGCTTGTAGAATATTAAAATCATGATGGAGGAAACACATCCCTCGAATCTTTGCTTTAGTGCAACAGCTTGCCTCAGAGGCTGTGTTACTGATGAAAGCTATTTCTGCAATAGAAAGCCCTTGGTCTTCATTGTGACCAGCAATGAGAATCCTACCAAGGGTGTGCTGAGTTTCATGTTGAGCTCTGGCCTGGACAGACCCTGCCCTCTGAACATCTGTATCAGAACCATAGACTTATTTTCTTCATGAAAAAGCCCAGGAATCAATTCTATCATGAGAAGATTTGAAATCTATTTTCACCTGAGATTGGGAAAGTAGAAAGATGAGGATGAGATGCTAGAATTTTGAAAGCACACAAAAACCTCGGAAATTATCTGTATCTGTGTTTCCTGGACTTTTTGCATTTTGCCACCAGCAATTTTTAAGAGGGGTGTCCCTCAGGGTTCCCCAGTGTTTGCTTTGTTAAATATAGATAGACATCAATGAATGTAAAGAACATATTAACAAAAAGTTAGATGGATATAATCCAGAATATAAACAGATATTTAAATGGAGTCATTTGTCTTAACAAGCAGGCAAACAAATGCAAACAAGACAAAAACAAAACTCTCTTCACTTAAACATCTTGCCTTATTCTGACAAGAACTTCAGCGTGGATCAGGAGCTGTCTGCTGACTCACATTTGAAACCCTCACGGTTCTAGATCAATGATGTTCAAACTTGAGAAAGCTCAGACTCTACAAACTCAATTTGAGAGACATTAAAATCAAAGTTAGATGTTTCACTTCTAATTTTACTTTGGTGCAACACACTCATAGCAATATTGACTTTTTTTTTTTTTTTTTTTGGCAAATGAGAGAGCCTAATGGAGAGAGGTCATAGGAATTAAAAAGCATGATTAGTCTGGGATAGAACAAAAGTCACAAAAGATGCCTGTTTCCTCCCATCATGTTTTTAAATATAAGATTTGAACATTTCTACAGATAAGTTAACATAAGGACAGCTATTCAAAAAAGATGGATGTTGGGGTGCTCAGGAAACAAAGCCATGACTGATGAAATAAAAAAGGCTGCATCCATCCACCCTACAGTCTTTTCCTGCTCCAATTCTTAATCCCTTCTGCATCAGAATCACCCAGAGGATATGTTAAAACCAGATTGTTTGGCCGAAGTATATCCAGAGTTTCTGATTCCACAGGTCAGGGTAGGGCCCAATATTTCTCATTGCAATGATTTCCCAGGTGATGCTGTTGCTGCTGGGTGGAGGGTAACACTTTGAGAACCCTTGCTCCAACACAGGCTGAGAAGTGGAGCATCCTGACCACCCAGTACTGAGAGGCAGGAGAGAGCAAATGGGAAAATAGAAAACACGGTGGAGGAAGGACGGAATGCAGACCAAGAAGCAGCTCCAAGACAGTGCAGAGAGATCCAGGGATTTGGGGATATGAGCAGATTACTTCTACACAATGCTTCTTAAAATAGTTGCTCTCTGCATTATGCTGGATGCTTTGAAAAACAGACATTCATTACAACTTTAAAAGTCAAATGACTGCAAAAAAAAAAAAAAAAAAAAAAAAAATCTTAATTTGAAAGCACAGAGCCCAGGCACTTTAAAATTTGGTGAGCATGCATGATTTTCCATCAGCAGCTGTTAGGAGGATAATCAAGGATTAAATTTTCATTTAATCATTTTTATATATGAATATACTTCCCTCTCCTTCACCCCAACCCAAGCCATTTGAAAGATGGAACTGAACCTCTGGCTCCAAGTCCTATCTTCAGAGAACAAATAGATTTCTTCAATTTTGTAAACTTATTGAAATGATTTAAGAAATATTTTATTTAATTCCTATTTTCTAAATTAAATTTTTATAGAAAATAATAGTTTGTTTTGTTTTTACTATAGCGTTCTCATGTGCCTGAGTGGGTGAGGAGATTCTATTCTATATCTAGAAAGAAATCTGGGCAAATTATATCTTATTTGAATCCAAGGCTTGGTGGAAATTGGTGAAAGTGGACATGAGGGGGACATGAGGAAGTTTCGTAGCAGAACCAAAGGACCGAACGCTAGAAGGGGCCCTAGGGGTCATCCAGGCACATAGCTTTATTTTATAGGTGGGGAGTCCCAGGTCCTGGGACGATCCCTGTGCCGATCATCACACAGCCAGGCAGTGTCCATCCTGGGACTGTCAACCAGCTCGTCTCATTCAGTCTGGACACTCTTGCCAGCTGGCCATGTGCCTCCTCAAAGAACCAATAGAGCTCCAGCTCTACTAACTGGGTAAATTGTCTGTTAACTGGGTAAATTGTCATGTCCTGTATTTGGTTTTGACTCCAAGTCCTGGCACCCCGGGGAGAGACACAGGAACCTAGAGGAGCTTGAAAGCAGCCTTGAAGACAAGTCCTGGACACATGTCAGCCACTAGGCATCTTCAGCCCAGAGCAAGTGAGCTAACATATTAGAGGCCACACACATATTTCCATCACATGAGCTGAGATGCTGAAAATTTGGAAAGGGGTCCTCAGGGAAAGAGGAGAGAAGTGCAAATATAAACCATCCAACTGCACAATTTGGTGAAGATGTTTGCTTCCATAGACTGTGAAACAACCTCAATTTTCATGCTTTGAAGGCCTGCAGGCAGCTGACTGGATTTTGCTTTTTCTCTGGGAAGAATCCACACTCCCTTGTCTCTATGTTTGAGGAGAGAAATCCTCTATTTGAATCTTCTTTATTTCAGCAATCTCGGTGAAAATAAGAGGTCACCAAGGAGTGGGGTGTGGGGGACCCTAAGCCATCCTCAGGGGCCTGACCTGGGTTTCCGTTTGCAGCAGCCTGGAGGGGGCCACGTTCTTCCTGTGCCCCATAGCTGCCCCAAGGAGGCCAGTGATGCTGGCAGGCTCAAGCTGGGCTTTGCCAAAACAGAGGGAAGGACTTCCCAACCCTTCCCTGGGGCAGGCCTGGGCAGCCGCCCACATTTACTCCGATTGATTCCAGCTGCACAGTGCCTGGCTGGCCTGGCCTTCTGCATTAGTAATGCTGTGTGAAGGGAAAGGAATACCAGCACACTCGCTCCCCTACCCATCCCCTTTACCTCCACATGGCCATCTTGCCAATTCTCTCACCATACTCACTTCCATTTCCTGCTTCTTTCCTTCTCTCTCTTCTTTTCCCATTCCCTCTCTCCACTTTTCATCTTCCCATTCCCCCCGAACACACTGTGCAACCTTTTCTCTTTCTCTGCATCTTTTCCGGCTCTGCGTTTATATCCACCCAGACTTTCTCCCTCCCCAGGGGCTTGCTGTAGCACCCTGCTGTTTTCTCTTCCTACTGCTGGCTCACATCACCTCTAGTGTCACGCCAGAGTTAAGCCATCCTCATTGCTCCTTTTAAATAGAGAGATGTTGATTTTGCACAGCTGCAAGCAGGATTGAGCAAGATGGCTCTTTACAGCATGGTCTTTTGTGGCCAAAAAGGGAGAGCGCATTTGTGTGTGTTTAGCAGCTTTGTCCGGGGCTCCATTGTCCAGCATTCAAGAGCAGATCCCTACTTTGCCAGAGAATCACAGACAAATAGTCAATTTGCTTTAAAAGACCCTTGATTGAAACCTTTGGAGAACTCTACCTTTGGCCGTGGTTTCAGAAAGTGATTGCCTGTCATCTCAAGATGTTAGAGTCAACAGCAGGACTGCTCAGGACCACATGTTTATTTTCCACAGTGGCATGTGCTAGGTCACGTGGTCTCCATTTAATTTCCACGACTGACATTCCACAGGTCTGAGATTTCATTCCTCTGGGATTATTTCAAATACTTGTGGTTTTAACTAGCAGGGGGAAAATATATATATATTTAAAAAGGAAAAGCATAAGCCACCAGCCCCTGCACCCCCTTCAATGGTGTCCTTGGCAGAGTTTTGTGGGCAGCTCCTCCGCCCTTTACCTCTCAGAAACCTCCAGGCAGAGGGATCCCAGAGAGCATAGAAAGGCCCGGATGTATGCTTTCTAGAGATCTTAAAAGACTAAGCCTTTTGAATTGACTTCAGCCTTTCATAATTGGGGCAGTCATTGTACTTTTGATTCCTGACACCTGCCTTTGTCTCGCCCACTGACAAGCTGGGTTATGGGACTCAGTGTTCTGGAGGTGCCGGAACAAATGTCCACCCCTATCCCCAGGGTACTTGATATTTCCTGGTGAAGAGACTGGTGGTACCTTTTATCTAACATTCCCTAGTTAGATCTCAGACGGTAGAGGAGAGAGGAGAAAACTCTTACTGAAGTATTTGGATTGTTGTTGTCTCACTGGGAGTTAAAGGAACAGAAATAGATAAACTATGGCTGCTACAGAAGAATGAGGTGTTCCAGCGACAGGGCCAGCCCAAAGCTAAATTGTGGGGAAAAAAATAAGATGACATCATCTTCATTTCAATCACCCCCTTCCATCTCTTTGAATTCCACTGAAACCCGGCACTTCTTTATGATAGTCCAACTGCCTGGAGAACTCCTTATAGGTGTGTTGTGCAGGGCCAAGAATGGCCTTCCGTGTCCTGCCTCTCCTTCTCTGTGATTCTTACAACTCCAACGCCTCATTCCCTCTTAGCTAATCCTGTGCTAAGGAACAGTTAAACTCAATTTAGTGGAAGGCATCTTAATGGATCATACTTTTGTGTTGCTTCTCTGATGTGATAATTTCATTTTAACAAAGGGTTAGTTACCAATGATAGAACTATCATTAAGACAGATTCTGGAAGGTTCAAATCCAACAGGAAACTTGCTATCACCAATTGATGACCAAAATCAGAACCTAATGGTTTACAGTTTTTACTTCTCAAAACTATTTTTTCTTGACTGTGTTGGGAAAGAAAGGGAAAAGGGGCAAATCTCAGGTATAACCTAAATTAGGATTTTGGAATATCAGCTCTGGAAAGACCTTGAAAGGTCAACCAAACATCATAAGTACCCTGTGATGTCCCTTAGGCTGGGGCTCATGGTCAAGCCCATGAAATGGCCATATATTACCCCTTTACATGGACCAGTGTTGCTCTTGTCTGCAGATTGCATGCTCTAATGTGGAAAAATTGTATTTGTTTACATTGCTATAGACAATGCCAGACATTAAATTTTGTCACATCCTGCTACCCTTACCTTCTTTCCTGATGCCTCCACCATGTTCTTCTGAAGGACCCATGTGAACAAGTGACAGTGTTTTCAAGATGGGCTTGTGTAGAAGCTGGTTGTAGTGACATATTTTCAAAGAGATGGAAGTGAACATTAAACTGATCACTGCATTTGGATCCATTGACTCTATAAAGGGGCAATTTGACTTTGGAAATTAATTTTTCCAGGGATGATGGACACTGAGGAGTTTTAGATAAATTCACACGTAATAGACTAAGTTGTCTAGGAAGTTATTCCTAACTTTTGTATTTACCAGTGCATGAGACACAAGTAATCCTAATGCATACCTTATGGCCCTTCTGCCATTATTGAGACTTTGTATGCTAATTCTTAAGTTCTTCCTCTCTTCTTTTAATAAAATTGCAGGTCAGCTATTGGCCAGCAAGAAAGAAAGTCAATATTTCAATCAATTTTAATCAAATAATGAGCTAGTAATTAAAATACGCAAGTCATGAGTTTTTAGAAATTACAATATGGTTAATATTATTTCCAATTGATTTCTTTATTTCTATGTAGCTCTTGGCAAGCTTAAAATATCAGTATACTGGAGATTTCCTCCATTTCTTCAACCTCATAGAGGAGGTTCCCCAAAGTGTGCCCTGCGGAGAAGGTATAAGATCACTGGTATTAAGTAGGACCCAAGGGCCCCATAGTCAAGTATGTTTATATTACCTAGGTTGGCTAAAGTTCAAGCTCTTTAAGGATTTCTCCCAAGTTTCAAAACGTATGTGCATTGTTTTTCATGTAAAAGGTGGCAATTATCACATATTTGAGCCACAGAACACCCTCTGGGAGGAATATCAGGCACAACTAGTACGCACAAGGACTATTGCTCCCAAATGAAGCACTTTGGAAAACACTTGTAATAATAACAGCTACAGCAGTCACAACTGTCATGAGCATTTACTGAGCACTTAGTATATGCCAAGCACTGTTCTTCATACTTGGCATATCCTAGACACCTGTTTCATTCTCACCACCATCCTATGAGTGAGCTACAGTTATAACCCCCAAGGCATAAAAGGCATAAATCACTTTTCCAAGGTCACCTGTTGTTACTTTTGGAGATGTGATTTGAACGAGGCTGACTGACACTAAAGCCTGGACTCTGCACGCTCACATTGGGCTTCCATCCCTCCTTTCTGTGATGGGAGGTTGACAATGGTAGGACATAGTGCCCAGGAGCCTACCATAACCCAGGAGCACAGATGCCCAGAAGTGCCCGAGTCTCACAGACCACCCCTGTTGCAACAGTGAAAACATTACCAGTATCAGGAGTAGGAACATTTGGTCAATATTATTATTTCCTATCTGAAATACTTAAACCTCTGAAATCTTAGAACCATTGCAATATGCTACAGCCCAGAATTTAGCACCTGATTTGATCTGCTTTCTTATGGATCCAGCTGTGTAAGTCTGGATAAGCTAGGTACTTTTGTCTTCTCAACTGAACTTTAAGCTTCTTGTAGGCAAGGACCTTTCTTAATGCTTCTTCCTGACATGATAAGTGCAAATTATATTGATCAATTGATTTGGATGACCATTTTAATAATCATCCTTTTATTCTTTGTTATAGCATCTTATTTTCCAGTAACGTCATCCACATGGTCCTTTGCAGTTTGTAAATGCTTTGACCAGTACTGAGATCATTGATCCCCATGACAGCTCAGTGAGGGAGATGGAAGTTGTCTCTCCCCTTTCCAAAGATGACTAGGGATGTGACTTGATCAGGCTCCTAGAGGAGAATTTGAAGGTGGAAGAACTGGAACTCAATGTAGTCTCTTCAAATCCAGGCCTTGCACTTCTCTCAGCTGCCTTGATCTCTACATCACCTCAGAGAAGTGCAGCATCTCATCCAGGAACTACCATTCTCATTGGAGTGTGTCCCTTCATATGCTGACACTGGCACACTCACACGTGGGTTTCCCTGAGCTCTGGAGCTACACTGCCTTCTAACCCCTACAGTTGCTCTTCAAATAGAAGGTAGTGGTTTTGGCCTGTAAGACATCAGGCAGAAAAGAAAAGAAAGGCAGGTTTGGAAGACTTCAGTGCCACACTCTTATCTCCTCTCTCCTGCTCAGAGGGTGGAGAAAGATCCCTATCACTCTGGAATAATTTTTAGGGTTAGGACAGCAATAAAGTTCCTTGGAATCATGAATTATGTCCACTGTAGGGTCATAGAGGCAAAACAGGAAGAAATAATATGTTGGAGAGAAATGACAACCCAGGGCAGGGGAGAGAAACAGCATTTGGATAATTCGCCACAGCACAATTGCTGCTGTCTGGAAAAATGAAAGGAGTTTGCAGTGTGCCCCAAATCTATGGGAATTCATTTCACATAAATGGCACCAAAAGAATGATCATAAAGATAGCTACAGACTCAGGATTCCAAGTTGGCTGCCTTATGTTTGGCCAGAAATAATTTAGAAGTATGTAAGTGAGAGAAATACAAAGAGAAGGAAAGGTGAAGAGTAAAGATAAGAGTGATTCATAAATTGAATGAAGATTTTTTTTCTTATGGAGTAATGCATTCAGTAAGGAAACAAGTATGTCTTCAAGGGCACTGAAGGAGCACTCCACTTTAGATATTGAAAATGGAACCAAGAAGAATGTGGCCAAAATGCTTAACGAGAAGGGTAATATTTTATTTCTTTAGTAATTGCCAAGCACTGAAGCCCAAGTTTACTCTGAAGGTATATTCTTGGAAGAAAAGAATATAAAGGAGTAATCTGGGGAAGTAGATGGCAGGATTTGTTTTGTCCCTCAGACAAGAGAAAAAATAATGGTAGGGCACAAAGCTTGAGCATTGGGCTCACTATTTCTGAATTTGTCTTCTCAGATATGGTGCTAATGGAATGATTTTTTTGGTAGAGGGGGAATGGGAGGGAGGGATGTCAAAAAGCTAACTACTCCCTTAGCAAACTCTGACAGAGTTCAGGGAAGACCAGTTCTAGCACTAGAGAATTTTCTATTTTCCAAGTTTGTTAAAATATACACAGATGACAAGTTAGCCTGAAGCAAAATCACGAAACAGGAGAACATTGGCTTTAGGACCTTATGAATCAATCCATCATTAGATATTTATTGAGCAGCTCCTCTGTGCAATGGATCATACTAGGGAAGGCATAAACACAAGGCACATGTGTCCCTGCCCTTGAACAACCTACAGTTTAGTTAGGAAGTCACAAGTTGCTATACCCAGAAGAATTAAATAGTATTCTGAGTCACATCATGAAGTAACAGGAAGAAAGATCTTACTGAGATCTTTAAATTTGAAGAGCAAACACTATGTAGCATTTACCATGTTGCAAGTCAACTTTTAAAAACTTCACACTCAGTAACCCTACTACTGGGTACACACCCAAAGGAAAATAAATGGTTCTGTCAAAAGACATATGCACTCATATGTTCATTGCAGCACTATTCACAATAGAAAAGACATGGAATCAACCTAGGTGCTCATCAAGAGTGGATTGGATAAAGAAAACAAGGTACATATATACAATGGCATACTACTCAGCCATAAAAAATAATGAAATCGTGTCCTTTGCAGCAATATGGATGCAGCTGGAGGGCATTATCCTTGAATTAACAATGCAGAAACAGCCAAATGCCATGTATTTTTACTGGCATTTGTTGTAGAATCAACAATGTACTGGCATTTACTGGGAGCTAAACATTGAATACACATGGTCATAATGATGGTAACAACAGATACTGGGGACTACTAGAGAGGGGAGGAAGGGAGTGGGGAAAGAGCTAAAAAACTATGCATTGGGTATGATGATCACCACCAGGGTAACAGGACCATCCGTACCCCAAACCTCAGCATCATGCAATATACCCATGTAACAAACCTGCACGTGTACCCTCTGAATCCAAAATAAATTTTTTTCTATTCTCTTAATTTCTTTTTTGTTTTAATTTAAGTTTTAGGGTACATGTGCACAATGTGCAGGTTTGTTACATATGTATACATGTGCCATGTTGGTGTGCTGCACCCATTAACTCGTCCTTTAACATTAGGTGTATCTCCTAATGCTATCCCTCCCCCCTGCCCCCACCCCACAACAGGCCCCGGTGTGTGATGTTCCCCTTCTTGTGTCCATGTGTTCTCATTGTTCAATTCCCATCTATGAGTGAGAACATGCGGGGTTTGGTTTTTTGTCCTTGCGATAGTTTGCTGAGAATGATGGTTTCCAGCTTCATCCATGTCCCTACAAAGGACATGAACTCATCATTTTTTATGGCTGCATAGTATTCTATGGTGTATATGTGCCACATTTTCTTTTTTTGTTCTTTTAATTTTATTATTATTATACTTTAAATTTTAGGGTACATATGCACAATGTGCAGGTTAGTTACATATGTATATATGTGCCATGCTCGTGTGCTGCACCCATTAACTCATCATTTAGCATTAGGTATATCTCCTAATGCTATCCCTCCCCTCTCCCCCCACCCCACAACAGTCCCCAGAGTGTGATGTTCCCCTTCCTGTGTCCATGTGTTCTCATTGTTCAATTCCCACCTATGAGTGAGAACATGTGGTGTTTGGTTTTTTGTCCTTGCGATAGTTTACTGAGAATGATGATTTCCAATTCCATCCATGTCCCTACAAAGGACATGAACTCTTCATTTTTTATGGCAGCATAGTATTCCATGGTGTATATGTGCCACATTTTCTTAATCCAGTCTATCACTGTTGGACATTTGGGTTGGTTCCAAGTCTTTGCTATTGTGAATAGTGCCGCAATAAACGTACATGTGCATGTGTCTTTATAGCAGCATGATTTATAATCCTTTGGGTATATACCCAGTAATGGGATGGCTGGGTCAAATGGTATTTCTAGTTCTAGATCCCTGAGGAATCACCACACTGACTTCCACAATGGTTGACTAGTTTACAGTCCCACCAACAGTGTAAAAGTGTTCCTATTTCTCCACATCCTCTCCAGCACCTGTTGTTTCCTGACTTTTTAATGACTGCCATTCTAACTGATGTGAGATGGTATCTCATTGTGGTTTTGATTTGCATTTCTCTAATGGCCAGTGATGAATCCAAAATAAATTTTAAAAATTAATAAAAACAGAACATAAAAACTTCATAAATTGCCTCCTTTTATATTTAAGACAGCCTTATGAGGTCAATTCTACCCTCATTTTATAGATTAGGAAATTATGACACAGCTGGTCAGCAGTGGAATAGGATGGGAACTAGCAACATAAACCTAGAGCCTGGGCCCTCCACCACTGTACATGCTGCCCCTTGTGAAACACTGTGATGTCCAGCAAAAGGGGAGTTAGCCAGGCAATCACACCGCAGGGATTCTGAGGAAGGGGATGCTGCAGTCATCATTCTGGTCCGGACTCTCATTGTGTGCTTTGAGCCTAACCATAGCCCTGCCAGGGAGAGAGGGTAGGCCCCTATTAATTAATGCCCACCCCTACAATAGAAAGGATTGACCAACTTTTTCAAGGTCATACCACTCCAAACAACAATCTTGTGAAGCTAGAACCTGATAAAAATAAGATCCCCTTCCTGGTAATCAGAGCTTCCCACCCTGGATGGGGGAGCCACTTTGTAGTCCAGGCACAAGGCCCGGTCCTGAGTACCCGCTGTCTTACTGTCATTCCTTCATTCGACAACATTAATTGAGCACACTGCTACAGACTGAACATCAAGGAGAGGATGGAACAAAGGCAACTCCAGCATGAGCCAGAAACAGTGACAGACCCCTGAGACCTTGATCATGGCTTTAAACTTTGTATTTTGAAAGAATTTTGGACTTACAGAAAAGCTGGAAAAGTAGTACAGAAAATTCCCATGCACACTTCCTCCAGCTTTGACTGCGAACATCTTGCACACACATAACACAAATATCAAAACTGAGAGATTAATGTTGGTACAATATTATTCACAATTGGTACAATATTATTCAAGGTTTTATTTGAATTTCATCAGTTTTTCCAGTTTTTGTTTTCTGTTTCAGAATCTAATCCAGGGACCTACGTCACATTGAGATCTCATTGGTCCTAAATCTCCTCCAATCTGTGTCAAGTCCTCAGTGTTTCCTCGTCTTTCATGACCTTGATACTTTTGAAGAGTCTTGGTCATTAATTTTGTAGAATATTCCTCAATGTGAGGGTGTCTGATGTTTTCTCGTGATTGGATTGTGGTTATGCATTTTTACTAAGAAATTTACCAAGGAAGTGATGTGTTCTTCTCAGCGTATAAGATCAGGGGTTAGTGATATTGATAGAGCCATTTACTGGCGATATTAACCTTTATCACTTGGTTAAATTGGTGTTTGCTGAGTTGCTCCACTGCAAAGTTCCTTTTCTTCTCCAAAGTTCCTTTTCTTCTCCCTTTGAAATTTATAGATATCTTAGAGGAGATACTTTGAGATTATACAAATATCCTGTTTCTGTTCAAACTTTCATCTACAAATTTTAGCACATATTGGTGGATCTTGCCTGTACCAATTCTAATGTAGAGTTTTAATGATGATTCCTTATTTCCCTCATTTTTCTACATTTACTAAGCAAAATTCTTCTGGAAGGAAGAGCTGTTGCTTCTCCTATGTTTTTTAAGTGTTTATTTATATCAGTTTAGACTCATGGATATTTATTGTATTCTGCTGTTACAGATCAGGTCATTGAGAGCTCCTTCGGGTTGGTTTTTCTGCCCTTTTGATCTGCCCACATTCCGTTTAAAGCACTTTCTTGCTTTTAGCCACTGCAATATGTTCCAGGATCATTTTGTATTTTCCTTACTACAGCTGTGGAATCAACCAGGTCTCCAAGGACACCAATGAACCAGGTCTCCTTTTATTGGAGAATGGCATTTAGAAACCAAGATCTGGGCATTAGGTATACCCATTGCTACTATTATGACATTACTCCTAAGTCCCCTCAGCAGACAGAGCTTAAAATATATACTAATGGCTATTAACACAAGCATATGCACTATCTTTTCTATCTATCCATCTATCTCTATCTATTAGAATCAAAGGTGTCATTATGAACAGTATGAATCAAATGTGTCAGATCCATCTATCATCTGTCTAACTATCAGATATCAGTTCATACTGACTCCTCTGATTCTAACCCAATACCACAGAGTTCATTTGAGCCTTCCTATTTTCCTTTTTTATTTTTATTGCTCATTATTTATTTATTTATTCATTCATTTACCAACAGTGAAAAGGAACAGTTTTTACCAACAGGACTTTAGCTTTTTCCAACCTGACTCTCATTTTCTACAATATATTGCTTCCTCAAAACTATAAGGCACATAAAGTATTTTCAGAATTATTAACCCATACTCTTTTGAGAAATAAATTTACTAACTATATTACAGTATTTTTATGTAGTTCGTTTTATCTTGAGCCTTAGTGTATTAGTCCGTTTTTTCGCTGCTGATAAAGACATATCTGAGACTGGGTAATTTATAAAAAGAGGTTTAATGGACTCACAGTTCCACATGGCTGGAGTGGCCTCACAATCACAGCGAAAGGCAAAGGAGGAGCAAAATCATGTCTTTCGTGGGGGCAGGCCTGGGAGAATGAGAGACAACCGGAAGGGGAAACCCCTTATAAAATCAACAGATCTCGTGAGACTTATTCACTACACGAGAAAAATATGGAGGAAACGGCCTCCATGATTCAATTATCTCCCACGGGGTCCGTCCCATAACACATGAGAGTTATGGGGGCTACAATTCAAGATGAGATTTGGATGAGTACACAGCCAAACCATTTCACTTAGTATATGATTTTTGAGTTTTGAAAAACAGAAACTTACCTTGAGCTTTCAGCTGTACTGTTCTCTGTGCTGGCCATATCTCTCCTGGAGGGTTATGTTCTAGAAATTTCACTTTAAGAGGGACACCAGCACAATAGAGAATATCCAGAAAAAGATGGTTAAGATGGTGAGAAGTTCAGGAGCAAGACATTCATTAACCCAGTGAGTGGGCCATGTCTTTGTATGCACCTATACATTCACTCAGTTATCACTGGTCCACTCACCCATTAAAAATCATTTATTTGGGGTATATAACACAACATATCCTATTAGCAACAAAATAGTGGGATTGTTGAGGTTGGATCAGAAGTCGGAGTAAGGCTATGACAATTTTCTTCAAGCTTGTGAAGAGCTCTTATGTAGAATAGGAATTAGACTTTTTCCTAACTAGCTCCAAAGAGCCAAACCAAGACCAACGGGCAGAATTTAGAGTGAAGCAAATTTTGGTAAGAAAGAATAATTCTTAGAATGCCCCGACAATTAAATGGGCCATCTTGTAGAGTTATGATCCTCATTACTGGAAATCTCTGTCAGAGGCTAGGAAGTTGGAAACAAGGTCCTCTAAGGTCCTTTTGAAATATGATTTTATCTGGTTCTATAACACACCCCTTCATAACCAGATATTCATTTGCTTTGTGTCTGCCCACCCTTTCATTTTATTTGGACTCTTGTCAAAGGCACTTGGCTTGAGAGAGCACCATCAGAGACTGCAAAACCTGCACATGAATAACAGATTCTGTCATATTAAGAGGGAGAGAAAATTATAACCTGGACAATTAAAAATGGATGATTTGGCCATCATTTAGTATTCACTGGCTGAGTAAAAGGTGCTTCAGGAATAAGCCTGAGGAGAGGGCAAGCCCATCATTTGGGAAAGAAGTGGAGACAAAGGTAATTTATAACCAGAGAGTGAGTTGCCCTGTTGTTACTGTTTTTAGAATTTATTTCAGGTCAACAAATATTTGTTAAGCACCTAATGTGTGCTGGGTATCATTTTACGTGCTAGGGAGAGAACAGTTACCAAAATAAACAAAAATTCTTGCCATCATGGAGTGTACCTTCCACTAGGCAGAGACAAACAGTAGTTAATTAAAGTATATTGTAGGTTAAAGTTGATGCATAAAATTGATTAACAACAAAAACAACAACAAAAAACAGGTAAGGAGAATCAGGCTCACCAGGGTAGGAAGTTGTGGTGTAAAATGAAGTGGAGTTCAGGGTGAATCTCCTGAAGGTGACCTTGACTTGAGACCTACAGGAAGGATGGAGGTCATTGCTGCCTGCTGTGCATCCTGAGGAGTGTGCTAGAACTGTACTTCCTGGTTCCCTACTGCTTCAGTAAGGCCACGCCATCAGTCCCGACTAACGAGCTAAGAGAGGAAGTGGGCATATTCCACCTGTGCTGGTGCATCTAATGACACTGAATTTGGGGAGTTTGGAATTTCAATTCTGACGGGTTCATCTCCCACTCACATTGCACTAAAGCCTGAGAAGGGCAGGAGGTCTTGGCCATGTCATGCTAACGGTAGGGCTCTTTCAAGCCATTGGTTTTATTCACAAATCTGGGATCTTTTCATTTACATTCTCCAAACTTCCATCCAGACAGAGTTAACTACACTTTACTGAGTGCATGGCCTCTTCATAATTATTAGCCAAGGCTTTATTTTCATGGAAAATTCAACCTAAACTCCCTTAAAAAAAAATTAAGTTGTTGATACTTTCTTTATAGCCTTTTATGGCCATAATGCTGTGAAAATCTCACTACAAACTGGTGATTATCAGTTGGTATGTGGCAGTTCTCTGGGTGCCAATCACCCTTTGCAGACACATTGCCAAATCATATATACAACTGTGTGTACAATAACTTCATTACAACTGAGGACCCGTAATTGTATAGCTATGGCTGTCTGGCCTAATGCTGAGCTGGGTGATATGAGTACTTCTTGCTATAGGTCAGGGGTAAGGAGTATAGTGTGTGATCAAACAACTACCAGCTTGACATCCTGTATTTTTTATAACATGTGAGAACACTGCCTTTTGAGTTAATAACAGAATGGAGTCAGGGCAGTGACACATCTCCTCAAACATGACATAGATCTGAAGGGAAACCAGGCAAACCATGTGTACATTAATGTGGAAGCTTTTATGGGCACTGGGAGGTTCTCCAATCGTACTAGTAATGCATTCTCCTCATGGACAGCTTGTTTAGGAACATTTAGTGTTCAGGGTTCTGCCAAAAATTCCAATTATTCAATTCAAAAAATTCTGACAACACATCCAGACACAGGCCTGTCCTGTAGAGTCACGTTTTCAAACATGAGGTAGGTGGGTATGTCACAGCAGTCTACTGAGATCTGATCCTCCTCATGCAGCTGATAGGAGATGGAGCTGAGAGCCTGACTTTGCTCTCCAAGTTCAGACCTCTTAGTCTCCATGCTCTGCGGCCTCATTTGATAACTCCACAACATTTTCTGAGCTCCCACCCTTCTGGTTATCCTTACCACACTCTTTCTGGCCCCAGCATCATGATGATACCACACTCTATTCCACTGTGCTGTCAACCCTTTTAGACTCATGGCGTCCATTGTTGGGGAAACTGGATATTTTTAGGAGTGTGAGCTAGCCTACACATCAATAGGCAATCATTTTCAAACATTTGATCATTATGAATAATGCAATCATTATTGAATGTCTACTATGTGCCAGTGCCAGGCACTAAGATATCAAGAACTACAAATATTCAGATGTCAAAGAACATCAGACCTGTTGTTTCTAGAGTTCTCTGGATCCTGTGAATCACACCCTTACTTGCCATTTATGTAATGTGGAGGACATTCCTGGACAGAAATATGACCATTATTGTTATGGGAAATATAAAGGCAAGAAACCAAACATCCTGACACTGAGGACACTTAGATTGCAAAGGTGTTTCCCAATGACTGTGATGGAAACCGGATCCTTAGCAGCATTCAAGACTAGACTAAACAGAATTATAAAGAGATAAATTGTAGAGAACAGTTTGGCATGGACTAAAGGATGTGCCTGTTTTGTGTTCTTTCATCTCAAATCCATGACTGTAAAAATTTTATTTTCTCAGGGATTTGTGTTTGTTTTTATGCCTCTATAGCAAACATAGTTCAATGCCCACAATTCAGCACTTGACCGTAAAATGTTGTGCATTCATCTCCATTTGTTTCATGCCCATTAATCATGTCCACCCTCTCCCTTGCAAAAAATTGTAATCTCCAGGGAAGGGAAAGCATCATAAAATTTTATTCGTAAATCCCACAGTAACTAGAACAAAGTTGAAGTAAATACCAAGTGCCCAATAAATATGTGTTGATAAACTATGGGTTTATTTAACACAAATATCTGTCTAAGCCCTACACTAGGATCTGGAGAATTTAAATATGTTTCTTCCTCAAACTATAGGAGAAGTAGAAGAAAGACCACAAGTAGTTAAATGTTCATATAAAAGTTAAATAGAAATGCTGAGAACTAATACATACAGCAAAAAAGAGATCAAAAACAGTCTCTAATACAGGATAAATAAATGGTACGATATGATCTATGCAACCACCTTGAGTGCTTTGTTTCATAAACAGTTGGACTCAAACTGACAGAAGATTTTGTCTCAGCTGAAGTGAAAAAGAATGCTCTGATTTTTCCCCCTTTGTCCTGGTGTCTCTTTGGGATAGCAACACCGTTACATGAAGTCTAAATGTGTGGTATGTGAGAGATTTGGAAGCACCTAGTATAAGCAATTATGAACAGCTATGGTCTTGACTCAAAGGTAGTGGACAGGTGGTAAAAAGTCTGGACTGCAGGCATTTCATCTGTTGAATGGAGAAGGGTAGAGAGCTGGTATACACCATGGCTCAGACTGGCCAAAGGTTGAGCCTTATATGACAGATAAGGCTGGACAGTTAAGCATGAACTATGAGAGTTATTGAGAAAGTCTATTGTCCAGCAGGTTAGAGCAGCAAAGGTAGAGGAATTGAAGTGGAGGCACCAAGGGGAGTTCTGATCTGGGTGGAAAGAGTCTTCAGCATCACTTTGCCTCCTTTATGCTGTTGGTGTGTGTGTGTGTGTGTGTGTGTGTGTGTGTGTGTGTGTGTGTACAAAATGGGATGGGAGGAGGCATGGGTCACTAACAATGATCATTGACAGAAGGAGGGAAACCCTGAGGGGGATTCCTTCTTCCCAAAAGAAACCTGAATGATCCAAGCTTTATAGGCCAAATCAAGATAAAACAATGAGAACGACCTGGACCTCTCAAGGCTCTCCCCTTTCATTTTCACTGCTAGGGCCCTCTTCACTCAAAAGCAGAGTGGATAGGCAGGATTTCAGTTGTGCTAGGAAGATTCTTCTCACGTGGTTGATGCCTAAAGGACATTCCTCTGGTATAAGACTTTGTTTTAAAGTAAGGATATGCCATGTAGAAAAACATGATAAGGTTTTAGCTGTCATTTGTACATTACTGAGGCTGTTCTTCAAATCCTTCCATTTAGGGCAAGAAGTGGAGGGCAGGCATTGATAGATGGGGAGTGTAGCTAATAGTGCTAATGTCCACAGCCCCCAGCGTCACTGTCTCCCATATGACGTCTTACCACAATTCACTGAGACTGCCTGAGTGCCAGGGGTTAATGCCTAAGCTCCAGCCACCAACCCCTCCATCATCAGTCAAACTGTCTTTGACAGATGATGAAATAGATGAAATGCCTGCAGTCCAGACTTTTTACCACCTCTCCACTACCTTCGAGTCAAGATCATAGCTGCTCATAATTGCGTGTACTATGTGCTTCCTAATCTCTCACAAGCCACATATTTAGACCTCATGTAAGTGTGTTGCTATCCCAAAGAGACACCAGGATAAAGGGGAGAACATCAGAGCATTCTTTTTCACTTCAGCTGAGACAAAGTCTTGTGTCAGTTTGAGTCCAACTGTATGAAACAAAGCTGTCAAGGCAGTTGCATAGATCATATCGTACCATTTATTTATCATGTATTAGAGAGTGTTTTCGGTCTCTTTTTTTCTATATGTGAGAATTAGTTCTCAGCATTTCTATTTAACTTTTATATGAACATTTAACTACTTGTGGCCTTTCTTCTACTTCTCCTATAGTTTGAGGAGAAAAACATATTTACATTCCCCAGATCCTAATGTAGGGCTTTAACAGATATTTGCATTAAATAAACTGCCTTTGACTGATGATGGAGGGGTTGGTGGATAGAGCTTCCTCATCGTTTGATAGGACAACGTCAAAGCCTGAACCATACACTCTTCCCAGTGTCCACAGCAGAGTTGGACCCTACTTGCTCTTAGCAAGCAGCTACTCACTAATGTACTATGTGTGGGTTTCCTTTCCTTCTCATCACCTTTTCCCACTTTTCTACTGGTGCTTCTGTTGTTCACATCCCAAATAAACAATTTGCACCCAGTTTTCTTAGTTAAGATATTCTCCTGGGAAAACTCAACCCAAGACAGGAAGGCAGGAAAGAACTAGAGGGAAGAGAAGCCACTTTCTGCTACCTTCCTAATGTTGTTGAGGTCTGCCCCAACTTCTTCCTGGTGCTGCATGCTTGCTACTCTGATGAGAGCCATAAAACTATAAATCATTTGGTTCTAAAACTTTATTTTATAGACCAAGTCTGAGAGGCTAAATGAGTCATTCTAGGTTACTTAGACAGCTAATGGCAAAACTGGGACCAGAACCCAGTTGTGCTTAGTTCCTGCAATAAGCTGTTAGCTTGTGCAAAAAGTATGTGCTCATTGGATCTCTATCATAACAATAACTGGCACTGATAAATAAAATTGATATTTGTTTTGTCTCTACATCCCATCCATCTTTGGATATTTCTATGAGATCTTAAGAAGTATTCAAGTCCAGAGCCTGCCAAGAAAAATCAGATTCAGGTAAAAATGTAGCTAATAATGGAATGCAATTGGCTAAGAGATGGAGTTACTGGACTCTAGCTCAGGCTAAGTCGACAACTAGATCTTGGGCTTCACTCACGAAAACCAGCAAACGCAAAAATACTCTAAAAAAGCGAGAAAGCCCAAAAGAAAGCCTTGTTGATTTTAAGCAGATACAAATTTAGCTTTCAGCAGGATATCAGTAAATATAGCAGGAAAATGCCTTCCTTTATGTGTGTAAGGTAAAACCATTCTGCAGCAACTTCCCTTCTCTGCTTCCCACACACTTGCTTCCCCTGAAGCTTAGATGGTGGATCCCACTTTCAGATAAAGAACATTGGTGATGCATCCACTTGAAAATCAAGTGACATTTGCAGAGCCTAACCAAGTTAGAAGAACAAAGGAAAAAGTAATTCTTATCTGAGCAAGTAATGCTTGTCCGCTCTTCCCCAAAGGAAATGCCCTCTGTTGTGTAGACAACTTAGTGGCTGGGCCAGTCCAGTTTTAGTTCCTTCTAGCAATGGTTGTTTTTTTCCTTTTCCCTTGGGAGGTGATTCTAGGAGCTAAAAGATCATGTTAGCACAGACTGTAGAAAAATCAGGAAATTTATGACTTGAATGGAAATACAGACTGATGATTAACTGTAATTCACGACTTTATGCAAAAGAAGATAGCAGCTGGAAAGCAACTTTAAAAGTATCAGCAAAACATGCAATGATAAAAAGCTACCTACAGTGAACAATCTGAAAAACAAATCAAAAAGTAATCCCTTTTACAATAGCCACAAATTGAATACCTAGAAATTAAAAAGAAGTGAAAGAATTCTGTAATGAAAACTATAAAATACTGATGAAAGAAATTGAAAAGAACACCAAAAAATGGAAAAATGTTCCATGTTCATGGATTGGAAGAATCAATATTGTTAAAATGTCCATACTACCCAAAGCAATCTACAGATTCAATGCAATCCCTATCAAAATATCAATGACATTCTTCACGGAAATAGAAAAAAAAATCCTAAAATTTATATTGAACCACAAAAGACCCAGAATAGCTAAAGCTGTCCTAAGCAAAAAGAACAAAACTGGAGGAACCACATTGTCTGACTTCAAATTATACTACAGAGCTATAGTATCCAGAACAGCATGGTACTGGCATAAAAGTAGGCACATAGACTAATGGAACAGAATAGAGAACCCAGAAACAAATCCATACATGAATAGTAAACTCATTTTTGACAAGGATACCAAAAACATACACTAGGGAAAAGAGAGTCTTTTCAATAAATGGTGCTGTGAAAACTGAATAGCCATATGCTGATAAGGATGTGGAGAAAAGGGAACCCTTTTACACTCTTGGTGGGAATGTAAATTAGTACAACCACTATGAAGAATAGTTTGGAGGTTCCTCAAAAAACTGAAAATTCAGCTACCATATCATCCAGCAATCCCACTGCTGGGTATATACCCAAAAGAAAGGAAATCAGCATATTGAAGAGATGTCTGTACTCCTGTTTGTTGCAGCACTGTTTACAATAGCCAAGATTTGAAAGCAACCTAAGTGTCCATCAACAGATGAATGGATAAAGAAAATATGGTACATCAATATGGATGGAACTGGAGATCAATATATTCCAGCCATGTTGTTGCAAATGTTGCAACAACATTTTACTATGTTAAGTGAAATAAGCCGGGCACAGAAAGACAAACATCACATATTCTCACTTATTTGTGGGATCTAAAATTCAAATCAATTGATTTTTAGTAGTAGTACCCTTCTAGTTTCGTGGACATAGAAAGTAAAATGATGATTACCAGAGGCTGGGAAGGGTAATGGGAGGTTGAGGGGTAGATGAGGATGGTTAATGGGTACAAAAAATAGAATGAACGAATAAGACCTACTATTCGGAAGCACAATAGGGTGACTTTAGTCAATAATAACTTAGTTGTATATTTTAAAGTAACTTAAAGAATAATATAATTGGGTTCTTTGTAAATCGAAGGATAAATGCTTGAGGGGATGGATACCTCATTCTCCTTGTTGTGCTTATTTCACATTGCATGCCTGTATCAAAATATCTCATGTACCCCACAAATATATGCACCTACTGTGCACACACAAAATTTTTTTTTAAAATAAAAGCTACCTAAGCCAGCAACTGAATCCCTTATACGGAGCCTAGTCATTAAGTAAACTCTACACTGCAATATCCATCAGGAATCGTGCAGTTGCAAATATCGGAATAATGGACTTGACTGACTTAAACTAAAGCATGATTTTTTTTCACTCATCTATCTGAAATGTCTAAGAGTTTCAAGCTCAGATGGATCGAGGTGTTCTAATATCATCAGAGCGGGGTTTTTGCTCTGTTACTCGACTCTCGCTTTGCTATGTACTGGTTTTATTTTCAGTGGTTTTATCCATTGCAGAAGTAAAATGACCATCCAACAGTTCCAAGATTACATCCTCATAGCTGTAAGATCAGCAGTAAAGAGAGAATAATTTTCTCAAAATAGTCCCAGAAGTCTTGTAACTGCCTTGTTGGCTCTGATTGGGTCACATTCTCATCCCTGAACCATTCACTGTAGACAGGAAAATGGGATGCTATGATTGGTTTGGCTTGAGTTATCTTCTCTGGAGGTAAAAATCAAGATAACGTTCAAACCATTGAGCCTTTAAATGGGTAGGTAAGAATTTCCCAGGAGAAAAGCGTTGTCCTACAGATGAAGAGGGAACAGGTAGTGTGCAATACAACCATCAAATACTTCTACACTCTAGACTTGACTTTTTTCTGATAATGTGTGTGTATTTGTGGAAAGGAGTGGCCAAGAGGAGAAGGAGGAAGCACAAACAGGTGAGCAGAGTAATTGGGTGTGCAAATGAAGTCCAATAGTCTTTTTAAAAAAGCATTAACCAGGAGCTAGGAGGCAAGATGTAGGCCAACAGCTTGAAAAACAAGCTGAATCCAATGTGTTAGCACAGATTGTACTTTGGGTGACACAAAATTCTCTTCTCGTTTGGAAATTAAAGCTTAACTGTGACATCTGCAAGGCATTTTTTCTTCTCTGGACTCTGTGTGAGCATCTATAGAACAGCATCAAAGGGTGAAGAAAATTTAGATCAACTGAATACTAAGATTCCATTATGCTGTAAATGTGTTATATTTAACATTTAATGCATTTTATTTAATTTGAGTTTTAATTCTAAGACAGAACTAATGAGAATTAGGTGCAAGAAAAAATGCAATACAATGCACACTGCTTTCTCATATCTTTGATTCCATCTATGTGATAACAGGCTTACCAGGAATCCCTTGTATTGGTGATAGCACAACCTAACTTGACCAACAATGACACCCACAACTCTGAGATCTTCTGTTAGTGTGTGGGGGTAGGGGAGGCCAAAGTACATGAATCAGCTGTGATTTGGCTGGATTCTCTCACCCATGTTGACTTTTCCTGGGTCAATTCATGCAAGATGTGTGTTGTTCTTGTTAACGAGGCTAAACATCTGGCTGAATGAGAAAATTTTAGTCTGCTACTTGCTTAAATAGCAAAATCTAAACAATCTACTAAGCTGAAGGGTTTTTTTCTTCTACTTTATTTTTGGAAGTCTTTGGGGTTAAATGATGCCTTGACCATTGTTTGCCAAGGCCAAGACTCAGCTATAGATTTTTTTTAAATCTTTCCTTATAGTTGTAGTCCAAGCTTTCACAAGGTCCAGGTTTTCCAAATCTCTGATTACTCCATGGTTGTGGATGCAACATTTTGTTACGCTGCCTTTGTTCTTTGAGTTACTCACGGGGTAGGAAATCCAAGCTCTAACAAATTCTTACTTTCTCAAGGCAGGATACTGCCAGTCAACAGATGTCTGGGTTGGGACTACCACAACTCAAGATTTACAGCAATATCCTCAGATCCAAATATATAATTAATTCTGTGGTAGTAGTTTGGGCCTTGCCCAAGGGAGTCTGGCCCACTTAATTCTCTGTGACTTCCTTGATAACTCAATTCATTTGTCCTCTTGAACATCATTTGCTCCTTATTGAACACATCCAAGTCTCCCTAGAGAATGTGGTTTTTGGTGTGTGTTTCTCAAGCAGAGCTCTTCCAGAACAGTTTTTCTAGACTTGATTCCCTGTTTTGATAGATGCATTTGAAGGTCTCTTCCAGGGAGAAGCTGTAGAGATGCGTTGACTGAATTATCTTTCTTAAGATTTATCCTTAGTTATGATTCTTCATTTTTCCAATTTATGATTATATTTCTCTGTAATACTTTATTTAAATCAAAACATTATAGAACATAGGGCTTGGAAAGGGGTTGGGGGTGGAGGCAAGTAAAGCACTGTTTTTCACATTTCAGGGAACATGTGGTAGTTTCACGTTTGCAGTGACCTTATTATTCGACAAAAATGAGTAATAATGAAAAAGTATGTGCAAAGAATAAAAAGATGGAACAAATACTTCAAAATTTTCTTACAGGGTTTTGAAAAAATATATCTCCACTACGTTGGAAAAAGTGTCATATTTGTTCAATTCATGTAAGACCAATGGTTGTATTCATCTCTCACAAAGAAAATATATAAGATAAACTCAATAAGTACTGAACGAATTGTTGACTAAAGATAATGGGGTAGTTTTGCAAACCAGTGTTACTCACCTTCCTCTTTTCCATACACTGCTCCTCTCTGTCCTGCAACAATGAGATGGTGCAAAGACAGCAGGGTATAAAAGAAAGTGCATGGGATTTGGAAGGAAGATAGCGGTTTCCTCTTTTTAAGTCGGGGATGAAGGCACCCATATGCCAGAGCTATTGTGATCAATGAATTAGACAGTATATGTAAAGAATTTAAAATTGTGCATGCTTATTTAAGGTGCTCCAAAAAAGTGACTTCCCCTGGCAGTACTATGCCTGCAGTTCTGTTCTCTACCACTAGGTGGAAGTAGTCTCATTAAAGATAGTAATAGATTTCATCTCTTTTTTTACTAATAGAGTAATCAGTTGTTTACTATTTGGAGATCAAAATCCCTGTCTTCATTGAGCTTACATTTCAATGAGGGAGATAGATAACTTTTTAAAAAAATAAATCAATGCAAAATATGCAGGTCATTGAGAAATGCTAAGAAGAAAAAGCAGGTTAAAACAGAGAGTTAAAGAATAAAGGTGCTGTTTTTGACTATATGGTCAAGAAAACCTATTTTGCGAAGATAGCATTTGAGCAGAGATCTAAGTCAAAAGACGAAATGAGCCATGACAGATAACTGAGGGAAAAGTGCTGCAGACAGCCACAACAGCAAGTGCAAAGGACCTGAGGCTGGCTGCTTGTGGGCAGTGGGTTTGGATAGAAGTGTGTGAGGCAGAGAGTATAGGTAAATGTAGTCTGTGGGGTACCTGGGGCAGATCATTTAGAGCCGTGTAGGTTGTGGTAAGAAAATATTTCACAGGCGGCATATTTCGTTTATTTATTCCTTTAGCAAGTTCACTCATGTGTGAATCAGATGCTATGCTAATAGGGACCCAATAGAAATACAGAATTTTCAGTGCAGGTGCCTGGTTACTATAACAGAGGTGTGTACAAAGTGTAAAGGGGACATAGAAGAGGCTTTGAAATCTAAGGAAGTCAAGAAAGACTTAGAATATCAGCTTTGAGAAGTGAATGTTGAATAGGAGTTTTCTAAGCAAACAAAGAGGTGGATAGCAAGGAAGGTAGGATAAAACTACAGATAATAGCAGTCAGAAATTGGAGAGTGTGGTGTGTTCAGGAACATAATTGATATCTGATAGAAAAAGCCTGCAATACTGCATGCGATTTAATTTTTTTAAGTTATATTGAACAAAAATGTATTAGACATTACCTATGTTAACATTGAGTTAGAATACAATTTGGAACAAGCTTAAAGTAAATTGTATTCCTAAGCACAGATTGGTGACGTAGAAATAACCGAATTATCATCAAGTACTCCTAAGTTACATTTTATTTTATTGGTCTGCAACCTCCAGTGCAAAACTGAATTACTGTACCAGTGCCCAGGACAAGCTACACCATAAAGGTTGATGTTTAGACCCGACTTTCCACTGTAGCCCTGGCTGCTTCGACCAGTGATACCACTTTGCTTTAATTGCTTGTCTTCTCTGGTAGACTTAAAACCAATCTCTCTTTATTGATGTTAATAATAGTGATCCTGGGTCTTTGGCCTTTATCTTCTTTATTCTCTCCTATTAGTTAAAACTGTCCTGAAAACAGAGAATAATACGAATGTACCATTTTCCTTAGCCTGTCATTGGAGCCAATCAGTCATCTCAGGAAGAAACACTTCTTAGCTGACTTTCCCAGAAGATGGACACCTAGCACTTGAATTTCCTTGGTGGATAAGAAATAAATAACCTACATATAGCATCTTATGGTTTCCAGTTCTGCTACGTATTAGCTGTATGACCTCGGACAAGTAACCATATTTTATGAATTTAAAAATCCAAAGATTGTCAGATGCATCCTTAATTCAGACACATTAAAATATAAAAAGAAAAAAAGCCCAACACATTATAAGATGCCACAACTTTATAATGCATATCTATTCCAGAATGTTAAAATGTGAAACTATATTTGTTTAAAATCTGAAAAATACATAGTAGTTAGTTTTTCTTTTTTTCTTTTTTTTAGAAACAGGGTATTGAAGGCTGAAGCGCAGTGGTGCGATCATAGCTCACTGCATCCACCAACTCCTGGGCTCAAGCGATCCTCCTACCTCAGCCTCCTGAGTAGCTGGTACTATAGGCATATGCCACCACACCCAGCTAATATTTTAATTTTTTGTAGAGACAGGGTCTTGCCATGTTGCTCAGGCTGGTCTTAAACTCCTGGACTCAAGCAATCCACCCACCTTGGCCTCCCAAAGTGTTGGGCTTACAGGCATGAGCCACCGTGACCGGCCTACCTAGTTTGTCTAAGCCTCAGTTTCTACCTAATAAAGTTGTTTTGAAGATAAATGAGAAAACATATGTAACACAGGATATGATATACAAGAAGCACACAAAAATGTGCAGAGAACAAAAAGTTTCTGTACTTTCTTATTTTCTGTTCTAAAGGGGTTTCCTTTTTCCTACCTTCTGAACACATTTAACATTTATATGAACAGTCTCACATTGTGGATTTCTCCCAGTAAGTACACCCTGCTTTTACTCCACCTCCCCCTCCATGCCAGACTGACTCCTTATAACTGAACTCATGCAGGAAGACTTTACCTATGAGGTCAAACTCATGTATAGTTAGGGCGTTCCCCAAACACTCCTAAATTCTGTAATAAACATTGTGACTCTGAGGTTTAGTGAACATACGGTATTGACAAAGAAAGAGCTATTTCCAGGAGCTTTCCATTGTAACTCACAGCCCTTGAGATGAATCAATGACTTCCTCGTAGAGGGTGGGGTTTTCTGATATTTATTCAGTGTGACATTCTTGTGCTTTTGGAGGAAGGAATATGAGATTCCCTGTTAAGACAGGGTTTCTCAATATCGACACTACTGATATTTGGGGTCGGATAATTTTTTGTTGTGAGAATCTGTCCTGTGCATTTTATGATGTTCAGCAGAATGCTTGGCTCTGGCTACCAGATGTCAATAGCACCCACCGGTTGTCAAATATCCCCTGGGGGTAATAAATTTGCCCAATTAAGAATTACTGTGTTAGAGCATCAGATGCAGTAATTCTCACTTTGACCCTGGCTGAGCACCTGAGTTGGGCAGGAAATAATAAACTTGGCTTACCCATATCACAGGATCACTGTGATGGGCAAAAGGGAAGGAGCTTATGAAGTGCTGTGCCAATACAGTCATTCCTCAGTATACAAAGGGGACTGGTTCCAGGACCCCTAAGTATACCAAAATCCATGCATACTCTAGTCCCATAGTCAGCCCTGTGAAACCTGTAAATACTTGTATTTTGCATCCACAAATACTATATTTTCAATACTGTCTAGTTGAAAAAAATCCACATATAAATGAACCTGCACAGTTCAAACCCGTGTTGTTCAAGGGTAGGCTGTATTATCGATTATAATTTTCCACCCAAAACCTGAAGGGAGATCATTACTTGGTTTACTTTTCTAAACAGCGTGGTTGCTAACTGGTGCTTACCACTGCACAGCCACTGTATGGGAGGCGTGATGTAAAACACTTTGTATACATGATCTCACAACAGTCCCAAAAGTTTCTATCTATCCATAGATAGAAACAAGTACGAGAGAGATAATAAGTAACTTGACCAAGGCCACATGCAGTAAATTGGGGAGTTGAAACCTGCCCAGGCATGCTGGCCCAGGGCCTGGTTCTGATCAGTTCTGCAGGCCACATGGAGGGTTCAGCTCCCCCTCAGCAGACATCTACTGACTGTCCAGTGGGCCAGGTTCTATGCGTGACGTCAAGGGATTAAAGGGAACATGCCGACAGCAGTAACAGGTTGTCTGAGATATTTTAGGATAATTATGAAGGAGAAATAGGAAGACCCTGAAATTTGTGTACAATATTTTCTAGCAAAAACAGGTCTCTTGAAGCATTTCTGATGAATTTACAGGCAAAGGTGAAGTTTCCTCGTACTGCTCAGGCCTTCCTCATATATCACTTTGAGGGCTTGCAGTAAAAAGGGATGGATGGAGTCAAACACCCTTTCCTTTGTTGACAACCTGTTGGAAAGCAGGGACTTGACTGTATTTTTCTCTTCTGAACTGTTTTCAAGTGATCTGAATGTGGTTTCCATGTGATCATCTACTACTATTGGGTTTTGTTGGGGGTCGGGGACACAGAGTGTGTCGTTTACTTCCATCTCATGCCTTGAGCAGATGAACCAGTGGTACCAAAGCAGAAGATCTTTTTGCCAGGAGAGTCAGTCTCTTCTGTGATTCCTTTTACCAAGCAGGTGATGACTTTTGAGGCTTTTTATTGTGCAAAGCTCCAAATGAGAAACAAAGAGGCTTTAGACACAGCCTCTGCCTACCCTTAAGAAACTTACAACCATCCAAGGCTCACATACATAAAAAACACAAAGCGACCCATGAGAACAGAAGCTGCCATCAGTGAAGAATCCACTCTGTACAAGACATTTAATAAGTAACCTCAGTACTGTTCACAATCTAGGCTGCATAGTTCTTTGATGTGGTGGTTGGAGGGTGTCCTGTGCCTTTGGGATATTTAGCAGCTTCCCTGGTCTCTACTCACTCGGTGCCAAAATCCACACCCCCACCCCTGTGGCTGTCACAACCGAAAAATATCTCTACACATTGCCAAATGTCCCCTGGTAGGAAAGTGCTGATCTATTTCTAACAAACCTGCTATTTGTGCTGTGTACTGTTCACTCCTCAAACCAGGAAACTGAGGCTCCAAGACGGTAAAAACCTTGTTCCAGAGCACACAACTAATGAGAGGCAGAGGTAAGATTTGAAAGGAACCTTCCTGACCTCAGTGGGGCTGTAGCCCCACTGCCTGCCAGGAGCTAAGGGTGCCGCTGGTGTGCACAACAGGAATCACAACAAAGACCCCTGAGGAGTCTGGGCATGGTGGGAGGAAAAGGGGCCTCAGTTCAGACAGGAGAGATCAGGGAGGGAGGCAGACAGCCCAGGTTCAAAAGCATGTAAGGGTGTTAAGGGGCCACAAGCAGGTTGGAAGCGGCAGAGAATGGTTTGATTTTGGTCGATTGAGGTTACACAATTGTGGGAGTGATACTTCCACCACCATACCAGGGTCTCCAGCCTCGAAGGCCACAGATCGAAGTGTGGTCCAGTTCATTTTGATACCAGTCCAGGCTCTAGTCTCCATTCTGGGTGATGTGTCTACAGGTCCTGGAAAAAGGACTCTTTCTTTCTGGATGGCTGCCTCTGGTTGAGCTCTGCTCCCTGACTCTCAGCCCTCCTGGAGGCATTTGTCATTGGGGTTTCCCTGACCGGAGCACTAAGCACGCTAAGCTCAAGGTGCCACAAGCTTTGAAGAGAAATAAAAGTGCTGAGAAGTGATGTTTATCCCCCTGTGGTCTGGCTTTTGACCCCTGCCTTTTCCTCTTGAGTAATCTCTGAAGAGGTGGACCTGGGAAATGCAATTCTGCCCTTCTCACCTAACCCTGCCACCAGCATCCCACCATCCCAGCATCGCTGTGCCTTTATCTTTCCTTCCTTTCTCTCTCCTCCTTCCACTTCGAAAAGAATTCCTGTGCAGGCTTGTCAATCTGTCACCGAGGTCTCCAGCCTCCTCCCCTCCCAACGTGCCAAGCCCCACCAAGCAGCCCCTCCTTGGCGCTGTCCTTTGAACATCAGTCTAAACAGTCATTCCGTGTCTGTCAAAATACTGACAGCGCTTCTCCCTGCTCGGAGAGCATCAGATCCCATCTGTATCACAAGCAGTCTTCCAGGTTTATTTTGCCTATCACGTCTGAACACTTGCTATTTAAATTCCAAATCATTTTTCTGGGGGTTAACAGTGTCCCTGCTATTCTTGGAGTTTACTCACTACATCTCCAACTCAGCAACCTTATTTGTATGCTGCTATATCATATATATACACACTTACACACACACACGTGCATACCATACACACACACGTGCACATGGACAGACACATCAGCAATGACTCCGCCACACCATCACTGCCATAAGCACCAGGCAGGATTATCATTGGTCTGCATGTTACATGAACAACAAAATGTCTGAGACCATTCCTGCTTTCAAAGGCCATTTGAATTATTGGGAAGAAAAACAAAATATGGAATAAGTTTAGATATTTTTTGTTTGTTTCTTCAGGCTCTTTCCAATCCAAATTTCATTTTCTGACTCTGTCAGTTGAAATATGTTGAGAACGGTTGTCATCATTCTCTCTCTCCTCTCTTGAGGGCTGGGGGGCGGGGGTGCAATTTAGAAGTATCTCTTGGTAAATAAAACATGCCTATCACTTTCTATGCTTAGTAGAACAAGGCCACTTAATGGCTAAGGAGGGTGAAGTCATCCTGCCTGGGTCAGGAGTAGGAGTCTCTTAACAAATCTGACACCTTTCTGTTAATGTGAAACACTTCTAGGTCTAATCATACCACTGCCATGCAGCTGAGAGTGTAAAATAGGAAGGGGAAACAGGATCAGAGGTCAGCCTTGTTCACCAGAGCTCAATGGCTCAGTCTCTCACCTGCCCGAGCCCTGGCACCTGGCTGCCTCCCCTGGCATCTCTCTGACCTGGTTCCTACTTGCAGCCTCCTCCTTTCCCATGAAGCTGATCTCCTACCTACCTTGACTTCTTTTTTCCTGAATCTGTGCCTGGAATGCTGAGTCTTGGTGTAGCTCACTTCCCTGTGACAGTGGGAGCCTTTGGACATGGAGGTGACATCACTGGGCTAATGCAGACAAAAATGACATGCTGAGCCATTGCACCTCAGGTCTGAGTCCAGAGAAGGGTTTGAGAGCTGGTGACAGCTTCAGAAGAGAAGTCCATCAGGCCCTTCTTAGTCCAGGCTGGCTTGAAATGACCTAGAGTCAACTGTGAGTTAGAGAAGACCAGCAGCTGGGGTGCTTTAGTTACGAGTCATAGGGTGCTCAAGAGCTATTTGGACCCCAACTTAGTTCTCTGGATTGTTCTTCTCAAGCCTGGAGTTATTCTAAGAATTGGGGGACTGTCCCTGATCTATGATGGGCTCAGCTGGCCTTGGAGACTGGGTTCTACTTTTCCACCACACCAACATTGCCCCATACTTTTGAAACTGTGTGCCTGTCCTTCCCTCTTATAAAAGCCAGCCCAAAGGTCTGCCTTCAAAGAATGATCTCATGGAGGACACAGGACTGTCAAAAGTAGATCCTGTACCAGAGGGTAGAGGGCAATGCTGGGGCCAGGCTTATCTACCCTGGAGCACATCTGCACATCTAGGAGACACCACCCTCGCTGTGTGAGGCTGGACAGTGGGCAAACCATAAAGATGGGATTTCGGAATACAGCAGGGCATCTCTTTGGTTATTGTGCTCTGTGTGGGGTCAACTTATACTAGTTGTATATTCTGCTTTTGTTTGGTTTGCTCTAACTTATTTCTTCCCTACCTGCCTCCCTACCTCCCTCCCTTCCTTTCTTTTCTTCCTTCTTTTCTTCTCTTCCTTCTTTCCTTGGATCTTTCTCATTAACTTGTGCATTTGTGCAAGTCCCCTTTGTGATTGTACTGAGTTTCAAAAGAATACAAAGTCATCTGTAAAATTTGCATAGGGTGTGAAGACTAGAAATACCATCAACAGTGATGGGCCTCCAGCCCGGTTAAAGACGCATGACATGGTCACAGCTTTAAGCCTCTGCCTCATTCTTTTCCCTCCTCCGTGAGAACGAATCATTACCCCACATTGTGTGTATCTGACTGTGATCCTCCTGACTTACTGAGACTTCTATAAGCCCAAAGTGCCCAGACACTGACTTAATACCCGCTCTAAGGAAAATTTCCCTCTGACTCTGAGCAGGGCACATGAGAGAAATTTCTGAACACATCGAGTCTCCTAATTGATAAAAGCGGAAGCTATTAAAAACTAATATATCATCATCCAACATCAACCAAAAAAATGCTGCGGTCACTAGCACAGCTTATAATGCAGAAGCTCATTAATATGATGTGTGAAATAGCTTTAAATGTTATTAAATCGGGTATACATAGCACTGTTTTTCTCAGACTTTTACATTGTGTATTCAACAGGTCTCCATTGTGTTTGCTTCTTCCTCTTTCAGTTCTGAGTTCAGTGAGAATTTGTTGAAACTTTCACTTAGACAAGGTCTTTTTTTTAGATATAGAGATATGCCCCCTCATGGGTTCTTGTCTTACCTCAAGGGTCTTACACTCTCCCAGAGCCTGAAACCATGAGAGATCACTGGAAGCCCTTAAAGCTGTGCTTTCTAGTAGGAAGCCACTAGCCCTCTGTGACTACTGAGAAATGTCTAAATTGAAGTGTGCTTTAAGTGTGAACCATGTACTGGATTTGAAAGACTTAGTATGAAAAAAATGGAAAAGGTCCCATTTAACCTGGTAATATTGATTACACACTCAAATGACAGTATTTTGGATATACTGGATGAAATAAAATGTATTATTAAAATTTATTGCATGTACTTTTATTTTTAAATGTGACTGTAAAAAATTTAAAGTAGTATATGTGGTTCATGTTTCATGGCTTGCATTATATTTCTATTGGACAAAACATACAATCAGGCATTATAGTGTGTTATACAGCTAACATACGGAACACTGTAGGTTCCTGGCCTTCTGCCTGCAGAACCAGTCCTTGTATTCTCCTTACTTTGCTTTGTATGACATGGGGGCTGACTCCTGTAATACCTTGTTTCCCAGATTTCCATGACATCTGGCTTTTGACTTGGTTTGGCCAATGGGAGGCACTGTTGGGAGACTGGAGGGCAGGAAGAAAGGAGGAAGTAGTATGTTTCTCCCCTCTCTGTGTTTGGCAACGTTTCGGCAGGCGCTGTCTCCTTCATGCTCTAGGTCTCTACTCCTATGCCCCCTCCACCCTGCCCTGGGCTCCAACTCCCACCAGGTAAAGTGGCTGCTAGACCCTGGGCTCTAGTAGCTCTACCTCCTCCATTCATCCTTCCAGCCTACAGGGAGTGACTTCCTGCTGTTTTCATTGCAGTCTCACTCTCATCTCCCCATTTCACTTTTCATCTTTTGCATTACTTCTGTCACAGATTCCCTCTGTTTCTTTTTTCCTGGTTGGATGTTGACTGATGAAAAAACCTGAATGAAGGGAGAGAACAGAAAGGGCTGGAGGAGATGGTGAAATACAAAATGAGGGTCTGGGGGCTGAAAGAATCTCAAAGCTGAGTTAGTGCATCTATGAACTAGAAGTATGGAATGCAAATGGGAATGATGAGGGAAGAGACAGAGGGAAAGGGAAAGAAACATTCAGAAGAGGAGGCTAGCCCAGGAAAGACTCAAATATGGTGATTTGCATGGCCTGTTCAGAAGAGAGGGAATAAACCACCTGATGGGATGGAAAGGCTCGTTTTTAAATAAACTTTTAATTCTGGAATAATTTGGGGCATCCCAGGTTTGCACAAAAAAAAATTGCAAAATTAGTATAGAGATTTCCCATACTCATCTGACCTAGCTTCCTCTAACATTAACACCTTATGTAACTATTGTTCCTCAGAAGGTTTATTTTAAATGTGGAGGGTGATACATTCTATTGGTAGAATAGAGATAGACTATAGAGGATCTATATTGGTTTCCAAATTTTAGAATTTGAAGGGGTCTTGGAGATTGTATGGTCTAATCCTTTAAATTTTACTTATTTTTTGATATAAAAAACCTAATGCTCAAAGAAGCTAAGTGACTTTTATTCATTTACTGTATATGAATTACAATCTAGGTACTGGACTACAATGAAGAACAGTTTGCATGCCAGGGATTGTTCCATCAGTCACTGCACTATACTTGGAACAGATTAAATTTTTTTTTTTTGAGATGGAGTCTCACTCTGTTGCCTAGTCTGGAATGCAGCGGTGCAATCTTGGCTCACCGCAACCTCTGCCCTCCAGGTTGGAGCAATTCTCCTGCCTCAGCCTTCCGAGTAGCTGGGATTACAGGCACGCGTCACCACACTCAGCTTATTTTTGTATTTTTAGCAGAGATGGGGTTTCCTCATATTGGCCAGGCTGGTCTCGAACTCCTGACCTCAGGTGATCTGCCCCCCTCGGCCTCCCAAAGTGCTGGGATTACAGACATGAGCCACTGCACCCAGCCGGAGCAGATGAATTTATCTGCTGACAAAGGGAACCACAGTCAGAGTTTCATGCATGACATGTCTCAGGGCGAGGCCTGTGTGGTCTCCTCTTTGGGGCACAGTTTGGCCACTGATTGGAGGACTCTGCACTACATTTCCTCAGAACAGTGGTTCTCAGCCATGGCTTCCCATTATAGTCACCTGGGAGGCTTGCAAGATGCCTGTGCCCAGGCCCAGCTTCTTCTCACCTAATTGGTCTGGTTTGGAGCCTGGACATTGCTAATTTTAAAAAGCTCCCTACCACTGCCCTAGAGGGTACAGTAGCACAACTAGAAGTTGGCACTTTCTGGCTTAACAATTCCTGTAGCTATTCTGGGGAGCTGAATACTGATCTGAGTGAAAAATCTTCATTTTCACAGTGTATTGATCAGGTGCTCTTCCAAGACTGGTCTTCCAAACTTCCTAGGAAACACTCAAGCTCTCACCTGGGAACTGCCCAGCCACCTTTATTACTGTTAGCATCCTCTTTACCATGGGTCATTATTTCCATCTTTGTTCCTATAATCACATGGCCTTGATTCAATCCTCAGAGATGCTTGGATTCAGCAATGTGTCAAATGTAGTCTCTGCCACCTCCAGCATCCTCACTCAGTGCCACTTTTTACGTCCCAGGTCTGCACATGCCCAAAGCTCTCATTTTATGGTGGCCTTTCTTCTCTCCTTTACTAAAACTCGATTTGTAATTTCTCATTTACACCAAGTTCCAAATTTTAGAATCCAAGAATGTTGGTGATGGATAAAAGTAAGACCATATCTACTCTCATTTTATAGAGGACTAAAGGTGGCTGCATTAATTTTAGATCGAATATTGCCTTTGCTCATCTCATACTTCTACCTCTAAGAAGCTGAGAAACTGAGGGGATTTCCCAATGTTCCCAAATTCCTCTTTTATAATTGACATTCACAGTTTTAATGCATGCATAACACACACACTCTCTCTCACTCCCCCCAACTTTTGTGTGTGTGTCTGTCTGTGTGTCTGTGTGTTAGGGTCTGTAATATACAGTACCTCTAAATGCTCATAGATGTTATGGAAATGATGGAAGGGCTATGCAAATCTCAAACACCAAGCATGCATTATTCTAAGACTTTGGCTCCCCATATGTGAACCTGTAAAAACAGGTGATAGATTTATGTTCATATATTAAACAGGCCACCCAGCCCCAGTGTAAAATCAGGGTGACAACTGAATACATCACTGTTCCCAGCAGCTACCTGTGTGCACTCATTACCCAGTGGAAAATGGGCCAGCCTTGTTCATTAGAGCTCCTTTCTCCTAAGGAGAGCCATTTGCACATTGTCTCATTTAAAACAAACCAACCAACCCCACAGAGACTCAGAAGAAAACAGAAAGACCTTTTCCTAAATAGCCTCTGGAAGGTGTTGTGTGTTGTTCCTGTTTGCCTGTGTCTAAGCTGTCATGGGTGAAGGATAGCTGCACACCTGCTTAGAAGAGGGAATTGTTTCCTTGTGGGAGGAGGGATTACCTGCTAGCATTAATTAGAAAGAGGTAGAATCTGGTAAATGTTTTTGGGAGAAATTACTACAACTTGCAATAACAGCATATTGATTGTCACCCACGTCAGCTCAGAGAAACAAATGGACTGATTGGATTTGGAGTGCAAGTGTTATGATCCTAGCGTGCTGGTCAAGGCCCTGCAGGGCAGGCCTTCATGTGAAGAGCAGCAACTCGTGGCCCACAGCAAGGGGGTGAATTGTGAGACTGGGGGAGTTCATGGGGACAGGGTAGGAGTGGGGACTCTACTGGACTTTGCTGCCTGTGGCTTTCCTGTCTCAAGTTCTGACACTATGAAAATCCTGTGGAATTCAAGGATGGAAGCAGAGGCCACAGAGTGGGCATGAAAACTAAATGATCACTCCTCATTCTGCCCCATCCTCCTGCCTGCTTACCTTGCTGGCTGTTGTGAACTTCCACCTTCTCTGGCTTCCAGGGCCTTTGGATCCCTGCCCGGGCTTCCTGCTTCTCGAGCCATTCGGGCAGCATTCTCTGCTTTGACCTTCTTTCAGATACCACCGAGTCCTCTCCCTCTGCTGATACCAGCGGCTGTGGATGAAACACGGTCTTCCCCAGCCCCGCAAGACCTACACTAGCACAGCCAGCCATGGCCATCCTTGACCCCAGAGGATACTGGACAGTCCTAATATGCCATCCTAAGAGCAGAGTAACTCGCCTGCAGTCCAGCTCCTTTTGTCTCCTGCCCAGTGGCTTTGAGCAAGTTGCTTTAATTCTGTGTGCCTCCATTTCTCCTCCCTACACAGGAGCAATATGGGAGTAACCATCTTAGATACAGAAATATTTATTTCATAGGGTTTCTGCAAGCTTAAAATGAGATGAAGACAGTGAATGCTACAAAGTTCTTCACTGGGGCAAATGGTAGCTTTTGTTGATACTGACCCTCCTCCTTCTTAGGAATGCTTCCTTGTGTTTCTGATGGGTTTACAAGGGTTCATCACCAAAAACTCAAGCAAACCTCATATCCTCCCAGTGATTAATCCTGTGCTTCAGGATCAGTTCTATATGTTGACATGTGAGCTTGACAAGTGAGCTGCCTCACCCTAGACTCATGAGCAAACAGATGTCATGCAAGGCTCCACACTGCACCCTCAGTGGGGCAGGAGTAGCGATGGTGACAATAATGGCTTGCACTTTGGGGTGTAGTTGACTCTCCTTGTCTGAGGAAAGGCCCTTCCCCTACAGGTACCCTTGTTCTGGTGCCCTGGCAGCTTCTGGATAGAGGTGGGACAAGCGTGAATATCCTTTCCTACAATCTCTAGCTTCTCTATGTGGTCTAAGTTGCCAGACACCCCAAAACAGATCAGAAGATTCAGGAGGCTAAAACCTATGGCCATTAGGGAGCTGCAGAAATGGGAAGAATCAGTTCCTTCCTCATCCCAATTTTGAGGGTCAACTGAGATAATTCTTCAGTGACTGACAGAGCGTCATTCTGCAAGTGCAGGCAACCTGCACTTTTCCTCTTCTACACAATTGATCATGCCATGCCCAGTCCCCACCTGCCTGCCTGCTCTCACTTCCAGGAAGGTATATGGAGACAGGGCTAGAGGTGTCCCTAATCCTACTTGTAGTTCCTGTGGGGATTCATCCCGCCTTAATGCAGTAAGAGCATACTCTACAAACTCATGTTAAACGTAAATGAAGGAGCCCCACGGCTCTTTGCCTGCTGCTTACTAACCCAGGATATCATTGCCTGAGCAGATGCTGGGAACCTTCAAGAGTAATCCCAAGCCCTGAGCAAGCTGGGGCCTGGGATGCTTGCTGTTCATTCTCAGCCACCTCAACAAGAACAGCCACCTTTCTTTTCTACAGGAAAGGTGGACGAGTGCTGGCAGGGGCTGGGTATGCTGCCCATCATTTGCTTTAATTATTATATCCGTGTCTCTTTCATTACATTTTATTGCTTATTTTCTTATCACATTTTTAATCTTCTTTTTTACCTTTTTATTTTAGCCTGGTGGATGATCCCCACCAGCCCAAGGTGGGAGGCAGTGAGGGGGCTGCTGAACAACTCAAGCAAAGGAGAGCTGGCACTTTACCCTCAACTTCAGTCACCTCCATAGTGGTTCTTTGAGTCCCCTTGAGGCTGGAATTTAATGAAAATCCCTTAATTAAATCTTCTGGGGATTTCCATGAAACAAAAATCTACCTATCAATATGAAAGGGTGACAATCCTACTTTTTTAAAAGCTCACAAAGCTGATAAACTCTAATGAAGCACAGGCCAATGTTCCTTACTGTCTCCCCATCCTTTAGCCAGGGCAGCGAGGAGTCTTGCTTTAGGTGCATTTTGACTAAATTTCTGGAATATAATAAATGTCCCCAAATGAAAAACTCCTTTGGCATCCTATGTGTCTCCTTGTCTATCCCAAGCATGTGTGTTTCCCCTAAAAACATCCTTCTCCCTGGGCTGAGCAGAAAGGAGGTGGTGTCTGTTCTCCTGGATGAAATGTTAAGTCACAAAGACTGTCCTTTAAGAAGTGCCAATGTGTCATGCAAGGAAGGGTTTTTGCTTCCTTTGAACATCACTTAAATGGTTACTGTCAAAGTCAGATGCAAGACCTGAACAACTCGAGAAGATCACAAAGTGGCCTGATAGATGAGTTGTTTACACTGAAAAAGAGAAATATAGTACCTGGGATGAGGCCTCCCTCAATGACAAAATGGACAGATTCAATGAGTTCTTGATAATAACTTTGACAGACCTTCAGTTGCCAAGATCCCATCTGTGGCTCATCTTCCCTCTCCCATCAGCCCTTAAAAGTTTTCATTGCACTATTTTTCTGTTTCAAAGTTCTTTTGTAAAAAACGTTTATTTTAGATTTCGGGGGCATATGTGCAGGTTTGTTACACAAGTATATTGCGTGACACTGAGGTTTTGGGGTATGACTGATTCTGTCCCTCAGGTAATGAACATGGTACCCAATAGGTAGTTTGTCAACACTTGCTTCCCACCCACCTCCCTGCTCCCACTAGTAGTCCCCAGCAGTCTTTTGTTCCATTCTTTATGCCCATGTCATTGCAAAATTTTTTATGCCCACATTGTTAAAAGCAAGACAAACTAGATTTCTCCTGAGACTTCTTAGAGGCTTTGTGTGACTAGGGTCTTTTCAGAGGCATTCGATGGGTTGGGCTTATGGCTGAGGTTGGCATGCAACAGGGAGAGAAAAGAATATTACCCAGAGGGTTAGGAGATGTGGGTTCTATTCCTGGCTTGGCTACTAACTGGCAATGAGACTTTAGGGCTGTGCTGTTCAACACAGTAGGTACCAGCCCCATGTGACTAAGAACTTGAAATGTGGCTACTCCCAACTGAGATCTGCTGTAAGTGTGAAACACACACTGGGTTTCGAAGACTTGACCTGAGAAAGCATGTAAACTATCTCGCTAATGATTTTCCTGTTGGCTACATGTTGTCATGATATTTTCGATGTTTCGTTAAACAAAATATTAATTTCATCTGTTTATTTTTAGTTATTTAATGTGGCTACTAGAAAATTTAAAATTTCATATGTGGGTTGCATTGTATTTCTATGGAAAATAGAACACAGTGCTGCCTGAGACAAAGCTGTACAACTTCTCTAATTTGGAAAATTAGGGGCATTAGAGACCATCTCTGACAATCAGTAATTTCCTTGCATGAAATATGTCCTCCAAGATTCATTGGCTTCTTTGATATTTTAGAAATGGTTCCCAGCGTCATCAATAAATGTTAGAGAATTTTGAATGTTAGAAAGTTGTGTCATGTGGGTTGAGTGTTGGCAACCAGGCACTATACAGACATGAAAACCACAGTTCCTGCCTTCAAGTCACAAATGCTAGGGGTGAAAATATAGACATGAAAACACAAAACAATTACTACTGATATATAGTCATGTGTGATTAATTGTCGAATTAGTTTTTCCCACAGTATAGGATACATAAGGCTTTAACAGGTTCAGAGCAATTCGAATTGGGAGACTACTTCTCAGAGTGAGTAAGAGTAAGAAAAAAAAAATGAGACAATTCTTTCTTTCTCTCCCATAAAGGTTGCATGGTAATAACGGGGAATGATGAGTGAGCATGAAGGAACTAAACATGTTATTGGGAACAGAACATGCCTTCAGATCCATTACCTTTCCCTCCAAGAATATTTTCCCAACTTTTTCCCCATCGAGATGAGGAAATTTGGGTGGTGCTACTTATTGCCCCTGGTTATGCAGAAGCTCAGCCATTTTCTCCTAACCTCCCAGTGTGGGAACCCAGGAACCATGCCAGTGTCCTCAGAGGCAAGAGGGGACGATATTAGAAAATCCTGACAGCAAAGGACTGTAAAGGCATCAGCCACTCTTCAGGAGAAGAATAAAGTAGTGGTTGAACACCACTCGTTGGCATGTTAGGGATCTTCCCATCTGCTTTGTGGACGTTCCTCCCCCTGCCACAAGAATGAATCCCCCCTCAGCACATTTCAAGCCTACATAGGAGTCACGGTGACGAATCAATCGAATTGTCGTTGTGCTATTCTGGGGTTCTCCGGGGGCGGTTGGGGGGGTGGGGAACGCTTTGGAGAAAACCACAAACTGGCCAACATCCTCTCCCTCCTTCAAAGTTCTCCTCCCAGATAATTCAGGAAATAGCATCTCAGAGGTTCCCATCTTGGCATGTGTGGTGTTTTTAAATCCTTTCTAAATGGCTAAGAAGGCAATTCTTTTCAGCCATTTGCTTTGTGCAGCCCTCCCCTTTCCTGGCGGAGACAGTGTATGCACTCTATTAGAGCATTTTTTTCCTCCATATAATGGCACCAATTAAATTACCTTGCAGCCCGACCTTAATCTGGCAGGAATGATTATTCCATGAAACAGTTAGGGCTCTAATTGACATGAAGTGCCTGCAAAATATGTCTTTTGCAGCAACCCCTGTCAAAGTCACATTGATATGCTAATCCCTATAGCTGGCAGAATCACTTCATAAAGAGAGACGTTGAAAATTGAATTATTTCAATTTCGGTACCTAGGAATCTAGTGATCTGTCTGTATATGTAACTAAGTAGGTGCAATACTTTATATGGGTAAACAGCTGTACTAGGGCGTTGCCATGGAAACCGCTTGACTCATGGCAGTTGTGTTAGTGATGAAGTCATTAGCAGTGTGAAATGTACTTTGAGGTTGTCAAGTGTAACACTCCGGGAATATTTCAGTGGTATTAGTGGAGCCTTTTCATTTACATAATTTAGGCTTTCACGCATGATCTCATTATGGTGCAAGAAAGGAGTGGGTTGTGGGGGCAGTTGTACCCAGACCAGATGAATCTCCATTACACCATTCACTTATTATTCTTTCTCCTTAAATAGGGTCCCCCAAATAAGTCTTATGGGAAATTGATAACTCCCTGCAAACAATGACTTTGAAACCCTGTTGGTGGTGGGACCGGCTACATTGGCATATATATTGCCTGAGCAATTAGAAACCATTGACAAGTTTGGGATTCATTAGTTACTTTTGTTCTGATGTTTCATTAACCTTGTAAGTTAGGAAATAAAACTTTCAAGTCAAGACACTCATTTTTAATCAATATTCAAGTAAGTGTCACCCTCTTTCATGTACACTCCCAATGGCTCCTTAATGATCTTCAAGATGATATGTGATGTGCAAGAATTTTCAGTTCAAAACTTGTCCTCCAAGTTAAATGATAAGCTATGTTGCTTGACACTGCCCCCGCCCCCCCGCAAAAAAAAAAAGTGACTCCATCCATGCTTTCCAGATTCAGGTCTGCATGATTTCTGGCTGTTTCATGAAATCAGAACACCCTGAATCAAGCTCTAAAGATCCTTCCAAAAGGAGAACTCTAAACATATTTAAGGCAGTAATTACATTATTAGAGTAAGCAGAAAATGTCCCATGGAGAACGTTTTTTGACATGCAAAACACTCCAATGTGTGTGCTTAGGTGTATGAGTTTATAGCCACATTTCAGTTTTAAGTCTGGTGTTATTTCATTCATTCATTCATTCATGTATTCATTCATAAACACTTATTGAGTATCCATAAAGCCCATGCCAGAAAGAGTTGCAGGTACTGGGGGAAAAGTGGTGAATGTAATGGACACAACACCTGTCTTCATGAAGTTCAATTTAATAGGGGAAGACATATATTAAAATATACGTATGCAATTATAAGAACCAGAGACAATGAGAGAGACTAAAGGCAAATGCCTATTTTGATTAGAGGTGTCAGGCAAGGTCCCCCCTAGAAGTGCCATTTAAGCTGAGAATTAGGAGAAGAGGGGGCAGTGAGGGAAAAGTAGAATTGTATTTCACAACATTAACTTTGTCCTATTCAGGCCACACAAGTTTGCTGAGCTTGAAAGTGTAGTTAAATCAAGGCAAGTTTGATCTCTAAAGCGGTATTCCAGGTTTGTAAGATGCCAGTGTGCGGTGTGTTTCTTTACGAAGAGGTTGTATTGTGCGGCCAAATATATTTGATCGTGGAAAATCACTTACAAGTTATACCTATTAACATTTGCAAAACTCCTCTGCAGAAGACAACATAGCTTAGTAAGCACTTAAAAAATGTATGGGTCCAAAGTATGCCATGTTTCATATTAGTTATCTTTTATACGTTCCTTCCAGAAATTCTACAATATCCATATAGTTCTAGAAGATAACTGAGCGAGATGCGAAACAAATAACAGCTTGTTTTGCAGAATTTAAACAGAATTTAAAGAAAGTGGGTGGGATCAAGGGAAGAGTTCACCGTATCTGTCACCTTTGGGGAAAAATAGATACTGTCTTAAAAGAGTCATTTCTTTTACCATTCATGTGAGTGGTGAGTTATCAAAGGATGCCTCCACATAGAATGAGAGTCTTCACATTCTTCAGAAATGTAAATACGTATTAAAATATCAAATAGGCAGATATTTTTATTTCTGCTTTTCCCTTGTGTGGGAATATATATAGAGAGAAAGAGTGATTAAGCAAGTATTACATTTTTACTGAAGAAAGTAAATTCTCAGCTATGCCATAGGGCCTAAACTAATTTATTTACTTCTCTTAACTTCTAAATACAGTTTTTTCTACTGAAAACATCCTGTATTTTATATATCCTTTGTCAATTTAAGGTGTGAATATTAGCTAGCATTAATGTTAGATTACCTGTTCCTGTTCAACTGTAAGACATTTAAGGACAAAAACAAGCTGTTATTTGTTTTGCATCTCAGTCAGTTATCTTCTAGAACTATACAGATATTGTGGAATTTCTGGAAGGAATGTATAAAAGATAACTAATATGCAATGTGGCATGCTTGGGCCCCATACATTTTTTAAGTGCTTTACTAAGCTATGTTGTCTTCTGCAGAGGAGTTTTGCAAATGTTAATAGGTATAACTTGAAAATGATTTTCCACGATCAGATATATTTGGCTGCACAATACAACCTCTTCAGAAAGAAACACACTGCACACTGGCATCTTACAAACCTGGAATCCTTCTTTAAAGATCAGACTTGTCTTGATTTAACTACATTTTCAAGCTCAGTTGATCTTGGACCTTCCTCCATCCTCACTCAGTTTTTGACCAAACACATTGCAGTATCTGTGAAATGCTGTTTGGGGAACCCAGTTCATTTTAAAGCTTTTTTAAAACACATTTGAAATATGTATATTTGTTTTTCACTTTTTGAAAGCATACAACATTCTCTAAAGTGAATCCTTAATGAACCATGATACTTATTGTTTCATTCCTTTACTCATTTACATACATCGATTACCTCCAGTGGACATGTAATGTGCTGCGAGCCACACTTCAAGGGCAGCAGCTAATAAGAAAGCCTGCTCTTGCAGAGCAAAGTGGTAAGTGGGGCTGGAGTTGAGTCCCCAGGCCACTCCTGGCACAGAGGGGCAGGCCTTTCCCATTCTGTTTTGGACAACTGGGAGACTGTGATATAGACCAACGATGGGTTATTTTCTCAAATTTGTTCCCCATTGTCCGTTCACACAGCATCCCCTTAACATGTAATTAATACACATTTTTAAAGCATTTTTTTTTTCAGGAATAGGGGAATACTCATGGAAAATGCAGCTGTTCACAGTCCTCTAAGTCCCTGGACCCTCCACTTGCAGTTGCAGTTGTGACTGTGACCATGACGAGCATTATTATGGGTTGTCATATGGCTGCCCAAGGTCATCATTAAGTAGCTGTCCATTCTCTTCCCAGTCTGCAGCTTTCCACCGCTGAAGAGGAGAACTAGTAAAGAGCCCATTACAAACATTTTCCTAGATGTGTTTCTTTAGAAGAGGTCAGGGCACAGTCACTGCCGGATAAGAATCAGCACATTTCTCGGAAGCAATCCCAATCCTTTCCATCAGTTCTCCCAGCGAGGCATGTCATGTTCAGTCCATTTTTACAGGCCTTATCTATCTGAAGCCTGCCTTTTCACCTTGATAACTGATTTCTGCACCACCAATCACATTGGCTATGGGAACTATCTGAAGGACCCCAGAAGTGAGTGAAAGACTAGATTTACACTTTTCCTTTCTGGTCTCTTTTATCAAAGAAACACATTTTTAGATCCTGACTTTAGCTATACGACTGCATTAACCACTAAATTTGCCCATCTGCAAAATGGGAATGATAACTAATACTGACCACAAGAGGCTGTTGTGAGCATAAATACTAAAAGGAAAGGAAGATTCTTAGTGAGGAATCTAGTAGGTAGTGAGTACTCAATCCAGTAGGGAGTGAGTATGAGCTATATTTTTACTCTTACTATTTCTTAGCTGTTTTTGTCAGAGGCAGGTTTGGAAGTAATTTTTGAAGCCTCACCTTCTATTTGCATTAAACAAGGCTTAATTGAGCACCAGACATGCAATTCAGCAAATATTTGATAACCACCCATAATGTTCAAGGCTTTGCACTGGGCTCTGGGGAAACAAAGGTAAACAGATTAAGAACCCTGCCTCCAAAATGAAGTAAAGGAGAGGGGAACCTCAGAGTTCATTCCTGTGCCAGGTCCTGGCATGGGGTGGGATAGGTATAAATGTAGGAAAGAACAGTTCTTGCCTTCCAAAGACCCTAAAACTTCTCTGCTGGTCAGAGACATCAGCTTTTTATTCAGGGAGTAAGGTAAGTTGGGATATAATTGAATGCCAGATTGACAGGAATGTTTCTCTAGCATTAAATAGAGAGCCAAGATGTGAAGCTAACCTGGTTAGAACATCTGGCACCCAGGAGTTAATGAAGTATTTTAGGATTAGCTAAGCCAATCTCCTGGTCCTTTCCATCTTCCCAGTGACCACCTCAAACTACATGCTGGATTAGGGAGTCAGTCTTCCCTCTGGAATGTTGCTGTTGGGCCTATTAATTATAAGTAACTGTATTCCCCTGCTAGGCACCCCAGACAGCTCTGTAGGCCCACTGGTAGAAGTAAGATAGTCCCTAGGCTCTGTTTTCAGGGAAAGTGATGGAGGCTTGTTTCGGAAGAGCAGTAGTCTCGACTTCCCCAGTTTAGGGAGAAAAATGTATGACAACTTCGTTTCTGAATGTATTTTTCTCAGGGTAGCCGTCATAAAAATGTCAGTCTCTGCTGGCTGAGATATTTTTCTCCTTTTCAAATATCCTATTGTTCTTTTCATGTTTATTGTTTCCTTTATGCCTCTTTGATAGCTTCTTTTTGAGGCCTTGTAAGATATTCTGATACTGAGTCAGGAAGCCAGATGTGAGACCCTCTGTTATTCTGCCTCTTATTTTGATTTAAAGTTACATGCTGCCCTATGGAAGCAAACAATAAAAGTACAATGCTGGAAGAAGGAAAGAAGGTTGGAAGATGAATAGGAAGCTGTATCATTGGCAAATGAAAGAAGAAAGATATTGGGCATTAACAATCAATATAAGAGATCATGGGTGATATGTAGATAGTCTATTCACCCAATAATGCCTTGTTAGAAGGTGATATTTCTTGAAGGTGCAGCAACTATTGAAAGACAGTTTAAAACTGTGGTTTCTCTTGATATGTTGTCTAATTCAGTGTAATCATCATCTTTTATGTATTAATTACAACTTAGTTTAACAATAGAGATGAATGACAGAGCTGGCATCAAATCAGACCAGATTTGGTTAGCATCCTTCGACAGGATTCTTATCCAGGATGGCATTTTGAAGACTGTGTCTTTTAAGAACTAATGCAGATGAGAGTGTTTGGCTGGTAAAGATGAGTGGGTAGCATGTCAGCCTGGGTGCTCCGCACTAGAAGTTACCCAGTCCTAATCCCTACTCCATTACCTGCTAGCTATGGATTTAGGACAAATCACTTGATCTTCCTGGGTCTCAATTGCTTAATCTACAAAATGGAAGTAAATATATCCACTCGGTTGATCCAACACGATTGCTGGGATGGCTCGCTGGAAAAAAAAATGTACATGAAGGCGCATGTTCTAAACTTTAAATTGTTAAACATGTTAGAGTCAGTTCCTGAATGACCAGAGACACCATTCCCGGCTGGACAAATAGAGACATCTTGACCAGTCTTTTTCAGGGTCCAGGTCAGGTGTTTCTGCAAATAGCAGGCACCCAACCAACCCACGGAACTGACCACATGGTTTGGCTGCTGGGTATGGGCATCACTCTGAAGGAGAGACTTTACAATCCTATTTAGGAGACAGATAAAATGTGACAAGCCACTCACTCAAAAGGTCAAAAGAAGTTCACTTTAAAGACAAAGAGGCATTTTAAACTTTATGCCTGTGTCTCCATTTTAAAAGTAAATGGAACAATCCTTCAAAGACAAATTTACTTCATCAAGCCACAGAGCAATGAAAACCTATAATCATAATATAATATCTTCTGAATATTTGTTACCTTTAACTGCACATAAGCATCTTTTTAAAAAAATATTCCTAACACCATTCCCTATAAAATAGCAGGAGAGATCATTTAAGATTTAGGAAAATGTGTTCCAGAATCATTTGTTCGAGGAGACATCCCAGTAATTGGTGGAGCAACATGGGAAAAGCCAGTGATCCGGGAACAGGTGTGTTGCTGTTACTTAGAGAAAAGGCTCATGAAATACCCATTTATTTTAAGTGGTTTGCTTGCTTGTTTCCCCTTTGATGCAGATATAACCATGTAGCATGCAAAAATCTACTGGGAGCCCAGGATACACCAATCCAAGGGCGTAGCAAGAGGTATGGTGTGAAGACCTGTTTACTCCCTTCCGATCAGATCATTTCAACATAGAATTTTCTTTCCTTGAGGCCCCTTTAGCCCACTTTCCATTCCCCAGCCCATGGCCCTAATCACTTAATTTTCCTGCCTCCTGTTTAGATTAGTAAACCTGATCAAAGACCATCTGTCTACTGGCTTTCAACTGAGGTTAGCACACGTCAGAATGTGATTAACGTTTGATTGTATATTAATATCATTCTAATTATGAAAATGGAAAGTTAAATAAAGATACCCAATTTAAATCTCTCCTATACTCAGCCTTCTCTATGATTCTCTGGGAGAGAAGGAAAGAGGATTCTCTGACCTAATTCAATGGGAGGAGTGGGGGACCTTGTGCCCCCAAAGACCTGGTTTTATTCCTTTTTAAATATGACAATGACATCTTTCTCATTCTCAAGGAAGAAACAATTCTCAAAATTTTTGTGTTTTCAAAGTCATAGTCTGGAGCTGAGTTACTTGACCCATTGGTTGAAAAGCCATTATTTAGCTGGTAAAAAAAAAAAAAAATGCAGAATAACTGATAAAGCCAAACACAAGCCTTCTGGCTAAAAGGTAGTTTTGCTTTGCAAATTAGATTCTTTGACACATTAGGAATTCGGTAAAAGAGATACAGCATTCAGCCTGGGTTCTGAATAGGCAATGTTCACCGGAAGATAGCTCAGCTCCTAATACATAAACCAGTGGGGTACATTCAAGCTCCACAGTAACTGCTGATGAGGCCAAGCTGTCCCTGGTAAATGAGAATCCCTTTCTTTTTAGAGAGTTCCAGCATCCTGCACATTAGCAAGTTTCTAATGTTCTATGTAAAGACTGGGAATTAGAGAGCAATGCTTTGCATGCCAGGTTGCCTGTTGTCTTCTTGCCATCTTTTTGGTTGTCCTTCGACACAGATTAGCTCCCAGGAAAAGCCACGGGCGCACACACACATGCACGCATGCACACACACAAACATCCTTCTTTATCGGTTTTGTTTTTGTTTTTGTTTTTTTATTTTTTTGTTTTTTTATTTTTTCAAGATGGAGTCTTTCTTTGTCACCCAGGCTGGAGTGCAGTGGCACAATCTCAGCTTACTTCAACCTCTGCCTCCCGGGTTCAAGTGATTCTCCTGCCTCAGTCTCCCAAGTAGCTGGGACTGCAGGCACACATCACCATACCTGGCTAATTTTTGTATTTTTAGTAGAGACAGGGTTTTGCCATATTGTCCAGGCTGGTCTTGAACTCCTGACCTCAGGTGATCCACCTGCCTTGGCCTCCCAAAGTGCTGGGATTACAGGTGTGAGCCACCGTGCCCGGCACATCCGTCTTACTTTAAAATGCAGTTGAGGAAAAGGCAGCAACACCAAGTCCTCTCCACTCCCCATTTCTTGTCTCAAGTCCTGGCCTGAGAGAGGCACAAAGTTTCTAGTACTTGTCGTGTCTTGGCCTGTTCTCTGAGGCTGTCTCCATTGGTGCTGATGCTTGTGGCTGGGGTGAAGACATGCAAGGGGGTGACATTTTAGTTATTTGGCTGGTAATTAGGTTTGTGGTTTCACCTTAGGCATCTTGGGCAGCAAGAGAAGGAGCCTCTCAGACATCTTAATCAGACATCCTTAAGTGTCCATCTCAGGGCAAGGTCTAGGTTTGACCTGGGTATATTTCAAAAGAGAAGGCTATCATGAGAAAGGAAAAAAACAAGACTGACCATCCTGTCTGGCCTCACTCTGTTCTTCATCACAGTTATCCTTCTGGTCAGTGTTGAGCCCTCTCTGAGGGGCTGCAGGCTCCTATGTGTTGTATGTTTATCATCTCTTCCCATTTTTCAACAGGACTAGTGAGTTAGGGACTGCTGTATCTTCATTTTACAGTGGAAGGCACTAAGGCTTAGAGAGGTTAAGTAACTGGCTCAAGTTTGCACAGCCAGTTAAATGACAGAGCCTGCTCTGTCTATCTCAAGTTCTTGTAATTAACCAATATGCTGTTCTGCTGAACCCTCCCCCACCAAAAAAAAGTCCTAAGAAGTTGCAGAATTTCTTTTCCATTTCACATGAAACTAATGACAATCCTGACTTGTAGTCATTTATCTGCTTTATCAGAAAAAGTTCATTACCCATTATGTGCAGGTCACTGGGCTAGATGATGCAGGGGATGTGAAGTTTTTTAAAAAGCACTTTTTTTTCCATAAATAAAAATAATTGATAGCTAATGTTGATTTACTTAATCTTATAAACCAGGCACTCTTTTAAGCATTTTACATACATGATTAATCCTCGGAGCATCTCTGAGGTGGGTTCTACTTTATCCTCATTTTACAGATGAAGAAGTAGAAACATAGATGCGAAGTGCATTCATTGCCTAAGATCACACAGCTGGTGTGAGTTAGACCCTGGATTTCAACCCAGTGATGTCTGATGGGAACCTATGCTCTGCATCCTCCAGTCTCCTCTCCCCGGGAGCTGGCAGCCTGATAAAGGAGGCAGATGTGTGCATGAATATCTCTGCTATACCACAGGAGACACTGCCTGACTGACAGGAAGGGGAGATTGTGACTTTGGCATTGAAGCATAGGGAGGATTTGGGGCCGACAACAAGTAAATGATGATGCGACTTCCTATATAAGCAGATCGTCTGCCTGATGGCTGGGCCAGAGGCACAGTGCTCACCACTCTTCTTAACACATTTTGCCATTTTATAAAGCATCTTCACTAGTAATGTGGGCAGGATGAGTAACAGCATTCCACTTTAGAGATCAGGAAATTGAGGCTCAGTGAGGACGAGGAACTCGTCGCCCAAGGTCGTGTAATGGATTTAGTAGTTGAGTCAGGACTAGAACCCCGACACTGTGGTTCTCAACTCTGCCATCTCAAGCAAATGATTTGCTGCATCGGTCTCCTGTTTCAGCCCCACTGAGCTTCCACGCTGGGGTGGGAGATGACCACTTCCAGTGGAAAAAGACAACTTAGACTTTCAGAGGCAGCAGAAGTAGTCCCTGGAGTCCCACCCACCCTAGCTAGAGGCTACCTCGATTTACAGAACCATGTCAGGCCTGTGTCCTGAGGCCCCACCTCTCTGTCTTACCCTTTTGCCATAGATGGTGTAACTGATAAAAACTAAGAAAAACTGGTTATTGGCATCACAGACACCCACATTTGTGCCTGCATTTGGCTTAGAGAATTTGTGACTGATATCAGAGATTTGTTTTTGCGCAATTCAATCAAACTGGCTTGTGTGTGTGGTGAAGCTATAAGCCAAAGTAACAGCTTCGAAAAAAGAAAATGCACTCCATTGACCAGGTTGTTTTGTCTCCATAACATCAATTGCTCTGTTGGAATGATTTTGTATCCTGAACAGTCTTCTGTGACTTATCCCTGGAAATCTTTGTCCCAACCAGTCTGGCCCATTTATTTGTCCTTGAGTGTGCCATAAACATTCTCACCATCATGCTTTTACTTATGATTCTCTCCTAAGTCTATCCTCCTCTTTTTTAGGTCAGACCCTTCTCTGAAATTCCACCCCAGAGTCACCTGTCTTTGAAACTTTCTCTACAATGCCAGCCCTGAAGTCTCACTCCCTCTGTTGGGTTCCTGCAGGTCTTGCAAGGCCACCTTGTTTGGTATTTATCCTTTCTGCACCATAACAATCATCATCTGTGTTGAAGTCTCCTGTCTCATCATTTATACTGGAAACCTCTAAGAGGAAGAGGCCATGCCTGATGCTCAGTACTCCTTTCAAAAATATAGCATCATTCAAGGCTCTTGGGCAATATTTGTTACAACTGGTGAAAAATGGCTTGAGGTTGGATCTTTAATGGGTCAGTTTTTAGATGATAATGTCTCTGGCTGCTGTGGGTTGGAATAAGTGGAATAAGAGTTAGTCTATACTACTGCTTGCAGGCAGGTGGGAGCCATAAGAATTATCAGATGTCAGCACTAGTAGGAGCCCTACAGAATAGCTTTTCCAATGACTTCATTCTGTAGATGTGGTCATTGAAGCCCAGAGGGAAAATAACTTTGTCCAAATTCTCTCAGAAAGTTATGGACAGAGGCCTCAAGATTCCTTGTCTGGGCCCTTTGTCTATTTTCCCATCTCAGTATCTAATCTTTCCACAATGTCTGCCCTCTTGACATTCTCTAGGAACAGAGGTCTTTATTTCTTCTTTAGTCATCTATTCTTTGTATTTGTCAATCCTGAGTTTGGGTCTTCTTTCTATAGCCAACAGACACTCGGGTTCTATTATTGAAAGAAAAATAATATTCATTATAGTCTCATATGCCTAGTGTACAGCAATCCACTATGGGAAATCCAGAATATATTAGATGCCATCTTTACTTATAAAATACATGTGGAATAATATGTAAGGAGATAGGACATGTTTACATAAAATGTTAACAAAAATATAAAGTAGTAAGTGATGAATATCCAAATTGCATTAACCAGCCAAGCTACCAAAACAATTCCTCAGGAAGAGCTCTCCTGTAGCAGGCAGTGCTGGGTAACTGTGGGTAAAAGCCAATCTTGCATAACAGATGACAAAGCCAGGGTCTTAGGTTGTGGTTGATCAAGGAAATTTCACTTGATTAAAAAAAAAAAGAAAAGAAAAGAAAAAGAAAAAGAAAACTTCAGCTGAATTAAATTTAAAGGAGTTTAATTGAGCATTGAAATGATTTGCAAATTGGGCAGCCCCCATAATCACAGCAGATTCACAGAGACTCCAGCGCAGCCACATGGTGGAGGAAGATTTATAGACAAAAGGGAAATGACGTACAGAAATCGACAGTGAGGTACAGAAACAGCTGGCTTGGTTACCAGCTGGTGTTTGCCTTATTTGAACATAGTTTGAACACTTAGCAGTCTATGAGTGGTTGAAGTATGGCTGCTGGGATTGGCCAAGACTCAGTTATTGTTACGGCCACATACTGCTAAGTTAGGTTTTCAGTCTTGTCTGACTATTAAGCTAGGTTACAGTTCATCCACAAGGACTCAAATATAGAAATACAGAGTCTTCAGGCCATATTCAGTTTGCTTTAACACACTAAAGTGTCCAGGGATGGGGATCTCAGGCAAGACAGGGCCTCATGTGGACATTGCTGGGAATAGTCACCAATGCTGGCTGCTGCTCTCATCCTGGTGGCACATACACAGGCTTGACATGTGTCCAAGATGTGCCATAAGGGGAGGCATCTCTGCTTCTTCCACAGTGACTTGTATTTTTGATATTCATGGGTCTGCAATACCTTAATAATATTTATGACAGAAACACCTTGGCAAATCAGTGATAGGCCAGTTGAACAGGTGGATCATACTGTGCTACTTTTGTAAATGTGCCTGTTATCACTATGTTATTATTTTTGTTCCTTCTATTTGAGCAAAAGATCAAGGTTCCAGCTAAAAGATCAAGATGGTCCATGGAACACTAATATTAGAGTGAGGTTCACCTGTTCCCACCAGTCAATGCTCCCACTGCTCCTCCAGCATCTAGCACAGAGTCTTGCAAATGGCAGAAGCTTTAACAAGATGTGGTGATGAATTAACAACTAAGTGTTTTTCTAATTATTTGGCAACCCAACTGATGGAAGAGATGACTCAGAGCTTACAATATTCAGGGTTTATATTATTTTTCTACAAATGAAGCTTAATGATGTACAGCAGAGTTTTCTAACCTATGGGCCACCATTCCCTAGGAAGACCAAGGAGCCACTGCAAGCGAATTTTAATTACACACGTACATATATATTTTCCTCACAAACACATAGCAAAAGGCAACCGGGAGTATGCAAAAATGTATTTTACTTTTTAATAAGGATTTTTCCACTAAAATTATTAAGAATCAATGTAGAAAAATGTAGGAACAATGTGAGACTATTCCTTGTGGGTTTCTCATGGCATAGGGGATGGAAATGGTGAGACTAAATAAGCCACAAGCCCACTGGTTCTCCTTCATGGACAAGGATTCTGCTTTGTGCTGTGGCCAGCAATGCGGTTTTGTTTTTGTCTCTGTTTCTAAGCTGTTTTCAAGAAGGGATAGGCAAGTCTGCACTTAAATAGATGCTGAAATGAGATATTTTGAGTGGTATAAAGAAAGTTCTAAGGCCCTTCAGACTTTTCTGCCACTTCATGGTTAGAACTTAGCAGAAGGCATTGTAACTTGTTAAAATGCAAAGCCCAGGTGAAGGGTGGTCTGTGTTTTGGGAAGGGAGTGATCATTCTTTAAGCAATGAATGGAATATCTATAGCTGGTGTTGGGAGCAAAAGACAAGACAAGACTCTGAGTGCTGAGGAGAGAGCAGCCTAACTACACAGTCCTACCCCAGGGACCCTGAGATGTAGATAACAGTCAGGATATAGCCCCAGTCTGGATTCAACAGCTGGAAAAGAGGACTCAGAGGCCCAAGAAGTTCATGAACCCTCTCCGAGTGAAAGCCTGGCTCCCTGTTTCATTGAGGAATGTGGGGTAACTCTTCTTTGGCACATGAATCATGTCTAACATGGCTCAAATAATGCTTTGTTAGAGAATACATACGTGTTTCCTTGCCCTTGCAGGGCTTGTAAGAGAGTGTTGGAGAGGCAGAAACTACCCCTGAGAATCATTCCACAGTGTTTGTGGTCAAATACAAATGAGTGCCTCTAGCCTGACTTGTGACCTGGGTTGGGAAAGTGCTGATCCAGACATAGAAAACTAATGGGATGGGGCTGGGAAGGCCAAAGCATTTCAGGAGCAACAGCAAGGTCTAGGTGAGAGGTAAGGCAGAGAACCTGCTTGTTTGGGAGACAGGATAAGGCACAAAATGGCCTGTGGGTTAAGGAAGCAGTCTGAGGTCCCTGAGCCTATTTAGGGGGCACCCAAGGGTGAGTCAAACCAATACAACTGTTTAATGTTATTACCACTTTCTGGCTGAATGTGTCCATCAGTGGTCACTGGATTTCAAAGTCTTACTACTGATGTGCACTGGGATGCCATCTAGTTTAGCATTCACTTAGAGTGGGACTCTACTCCAGGATCCTGGACAGAATCCTCTGCTGAAGGTTCTTGCTCCTTTTGGATGGGTTTTATTATTAATATTAGGCTTTTCTCCCTCTGCATCTCTGACGCTTCTCTTCTCCTGTTTACTTCTCCTCTTTATCACCAACCCTCCCCAGGCCTCCCTGACCCACCACCCATTCCACTTCCACCCATCACGTGAACTCTCAATTAGACCTGGCATCTCTGCCTAAGTCACTAGCGCACAGCTTCTTCTTTTATTAATTGCTGTGTGTAGCGAAGAAGGTTTTTTTTCCCCTGCCAGATTTCTTCTCAGCCTTATTATTGTTCGGAAACCATAAAAGTGAAAACTGCATTTTTATGACTCCAAATGACCTTCAGAGTTCCAGACATGGCTGATCCTGCTTGGCTATAATATTTTGGCTCATTAATTTCAGAGAAGATATTTCAATTTACAATTTTATTAAGTTTCTGAGGATTTTTAATACTGTGTTTCTAAATATGATGAACTTCTCGCCACCAAACTTTAATTAGGGAGCATATTAAATCTTCAATTAATGCTTGCAGTAATGCATATTTAATATCTAATAACATTTGATCAGGATCCTTTCAGAGAGGGAGGGACTGAGGCACAGGTTCCTTGGTTCTCACTGATGGATAGAACAGCCGCGTCTTCCTTTCTGTCTACTCCCTTATCAGTAGAGTAGAAGCCCATTATGAGATATTGGGCAGGAACACAATTAAAGCTCTCATTATTAGCTTCCCCACTGCAGTGACAGGGAATGTTGGGCCACTGGGTATGCAAGATGCACAGCTCAGATTTTCTGAACAAGCCCATTCAAAGCACAGAAAGGATTTTTAAAATTAAGGGCCATAAAGGTACCTCATATCACCTTTTCACCTCAAATCTATTTCCCCATGCATAGGAGTAAAATGCTTTAGTGCAAATATCTTCAACATTTTTCTGTAAAGGTCCAGAGAGAAAAGGTCTGAGGGTGCAGGAGCCATTCAGTCTCTGTCATAGCTACTGGACCCTGCCCTCGTAGCATGAAAGCAGCCATCGCTAATATGGAAATGAATGAGACTGATAGTATTCCAATGACACTTCATAGGCACTGAAATTTTAATTTCATATAATTTTCACATGTGATGAAATACTATTCCTCATTTGATCTTTTTCCACTATTTAAAAATGTAAAAACCATTCTCATGATTTGGCCAACGGTCATAGTCTGCCAACTGCAGCTTGAGTAGAAGAGTCCAGAGCCGAGGTCAGTAGACCTGGGGTCTCGTTCCGGCTCTGCCACTATGTCGCTGAGGAAAGCCGCAGCATTATCTCGGGAAGCAGCTTCTTCAATTGTAAGATAAAGTTTTCAGCTGGGTGGCAGCTAAGATCTTGTTCTAAAGACAAGTGATTCTTTGTGCGTGACTCACTTGTTCGGGCACTCTTTCTGGAGGCCACAAGAACCATCTGTTCTCATTTTTTTCTCTCCTCTTAATCCCTCACCTCCACCATCAGAAGACAAACTGGAGCTAGGGCAAAGGCAGCCAGGCCAGCTCAGGAATGCTCATGGCTCGTGATCTGCAGTGCAGGAGTTAAAAGCTTTACTCTTGCCTGGGCTATCATAGGAAAGATTTCTTCCTCTGCTCTCTGGAACCTCCATCTTCTTGAGAGCATCAGTCTTCATTCAGAAAACCCACCTAGAAAAGACTAACCTTGGCTGGGCATGGTGGCTCACACCTGTAATCCTAGCACTTTGGGAGGCCAAGGCAGGCAGATCACTTGAGGTCAGGAGTTCAAAACCAGCCTGGCCAACATGGTAAAACCTCGTCTCTACTGAAAATACAAAAAATTAGCTGGGTGTGGTGGTGGATGACTGTAATCCCAGCTACTTGGGAAGCTGAGACAGGAGAATCGCTTGAACCCGGGAGGTGGAGGTTGCAGGGAGCCGAGATCACACCACTGCACTCCAGCCTGGGTGACAGAGTGAGACTCCATCTCAAAAAAAAAAAAAACCAGAAAACCAACAACAACAAAAAAGAAAAGACTAACCTCTAGGGGAAGCACAAAGAATTCAGAGGCGAATGGTCTGCTGTGGAGTGGAGAACATATATCTCCTTCCAAAGGCTGGCCCTCAGCTGTGTTTTCAAGACTGAAATGAGGCTGATCTCCCTCCAGCACTCCATCGTGGCTCTCTATCCTTCCACAGCCAGGCCTCTCCCTTCATACTCTTCTACTTTCTGTAAAAAACCTATCCTCATAATAAGGACATAATCTCATCATTAATGTCAAGATGAAAGCAATTGTTGAAAACCTGTAACACTAGAGAAAGCAAGAGAAACTCAGCCTTGATAACTATAAGAGCCAACATTTATTGAATGCTATATTAGTTAGTTTGTGTTGCCACAAATACCTGCAGCTGAGTAATTTATAAAGAAAGGGTTGAACTGGCTTATGGTTCTGCAAGCTGTGCAAGAAACATGGTGCTGGCATCTGCTTCTGGTGAGGACCTCAGGGAGCTTCCAGTCACGGCTGAAGGTGAAGAGGTAGCAGACACATCACATGGCAAGAATGGGAGCCTGAGAGAGATGAGAGAGGGGCCACGCTGTTTTAAATAGCTAGAACTCGTGAATTCAGAATGAGAATCACTCATTACCACGAGGAGGGCACCAAGCCATTCATGAGGGATCTTTCCCCATGACCCAAACACCTCCCGGTATGTCCCACCTCTAACACTGGGGATCACATTTCAACATGAGATTTGGAGGGATCATACACCCAAACCATGTAAGTTGCTTACTATGTGCTAAGCTCTGTGTGCATGTTTATCTGTGTATGTGCATATTTTTCCACCTAAAAATTCTCATTTTGCAGCTGAAAAAGTCAAGATCTAAGAAATCTAAGTAACTTGTTCAAGGTCATCACCTATTAAGTGGCATGGCTGAAATTTAAACCCATGTGGTCTAACTCTAGGACTCCCACTTATATCATACTGAATAGTGCAATTTGGAGAATTAGTAAGTAGAAGAAACGTATTTTAAAGACCTCGCCTGAACTGCCATATTACATCGCTGAACATCGTGTGTAGCTGCCCCTCCTTTGTCTCTGCATGAGGTTACCTCTCCAGCCACTCGCTTTCCTCCCCTCATTCACAATTTGCCCGGAGGGAGGATGCCTGTGTCCTGGCATCTGGGAGGTGATTCTCCTTGGAGCTGTCAGTGCCGCCTCCCTCCCTTCCTCTCAGGTTGCCTTGCCATCCCTTACAGTGTGATTCCATCCAGATGGCCAAATCATAACCCCATTATAAAGATAATTGGTTAACTAAAGCTAATATTTATTATTTGATTCAGGATTTTCTTTCCTCCTGGTCTGAACACAACAAAAACACAATGCTTTAAAATGCCACCATGACCATCTGGTTGTTTCCTATCAGTTCTTGACATCATTTGAGTGGCTTGTTTATTTTGGGGTTTCCATGACTGGGATAGCACAGGAGGCATTTTGGAAAGTACTGGGACTACTGAACAGGAACTCAGACTTAGGAGGGACCCAGGCATCCATACTTCTCCCTTCCCTGTTATCCTAGCATTATTTCTACAGAATATCTGACAGGTAGAGTTCAGCCTCAGTTTTGGAGATTTCTGATCCAGTCATTGAGAGATTTGGTTTTTAAGAAGTTCTGCCTTTCTCTATGCCAAGGTTCTATCCTCTGGAACTACACAGTATAAGGGGCTTCACATGGGCAGATGCTCCAAAATTATAAAACCACCGTCATGTCATTTGGAAGACACCCTTATTCCACAGTGAGGGTTTTTCATTTCTTGTCCTCACTTTCCTAATCTTTCCCCTCCCATCGGACTCCAGGACTTCTCTTAATATGGGTAACTATAATTCTCAGAAGCACTTTTTTTTTTTTTTTTTTCTGAAAGGGTCTTTCTCTGTCACCTAGGCTGGAGTGGCGCAATCATAGCCAACTACAGCCTCCAATTCCTGGGCTCAAGCAATCCTCTTGCCTTGATTCCCATTGTACAGATGGATGATTCCCATTGTACAGATGGATGATTCCCATTGTACAGATTAAAAAACTGACTCAAAGGTGGATGAAACAATGTGTTCAAAATCAACCCCTGACTTTTTTACAGTCCAGTGGAAAGTCACTCCTTGTCCACTGTTCTTTTCTCTGTAGACTGTTACCTGCTCATGGTATACGACTCTGTGATAAAAAGTGCTCAGAGCAGTAGTTTGCTTTTTTTAAAAAAAATTGGTTTTGTTGCTAATTTTTAAGTGAACTACCTCAGATACATTACAAGAGTTTGATTAATTGTATGAGGAACATTTTTGTAGCCACTACCCAACTTCAGAAATAAAACATTACAGATATCAGCTTGCATATCCTTGTATAATAACTCCTATCCCATGTCCCTCCTTTTGCCTCAGAGGTAATCATTATTCTAAATTTGATGATCATCATTCTCCATTTATATATATATAGCCCTACGCAACAATATCAGTCTGCATTTTATTAAATTTCATAGCTGTCTATAGGTATCCTGATTTTTTTTCACTCAACAGTTTGGTTTTGAGATTCATCCGTATCGATGCGTAGGACTATAATTCATGCTTTTCTATGGCCTATGTTATTCCTGTCAATGGATATATTATTTATTTACTCAACTTACTGTCGATGGACATTTAGGTTCTTTCTCATATTTGCCATCCTAATGATGCTTCAACGAACATTGTACTTCTAAGTTCTTATTTCTCTAGGGTTTGCCTAAAAGTAAAACTGCTAGGTCATAAGGTATGTGGATCTTCAATTTTATCAATTTTATCAGATATCACCATATTGCTTTTGCATGTTATGCCCACCAGCACTCACTGAAGGGTTCCATGGTGCTACCTCTTCACCCACACTTAGTTGTATCATACTTCGCCAGCCTGATAGGTATGATCATCATTGTTTTGGGCAAAACAGGCATCATTATTGCTAATTTATATTAGCATGTAGAAAACTAAACTTAATTAAAGTTAACTGGCCTGAACAAGCTACACAGTTCAGACAAGAATACAAATTCTTTGGCAGGAGTTAGAATTTGGTCCACTGATATCAGCCATTACCAATATTTCCTAGATACTGGTTTAAAAGGAACACTATCATAGGTGCCATGGGGCATTGCTAGGAAATGTATTTGCATGTGTTAATGGAGGCAAGGGACAGGAAAAGTGGGTTTACAGTTTGGACCTGTGCTGTTTTCGGAGATATAAGTGACATGCACACTATGTCGGTCTCTATAACAGCAAGACATGTAATCATGGGGTTCTATTGATGTGCATATGCTCAGGCAGATATTAAAGCCAAAGCAGGTCATTGACTGTAGGAAGAAGCAAGCAGGATGGTGGGGTACAGCAGGCCAAATGCCAGCGGGGTTACTAGAGCAGTTCCTTAGAGAGGGTTTATAGACAAATAGCACAGAGATGGCAGTGGAAATTCCCTTGGCACTCTTTGTTGGCCTAGAGAGGCCTGGGACAATGGCTACTAATCAGATCCAGAAGCTGAGGCCTGTACAAGCTTCTGCTGTGTGCCTGCCAGCTTCAGACATGGGCAGGTACTGAGATAATAGGTATAAGACCCAATTCTTGCTTCGGGCTTGGTATCCAGTCAGCCAACAAGAACAAGGAAGAAAAAAGCATTTTAGGCTTTGCATACACAGCACATACTAAAAAGAAATGAACATGATGAAAGAGTTCATGGTGGGGAGTAGCAGCACTAAAGCTGAAGGGAAAAGTCAGAAGGCTGCGGTAGGGAGCTTTGAATGCTGAGCGACATCACTGAAATATCACGCAGTAATCATATCAGCATACTTAGCCCCTGCTATAGTCTAGTCTCTACACACTCTAAACACATAATCGCATTTAATCCTCTCAGTCACTGTATGAGATGTGTATACTCCTATCCACATTTATAGAGGAGGGAACTGAGCACAGAAAGGTTAAAAGACTTGCCCAAAATCTCAGTTTTCCCATGACAGAGCCAATCTTTGGACCAAGGCAGGGTAACTATATGATCTGGGCTCCTGACCACCATACTCTACTACCCAACTATAAGATCTTGGAGCTTCTAAGCAGAGGTGAGTTAAAGACATATGGCTTATTTAAAAAATATTCAAATGCCTGGCCCCACCACTGGACATTCAGATTTGACATTTCTGAAAGACTGAAAAACTCCTTCATTAATTCTGATGTGCATGCATTCTTGATTGACAGCCACTGCGTCAGCTGTTGGTAGCCACCTGGGTTCTGATAAGCCAACATCCTCAAAGTTGAGTAGCTGAGAAAGGGGGTGTTGGAACCAAAGTAGTGATTTAGGAGGACTGATCTGGCAATTGTGATTCTTGACAGGGACTAAGGAAGTCAAGAGAATGGAGATGGGGAGATAGTGGCAGATTGTGCAGAGGCCAAGACATGGGAGATGAGAGCTGTGTCAGAATGGGAGAATAGAAATGAAATAAGTCATTGATGCTGGAGACCAACTATGACTATCTAAAAATAGTCATGGATACCTTCAAGTGAAGAAGTCTTAGTGAGTGACCAAGTCCTCATGCCATTGAGTCCACCATAGTGGGTGACACATGAGCTCTGGTTCAAATCCTTGCTCCATCCCTTACAAGCTGTGTGACTATGGGGAAGTTATCTAACATTTCTGGACTTTGTTTGGCTCATTTATAAAATGAAAATAATGATAGGCCCTCCATCATTGGGTGATTACATATACATAGCACTTAATGTGGTGTTTTTCTCACAATACATTATCAATAAATGTTAGCTCTTATTATTTTTATTGGTAGGAAAGGTAAATTTGTTATGTGAGCAATATGAGAGACAATCAGCTAAGATTTCGAGATTTTGGTCTTAGATGTGGCAAGATCTCTGATCCTTCTACAGGCTACCTTCAGACTAGAAAAAAAAAAAAAAAGCCTGCTTTTTTCAAAATGACAGCAGCTTCGTTTTCAATGAAAATGATGCTAATTACTGGGTATTGACCCAAGATGAATTTCTCTTTGATGAACTCCATACTGCTCTTCAGAAAACCTAGCCAAATCATCTCAAATACCAGGAAGTGTGGGGTAATGCAGCAAATGGGGGGAAAATGTGGATCAGAAAAAATTATTGCTACAAAAATATTTTCAGTAAGTTTGTTCCCTTCATAAATAGTGTGAATGGAATGCCTCTGCAATCAGCTGAAAGCCTGATCTTCGCTGTGGGCTAATTGCTCGTCTGGTTAGTGCAGAATTTAATTTGTGCTATTGTGCAGGCAAGGCTGAGAGCGTGAAATAAACAATGTGTGTTAATTTCACGTTTTCCAGTCTACTTAGCCAAAGAGAGAGCTCAGGCTCCTCTCAGGCCTCACCCCACCCCCTCCCCAGCTTCGCATCCCAGAGTTGCAGACCACAGAGGGGCGGGGTATGTGCTGACTGCAGGTGCAGGGTTCTTGCCCCAAGACCAAAGGCTCAGGGAAGCCAGTTGGCCTCGGCAGTGATGCTGATGGAGGACATACATGGTGCACACCCTCCACCACCACACGCCCAGGGTTGGTGCTCCAGATCTTTCTTCTAAGACAAATGGGCACCTGCTGATGCAATGCAGCTGGCTTTATCCTCTCAAGTTTAATGATGCCCTTGGTCCTCTATGGAGCTTTCACTGGGGCAAATGGAGAGCCACCAAACCGGATGGCATCCATGCTGAACAGACTAATTTGATGAGCTGAGGGGATTTTCCTCTGGTGAGGGAAGAATACATATCTTCATCAAGAGGGGGACTCGATGCCCACTTCTAGGATGGGATTGGAGGAAGGCTGGGCTGGCCTCCCTTCCTGCTCCACACTAGGAATATGAGGAATGGGAGCTAAGTCATCCCCACCTTCTTTCTCCATGACTGCAGGGCCTGAGACCCAAGAGAAGTCATTTGCTCAGAGTCATAGAGCAACTAGACTCTTGACTAGGCCTCAAACTCACAAAGACCTCGTTCCCCTTCCAGTACTTTCTGCTATACCATCTCTCATTCAGTCTATGTAATGTGCAAAATTATATAGACCTAATGAGAGAATTAAATATCTTCTCCTTGATAATTAATTGTGAGCAGGGATCCTGAAGTAAGGCGGCCTGAATTCAAATCCTAGTTCTAGCTCAGTAATATTTCACAAGCTACAGTGCCTCAGTTTCCTTACCTGTAAAAAGAGCATATAGTCTATAGGGTTATTATGACTATCAAACTAGTTAGTACATGTAAAGTGCTTAGAAAAGTGCCTGGCATAACTAAGTGCTCAGTAAACATTAATTATTATTAGTGTTACCATTTAGGATTTTTCAACATCTTACCTGTTCTTATCAGAAGATTTTTGTCTATGTGTAATCAGATATTTCTGTTCCCCTAGAAAAGGGCTTTCTGTTCCCTTACCTTCACTATGCCATCCATCCTGTTTTTATTGTTGAAAATCTAAGAGGGAAATATCAGTCTTCAGAAAGGCCTGGGGTTCCTTTCTGATTGAGAGAAGAGCAGATTTGAAGTCATGGATGCCCATCCGTGCAATGGCAGGAAGCTTGCCTTATTTGTCTCTGTCTTCCCAGTGACAAGCACAGGCCTGACACAGTGTGTCTTGAATATGTGCCGGAGCACCAGAGAGCACAGCAGAAGAGGCCAGATGTGGTCTTCATGGCCACAGAGGCCAAAGAACAAAGTGAAAAGAAAATCTTCTTGCCCTTGATCATGAGGGTGACTGGTGTTTCTTCTTAGGGAAACAATATCAGTCTTATTTTAATCCATTAAAGCATAGGGTAAAGCAACCTTGCCCGTGTCCAAGATACACCACTGCATATGTTCTCAGTGGAATCTCCATAAATAAGTAGTAAGCCCCTGCTAGTTAAAATACAAAATACTGAAGATACAGAGATTGTGCCTGTCCTCAGGGAAGCCATAATCCTCATAAGTAGTCATCCTAACCATGATAATGCAACCTTACATTGAAACAGCACTCTGCGGTTTGTAAAGGACTGTGTGGACAGTTTCTATACTGCAGATTAGGACACCAGGATAATGAAAGGTTGAGGGACTTGCCCAAGGTCACACAGTTGGGATATGACCCTATGTCTGTTGCCTTGAGGTCCTCTCCTCTCTCCACTGCACCGATCTATATCTCCATGAAATAAGGGGTATCTGTCCTGACAAACTTGCCCCACTGACTCTTGGCAATTGCAGAGAATAGGCACATTTTTTGATGTACTAGGTGAGGCTGTGTAACCTGGAGATAAAAGAACAAAAATCCTTCAACAATGTTGTAATGTCCTTGGAAGTCTGGGGAAAATTAATAGTACTAGCAATAAAGCAACCACAAGCTAAGGAACATTTACTGCAAGTGAGACACTGGAGTAGAGTTATAAAAGGGGGCGCAGAGATAAGGAAGATACTGTCCCTGCCTTCTGATGCATCACAAATTAAGAAGATAATAAGAGTGTCCACAGAAGCAAACCTCATGTTAGCATGTGGTAGCTGACTACCTGGGTTGCGTGGACTGAATGTGGCTTCGAGTTTGAGAGGAGGTTAGTCTACAAATGCTGGGCTGGAGTTAAGCATACAAAAACAGAACCAGGTAAGAGATGACCCCAGAAGGCACTTCAATGGCTCCCTGACAATAAGAAGAACTGTATCTCACTGCAGGTAGGAGTCATCAGAGGAAGCTTCAGGAGGCAGGGGAACCTACAGGGGCCTCCAGAAGGGAGAAGTTGAATCATTGGAGTAGTGGGACAAGGGATTTCAGACAGGAGTGTCAAGATCAAAGGCACCAGAAAAGGCAGGGTGCATCAGATCTGATTCCAGTCATGGTCTAATTGGAAAGGTCATTTGGCTGTGATGACAGGCAGATTCTAACACTCTAGCATGGGGAAGATGATTGTTTAGTGCCTAAACCAGCAGAAGGAGGGCGGGGGAGAAAAGAAGGAATGTTTGGGATAAGAACACTACCATCTGAATATTCTACATGACTTCCCTGTTTGGCCAGTGCTCACAGGTTAGACAGTGAGCAAGTGGAGCCTGATTAGACAGGTAAACAAGAGGCTGAGCATTTTCCTGGCTTGGAGGAACCTGAGCAACCCCCATCCCTAATTATATGTTGTGTCTCAGAACCATCCCATCCCATCCCATGGCCCAGTAATACATGACTGCTCCTGACTGGGGGCTTGAGGGTTCCCTAAATGCTGGTATTTTGGCCGTAAGAAGAGAAGGGAATGAGATGAGATTCAAGTGGTCCACAAACCCTCCACTATCCTCAAGCAGGCATCACATAGTAGTTCTCTCCTTCAAGGTTCTCCTGAAGTTCATTTGTAGCTGGTTTTCCCTAGATGGAAATATGTGGAGCTAAAGGAGAAGAGGTGGGCGTGGAAAAGGTAGCACACAGTGCCTTCAGAAGCCATATTCCATTGCTCCTTTTGAATGAGATGTTACCGCAGTGAGAATATAAATACCGCTAGGAGGGGGACCCCATAAATTGCCATCTGCATTTAGGGGAGAATTTGCTTGTTAGACTTTTCTCTGTGCCTCCTCTCTGAGAGCTGACTCTTATGGAAGAAGTAGGGGGCTATTCTCAGGGACCCCAGAGGGAGCAAGTACCCCACACCCTATGCCATTTGTGCCTCCCTCCCGGCTTGGGGAGCTGTTGAACGAAAGGAGAGCCCAGAGGAGAAAACTACAAAGCAGAGGCCAGCAGAGTCCCCACAGAAATTTCTGCAGCTTCACAATCTCTCAGCAGGCTAATGTGGGCTCTGTCTTCAGCTTTCGTTCCTGAGAAAGCCCTAGGAAGGACCCAAGGTCTCAGTCCGAAAAGACCCTCGGAGGCAGAGCAAATGACGGCCACCAGGAGGCTGCCTGCACTGCAGTGCATCAGAGGTTGAGATAAAGGGAAGAGGAGGTCGGAGTGTGGGATCTCAGAGGTTAAGTGACCCAGAGGGGAAGGTGAAGGGCTTGTCCAAGGCACATAGCCATTTGTTTCAGTAAATGCATCAGTATGTCTGGCATTTGAAATCTAACATAGGAAATTGGATTTGTCATATGTTCCAAAGAAACTGCTTGAGGGCATCTGAGGACCGGATATAAAGGTTTAGAGATCCTGCATTTAGACTTCTCATGATGTGTGGACCTACCTGGAGCTTCAAAAATTTACAAGTGTGAGAATTCTGAAGTGAGGTTTCGAGGAGAGTATAGCAGTACTCTGGGTGCTCTGACCTTTGCAGTCACCAACTACACACACGACCTGAAGGACTCTTCGCACAGGAAGCTTCCACGGACAGAACTACCCTTCCCTTCACCTCCAGCTCCCAAACCTTTTCCATCCTTCAGGAATCAGTTCAAGGACAGTGCTCCATGAAGGCATCTGCAAATAGCCAACACTAATCTCTGTGCTCTCCTCCCAAGGGTGAGCTAGTGAAAGCACCCAGCTGAAGAGTGTTCACTCCATAGGCCCTGCAGTAATCATGGCTTACCTCATTTATGTTCACAGCAAACCTATGAACTGGGCATTCTTCTGTTCACTGATGGGAAAACTGAGACACAGAAAAACTAAGGCATTAGAACCTAGGTCCAGCTGATTCCAAATTCTGAGCTCTGTACCACTGCATTCTAATAACTCCTCTAGCCCTGTGTGCGTTGTGATGTTGATATTAAAACCACCTTAGATTATAACTTACCTTGCTAGGCTCAGTGGGAAGATGAAGCACTGTAAGATACACGTCCCCTTTTGTTCAGGAAACTTAGAGTCTAATAGATAGATCAAGCATAGAAATAGATAGTGAAGACATGGGGTGCACACACGCACATTATATTGTGACATCAGCCCATAGTCACTGAGCATCTACTATGTGCCAGACATCATGCTATGTTCTCAAAGAGCTTAAGGGAGATCTCAGTCTATGCCCCAGTGAAGCTTGTAGTCCACTGTGGAAATTAGTCCTTAAGGAAAACGTTTGCAACTAGCTCTGTAATTTACAGTATAAAATGTTAGGCGGGGAGAGAAAGATCCATGAGAGAGAATAACAGGAGCCTGTTTTAGATGGGAAGGTCAGAGAAGGCCTCCCTTCTAAAGTGTCATTTTAGCTAAGATTTGAAAGATGAATAAGAGCTGGCAAAATATAAGGAGGTTGTAATATGGGGAGGGATGATTTCCTGTCAGAGTCCCGAGGCAGGAAGAAACATGAAACTCAAAAATCACCTCCAGCCCAGGCAGCCAGCTGTGTTCCCCAGCTTTTGCCATCCTTTTTGGGTTTCTGGAGCCCCAGGACCCCACACTCTGAATGCCCTGGGCTTGGCAGCTGTCTCCTCCCCTTCTGTCTCCTCCACTGGTTTATTTCTGATGATGTTATCCACAGCTTCAATCTGAGCTCAGCCTCTTGCTTTGTCCATTTCCTCCTTTGGATCGCAGTGGGGGCTTCTGAGCAACATGGATGATGAGGCTCATGCTTCATGAGCCCCACCTCAAGAGCTTTGGAGCCCCACCTTTCCTTTGGAGCCCCACCTCAAGAGCTCTTTCCTTGTGTCTACTCCTTCCCAGCCTCGGCGGGAGCTAGGACCTGGGAAAGACTGTAAACTGTATACATTATTTCCTTTTTGATTAGGTGAATAAATAACTTGATTGAGACGCGCCTCTTTGGAGGGTGATGCTGGCAGGCTTCCAGGAGTGGGAGGCAGCTGGCTCCAAGCACCAGGGAGACGGCAACAAAGGCCCAAGGGACAGACACATTGTGGGGAGGCTTGGGGTCCAGCCTAGACCTGGAGAGGACCAGCCAGAAGCACTTAGGGAAAGCAGCTTGCTCCTTCCCTTCCATGTGAGAGGAGGCCCAGGTTTGGGATGCTTTTCTCAGCACTGGGTCATGTGCTCCAGTCCCTGCTTTCCTGAGGAACAAGCTTCTGCTGAGAGGAAGGGCCACAGGCTCAGGGCAGCTGACAACTGTTGTACAGCCCAAGTGAGAGAGTCTGTGTGAAAGTTCTTTATATATAATAGGTATCATTGTTAAGGAAGACCTCTTGGACGAGGCGCGGTGACTCACACCTGTAATCCCAGCACTCTGGGAGGCCAAGGTGGGCAGATCACCTGAGGTCAGGAGTTCGAGACCAGCCTGACCAACATGGTGAAACCCCATCTCTACTAAAAATACAAAATTAGCTGGGCATGGTGGTGGGTGCCTGTCATTCCAGTTACTCAGGAGGCTGAGGCAGGAGAATCTCTTGAACCCAGGAGGTGGAGGTTGCAATGAGCCAAGATCACACCACTGCACTCCAGCCTGGGCAACAAGAGCAAAACTCTGTCTGAAAAAAAAAAAAAAAAAATTCACAGGTCCTCCCCAGGCTGGGACATCACTCAGCCCCAGTCAGCATGCTTGCTTCCAAGGAGGCCTCAGTGAATGTGAGGAAAGGCCAAATGCGCCACCAGATTGGGAGCCACCCCTGAGCTCATGGGGACGAGGACATTGTCAAAGGGACTAGAGAATCTGATTCTGAGTTGAATCAGATCCAGCTCAGAGACCCCAGTACAGAGACTCCCGTGCTATCTCTGCAGCAGTTTCCTTGCTCCTGCCAGGTGAGCCTCAGGCTGGCTTCCACGTGAAGACTTCTCACTCATACAATTTCTGCCCACCTTTGACCCTCACCTCCAGTTTCTCCATGAGCCCCAGCTCCTCTTTAGGACCACTGACTCTCCATTCCCTTCCATGCTTTGAGGTTCAGCTCGAAGACAGCCTCCTTGATGAGGATAACCCTACAACCCTCCCTCTTCTGTTACCCACTCCTGTGATAGCACTTACCACCTTGTTATACATATCTGCCTTTCCCTCCAGAAAGGAGGCCTCTTAAAGGCAGCATTGGTTATATTCCCAGCATCTCACATAGCGTCAGCATATAATGGCGCTTGTAGGAAGAATTCCCTGACCTCTACCATACTGCCTATCTTGGTTAGCTATAAAATCTCTGTACCCTCGCGTTACACTACTCACACATATAACATGATGGGGACTGTCTGTGTATTTGTGTGCACCATCCAGTAGGCCAGAGCACCAGGAGAACTGGGACCATGGCCATCTTTCCATTAGCCTAGCACATGTCTAGCCTCTAGGAGGCATTCAATAAATACTGTTGAGTGAATGAACAAGACAGTCTGGGCTTCTGAAGACCAATTAGGTTATAGACTTTGCCTGGGTTAGATGTTTTATTCCAGTAAACACCTTATTCTCAATCCAGGCCCCCTCCCAACATACTTGATCTGCAATTGTCCAGAATCCCAACATCATAAAACTGTGCTCACCTCACATCACTGTGCTGGGGGTAGAAGTTGTAGATAAATAGCTTCAGTAGAGTATATTATTGTTTTTTTCCAGAAATGCTGGGTTTTCTCCTTTGCTCTGGTACAAACAGAACACCAGCAACTAATGAGCTTTTTTTCTATGACATACAAGGAGAGAAGATAAATATAGTGTATCCAGTGGCAGGTTTGGTACTTTAAAAAATTGAGAAATCTGTGATTGATGTCTTGGAAAAAGCTTTCTTCCCAGGCATTGGGAGACCAGACTTCACCATTAAATTCCTGTGAGACCTCAGCAGATTCACTGAAGTTGCCTCAGTTTTCCAGTTTGTTTAATAATTGTTGCAAAAATTAAAAAGTACTTTCACAAGTACCACCTTTTAAGTGTTTATGAAGCTTATTCATGTGCTTTGTCTCTTGTTTCCTGGACCTGTAAGCTAACTAGGATAGTGGAATTATTCTTAATGAGGAGTCTAGACTGGATGATCTCTAATTTTTGGCACATCTTTCATTTTCTAAGAGGTTTGAGTTTAAAGCTTTGTACCCTTTGACCCCGAGGTGAGATCTCTTTCCCTAGGTGAGGCTAACGACTTTCACGTACTCCAATCACATAAGTCACAAAACCCAAACTCGTCTACATGGAATGGTAAGAAAGAAAATACAGAGGGGCTTATTCCCCAAAGACATGACTCCCTGGTGGAGAAATTTCCCACAGTCATGATGGTCTTTTTTGGCAAGAATGTCTTCTTGCTTTCCTGTAAATCCCAGACTGGGGCTGACACCTTGCAGTGCATTGCACTGACCTTGCCTTGCGATCCTGGTGCCAGGTTTTTTGAGCCTGGCAGGAATGGTGAGAGTGTCAAGTCTGAGATGGTCTGGACTTGCAGCTGAAGTTCAGTTAAGCACCCAAATCAAGTACTTTCAGCCACATTCCATTGCTTGCCATCATAAGATAAGAAAAGACAGCTATTCTGTTATACTATTTTTGAAATATGGTGCTTAGAGAGGTACAGTGGCTGGCCCAAGAACCCCCCAAAATTCAGTGGTCAGGATACATCGCTACAACACCCACTCCTTTTCCAGAAGGAAAACTGCCTTCTCATCTAAAAGTGCCTTTGAACTCTGACTACAACATCATCTGCATAAAGATTGCATCATCAGTGCTCATGGGCTTGAACCGAGTGGAAACTATGCGATTTCACATGGGGAAAATTCTGGGCAACAAGACATTGAACCAGGGTTCTTAGCTGCAGCCCTAGTTAGAGAATTGCTTCCACATTCTGGGCCTGTTTTCTTGTGTTTACATAGGAGAACTGGTTGGGAGAAGTGGTTCTCACTATTTGGTCTAAGGATCGACTGCATCCCAATCATCTGGATCCATGTTTATAAAGGCAAATCCCTGGGCTTCCCCAAGATCTGTTGACTCAGAATATGAAGGGGTAGGTCATGGAATCAGCAGTTGATACAAGATTACTATGGGATTATTAAGCATACTAAGGCTCAACAACCACAACAAGGGGACCATATGATCTCAGAACTTCCATCCAGAAATATTGTCATACGATTTTATGAATATATCATTACTGTAAGGTCCACGAGAAACAATAGCTAGGAACAGAACTATACTTGTGATGTCTTGATGTTTTATTCCTCACCTATGCATCCCAGTTCTATGTGGAAAGTGGATGCATTTTAAAAAGCTAGTCCATTCTGTGGGAAACTGTAGTCACTGACACATCCTGAAATTCCCTCTAGGCTGTTCTGGAGCGTGGAGCCCTGAATGGTGGGGTGAGGGAAGAAAGCGGATCTGTGTTCTGAGGGAAAGACAGAGTCCCTATAAACAGCAGTCCCGGAATTATCCTCCAGCGCCCGTGCTATTATAAAGAAGAGCTGACACAGCAGAGTCCGGGGGATGCTGTGTGTCTGCAGAGCAGTAATCACGGAGGCAGGCAGGCTAAATGCAAAGAGAACATTTGCACAAACAGCACCTGTACCGAGCAGTCATCCACTATTTTTAGAGCTGCTGCAAAGAGCAGAGGGACATTTGGAGAGGCTCCTAAAGGGCATCAGTCAGTAGGAAGGTGGAGAGGTTTTGGCATATTCTGTCTGGCTGATTCTGCAGTGCCCTGTCAACTGAGTCATTGAAGACTTGGGCAGTCTGACATTTTTGTTTTGCTTTGGTTTTTGGTTGAGAATGGGGTGGAGACATGCTGGATGGTGTGGAACAAGGGGGTGATAAAGAGGATTACTCTGATCTGTCAGTGATGTTTTTGATGGCAGAACACATATTTAAAAGTTTAGATTATTTTGATCCTAGAAAATAGAAGAACAGTTTGTTCTCCAGGGCTTAATCTGGAGCAGCCCAAAGCAGGAATAAATGGCAAATACCTTCATCTTATTCATTTTATCCAGCTGCAAAAATGGGATTGCCACATCTTACATTTGTAGACAGAATAAATTATATAACTTAGTGTTGGATATATATTGGTTAGGTCAACATAATTAGAGCCTGGAGCCTGGAGGTTGTGGCCATTTAGACAGAATACCTAAATGCTCTGTGACTCAGTGCATCAATTCTTATTTTCAAATAAGGAATAATAGTGAACACTAATTGAAGGCTTAAAAAAAACATTTCCAAGGACAGGCCCATTGACAATTGGCTAATGACATCAACTCCGTGTATAAGAACAGAATGGGACTTACATAACGTTCTGACATGTGGAATTTCCCATCAAAGTGAACACAATCGATTTGATAAATGTTACACATTTGTTTGACCTTTCAGGTAGATTCGTAACACATCAGGTCAGCAAATGTCATTTCCTGATCTACCACCTCCTCTTCTCCCATTTGCAATTAGGAAATTCTTTTTGTTTTTAGCCTCTTAAGGAATTTTGTGTTGAACTCTCATGAGGTGTCTGGTCCATTCCTCTCCTAATATGGATTAGCAAAATACCCTTCATCAAGACTACTTCTCAAGCCCACACAGCAATCTATTTGCAGAGTTAGCTTGAAACCTAGATATGTGACTCCCAGCCCTGCACTTTTTTTTCACTTTATCAGAGACACCGAGGTTCTTTGAGTTGGAAGAAACTGAGAAGTCATCCAGCATAACCTGTTATTGTCAATGCTTGAATTGATAAACTGGAGATCACACAAACTTTTTCTAATAATTATTTCGAAATCAAAATTAGACAACAGAGATGAATGCAAAGTTGAAATTATATTCTTTTCGTCCTGTTTGATGTAAAAACAAAACAAACAAAAATACTACCTGGCTGCATCCTAATGAATAGTGGTCTTGAGGTGTGTAATTCAGACCGTATGGGCCTCACAAGGCTATTTTTTCAGAGTAAACTAATTATGATGGGAACCAAGCTAGGCTTTTGGTGTGTAAATACTATCTATGTTCATTAATGCATTCTAACTAATGCAAACACATTGAGACTGTTGGAACAATAACCTCAGCAAACTGATTATTTACAGAACTATGAAAAAGCAAAATATGTCTTTTGCAATGTCTTCTCTTTTTCCCAACTATTTATCTCTGTTCCTTCTGTCAGGCCTCTCCCAAGAAGCCGCCATTGTGTTAAACATCATTCTTTAGAGTCTTTCTCTCAGCCAGCTATATCCTCCCTGAAAGTATTTGCCCATAAAGATTTAACAAGTCTGGGAAGGACAAAGGGAAGACGAAAGAGAAATGGAGGTTTAAGAAGTATAAATTCCTAAATCTGACCATATTTTTTCTCTCTCCTTCTTTTGATTCTGTTTGCTTTCACTATGGCTCTTTCAAATTCTGCTTTATATTACGTTGAAGCCTCTAAAATTGCCGTTTTAGTAGTTCAAAATCAGTTAAACATTAGCAGTTTAATAGGATTCAGCCTAATGACATTGAGTCAATGTGTTCTGGGGAGACCAGGGATGTCCCACAGCATCCTAGCACTTCCTGTGTGCCACCCGATTGAATTAAGGTTCCTATCTCAGTGGACTTGTTTGCCAAGGTAGATTCCAAACACCAGTATGTAGTCTCAGCCCTGCCTTCCACCTCCCAAGACCAAAAATGCAACCTGTTTTCTGGGGCATTTGCACTAACAGACATTGAGAAGTTGCAGGTTTTTCTTTGGGTTTTCATCACCCTTCTCAGAGATGACTGTTGAACTACTCTTAGTACTGCATGTAACACGCATGCACTGGAGGGATCAAGTTTAATGGCCATAGGGAAGGAAGGCAAAAGAGAAAATGTGAAAGAGACGTTATAACTTGAAAGCACAAAAACCCTTTCTTTAGTGGCTTGTGGGGTATATGCCCATCTGTTAAATTGGAGTAAGCTTCTCAAAGATAGGTATTGAATTTTCCATGCCCCATATATTACTAGAAACATAATAGCTGTTCAGTAAGTATCTACTGAGTCAAAGTAGAACACTCTGTTAAGGATCCTCAGTAGTGAACCCATAGCAGTGGATCCAGAATGTCCCTTCTCCAGGCATTTTTTTAAACCACGCCATGGTGGCAGCCACTGTTTCCTTGTACTTGTGAAACCAGCTTTGATCCAAGTTTCTTCAATCTTTTTACTCTTTTTCTGCACCCAAGCAATCGCCAACGATTATTTTAAGCAAGATTCACATCTCTAAGTCCTTTTTTATTCCTCCCCCAAGGACTCTAAAAGCAAAGAAAACAAGAAGTCAGGAAAGTTGAAGCCTCTGAACTCCATCCTGGCCTCACCCCATCACCTCACACCCTCCTAGCTTCTGCAGGATAGGCTCAGCTCCCCTTCCTCCCCCTCACCCCACCCCCTGGGGCTGTTACCCTATCCCAAGAAATTCCAGCAAGTCTTGGAACAAAGACTGGCAGCACATGTAATGCCCTGTCTGGACTGAGACTAGAATGCAATTAGCCAGGGAAGGTTGTGAAATTTGTTTTTAAATGCTATGAATATTTTATCTCCTGACCCTCACCTCCATACCATTCCCCGTTCAGCCACCGCCCCCCTACCCCCCCACACACACACAAAACCCCTTCCCACTGGGTCTTTGCAAAGTAAAGTATGGCCTTTAGATTGAGACATTCTCTGTTGCAATATGTTGGAATATGTTTCAACGCTGTAACTCGAGATCTATTTACTAAACTGTTTGGCACATTCAGCACATCCTGGGGGAATTGTTGGCGGGACCTGCGGTGCGTTTTTCACTCCTCCCTGATGCATTACCAGACATAAGGTCATCCCAGTCTAGCAAAGATGGGTGCTGTGCAGGGCTCATTACCTCACAGCAAGCCAGCCAGATGAGGCCGTGGGATGTTTTCTCTTCATCATTCAAGCTTGAAAGGAAACTGTCAGCCTCCACTTGCTCTTAAAACAATGAAAATTTAGGTGACAGTGCTCTCATTAGCTCAATGGAAATGAAGGTTTCCAGGCAAAGACTTCCCTCTAGAAGTCAACGGGTGAGTCTCAGCTTCTGAGGAATGGGTGGTGTCAACGTCAGTGACCCACACTCGGATGACCAGAAACTTTCACGATACACAGCTTCTGAGCTGGGGAAAATGGGCAGGTTTTAGATAGGTGACAGGTTTTTTCACAGCTGCCCCTTTGCTGGGAAATGGATACATTCATAAGACTGTCTTCTTGTGACTTACATACATTCACATGACCAGAAAACGAGCAAGGGTATCATTACACTGGTGAATCCTCTCCCTAGGAGAAACTCAAACAAAAGTGCCAAGTGTCGATCCTGTTCTCCAGAATTACACTGCAGAATTTCTAATCTAAGAGAGTTTGGTTAATATTTGATGAACCACTTGGATAATACACAGAATTATGGGAGTCCTAATAATTGCTTACATTTGTGTAGCACTACCTTCTAGGACATCCATATGCATTATTTTCTTATTTGATCCTCGTAACAGCCGTGTTTAATGGTCTTGGCGGGTATTCAGTCTGTTTTTTATAGAATCATAGGAATACTAGAACTAAAGGTGACCTAAGCTGTAATCTTGATCAATGGATGCTAACCAGGGATGCATGTTAATTTATCCAGGGAACTGTTTCCAAACCTGTGTGCCTGTGTTCCCCTCCCCAACAAACTCCTCAATTCTTCCTGCACCCTCCAAAATACACATACAGAGTCTGGATCAGTGAGTGAGGGGTGAAGTCCAGGCATAAATACTTTTTAGAGAAAAATACTCCAAGTGATTTCAAAGAACATCCTGGTTTACACCACTGCTCTACATTCAGGCTGATCATTCAAGCAGAGATGTGATTTACTCAGAGCCACATACAATGGCAGAGTTGCATTCACACCCACCCAGGCCTCCTGATTTCTAGCTGGATGGCCTCTCTTTCACACTTTCCTACCACCTTTCTGAATTAAAAAGGGAATTACCAAAATGGTGCCATTTGTTTTAAACTGTCTTTTTTCTTGCATCGTCCTAGCCGGAAGAAAAACAGTAAGAGATGGTCTGTCCAAAATATACATATGAGTAAAATGACAAGCACCACAATTCTCCACCTGAATGCAAGTTTTTCACAGGTTTTACTCATCAGTCCCAAAATTTGGCTAGGATCCTCATAAATGATTCCCTTTTTCTCTTGGTGGCACCTCCTTTGGATTCTCTATATCTTCTCAAAACTACAGGAGTATACCATTGAATGTGGGAATCATATTATCAATATCTAAAATGTATAGGAAAGCTACTGATGAAGAAGAGGAAGGACTCCAGACTGCATATAAATCATATTGAGGAGAGGAGCAAAAGTGCTTCTCCCCAACTCCTCTGCCCCTTCAACCGTTCCTTTTGAGTCATCTCCCCTACCCTCCTGGAACTCAAAGAAAGAGAGGCTAATGGAACTATGTAGAGGTAAGGTCTTTTTTGCAGACCATTTTACTAGTGAGCAGGGTTACTGTGTGAAAGGGCAGAGTGCTTGTCCTTGTGCTTCCTGCACCCAAATACTAAGGCACAGAGGCTGGCCTTTCCAGGCACACCTCTTTCCTCATGCAGGTTGGATGAGTGGACTTAGGGCAGGCTCTACAAATTTCCTTCCCCCAATTCCTGTCCAGGAGTAAGAAGCCTCATTGAAGCCTCATGCCTAGACTGTATTTTTTAGTCTAGATTTTAGTAGAGGGTCTTACGTGAGGGTGAGGATGGAGAGCAGGAACACAAAAAGTCAGTTTTCCTACAACAGCTAGGACTTCACAGAACCAGACTTTTCCCTTCTCTATTTGAGATATCTCTATATATCAATCAGTCATTCTATCTATCTATCTATCTATCTCTCCATCCATCCATCCATCCAGCCAGCCAGCCAGCTAGCTAGCTTTCTCATTAGGAAATTCCTGGCAGTGGAGGGAGTGGAGAGTTACCTAGCTCTCCTCTTAATAAAATATGCTCAACCCAAGATGTTCCTGATTTAAGCAAGGTTCTAAGCACCACAATTCCCTAATATGAGCTAGCTATCCCACCTACTTGGTAGGAGCCATAATGTAATTAGTATATTTTTTTACTCTTGAAGAATGTGCATTTGGGCTCTTTTTCTAGTAATAAGGGCCTGCAAATCAATAGCCCAGTGCTTTTTTGGTAAAATTTACATATAAATTTTACCATTTTTACCATGCTAAATGTAGCCCAGTGTACCATGCTAAATGAGACAGCTCAGTGTCATTAAATACATTCACAATGCCATGCAACCATCACCACTATCCGTCTGCAGACCTTTTTCATCATCCCAAACAGAAACCGTACTCAAATAGAAACACTTTACCCATTCAAAAACCCTCAGTCTCTTCTCCTCTGCATTACAGTTCCTGGTACCCTCTATTCTACCTCTGTCTCTATGAATTTGACTACTCTAGGTACTTCATGTAAGTGGAATCATATACATATTTGTCCTTTTGTGTCTGGCTTCTTTCACACAGCATAAGGTTTTCAAGGTTCGTCTGCGTTGTAGCATGTGTCAGAATTTTCTTCCTTTTTGAGGCTGAAAACATTTTGTTTATGTATGTATCCACTGATGGACTAGGCCAGGCACTTTTATTATGTCATTTGTTGGGTGTGATGTATATTTACCTAAATTATAGGGGTAGGAGTGAGCGAAGGGAACGATAAGGCTTGGTAAATTCATAGACAGCCTCTGAATGAGGCTTCATAAACTATAGAAAGATTATGGTGCCTACCTTTCTCTGAACTAAAAATGAGAAGGACATGACTTGACAGATACCATGTTTGTATGGGGATAGCTGAAGAGAATGTTGGAAATATACTGTCTAGACAATTAAGCAGGTTTGGTAAACATAGCCCTCTTGGCAACTGAAAAAACAAAGTGGAAGAAAAAAAAATGTTGTTCCATAAGGATTTTCCTCCTGGAACAAAGGCTTTAGAGCTCTCTGTTCCCTCTCCTCCTCATGCTCCCTTTTCCCAGGCCTGTTTATCTGACTCTTTATTCCTGCCTCTCATATGAAAGCAAGTGCATTCTCCTCCTGAAGGTGCTTGTATCTGCAGAGCAAAAAGGAAGTGTGGCCCTGGAGTCCCCAGCAAACGCATCTCAGGGAATGCTGCTTGTGGCTCAAGTAGGAGGTCTGTGTTTATTGTCACTGAACATCAACCACAGGGCCAGAGACAGGAATGATGGACAAAGCCATGGATACTAGCGCAGGACAAAAGCCAACTCTGTCAGAGCATTTTCAGGGTTTCAGTTGCACTGAGGTTATGCCCTGAGACAGCTGCTCTTGAGCTCAGATAAGACAACTCAGTCTTGAGATTCATGAAGTCTCAGTAACTCCCTCAGGGGCTGTGTCAACTTCTTGGAGGGGTATTTGGACATCAAGAAGTTGATAGAATAACAATAGGATTAAATTTGTGATTTGGTAAAGAACAAGTTCCCAGAAAATCTTCCTTCTCTTCCTTGACCCTAACTGGTAGATTACATGTTATGTAAGAAGCATATGCTTAACACTAAAGATGGGAGCTCCTTCTGCAAGGTGATGGGGGAGCACTGGAGGAGGAGCCAACTGGTTTTTATGAAAAGCAAAGGAATTATGAAAAGCACATTGCAAATTTTGTTATTTTTCTTATAATACGTTCCAAACCCAAACAAACTCAAAAAAAGTATGTGTGCAAAAGCAAACCTTAAACCATTTTGCGAATCCCACCCTAGATTTCACATTTCTCCAGTGAAGCTCACATTCCTTTATTCAGATTCCAAAAGTAGAGATAATTTGTTCCAAATGTTTCCAAAGCCGACCAGCAGAAGGGCCTAACGATTTTTCCAGAGCTGGAGAAAACTGTGAAATTTTCTACACTCTAATGGAGCATTCAAAGTGAAAGAAAAAAAGGAGACAAGTGAGGGGAAAGGGAAAAGAAATGTTTTGATGATCTATTTGTTTATTTTGTTACGGTTATGGCTCTTTGACAAGGTCTGGGGAGAGATGCTGATTGCCAATGTCTTATTTCCTTTGGCAAGGTAGCATTTCTTCTGTATTATGGAGCAAATTATGATGGAGGAAATGGCCATACAATTATATATTTCTTGCAAGACGGTGAGGCAAGTTCATTTCAAAGAGACTGAACTTGGGGAGCCTTAGGGATGATGAGTGTGTATGTGTGCATGCTGGCAGCACCCTGCCTCTACAGTGATCCCTGTCCTCCTCCCTAGCATATCTTCAAATAACCATCAATTTGCAGACTACAGCACCCTCTACAAATAGAAAAGACTGTGTCCCAGGGAAGCTTCCATTTAGAAATGTGCTTGAGCATTTGGGGCCAAAGCTAGTGATTGACACCTGAGGTAATTTATAAGGAGGGGGTAAGACTCAGTGGAGCAAGAATGAAAGGTTTTTTTTCCCCACTTTTTCTCAATTGCCACCAGGCTGTGTTGTTATCCAATTGTTTAAAATATGTATACCTTGACTCTGCTGTGAGATTCTAAATGCCTGCAAGTCTAGAAGTGCATGTTTCTCTTCTTTGTAACTCCCACAGTGCCCAGCACAGTGCTTGACCAGAAATAGATGTTTATTTGGGAAGGAAAAAGATAGAAGGAGATACTATACATGCATGGAGCCAACACAAAGAAACAAACAAACAAAAACTTAGGTAAACTCAACTAAGCAGACACCCAGTTTAAATTCCAAGTCATCATGGTTTGTAATATAATAAATAATACTTGTAAACTTATTATCATCCTTGCTATCATGGGCACCATTTATTGAGGTTATGCTGTGTGCAGTGACAAGTGCTTTATATACATACTCTCACTTAACCTTCATAACCATTCATCAAAGAGAAAATAATATCTCATTCTACAGATGAGGAAACTAAGGCTCAAAGAATTAAATAATTTTGGATTTCAGTGACTGAAGGTGGGTCTGAACCTGCTTGGTTGATGAGTCTTTGGGTGTAAGCTGAGACCTGGAAAGCAAGCAGAACTGATATCCCAGCCAGCTCATTCAGTGGGGTCAAGCAAGGAGCTAGTGAGGCCAGAGCCATGACTGTGACTCTGGTGTTTGTGTTACATCAAGACAGCCTCTTTTATTGGCTTCCAATTGTTCCCCTAAGCCTGTCCAGCTGGACTTGAAATTGGTCACAGACAATTGGTCACAGGCAAAAGAGTGTGGGTAGCTGGGGGAAAATTTATCATTAGGCTTGAGGTTGCATTTCAGAGCACATGGCCTTCTGATGGGAGGCTGGGAAAACATTTTTGGGTGTAAGTGATGATGGTGCATGGTTGCCAGAGGCTGAGGAGTGATGAACGTGGAATGTTAGTCATGCCCTATCTTTGAGTGATAGAGGATATACTAAAGAAGGCAGAATGCCTGCCCATCCCAAATAGCCCACAGGAACATGGAATATGGACTTCATGAATTAGCACACATAGATCCTTTTTCAGCTCTGCACGCAGATGTGAGGTCATGGATGTGATGCACCCAGGCAAGTCTTCACTCTCCCGCCAGACCCTTAACATGCTGTCCCTCGGGCCATTTCCAATTCAGAAAGTCTTGTATTATAGAAAGAGAATATTGGGCTTGAAATAAGAAGATCAAGATTCTGGATCAAGTCTTTCATTGACACTCACTAGCTAGAGAAGCCACTGCACTGAGTCTACAATTCCTGAACTAAAAGTTTGGGATAATCTCTGCCTTCTTGAATTTATGTGGTTGTTGTGAGGATAAAATGACACATACCACACAAACATGGAAGTGCTTCATGCATTTTCAAAAAATATGTGATTGAAAAAATATACAAATGGTGATATAACATAAAACCCAAGGAACATAAGAAAATACATAGCTAAAATTGTTGATATTTTTGTGCCCCAAATTCTGTAAGACTTTTGGATAAAATGATTGGAGACATATATGACACCATTCAACCCACAACAGCCATATTCCTAGCAAGTACTGCATCGATGTTCAGGCATCCGTCTTTAGAATATACGGACATCTAACTCCCTTTGTCTTCAGATTTGGGAACCCAGTGAAGTAAAACCTAAAGCCAAGTCTCCTGTAATATCCCCTTATACAAATACAAAATTATTTTAAAACTACATAAAAATTTTGACAAGCAGCATGGAGCTGCTCTTCCCTCAGCAAGTTTCTAAAGATGGCAAAGAAGTAACCCTCTCTTTTTTAGTTTTTACATAATTTAAAAAATATTTAATCCTGGCCAGGTGCGGTGGCTCACGCCTGTAATCCCAGCACTTTGGGAGGCTGAGGCAGGTGGATCACAAGGTCAGGAGATCGAGACCATCCTGGCTAACACGTGAAACTCTGTCTGTACTAAAAATTAAAAAAAATTAGCCGGGCGTGGTGGCGGGCACCTGTAGTCCCAGCTATTCGGGAGGCTGAGGCAGGAGAATGGCATGAACCCAGGAGGCGGAGGTTGCAGTGAGCCGAGATCGCACCACTGCACTCCAGCCTGGGTGACAGAGCGAGACTCCATCTCAAAAAAAAAAAAAAAAAAATTAATCCTTCAAACATACATAAAATAGAATAGTATATATGCCCTCATGTACCATTACTTGAATGATCCTCAACAGTCTAGCATTCTTGTTCCATCTATTTTCCTGCACCAAAAACAAAAAACACAAAACACTCAGACCTGCTCTGAAATATTCCAGGAAAACAAATATATTTTACTTCTAAATATGAAGTGATCTCTTCTTGTCATTGGAGTTCAGGCCATATTTGACCTTCCTCTGTGCAGACAGCAGGTGGGGTTAACAATGAGAAGCCTCATTTCTGCTCTTGAGTGGCAGCTGGATGGGTCTAAAAAACTTAGCTATTTGTAAAGAATAAATCCTGTCCCCTTCAAAATCCATGTCTACTCTTACCTCTCTTCTAAAACTTCTCTGAAGTTAAGGGAAGCTGTAACATTCCAATCAACTAATGTGGTGGATTTACTTTGTTTTCATACTGCTGGATTTCTCCTTGGCAATCAGTTCTGGTTTCAAATACAGTTGGCCTTCTGTATCTGTGGGTTATACATCTGTAGATTCAACCAACTGTGGATCAAAAATATTTGAAAAAAAATTGAACCTGTATTAAACATGTACAAACTTCTTTTCTTGTCGCTATTCCCTATACAACATAACTATTTATATAGAATTTACATGTATTAGGTATTATAAGTAATCTAAAGATAATTCAAGTTACATGGAAGGATGTGTATAGGTTATATGAAAATACTACACCATTTTATATAAGGGAGTTGAGTATCCATGAATTTTGGTATCCTTGGGAGGTCTTGCCCAATCTCCCACAAATACTAAGGAATGACTGTATATTATTGTGCCCACTAATAATTAAGGACCAGGTCCTGGATGGTTGCTGTAGGAACTTCTTTCAAGAGACTTCCAAAATAGTAGAAGAGAGGAAATAAGACAAATACATAACCATACATCAAAGAGAATTAAAAACCCAAAGAGGAATAAAAAATTACAAAGTTGAGTCAAAGCCTTAATCCAGGTTGACAACTGCTATCTTGGCCTGCAGAGACATTTTTGGAATTATGGTTCCTAAACTAAGTCCAGAGCTTAGATTGAAATAAAAGTGCTGGCAACGATTGGGGTGACACAATTTTGCACGAGGAGAACAACATAAGGGCTTGGTCCTGGCGACATTTGCACGTGAATTTCCCAGCCACGTTTCTCAAGATCCAGACCACCTTTGGGAGCAAATGCAGTCATTCGGATCCTGACTATTAGTCTTTCTATTTCAAAGTTCTTCCTGAAGAATTCATAAAAATGCAGCTGGGGTAAATGGGCTGAAATCTCCTGAGCTACACAGCTCTGGCGATTTATCATTCAGCAAGGCTTTTCTCCAACTCAATTTGGCTTTTTTCTCTTTGCTAATAATAGAGTGTTTAGGGTGGTTTGTGGTTTCAGGTTATCTCCTTCCTCAGCCAAATTATACTCCCAAATGCATCAGTATCTTCTGGGGAATCATATCCATTGACAGAAGAAATTATTTGCCTTCTCAGAGGATCAAGCAGAGGAGTCTGGAACCAAGAGATGAAAATATTTAGATAGAGGCAAAAAAAAAAAAAAATCCTTGTTTGTAATAGTGGCTACAGTATGCAATAAAGCCAGTGACTGACTCCAAGAGTAAATCTGTAGGAGTTATTGTACTAGAAAAGAGATACTTGGGAAAGAGTCATAATACAGGTAGGAGCTATCTAACAGAAATTTTTAAGGGTATTTTCTTGAAATTCAAAGCATAGTTTAATGCCCTTTAATTTGTATTGACAGTATAATTTATATTCTACAATATGCCTAGAAAATAACAGTAGATCTGTACCAGAACTGGTCTTGAGAAATATTGTAGAGTCAGTAAATTGCAATCAGTTAACTCATGAATCTTTACTGAAGGCTCATGAAGAACATCACCTTTTTGCTAGGCATGGCGGGAAGTTTGAAGGAGTGTAAACTCCTGCTCTGTCTAAAGGAGCTTATGCCACTTATAGCCAACTAGTCTTTAATACGCCTTGTCAAATGAGAAGGCAAGGTTAAGCTAAAGTTTGTGCTTATTTTGGGCAAGAGGATCTTGACTCCATTCATTAATTTAATAAGTGTTTATTGAGTGCCAAGCACTGAGCTCTGTACTAAGCCCACCCAGTATTGACACCTATTAATAATAATCTTTGGAATGTTTTTTAACTTAAAAAGTGTCTGTTGAAATTGATGAAGCCCAATTTTATAATGAGAACTATATATAGTTTACTGTACATGGTGGTATACCATACAAACAGGTTCTGACATTAGTCTCAGTTTCTTCTTGTGGAAACTAATAATTTAAGGTAAAGGGACTATTTCTGGCATCCTATTTGTTCAGCATCCTATTCAAAAGCCTCTGTTGCTTTTGTTCCTTGAGGTGTGGTCAATGCTGAATGGTTTGCTCCAGGATTTGTAGGTAATCAGTGATATAATAGAAGAAACTATATAAAAATTGAATCGCAGTCATTGCCCTTTATTGTAAGTGGAAGTCTGCATATTAGGACCCCAAAGAACGATTGCATTTTGCTTTGTCTATTGAATGAGAATTTCCTGTTAACCCTCCATTACAAACACTTTAGACCCCAGCCAGTAGCATGAGGAAGCATTGGAGACATTAGGGATGTGCATGCAGTAGCCACATGTTTCAGTTTATGTGACAGCCACATATATTCCTCTTTTTTTTTTGTAATTCTGGAAACTTCCTGTACTACAGTGGCAGTAGTGAAAGAAGTTACCAAATTCCCATTACACCACCTGAAGAATAAGAAAGAAAGTTCTTAAGCACTTTCGTCACAATAATGTATAAATGTATTTACTTCTGTGGGTCCATCTTGGTCTGTAAAATCACAGAACTTTGGAAATCATCTTTTGAATGTACATTCTAGATGACCCCTCACATTTAGAACCCATTTTGCCTTGATCTTTCTTTTCTTTTATCCATAAAATTGGTTAAAATTTTTGCTCCTCTGTGTCCTGGAGTTGTCCTGAGGAGTAAATGAGTCAGTAGCTGTGAAATGCTGGGAGCAAGCCTGCAGCGCAGGTAGCCCTAGGTGAATGGTGACTGTGATTGGCATTCATCTTTTCTTTGGGATCTGCACACCACAGAGCAGGTGCCCCCCAACGCCTGCTGGCGGAGGGGTCTACCCAGAAAGCTCTGTGTTCTGCCTGTCTCTTCCACCTCCCTCTTCTCGCTAAATGTTCACCTCCTGACTTGGTACTGAAGTGCTCCCACAAGAATTTTGGTGAATGAGTGTGCAGTTTTTATTTACATATGTATATATTTAAACAGCTGTACAGAAGTACAATTAATATAAAATAAATGGCACTTATTAAAGTATGCAATTTGCTACCATCACCACAATCAAAATAATGAAGTATCTATCTTCCCCCCAAATTACCTTATGCCCCTTTGTCATCCCTCCTTTCCATCCTTCCTACTCCTTTCTCTCCCCTGCCACCCACTCCAAGCAGCCTCTGATCAGCTTTTTGTCACAACAGATGACTTTGCCGTTGCTAGAGTTTTGTATAAATGGAATCAACACAGTGTGGCATCTTTTTCATTCTTTCCTTTTTTTATTTCTTTTTGTCTAGCTTCTTTTACTTAGCAAGATTACTTTGAGATACATCTAAGTTGTTGTATGTGTAAATTAGATGCTTTTTTGAGGACATCTATTGAAGGTAGATTGATTGACTGCAGTAGAGGAAGGAGACATAAACACTATTATATGCAGGTATGAGAATGCAAAGCGTTTTGCATCCTGGGTGTAACCACTAGTTTTTCATGCCTCACATCATTCATTTAAGCCATAAGAATAGATGTCAATAAAGATGGCTCTCAGCAATAAAGAGGAGAACAACTTGTGGTGAGTATTCTCTATTTAAGAAGACATGGAAATACAGAATATACCCTATAGAAATTTCCAAAATAGCTAGAATTATTTTGAATTTTGAAGGCTAAGGAAGTCACCCTAAGAAACCTGAAAAACTTCCCTTGCCAGGATGATTCATTCCCCACAGGTTCTGAGCCGCCAAGGTTTTACTGCATTTTACTTGTAGGGTTTCCTCTTCCAGCCAGGAAAGGAGGAGCCTCTCTCTGACTCATTGGATAAATGGCTCCTTTCAGAGGAAGGTGCTAAATTCTTGCTGGTTCCCTGGCCAGAACAGGTAGATGAAGCGCTGGGCTTCCTCAGCATCTTTGCAAGCTTAATGGGGCGATAACGAGGAGAAAATGGCTTAATCTGTGTTTTGGCCTCCTTCTCGCCAAGCTGGTTGGAATGAGAGAGGCTGTAACTTTGGAAAACCTAGTCATAAAATAGGTTTTTTAACATGGCTGTTTTTGGCAGGTTTAGAAAGACCCTAAAGGAGCAAGCTCCTGCCAGCTTTTGCTTTGAAAATGGACCAATTAATTAGAAAAGTGAGGGGTAGCAAAGGAGATACAACATGCACCACCTGGACACCCACTTTCGTGTTGCTTTGTTCGTAAGGAAAACATTTAAAAGAAGTGAATCCAAAAGAAAACAAAAGGGTATTTGAACTGGGAAAATGTCCTCTGGGCAGTAGCCTAACCTGATATAAAAGTTGAGGGATAGACCCTTGAGAAAAGGAGCTTTACAGGGGAAGCGGCAGGGAACCCTAATTAACATCAGCCTGCCATAGTTAATAATCCTGCACTGGGAAGGAGGCCGGGCCAGGTGATCTCGGAGGGCCCTTTCTCCCACTGAGATCCTAAGATGCTGATATTTACAGCACAATATTCAGAACCTAGAAATCAACTGCTCTTTGGTGGTGCACCTAGTAATGTCTCTTTCATTTCATCAGTTTTCCCCCTGGATCTTGCCTCCGTCCCCCGTTACCTCATCGCCAACAGAGCAGGAAGAGTGCATTCATAGATCCCTGAGTCACATCTGGAGGATATGCATTGGCCTCCAGCCCTGGGCAGATGTTCTGGGATTGTTCCTCTGGTCCCATATTTCACATGGAAATATAACAATAACTGCCTATGATGGCTCCTAGTTTCATCCATCACCAAAACTAAATCTACAGCCTGGAATTCAGCATCCTTCATCAACTGGCCTCTCTCTTTCCTCACAGCCCAAATGCATGGAGGCTCAAGGTCTATTGGTTCAGGTTCTTAAGTCAATTGATTGACCAGCAAGTATTTACTGAGTATACAATATGCATTTACCTTGGGGTCAGGCTGTTAAAGTGGCTCCAATGGAAGGGGAATACATTTCCACACTCAGGATGTTTATAGCCTAGTTTTTTTTTTTAAGTGTGCATACAAAAATATTTAGAAAAAAAAAACCCTTAGATTATATAACCGTGTATTGGGTTGTATACCTCCAGCTCTAAGCAGGATGGGAGTTCAGAATAGGAACTCAGAAGGGCTGGAGTAGCCAGGAGACTTTGGCTATGAGGAGTACTTGAACTAGGCTTGGAAGGATGAGAATAAATTAGGATGGGGAATATGAAGGAGGGTCAATTTGGTAGAGGAGACCAACATGCAAAGAGGCATGAAATTCCTTGCAAACTGACCCATGCCGATTGTTTAGTTATGGTTTGTAGATACTGGTTGCCTCCAAAGTAAAAGGTAGAAGAGGGATAAATGCCAGTTTTCCCACTAACTTGCTTCCAGGTAATAATTTACCAAGTAGTTAGCCCTCCATGTAGTACTCAATTCTGCCATATGCACACAAGTTTATTAGCAGACAAGTATGAAAACAGTCACACAACCTGTAAGCCAAAAATAAAATCCTAAGCTTACTCAACCAACTGACCAGACACATTCTGGGCCAAGAGAACCCCAGAGAAACCTGAAAAACTGAATTCCCTGCCATGACAGGAAAGCAAGTGGGACATGCCTCATTATTCCTCATTATACCCTCCTCCCTTTGGAATTTAGGCAGAGCTGACCAGCATTAACACGATCTCTATAAATAAAATGGAGATCATAAGACTGACAACAGATTCCTTTTGGCAATAAGATACCAAATTCTAACCTGACTCTGGCATAGCATCACATGACAGATAGCTGACCCTGAAAGAAATCAAAATATGTAACCCCACAATATATTTCTTTGGTATATTTTGAAATGGCCCTGCAAAGCCATCTTTAGTGGGGAAAATTTGCATCTGTAGAGATTCTCCAATAATGCAGCCAGGCTTTTCCCAGATCTAGGACAGATTAAGAATATGACACCTTTTAAGGTCCCAAAACAGACATTTGCCACTTATTCTTTCTGAAGGCTGTAACCTGGAGGCTTCATCTACATAATAAGAACCCTGCTCTCCACAACCCCCTTATATCTTACCTCAAGCATTTCCTTCTACTGACTTCAAGTGTATAGACAAAGCTTAATTCTTTCAACCAATTGCCAGTCAGAAAATCTTTGAATCCACCTATGACCTGTAAGCTGACCACTACCCCCGATTCAAGTTATCCAGCCTGTTTTTTTTTTTTTGTTTTTTTGTTTTTTTGTTTTTGAGACTGAGTCTTACTCTGTTACCCAGGCTGGAGTGCAGTGTCGTGATCTTGGCTCACTGCAAGCTCTGCCTCCTGGGTTCATGCCATTCTCCTGCCTCAGCCTCCCGATTAGCTGGGACTACAGGCGCTCGCTACCACACCCGGCTAATTTTTTGTATTTTTTAGTAGAGACAGGGTTTCACCCTGTTAACCAGGATGGTTTCGATCTCCTGACTTCATGATCCGCCCGCCTATGACTCCCAAAGTGCTGGGATTGCAGGTGTGAACCACTGTGCCCGGCCAAGTTATCCCACCTCTTTAGCTGAACCAATGTATACCTTTCATGTATTGATTCATGATTTTACCTACAACTTCTGCCTCTCTAAAGTGTATAAAAATAATGTGTAACCTCACCACGACAGGCCCACTTTCTCAGGACCTCTTGAGACTGTTCCCCAGGCCATAGTAACTCACACTGGCTCACAAAAAAAAAAAAAAAAAAAAAAAAAAAACTCTTTATTTACAGAGTTTATTTATTTTTGTCAACAACCCTGTCAGCAACATGGGTCCTGTCCCTCTGTCCTCGTGTGAAAACGTGCACTGAAGCAGATGCAGCAATATTCTTGTGGCACAGTTCTGGTGACCTAATCTGATAAGGAAAGATAGGGAACCAATTGGGTTCCTAACCCCAGGGACACCATTCCAAAGTGACAACAAAATTGCTCTCACTAGATTCTTATACCTTTTTTTTTTTTTTTTCTTGAGATAGAGTCTTGCTCTGTCACCTAGGCTGGAGTGCAGTGGTGCGATCTTCGCTCACTGCAGCCTCCTCCTCCCGGGTTCAAGCAGTTCTCCCACCTCAGCCTCCCAAGTAGCTGGGATTACAGGCGTGTGCCCCCACGTTGGGCTAATTTTTCTGTTTCTGTTGTTGTTGTTTGTTTGTTTGTTTTTAGTAGAGATAGGGTTTTGCCATGTTGGCCAGGCTGGTCTCAAACTCCCGACCTCAGGTGATCTGCCCACCTCTGCCTCCCAAAGTGCTGGGATTACAGGCACAAGCCACCGCACCTGGCCTCCTTATACCTTATTTATACTAGGACAAGACTGCCTGTACAACACTGCAAGCCAATTCCATATTCTAGCCATCAATGAAAACATGCTTTCTAACATCTGTTATTCTAATTAACAAAGCCACTGGTCATAACGAGAAATAAAGAAAGCTGAATGCCTGCAGTAGGTGCCTCTGGAGCTACAGTTTCTGATTTGAGTTTTTAAAATACTAACTATGCACCTCTGAAGTATGCAGTCCTTATTAAGGAACTACACATACTCATCAATCACCTCTAGGGTATAGATTAAAATGAACACACACACACACACACACACACACACACACACATACACATTCATTATGCTATCTGCATTTTGAAGTAAATCGCAAACAATATAACTACATGGAGAAGAGAATGACCTGGATTGTGGACAATGAAAAGAGCATCAGCTGAGCAATGGATGGTGGGAAGAAAGGAAAGAGCAGGTTGTGTGGGCAGGTTTTTGGCAGATTGGTGATGCATTGGATTCCAGGCTGAGCAGGTTTGATGGCATAGTCCATGGGTAGGGTGACCATATAATTTATTGTCCAAAGGGGGACACTTCAGAGAGCAAAAGGATGCACTGTTCATAGTGCCAGGACAACTGATGTAAACTGGTACTGTCCTAGGAAAACAAGGCATATGGTCAGCTTCGCTGTGGTCATGGGATTAAAGCATAAGGAAAACATGAAGATGCTGATGAAGCTGCATTTGAAGATGACTCATCCATCAGATATTAGAGCATAGCCTCTGCTTACCTGGGCACAGAAAAGAGTCCTGGGTGGCTCGGTAGGTCACATGTGCTACCTGAAAAGGAAACTCCCTTTCACTATGCTTTGATTAATTCTCTCACACTTACCCATCTATGGCCAGCATGGAACCCTACCTTTCTCAGAGCAGTATTTCTGAACATGTTCATCATCTCCAAATTTTGGCTTGTCCAGAAGCAATTACATGACAGGAAAAAAATTACCTCCCTTACCATTTTGCTTACGCAACCTTGGGCAGTTACTTGTCTGGACTTAAGATTTAGAAATGACTGTGTGCTGATGGAGGGCTTTTCTCTATGTTATCTCATTCCTCCTGATCGCCCTGAGAAGTACATGCCCTGCCCATCTGTCAAAGGAGGAGACAAATAGCTGCCATACTTTTATTCCAGAGTTTGTGAAGATAAAGGGAGGTGAGAAATTCCCAGAAAAGTCAGAGAATTGGTTGTCCTGATTATGAGGGTAGAGTATCTCTGATATTCAATTGGAGTCCATCATAGAATGCCTAACAGAAAAGTCTTACCAATGTAAGTAATTCAAGGTATATTTGCTCTGGATCCTAAAGCAAGTTAATGGTAAAAATTACAATACAACTTTCCTGGTCTTTTGTAGGCTAGAGATTCTGAATTGGAAGCATTCTTTCTCTGCAATAATTGGTAGAGTAATGAACTATAAGCTGTAACCACAAACACTGTGTTTGTCAGAAAGGGGATCCTGTAGTATGGAGAAAAGAGTACTGGTGTGGAAGAAACCTTGAGTTCTGGTTCCTGTGATGGCCGTTTATGTGTGTCACTTTGGGCAAATCACAGCATGGGTAAGGGTGAAGCCACCCTTCACAACCTGCAACCCCAAAGGATGGTCCCTGCTGGGAACAAATATAGTCAATGAAGGATTAGACCACAGATTGGCCAGTCCCTTAACAACAGAGTTGCTGAATTGGAGAAGATTAGAAAAACAATTCTGAGCCATCCTCCTATCATCCAGCCAGGAAGTCCATCTCAGATCAAGGCCCCAAGGGTGGCTGTAGAAAGGCTTGAATCATTTCTTTACATGAATAGACAACTGACCAAGATTGTGGTTTATTTTTTCAATATATAGCCTCAGGCATTTCTCATATTTATTTGTTTCTGAATACGTATTTATTAAGCATCTACCACTTCCTAGGCACTGTTAGGTCCGGTGGGTCAAGTGTAAAGCAAAAATTAACAAACAACCCTCAAAGACCTTATAATCGATGGAGGATAAAATAGAATTGATCTTCATTATTTGCCAGTTCCATATTTGCAAATTTGCCTGCTCACTAAAATGTATTGGTAGCCTCATTTGCAGTCATGCACAGAGTGGTGAAAAATTACAGTGGCCTGAAAAGCAAGTTCCCAGCTGAGGTTTACCAGAGTGACACTGACTTGTTTAATCTCTCCTCCTATAAACAAATATCTTTTTCACATTCTATTTGGTGCCACACATGTTCTCATTTTTGCAAATTTTGTTGGTGAATTCACTTTTTTAAATGGCCCCCAAGCTTAGTGTTGAAACACTGTCTAGTATTACTTTTTTTTTTTTTTTTGAGATGGACTTTTACTTGGCCACCCAGTGGTGTGGTCTCGGCTCCCTGCAACCTCTGCCTGCTGGGTTCAAGCAATTCTCCTGCCTCAGCCTCCCGAGTAGCTGGAACTATAGGTGCCACCATACCTGGCTAATTTTTGTATTTTTAATAAAGACAGGTTTCACCATGTTGGCCAGACTGATCTCAAACTCCTGACCTCAAGTGATCTGCCTCCCTTTGCCTCCCAAAGTGCTGGGATTACAGGCATGAGCCACCACGCCTGATCCCACTGTCTAGTATTTTTAAGCACAAGAAAGCTGTGATGTGTCTTACAAAGAAAATATGTATTAGGCAAGCTTTGTTCAGCCTGGAGTTATAGTGTTGTTCACCATAAATTTAATATTAATGAATTAAAATATGTATTAAATACAGCATTTTTAAACAGAGGCATGCATAAGACAAGGTTATGTATTGATTGGTTGATAAAAATACTGTGACCAGAGGCTTACAGTGAAGTAGCCGTACATTTCCCCTAGGAACGAGGTTCGGTATTCGCTAATTCAGGATTTATGGCAACATTGTTGAACAGAACTGTGAATAATGATAATCAACTCTGTTAACTAAAATAATAATAATAAAGGAATGCAGCTCTGAACAGTTTCTGACACTGTGAGGTTAGGGTGACCAGATGAGACGTTGCTGGATAAGGGCTTGAGCTGAGATACGGCAGATAAGAAGAAGGGAAGTAGAAGAGTGTCTGGAAGGCAGGAACAGCAGGGGGATTCCTCTGAAAGAGGAGACAGCAGATCTGTGTAGCTGGGCTTCAGAGTGAGGGAGGATGTGTGGTTTAAAGTCAAGGGCAGAGACATGAACACGGGCCAGTCCATGCTGGGACTTGGAGAATTTTAATTTAGAACAAAAGGGTTATGGTCAGACTGATATTTTCAGGAGGTCATTTTTGCTGAAATGTGGAGAATATATCTCAGAGCAACCAGATGAATGCAGGGAGCCCAAGAAAAGGTTATTGCTAGTGTCTTGCAGAAAGATAATGTTTGTTTGCACCACAATATTGATGGCTAGGATGGAGAAATTCAACTATTCAAGACATATTTAGGAGGTAAATTGAGCCAGACTTGGTGTTGAACTGAATATGGAAAGATAATCATGAATTATTCCTAATGTCCAAGACCTTTCCATGACAATGCAATCTAGTGACTGGTGATTCTCTGAAACTTGAGCTCTGTCCTTGGAAGAAATATAGAACTTCCAGATCTACTTCTAGTTATAGAACTATTTCCAGAGCAGGAAGCTCCAGGTCTACCAATCCCTGTGTAACCATTATTCAGGCCTTTAATCAGTCTTTCTTTGATACCTGGATTACAAACTCCGAACCATTGTCCCTGTTCTCCAAAACCCTGATGAGTTGCCAAGACTAGCAGTAGCTGGAGGCCAGAAAACTGGATACAGGAACCTAACTCTGGGTGGCACAACCTACCTGAGTTAGTCCTATCCATGCTGCTGCTGAAAACTGTTCTCTCTGTTTTTTTTTTTTTTTTCCTCATAAGCAAAACCCTAACCCAACTCCAAGGGAAGCTCCTCAAAGTTACCTTCATTTATTGAAGTTTGCATTGTGTCTCTCTCTCAGCTCTGAGACTCTGCATCTGAAATGAGTCCCACAGAGGAGATGTGTTATTTTATTTGGGCTGCCTTGTGCCTGCCAGTATGTAGTTTCAGGTGATCAGAGGTAACCAATGCTAGGGCGTCAGGGTGCTGCATGATGGTCCCCTTGTTGGTTGAATGCTCCCATGGCAGTCTCTTTCTCTCCTCTCACCTCACTACTCCTCCCTCCTCTGACCCCCTGAGGTGCTACTGTGACACAGGGAGAGTTCGAAGCACTCCAGAGCCACAGGATTCCGTGTTTCTCCATCCAATTAAAATGTTTTACTATCTTCCCTTTTTATCTCGCCTTTGTAATTGGATTCCCAGTTTCTCAATTTTCGTGGCAGCAAAGGGAGGGGGAAAATGATAGCAATATCTGATAAAAATAAAATGCTACGATTTAATTTTGGCTGAAAGGATTCTCTCTTGCCTTTATGAAGCCTTTGAAAGGATTCCTGAGTCCTTGACTCCATCAAATTGTGGCCCTGTGATTCCTTTGAGTAATCAAAGGGCCTTAGAAATTGCAGGCACCATGAGATCAAAAGAAATTTGAAATCACCGCCTGTACCAAATACATGAAGGAGCCAGAAGGGACAATTTGTGGAGTGATGACAAGACTAGATTTTGTGTGACAGCAATATCTGATTATATGAGACCTCAGACACCCTGAAACTATAGTCCCTGGAGGGGAAGTAGGGAAAATGTATGAGGGCTCGTCTCCCAAGAAAGCAACATTTGTGATGCAATTTGTGCATAAAAGCAGCTACAATTTGCTGGCCCAATAACTTTCATCAAAGTATGTGAAAGCCCTCTGTGTAATTGTCTAGTTAGAATTTGTCACAATCATTGTCATTATATTATTATCGCTCCTACTATGCCCCATAGTACCTGACAATCTCCTATGTATCTCCTTCACTAAATCAATATACACTGATCTATTCATTGGGGGACTACTTAATTTCTGTGAGTTCGAACGCCAGTCCTCCAATACCACTTAGATGTCATTCAATTCAATTCTGACACTACCTGAAGTTCTCTAAGACCCCATAAACAAAGGGCTCCATCCCGAAAGACTGCCCCAACTTCCGACACCAGCCAAAAGTCAGGGTAACCCCAAGTTCCGCTGGCTGGCTGGCTGGCTACAAATTCACAGCTTCCTATAACACCCTTAGTTTTGATAATTCCCTAAAACAACTCACAGAACTCAGAAAACTTCTATGTTCACAATTACTAGTTTATTATAAATAATACAAATAAACAACCAGATGAAGAGACACTTAGAGCAGGGTCTAGAAGGGTTCAGACAGGCAGATATTTTGGATGCAAGGGGGAAGAAGCAAATCCCAGAAATGTTGTCAAAAGGTTGGAGTCAGTAAGGTACCTTATGATAAATAAATCTCCTAATAGGGTCTTATTTAAATAACACTGTGCTGGGAGTGAGGCGGAAATCAAAAGACGAACCATTAAGCCTAGTAATAGGAAAGTGGTGTTTGTCAGCGGCATTACCACATCCCGAGAAGCCACATCAATTAGGCACCTAATGCGTGACCCGTCACATAAACCAGTCCAGCCACACACCCCTCATGCTCTCACTATTGATTGTTGCCCAGATATTTGGAATTAAACTGAGCCTCCTAATTATCCAGCACACAGAGCTGTGCTGGTCCTGCCATCAGGAGACTGAACCGTGGCCTCTTCCCAAGGAATTTCCCTCACTGTGATAAGCGTGCTGTCCCTGTGTCTCTGAAGAAAGTGTTGGACGTGCAGTATGATCCATGATAGCCTGAGACAGTGTGTAATGGAGTTTCACCATGTTCTGCCCAATTTCTCTGTGCTCATTGTGCATTCTTGTTCATAAAGGTGCTTCATGTCAGTACCTTTCACTTTGTGAAGACCCACATTGAGAAATAAAGAAAGCTGTCTGGCCAGGAAGTGAATGCCATGAGAATAGTCTCAGAGAACATCTTGTATTTACTCTGTGTTTCTTTCTACAAAGAAGGGGAGAATTGGTTCTAATCGTTATTCATGCATTTTAAAATACATTATTGAGAATTTACTTTATGTTAGGAACTCTGATAGGTGCCAGAGAGACAGATTTTTTAAAGGCAGAGTCTCTTTCCTCTAATGATGTCACTTCAGATATCTGATGGACAGGTGTTCAGGAGAGAAGCCTTCTCAGATCATGCCATGCACGTGATGTCCTGCAAAAGCTTCCCTACAAAGGCACGGCCCTGAGTCTTATCCCTTTTGTTTATTACCCTGATCTTTTTAGTCCTCAGGCAAACCTCTCCCACCAGGTCTGTCTTCTGGACTTTATTTGTAAGCATGATCCTTGTGCATCGTGGGTACTTCTCTATATCATTCCATTGGAAGACCATTCCACAGCTTATTTATCCAGATCTATCAATCTCTTTTAATACATCTGGATAAATAAATTTATCCAGTACTTATTTACTCAAGCTCCTTTGATAGATCTGAGAGTTATTTTCAACTGTATACTATGCAACAATTCATATATGTGCCTCCAATGAACTCCCTGTGAGTTTTAATCCAGAGGAAATACTTACCTGAAGAATTGCATGAATATAGAAAATGTGCATATTTAAATTTACTAGGTAATGCCAGCTGCTCTCCGAAATGGTGGTACCAATTTATACTCCCACTAACAGTAAATGAGAGTTCCCATCAGTCTGTATCCCTGTCAACACTTGGAATTGTCAGGCTTTAAAATGTTTGCCAGTATCATGGATGAGAAACTGTATCTCACCATAGTTTAGTCTGCATTTCCCTGATAATAAAAGGATGAACTTCTATTCGCACATGTTTTCATGATCTGTATTTTCTCTTCTATGAATTGACTATTCCAATGTTTTGTCTCCTTTTCTACTGGGTTGTCCTTTTTTTTTTCCTTGAGTTGGAGTTGCTCTGGTGCCTAGGCTGGAGTACAGTGGCACAATCTCAGCTCACTGCAACCTCTGCCTCCCAGGTTCAAGCAATTCTCCCACCTCAGCCTCCTGAATAGCTGGGATTACAGGCATGCACCACCACATCTGGCTAATTTTTGGTATTTTTAGTAGAGACAGGGTTTTGCCATGTTGGCCAGGCTGGTCTTGAACTCCTGACCTCAGGGGATCTACCCGCCTCGGCCTCCCAAAGTGCTGGGATTACAGGTGTGAGCCACCATGCCTGGTCCCTGGGTTGTCTTCTTCTTACTCACATTTACTAGTTTAGAAAACAAATTCTGAATATTGATCCTTTGTTGGTGTTATGAGATGTGAATATTTTCTCTAAGTCTGAATTCTTTCACCTTTTTAATGGCATCTTCTGATAAGCAGGAGTTTGGAAATTTAATATAAATTTATCAGTATCAAAACATCAGACCTAGGCTGGGTGCAGTAGCTCAGGCCTGTAATCCTAGCACTTTGAGAGGCCAAGATGGGTGGATCACATGAGGTCACGAGTTCGAGACCTGGCCAACATGGTGAAACCCAGCCAACATGGTGAAACCCCATCTTGACTAAAAACACAAAAATTAGCCTGGCGTGGTGGCGGGCACCTGTAATCCCAGCTACTTGGGAGGCTGAGGCAGGAGAGTCACTTGAATCTGAGAGGCAGAGGTTGCAGTGAGCCAAGATCATGTCACTGCACTGCACTCCAGCCTGGGCAACACAGCGAGACTCAAAATAAAAATAAAAATAAAAATAAAAATAAATAAATAAATAAATAAACAAACAAATCAGGCCTACTTTACCTCATGATTATATTTTCTTTTTTAAAAAGTTTTGTGGCCCTGCGTGGTGGCTCATGCCTGTAATCCCAGCACTTTGACAGGTCAAGGCAGGCCGATCACTTCAGCTCAGGAGTTCGAGACCAACCTGGGCAACATGGCAAAACTCCATCTCTACTAAAATTACAAAAATTAGCTGGGCATGGTGGCATGCACCTATAGTCCCAGCTACTTGGGAGGCTGAGGTGAAAGGATGGCTTGAGCCAGGGGACAGAGGTTGCATTGAGTCAGGATTGTGCCACTGCACTCTAGACTGGGCAACAGAGTGAGACCCTGTCTCAAAAAACAAAATGTTTTGTTTTCCATATTTAGGTCTTTTACCTACCTGACATTGATTCATGTTCATAGTATGAAGTAGAGATCCAATATTTGACTTTATTTTCTTTTCATAAAGAGAACCAGTTATCTCCACAAGAATGGGCCGTTCCATCCTTCCTCTATAAATCTGCAGGGCCACCTCTGTCATAGGTCAGGAACCCAGAGAAGACAAGGTCTGGTTTCTGGCGTTCTGTTTTCCATCTCTCCTGGTGCTAATACCATCTGGTTATAATAACTATAGCTTTACACTAAGTCTTTATATTGGAAGGTACATCCTATCTTATTCTGATACTTCCGTCATCTTGAAGCTGTAGTTTCTCTTTTTCTTTGATCTCCCTTTAGTCCCCACTCACCAACTACTGGATTTTTAAGACTTAGTATAAACTTCCATGCTGCCACAAACACTTCCAGAACAGGCCACTCAGAATGATTGCACTCACCTACCATGCTTTTTTAGTGCTTATACCTCTATGTTAGCATCTTTCAAGGTCTGTCTTAGGTCTTAGCCCATGGTCCTGGGTGTCCCAACCCACTTTATCTATGTCCACACATCTGTGAGCTCCCGAAAAAACCGGAAGTGTCATCTGTGCATTCCCATGGCACCTCATACCAGGTGGACAGCACATGGTAAGCATGAAGTGGAATTCGTCAATTGAAGCTCTTTGCCATCATGATGGCAGTGATTTCTGTACTGCTGCATCCAGAACACAGGGACAATTTCTCCTGCAGGAGTCTGCTTAACTCTTCTACGAGGCCTTGGATGCACTGGCTCAAAGCCTGCAGGAAGCCCAGAGCGGGTAGTACGACTTCAGTGAGAAATTCTGGTTTGTGAGATGTTTATGGAATGTAGTTGCAAGATTTGAAATGGACCTTGACAGTATTTAGTCGTCTTATCATTTACGCATGTGTTAAAAACAAAGTTTAGATTTCTGAAAACCCTTGCATATAGCTCATCTCACTTGGACCAGGTGACAAGGGGTCCAAATACTCCAGTGGCCTCCTCAGTTTTCCCATTAATCCCCTAATTCCTCTGCTAATCTGGGACTCAACTCCTTCACTGTAAAGTAAAGATATTGCACCATATCAGTCCCCAGGTGACTTCTAGCTCAAATATCCTGTGGCTGGAATTATACTCATGGCCCCTACTATTCCTCCTAAGGCCCCAGTTATACTATTTGACCTTGACATCCCTGGACCTGAACAGTCTTATTTAACAGATGAATGTTGGACTCAATGAAATCATTTGCAGTTCCAACATGCTATAATTCTGTACGTGCCATATCCAATCTTGGATGGGTAGAACAGTAATGATTTTCTCTATTTAATAAATAAGGAAACTGAGCCCCAGAGAGCTGGAGTGGCTTGCCCAGGACAACACTGTAGAAAGTGAAAAAGCAAAGACTGATAGTTCAGACTCTAATGATCAAGCTCAAGCATCTGTTTCCTGGATCATTCTTTCCTTTGCATGCAGACCAGTTGTGTGGCTCTGCCTTCCTTTTACATGGCTAGTCATAGAAAGACTCTGAAATCAGCAGTAGTTGACCAGAATGCTCATGTCAGAGGTGTCAGCTTGCTTCAGGCTCCTGCTGGTCTCTTGTATCGGTGATAAACCCGTTGTTGACTCTGAGGAAAGTGTTGGACGTGCAGTACAATTCATGACAGCCTGAGACAGTGTGTAATGGAGTTTCACCATGTTCTGCCCAATTTCTCTGTGCTCATTTCGCTTTCTTGTTCATAAAGGTGCTTCCTGTTCCTTGTCCATTTGGATACAGCAGATCATATTTGGAAGGACTATCAGTTCACTGAAAAGCTTCACTTGATGAAAAACACATGATGCAAGCTGGGAATTATATCAAATAGGAGAAATGTTACATAATCGGGAATACATAGAAATGTTCCAGGGCAGATCTGTTTTCCTTTGTAGCCACATGAGAATGTTGCAGTATACCAAAAGTGGGATGCCGGGGCCCATTGATCATGTTTCAGTGATAGAAATAGATACTGTTGTTTTAATAAGTTTGCTAGCAATCCTCTTTTCCCCTGCCCTGTGTTTTGATTGGCTGGCCACATTCCAACCTTCTCCTAGAGATGGAATATATGTCAATGGGCTTCCTAGGCAGTAGACCAGCATATCCAGTCCAGAACACAGCAAAGGTCAAGCAAGACAGACAGCAACAGTGGTCCCCATGTTGCACTGGGCAATTCAATTCTCACAGGTTGTGCAGTGAATGCAGCAGGAATGGGCAGATTGCACAAACATAACCCATCTTGGTTACAGCACTCTCCTCTCCTGGGCATTTCCCCAAATGTTGCCCTGGAATCATCCAAGGTGTTGTCATCTCCAGATTATAAAAATTTAAAAGGCAAGAAGTGGAACGTAGATGAAGATTAAGAGAACTAACTAGGCATAACTTAGCTAAATGAAAATGCCAGGGAACCTGAAAGCCATCTCCAAGGTTTTTAAATGCTTAGGTAATTTGGCAAAAGGTAATGTCTAAATGCATCAATGGCAGGAAACATTGACTACTTCAAGAAGCATAAGAAATCAGAAGTAGTCAAAATAATCAATATTATCAACTTTTTATTGAGCTTCTACTATTTGTCCAACCCCAGACTTGGCACCAAAGAGGATTTAAGACAAAAGCAAAATAATTACTGCACTCACTGTTTGGGTCAACAGAACTAAAAAGACAAAACACAGACCCTTGAGCATGGTCCAGTGAGTGAGACTGACAGCTTGCTAAAAGAGGTCAGGGCAGGGAGCATTTCCTATGACCGAAGGTAGCCAGATAGCCAGAGAAACGTGCGAGAAACAGATTTAGAGTGTTTTCACCAAAGTGAATAAATGTTGTTAAAAACCATTCTGGATAAAACCTCAGAATCACAATGCATTACTAACATACACCAAACAGTCGCCATTTTTGATATCTCTGATTCCCGAGAACAACCCCATGGCTCACATACAGTTGATTATAAAACAAACACACTCATAGCTCAAGGTCACAGGGACAGCACGTTCATCACAGTGAGGGAAATTCCTTGGGAAGAGGCCGCAGTTCAGTCTCCTGATGGCAGGACCAGCACAGCTCTGTGTGCTGGATAATTAGGAGGCTCAGTTTAATTCCAAATATCTGGGCAACAATCAATAGTGAGAGCATGAGGGGTGTGTGGCTGGACTAGTTTATGTGACGGGTCACACATTAGGTGCCTAATTGATGTGGCTTCTCGGGATGTGGTAATGCCGCTGACGCACACCACTTTCCTATTACTAGGCTTAATGGTTCATCTTTTGATTTCTGCCTCACTCCCAGCACAGTGTTATTTAAATAAGACCCTATTAGGAGATTTATTTATCACAAGGAAAAGATTTATCCAGGAAAAAAAAAAAAAAAGCTCCCTGAGACACAGCAGTTCCCCTTATAGAAGCACCATAATAAAGAAGACAATAGCAATATTTTTACTGTTTAGGTCGATACAATTATAGGATGAGAGAAGGCAAGAAGCAAAAAATATAAATTTCACACTCAGTGACCTAGTAATTTGTCAGTCATTTTCTGCATTAAACCTAATGCATCCTCTGGGACTGGGGCAGAGGATACCAGAGAAATCTCAGCACTCCTGGCCTGACGTTCCTAACTCCACACCGTCTCTTCCTTTCTTCTTTCTTCTTGATCATTTTCTCTATGTGTGTAATTGTCTTTGTCTTCTCAGTTCCTGTGCTGTCTGATGATGGTGTTCTTTAGTCTTTTATTCTGGTACCAACTGCTGGAAACATAATCACCTATTTGTATTTCTTTATTGAAGGAAAGGGGCCTTATATGAGGTGGTAGAAAAATCTTGACCCTGATCAGTTTAACTTTATCACCATGGCAGAAGAAGAAAATCCTATCCTTCCTGGGTCTCCAACCCAAATAGCCTCATTTTTTTCCCATGCGAGCCCTTTTTCTATTCCACTTATGCACCATTTTTTGTTTGTTTGTTTGTTTTGAGACAGAGTCTCTCTTTCTGTTGCTCCAACTGGTGTTCAGTGGTGTGATCCTGGCTCACTACAGCCTTGACCTTCCGGGCTCAAGCAACCCTCCTGCCTCAGCCCCCCAAGTAGCTGGGACTACAGGCATGTACCACCACAGCCAGCTAATTTTGTTCATTTTTTGTAAAGACAGGGTCTCACTATGTTGCCCAGGCTGGTCTTGAACTCCTGGACTCAAGTGATCCTCCCACCTGAGCCTCCCAAAAATGCTGGTATTACAGGCGTGAGCCACCATGCCCAGCCTTCTTATGTACGCTCAGTACCTACAGTATACTATATTTCCAGCCAATTACTGGGTTTGAAAAGTATAGGAAAGAGGCAGAAGGGAAATGTTTCTCTCTGAGAGCTTACAACCTACATGGAGAGATGAGACAGACATGAAACAGAGGATTACAAATCACATCACAGAGTTTTAGTATGGGGCTGGAGAGGCAAGAAAGGGAGCAGGTGGAACACTTGGATTCAGATATCAGAAGGACTGTAATGGGAAAGGAGTAGATAAACAGGAGAGCTTTGGGAACACAAATGGGCTCAAGTCATAGGACCATCAGGGAGACAGATATTAGGTCAATGTAAAGAAAACGTCTCAATCCATGAAAAAGAGTCGTCTGACAACAGCAGGTGATGTATATGAGGAAGTCGTGGACAGGGCTGTGGTGGGGGCTTGCTGCACTGGACAGGGCATGGGACTGTGGCACCTTCAAACCTCAGGTTCTTTATGTGTTTTAGGAATCTGTAGAAGGTGCACATTCATGAGGTCTTCGGTCACCAGGAAACACTTCAAAGAAAAGGCAAACACTGAGTTGAGTCCTGTGTAAATTTTCAGAGAGACCATGGAGAAGGGGCTTCTGGAAAGGGAATGACACACACACAACCTGTACCTCTGTACCCCACCCCATACCCATTCTTTCTTATGATTCTCCATCCAGAGGGCAAGTTTTCCTCTTTTAGGTAGAGACGAATTGTTCATGACATAGTCATTTATCCCCCAAAGAGGAGGAAGAGGCACATAAGTAGACTAAACTTTAAAATTTGATACCTTTATTTATTTATTTTCTCTTCTGTCTTCCCATTCTTCCTATTCTATCTTTCAAAATGACTTACTGAGGCCCTAGGCACTTGGGCTAGATTCCACAGATAGAATGATGTGTAAGGGCAGATTTGATCCTTGCACCTGTAGAGCTTACAGCCCATCAAGAGAGAGACAGACATTAGCCAAATACTGTCACAAATAAGTGTTTACAAGTGACACCAAAGGAAAATAAAAGAAGTGGTAAGAACAGGTAAGAGGAAGCCCAGATTGAGGCTGTGGTGGAGACAGAGAAAGCTTCCCTGAAGAAAGGAGAGTTGGGCTGAGATCTACGGTTGAGGGACAGTAACTGGGTAAAAGGGGGTGGCAGTGAAGAGGGTCAAGAGATAAGGAGAGAAGGAAAAATATTAAATAATATTCCAGGAAGAGGAAACAGCAGCCCCCAGAATCACAGCAGATTTAGAGAGACTCCAGGGATGCCTCCTGCATGGTCAGAACAAATTTATAGACAAATAAAAAGTGACATACAGAAATCAAAAGTGAGGTACAGAAACAGCTGGATTGGTTACAGGTTGGCCTTTGTTTCATTTGAATACAGTCTGAACACTCAGCAGTCTATGAGTGGTTGAAGTGTGGCTGCTGGGATTGGCCAAGACTCAGCTATTGTTACATGAGCATACACCTAAGTTAGGTTTTCTGTCTTGTCTGTCTATTAAGCTAGGTTACCGTTCGTCCACAAGGACTCAAATATAGAAGTACGGAGTCCTTCTCAGGCCATAGTTTGCTTTAACAGAGGGCGGACTACAAATGGTAGAAATTCAAAGAAAACTCTAGGAAATGCCAACAATTATACGTATCCACACTGGTGGAAGACAGTTGAATTAGGTTCATAATTCATGACTAGGGATGCAGGAAAAGAATGGTGGTAAACTGGTGAAATGTGGGAACCAGAGATTTCCATAAATAGCACAGTTCTGATTTTGTACAGTTCTTTGGGAAGATGGGGAAGTTAGTGTCCTTGTAGGTCAATTGTGTTACAGAAAATATTTATGACTGGATCCATGTGACCTGGTATAGCACAGTTCTCCTGAAGGTCCAGTTATAACTTACAGATTAAAATTGTTCTTACCTCTTAGCTATCAATGCACAAATTATCCCTAGTGACCTGGGACCAGATGTGGCTTTCCTTCCCACCACATCGTTAAGCCTCAATGGGACAACAATAAGAATGCATACTAAGTGTGGAAGATCCCTAGGGCTGGTGCGTTTGAGAGAGTCTGGGTGTGGCAGGCATGCATGAAGGCTGTGACTCATGGTTTTCTTCTCAGCACCTTCCAAGACTAAATATACACCCCTGGATTGACCAGCCTTTTATATTAGTCTACCTATGGCTGCTTGAGACCTGCTTTACTCTAAAATCTTAGAGGCTTATGTTAAATGGAGATTAAACTAGTTGTTAATTGTTTTCTTTTTCCTGAGGTTAAAAAGATTTTTAGCAAGATGTATGGGGACTCTTCCAAGAAAGGCACGATGGTGGAGATGATGGAAAGTGTTTGTGCTCTCCCTTCATCATGAGAAAGAGGCAAAATTCTTCCCTTCATCTGTAAAATATTGAAGGTGCTGGAGGTAATTTTTTGCAGGGGGTAGAGTTGACATAAGTTATAGGGTGAATGAATAATTGTTCTCTTTAACATCAATACTACGTAAATATAAAGACAAATTACCTACACTATAACCAGTAGAAGTCGCTGATTCAAGCTTATCTAAGCTATTGTTGTTCCCTGGATCACCAGTCCAACTTGTTAGCATTCTATTTACCAGATCAATAAGCCTCAAGGGTCCCCAGTGAATCAATCAGCAGAGCTACTAGACACTGGGAGGAGGCTGATTTCTGAGAGACCTTGGGAAATAGGCAGAGCTGGGATGCACTGGCTTCTGGGTGATTGGTGGCAGCAGGGGTGGCTGTGACCCATTCCTCCGCTCACTACTTCAACCCATCTTGAGCAAGGTCTGCCATGTGAGTGACACAAGAGAACAACCATGTCAGAGACAGTGTTGACTTGCGGAGGCTCCCAGTTCAGTGGAGCAGACAAGCTTGCAAGCGTGTCCTCACATCCCAGAGGGATACCTGGAGCCCTGTCTGGTGGAGTCAGGGAGCTATACCAGAGCTGGTGATGCTTGGTTATCTGGTGGGGTCAGCTTGTGTATGTCTTGGCAAAGCCACTGCTCTGGTAAAGGACAATTTCTGTAGAAATGGCCAGATGAGGAAAAATTAGGAAGGAGATGAAGTTTTCCAAATTTCATGGTATATGCTGCACTTCCCCAAACTTCACTCTCCATGTAGCCTACTGGGTCTACTATTCCACAAAGTGGCTCAACCTCCAAATGACCTCTGGTTTACCCCTATTAAAATCCCAAAGGACTTTCAGCTGTGTGGACTGGGAACTCACTAAAAGATGTCAATGACTGCTAATTCTATGTTTTGTTTTGTTTTGTTTTGTTTTGTTTTAAGAAGTATGATATCTTAAATGGAGCATATATTGGTAGAACTGAGGAAAGATAAAATTATGGAAGAAACAATTGAGTCTGACCTGCCTTTGAGATGAGGAAACAGGGCTCCTTCACCTCCTGGTTCTACAATCTAGGGCAGAGAGATGTTCATGGATTTCCATGTTCATCTCTTTGAGCCCAAATATCCCAGTCTGTGAAATGGGGACAATCATAATTGACCTTTCACAGGGAGACAATGTATACAGTGCACAGGGCCTGGCACATAGTAAGTGCTCAAAGAATGACAACCTTTATGATGCTAATAGAGATATACCTCTAATCCCATAGAGATATAAGAGACTTAGGCCTGGCACGGTGGCTCACACCTGTAATCCCAGCACTTTGGGAGGCCGAGGTGGGTGGATCACGAGGGCAGGAGTTCGAGACCAGCCTGACCAATACGGTGAAACCCTGTCTCTACTAAAAATACATTAAAAAATTAGTCAGGCATGGTGGTGTGTGCCTGTAATCCCAGCTACTCAGGAGGCTGAGGCAGGAGAATCACTTGAACCCAGAAAGCAGAGGTTGCAGTGAGCCGAGATCGCGCCATTGCACTCCAGCCTGGGCGACAGAGTGAGACTCTGTCTCAAAAAAAAAAAAAACAAAAAACACCCTGATTTTTTTTAGCTGCCAGGGCAGTTGGGGAGGAAAGGTATTTTTGGATAGGAAGTACAAAGACCCCTGCCACACACTCCCACAGTCAGGCTACATAAGGCTTACTGTTGCTTCAGACAGAGTGTCTGGATATGAAACCTTTGAACACTACTGTCTGAATGCACCCACTCATTTCAGAACACTGGGTGGGCTGACTAGGGAGCATGGTCACATTTGATTTCTGAGAGGACAGTCAAGGCAGGCTTAGCATTCCAGGAAGCAAGAGTTAAAGATACCTAGAGGGGTTAATCTCAACCAAGGTATAAGGCAGGAGCTGAATACAGGAGCTGGGGAGACTAGAGGCAAAGAGAAAATCAGAAGACGGAGACTGAAACATAACTGGGGCAGGGGTTGGGGAACAGTCCAGGACTGCTGAGAACATTGCAGGGGTTTTGTGACAGCTTTTGTGATAGCTTTGATGGGGTGTGTGAGGGATTTGTGGACATGCCAAGTTTCAGACTACCTTATCATTGACTGGAACCAAAACTTCACTCAGTGTAGTGTGACCTCTGGTGGTCCAAAAATTCAAAAGGATGGGTTCTGTGGCTCCTTGAGCATGTTCAATACCTTCTCCAAGTCTCAGTTTATAGATCTGTACAACAGGACTGACACTGCTGGGTCTTAAAGCTTTCTGTGGGACAAAATGAGATCATGGATATAGAACAGCCTTGTTTTCTATGACAGGCTACTGTTATGACTATGATTTTTAGAGTTTCAATAATCATCATCATATAGGAGTGCTGGTTAAACAGCAAAACCCATCCAACAGACTTTTATCTTATTTAGGGAATTTCCCCAGGGTGTGACTGTATCCCACTTACAGATGCCATGGAAGAAACCTGTCACATCAGCACAGACAGTGACAAATTGGACTAATGAGATACGGGAAACGATGTGGGAAGTGATCGAACCTGAGACCAGAAAGCTGACTTTCCTTAAGGTCATAGCTGGAGGAAAGGAAATAAATAAAATGTAGGCCAACAGTCTAGATACTCAAACATCAAGATATGGGTTAGGAACAACATAATATTTAGTGGCCTGTATCAGAGGTGCTCAAACCTGGCTGGCGGTTACTAGAATTAGCCCAGGAGCTTTTACAAAAATATAAGCCTATTGAATCAGAAACTCTGGGTAGTGTCTGGGACAAATGTTTGCAATAGTTTCCTAAATGATTGGCATGATCAACCAGCCAGGTTTGGAAATGAGAGGCCTGTATCAGGTCTTGGAGCCAGATACAAGAAGCCATCAGCCCTGCAGAATCAAGAGCCTGGGAACCTGGGGCTGGGCATTTAGCTGGACCACCACGGGGGCACCAGGTGCTGGAACACAGCAGGAAGGATGATGCAGCAGGCTTCACTGGCCTCATCTTCACTGGATTTTGACAATTTGTTTAATTAGGGTTATATACATTCTAGAAGCATAGGGACTTTTACTGGGGATGTTGGAGAGGCAGTCTATAGCTATGAGGAGAGAGGAAGCTACAGTGCTAAGAAGGGGGACCAGGAGGAGTGGCTGAGGGTGAGACTAAGACAACAGCTTTTCTCTTCCCACTCTTTCCCTCATTCTTTCCTGAGGCAGTGGCCTTGGGACACAATTTTTTTTTTTTTTTTTTTGCTATTAATACTATCAGGGCAGGTTGAGAAAACAGACCTTGAGGGGGAAATATGGTGGAATTAGAAGAAAGAGGCCAGGCATGGTGGCTCACGCCTGTAATCCTAGCAATTTGGGAGACTGAGGCAGGAGGACACTTGAGCCCAGGAGTTCAAGACCAGCCTGGACAACACAGCCAGACCCCATCTCCCAAAAAAAAGTGTTTTAAAAAGTTAGCTGGGCATGGTGGGCATGAGCCCAGGAATTTGAGGCTTCAGTTAGACATGATAGCACCACTGAGCTCCAGCCTTGGTGACAGAGTAAGACCCTGTCTCAAAGAAACAAAAATAAATAAGAAGAAGGAAGGGGAGGAAGGAAAAAGAAGACCACCCCACAGTGTGTGGGTCTGCAGGATGTGGAGCCCCTGTACAGCTTCAGGCAGAGGAGGGAAGAGAAGCATAGGCCTGAGATGAGCCATCCCTCCAGGGCTCATGACCTAAGGAACATCAAGGAAGATTCAGGCAGTGGACTTGCAGGAACCCTGATGAAGAAAGGCTGAAAAAAGGCTCATTCCCTGCCACATCTTAGGAGACTTCCAGAAAGCCCCCAGCTCTGAAGCACAGAGTTTTTGGTAACCACAAATGCAAAAATAAATCACAAATCACTCTCCTTGGAGACATGACAAAGTTAGTGAATCAGCACAGATGAGCTGGCAAGGGCCATATAATTCCCCAATCAAGGTAGTTGATTGTGCATATCTTCAGTTGAAGAAAAAATTAAAAATAAACTCTCTGAAGGAGAGAGAGAGAGAGGCAGAGCAGAGAGGTTTGGTCGTCTACCCTTTTGGCTTGGTGAAGTGCCCAAATGAGGACTCAACATTAAATCTTCAAAAATTTGCCAGAGAGACTGAGTTGCAGTGAATGGTGTGCTTTGGAAGGGAAGAAAGAGTAGAAACCAGCTTGGTTTCCCTGGCAGAAGCCTGTTTACCACGTGCATTGATTACTTTTGCAGCCACACTCTCTAATGTGCTTAGGTGGCCAGTGATTAATGACGCTTGGACAGCAGCCTGGTTGCTTTGTTGTGACAGATGATGCCTCACCCATTTTATATTCCCGCTACTGGGGCTTCATTTCTATGAGGAAGAAAGGGCCCCAAAACCACTCCCTGCTTCTATAGGCCACTTCTGTCGGGCTGCTCCTTCGGGAAGCAGTACCTCCTTGGGTTCAGATGAAACTCTGTAAAATGAGAATATTGAAAGACTCCACAGAGTCCTATTGGCCCACTAGAGGAATACAATGAAACACTCATAAAACTCGACTTACTTCAAGTAGCCTTTCTTTCCCCATAATTTTTTTTAGGAGACAGGGTCTTGCTGTGTTGCCCAGACTGAAGAGCAGTGACATAATTATAGCTCACTGCAGCCTCTACCTCTTAGGCTCAAGCAATCCTGCCGCCTCAGACCCCTGAGTACAGAGATTACAGTCATACACTACTGCACCCAGCTAACTTTTTCGTATTTTTTTGTAAAGATGGTGATCTTGCTATGTTGCTGGTCTCGAATTCCTGACCTCAAACAGTCCTCCCACCTCAATCTCCCACAAAGTGCCGGGATTACAGGCATGAGACACCATGCCCAGCCTCTTTCCCCACAATTAAATGTACAATGTATGACCAAACCAGTATAGCACAGAGAAAGGAAGGTGAACTTTGAATATCAGATCCAAACCTGACTTCTAACACTTTTAGTTGCATGGCCTTGGGCAAGTTAATAAACATCTGCAAAATGGAAGCAAGGTTTCCTACACCGGCCACCTAGAGTTTTGGGGAGAGTCAGATGAGATAATGTCACTTTTTACAGTCTCTGAAGTATACCAAGCAGCAATCCAATGCCTTAAAGGTGATGCTGACTCATGGTTCCATCCGGGATTCTTCCCAATTTTCCTGCCAGTTGTTTGGATTTCTCTCAGGTCCCCTTTTTATAGGGCTGGTTTGAGCTGAGATGGAAGAGTGGGCTGAGGTGGAAGATAAGCTGAGAAGAGAGTTTGGGGTCAGACTGTGAAAAGAGATGGGAAGCAGGCCCCCCCGTCTAGCGTTTGTTCCAGAGTGGCTCCCCAGGGCAGTGGTTCCTGCTCCAGCACCCCTCCTCCTCCTCTGCCTCTCTGCATCAGCCAGTTAATGTCTAACCCTGTGGTGCCTCCTTCTCCAGGGAAGAGATAAGGAGTAGGCCTCCCCGGACAGGCCCAGGCTGCATTCCTCAGTGCCCTGGGCTCTCAAGGGCACACCTCTGCGATCAGGTGCTTATCTCCAGGTGTTCGCCTAAAGGGAGGTCATGAAAAATCAACACCAATCAGGGCAGTTTCCTTGGAAGCTGAAATTATCTCACAGGCATCTCAGAGCAGGTGCCAGGCTATTTTGGGCCAGCAATCACTGTGTGCAGAGGGGGAGCATCGCCTCTCCTCTCAAACCAGGCAGCAGCCTGGAGAGCACAAATTATGGCAAGCTGCTTCCAGCCCATTATGTCTGTGCTGCCACCAAATGGGGCAGGGTGTCCTGGCATGGCACGGGTCTGCTGCCCAGCCACCGGCAAGGGCTTCTGTCCAACTGATGAAATGATAGGGGCTCAGCTTTCTGGACAGAAACAGAGCTTCCCTCACCTATATGGTAAAGTTCACATTTCTTAGCTTGGAATTCAAGTCCCCCTGATTTCCAAACTCACTGCAATCTCCACTCAAAATCTTTGCCTGGATACTTCTCAAGTTCATTTCCAGCCCAGGTCCTGCACTTCTGTCAGGAGATGTCTTCATTTTAGCCCAGACGAGCTGTACTCAGCTCCGGACTTCTGCCCAACCTACCCTCACCTCCTCCCTTCCCAGTAAAAGCTCCTCTGATTGGTTTTTTATTTCTCCAGATTCACTGTCTTTATCAACATATACTTCCTTCCCTGACGACTGCCCCAGCTCCACAAAGATGTTTCCCTTTTCTGCCCAGGCATTGTTGGAACCACAGAAGCCAGTCGTGCATCCCTATGGATGCTTCAGTGGGCAATGATGATTTCCTGGGCCTACGACACATCCCTCCTCAAAGAAAAACAGAAAGAGACTCAAGGGTCTTCTATTTCTTTGCGTCCCCATAGTATCTAAGAGTAAAGTCTGGGCACTGAATAACTACTCATTTAATTTCTACCTCTCCTAACTCCTAAATCTTCTGCAGAGCTCAGGATCTCCCCTGACTTGTCAAAATCTCAAGCCACTCAGATCCTCAATGCCAGTTATAGGCAACATCCCATTTTCTAAAGGCTTCTGGTAAGCCAGTCCTTTCTCTCCAGACAGTCCATGTCTAAGGATGGGACATGTCTTGTGTGTACTTCCCCAGACAACATAGAAAGAAGGTGCCCATTGTGTGTTTCATTTGCCTAAAGGCTCTCTAGCTGGTGATCTGATTTCCAAGAAGGGAAATAACTTGTACTGTAAACTGATTTATTAAAATAGGTGCCCATCATCCTTGTCTTTTAGAAGCCAACAATTTTCAAAATATGCTACAGAGAGAAAGGGCAATTGAAACGACAAGAACTAACAGCTCAGTATTTTGAAAACATCAGGGCTCTGAAGAGGAAGGGGAGATTTGGTAGTGTTGTACATTGAAAGCTTATCTGAAACAGTCCCCCCTCTCTCTTTTCCTCTCTCTTTGTCCCTCTGTGCCACCCCTAACGTATTCACTTTTTTCTCTACTCACTCCCTCGCTTCCAATATTTAAGTCTTTAAAAACATTGAAATAAAATGCAATGGACAGGACCCGTATCCATCAGTTCTTGTTCTCTTCCCCTGAAACTGGGTAGCACATCTTGTTGTTCCTGTCAGACCACCCAGCTAGAAGTCCCCTCTCCTCTCTCTGAGACCTGATAGCATTTTGTGTCCCTCTGATACAGCACAGATGAAGTCACCCTGGATTGTAGTCATCATGTGTGTGATTTTTATCCCTTATTTGCGTAATAAACCCTTAATAGAAGAGACTGGGTTTCATTCATCCCCCAGTAGCCACAGGACAGAGTGCAGTGTTTTTTGTTATAAGGGGGTGGTTTTCTGCTAAAGGAATGAGTGAGCTGTCATTTGAAACCACGATTCTCTCCAGGGCTTGGCAGCCCATGGACACATTGACATTAATCACCACATTTTGGTCCTACCCAGCTCCCACCTACACAACCAGACAGTCTCACACATTGACTTGATTAGAATTAAGAATCAAGGAAAAGGGCACCTCTACAATTTTATTGAATGGAATCCCAGACAGAACCCTAATATCAAAAACAGATGGGACAGTTTAAAACTTCTGGGCTTGGCAGAAACCACTTTGTTGTATGCAGAGGCCTTGAAGCAACCCCAAGTGGCCCCAGAACTCTGTGCCTGCACCCAAGGGACACTGTTGGGCATAAGAGCTAGGCTGACTCAAGCACAGTCCTGGCAGCCCTCTCCCTCTCGGCCAGGGCTGCTCGGCTTCTCGGCTTCTCCCTGTTTTACAGTCTGAGATTTCAGGTAAGATTTTGCTTGAAGAAAGTCTTGCAGTAATTTTTTTTTTAAATCTTGAAAACCTCTGGGTTAAAATAAAGTTTCCTGATAATTCCTGCATGGAAAAACATGACACGGCTCAGGCCCATCTTTTCCCCGGGAGCACCACTTGACCACTTTTCCAAGAACCGCTTTAGACTATGAATCACTGGTGATATGGTTGGGCTCTGTGTTCCCACCCAAATCTCATATCGAATTATAATCCCCATGTGTCAGGGGAGGGACCTGGTGGGAGGTGATTGGATTATGGGGGCAGTTGCCCCTATGCTGTTCCCGTGGTATTGAGTGAGTTCTCACAAGATATCATGGTTTAAAAGTGTAGCACTTCTTCACTTGCTCGCTCTCCTGCCGGCTTATGAAGAAGGTACTTGTTTCTCCTTCCCCTTCCACCACGATTGTAAGTTTCCTGAGGCCTCCCCAGCCATGCAGAACTGTGAGTCAATTAAACCTGTTTTCTTTATAAATTATGCAGTCTCAGGTAGTTCTTTACAGGAGTGTGAAAACAAACTAGCACAACTGGGCAGTAGAATTTGAGCTGGGAAATGTGGCTGCCAGTTGATCTCCTCCACTGACAGGAACCCTCTGGTGCCCCCACCCCACTTCCAAACTTTTCCATAAATGTTCTTCACTCCTAGGAGTGAATAACTCAATGTGAGAGTCAGCAGGGCTATTCGCATCCAGCCCAACTCCCTGGTCTTAGAGATGAAGAAATCTACTAAAAATTACAGACCAAGTGACATGCCCAGAGTCACACAACTAGATGGTGGATGTAAAGACTCATTCTCTTTGGGTCTTTGCATGTTTACAAGTTTAAAATATCACACTAAGAGAAACCAGGAAAATCAGGGGATTTAGGGCATTAGCTGCTACCAGGTAGGGCCACCCACGTTCTGTCCAAAGCAGGAAGCATAGATTTTTCTAGAGATCCAGAAGCAGCTGGTATATCATCACTCACACTGCATAGCTGCTGTTGCAGAAACTTTTATCCTGATAAACATTTGATAGTTTCAGCCACAGGTAAGTGGCCTTGGACTCCAAGACAAATATTTAGTTCTCATCTTTCCCAATTTACCTGTCTCTGGTGTGTGCTGGATGGAGCTGCTCCCCCATGCTAGGGACAGATCTGCCATGAGACTGGAGCTCACTGGGGGGTACCAGCTTGACAACCTCCAGCATAACGAAATCCACCAGGGCCTGGCACTTTTCTGCCTGCTCATATCCATTCCTGTCTGCCCCTGCCTGCCCTTCCCTGCGCAACGACCCCCCCAACCCTCGGCCAAATGAAGAGCGTTGTATTTCCCAAACCCCATTTCACAGCGATATTGTTTTATACAGCCCCTCCAAAATACCTTGAATAGTCCCTTTTTATCGCTTCCATTTTCTGAAAACTCCAGCTGCTCCTCTGAAACCATCCAAATCTAATTAACCACAGAAGCTGGAGTTAGGGAGAGTGGCTCACTTTCGAGTCCTTAGCATACCCATTCAGGCCTTCTTTCAATATGGGCACAAAACCAGGAATTTCTAATAATTGTATCTATGGGCCTGGAAGGGGGAAAAATAAAGAAAAAGAAAGAAAGAAAGCTGCTAATAAGTAGGTCTGTGAAAGGAGGGAGATCAGCACCTCGCATGAACTTGGCAGCCTGGCCCCGAGAAACTTGGAGACAATGCCACTGGGGGATCTAAAAAGCTTAGCCTCCTGACTCAAATCTTGTGAGAATGTACCCAGGCCGTGAATAGAGATCGGAGTCTCAGCCCTAAATTGTCCCAGCTCAGACTCATTGAAATGTCTTCTCACAGAATTAAAAAAGAAGAGGGCAGGAAAGTTTGCTGAATATCAATGAGGCCGTGCTTAGAAGTGGAAGATGGAGAAACTCAGAGGTTTATTCCTGAATGACATGGATTAAGACAAAAGTAACACATTGGGTCTTTGCCAGGTGGTGATGATGGGGAGGGGCTGTGCTCCTCGGGCAGCTGTGGAGGATGGAAGCTACCTGGGCATAAGCCACTTCCTGGGGTGTCACGCTGGGGATGGGGGAAAGTCACCTCCTCAGGCCTCACTTCTCCTTTAACAGATGAGAGGTGAGGTTCGGAGGAGGAATGGGCTGCAGCAGGTACCCCTTGGCCTGGGCCTCCTTCCTCCCCAGAATGGCTTCCCTCAGCATTACAATGCAGTCTCCTCAATTGCTTTGCCAAAAGAGGCCATGTGTACCTAATAACTGTACCCATCCTTCCAGTTTCAAATGCCAGTGCCTCCTTAAAGCTTTCCCATCTCACCTGAGCCCCGTCCCATCCCTCAACTCTTCCCTGTGCTCTGTAGCTGTCTGAGCCACTCCCTCAACTCGTCAGCCCTTGCCTCCTACCACGCTTTTTGGACATTTTATTCCCTGCTCTAGATGGCTGCTTGCAGGGTGTCATAGATTACATCATATACTTCTGGTATTCCCTGTTATTTGCTATGCTTAGAAGGCAATTAATAAGCATTATTTGAATAGAAAAATGACTAGCCCAAGCTAAGACTGAAATTCAATGTCTTCTGACTCTTAAAATATCTCAAAATTTCACTATACTAGGTGTGAAGACTCTTTCTGATGGTTGGTTGGTTTACTTCTCTTGATCACTGTGAGGGTAGAAGAGAAAAGGAGTTGTTCCTCTGTAGTATGTACTATGTTGAAGTTAGACAAATTATAAGAATTAACTTATACATGAACATATATACACCTATGTATACATATGTGCATGTATATGTGTGTATACACAAAAATGTATATATACACATATATGAAATAGGAGTGGATGTGGCTGAACAGAGCAATTGCAGCAAGAGAGAAAACAGTTTTCTTCTGAAAGATGTCCATGATATGTCATTATAAAGAAAAACAACTACAGGTTTTTACAAGCAGCAGGGATTGGGGAATGCACAAGTTTTAGAATAGTGCTTGGCACCTAGCAAGCATGATATGTTTTACTCATTTTTATTACCAATATTGTCTCGAGTTTTTTCTCCAGAAGTAAGAATGGGTTCTCTTTTACAAGCAGGAGCTCACTCACAGGAACTTGCCAGCAAACTTTTATTAAAAAGAACTAACTCAAGCACCATTCTCTGGTCACCTCTTGTGACAGTGATCTGAAGCCCAGTTCTAGCTCCAGATATAAAGAGTAACAGAACTGGAACAGAGTGAATCGCAGATTTTGGGGGGGGTCATAGAATTCTCTTCAGATGAGATCACAGGCAGGTAAATAAGTCGAGGAACCCTCTCTGATTGAAAGAGAATAGGGGAATGGGGTCTTCTCTCTTCTTCCCACCTCCATCTCCCCTCACCACTCCAGCAGCCCCAAGTGGACTTCTAAGACCCCGAGCTCAGAGGAGTACTACACCAAAACCTCTGCTTCTCCAGTGTCCCAGCTTTACAGAGCTAGAGTTAGAAATTCTGGGTATAGGTCCCAATTCTGCCTTTTTCTAGCTCTGTGACCTTGTGAGATCATTCCTCCATAGTAATCTTTGTAATCTTGCCTAGGCAATGGTCATTATAGGAACTTCTTACTATATGTACCCTCTAGGGTTGCTGCAGAATCCAATAAGATCATGTGTGTTAAGTGTCTTGTTAGACAATTAATTCATTCACTCAATAATTTATTGAGCACTTACTTTGTGCTAGGCACGAACTTCATGGAGAGGAACAAAACAGGCATGTGTGCCTGCTCCTGTGGAGCTTGCAGGATGCCAAACACAAAGAAAATGCATAACCCATTCAGACTCTGTGACTTCTGGGTCTTGGTTGTCTTCCTTGCTAGAGAAGAAACTGAGGATTAGAGAGATTTTGTATCATGCCCAGCATCGCAGAGGTTCCAGATCACCTATACCTCCCTGCTCAGTGCTCTTCCCCTATGTCACTTGGGCAACACTTTTGGTGAAGAGGTCTGTCTTTGGATGGTTATGATCACAGACTTTAGAGCCAAGAAGCCTGCGTTCAAATCATAGCGCTACCACCTGGCTTAGAGCAAGCACTGTCTGTGTTAGCTATTGTTATTGTTACTATTAATAGTATTGTTACTAGTGATTGTTTTTCCAGCACTGTGAATGAGCTGGTCTCTTATACACTTAGCACACATAAATTGTCCACTTAGCCAGTTTAGGGTTGCAGCTGGGGCTGGATTATCCCATAAACAGACTAAGCACATACACCCAAGCAAAGCAAAAGGACCAAAAAAAAAAAAATCAACTTCAATAAACTTAGTTTTGTAATCAAAAAATTCCTCCAGCATGAGTAGAGTGAACACCACTACAGTTTTTAGTTTTTCTTTTCCAAAGGACCTACCGTGAAGCAGAGTGTGCCCTGGAGCAGAAAACACAACACAGCTGCCTCCCTGGTCAGGTGCTTGACCCAAGCACCTTGACTTCCTCAGCGGAATCCTCTAAGCTCCCTGCACTGGCTAGCCACAGCTGTCACCACGATCACACCATCCTTCCTGGGCTCAATCCCCAACTTCACCCAGGGCCTTCCTTGGCCTCCTTCCACAACTGCTCTCCTCTCCTCAAGAAAGGTTTGAGATAAACAGAGACTCTGAGCTCTGTCCAGCCAGGTGCTACCAGGTGGGGAAGGCATGTGACAATCAGAGAGACAAAGGCACCAATGTTCTCATGCTGGGGACCCCCATGTGGCCACTTCTACCTACAAAAAGACAGTGTGCAATGTGGAAGATGGATCCCCAGCAAACTGTGAATTAGAGAGCTGTTTATCACTTCTACCTCCCTTTTCAACATCTTTTCTCTTACTATAGTGCCTTCTCCTCTCCCATCACCCAGAAGCTGCTGACTAGCTGCTTTCAGACTACCCAGAAAAACCAGCTACAGCCTACTGCCTAGGACATACCTCTGCCCCACCAGGACCCATGCGTGAATCCCTCTCTCCCACTTCCTTACCTCCATGCTTACCTGGAGTATGTCTCTCACAGTTGAGGGAACTGGCTCAGCTGGTATCTGGTGGAATACTTATTGATACAAAAGCATTCAGGCTGCTGATGGACTGGATGTGCTTCATCAGAGCAGTCTACCCCCTTCAGAATGGAACAGAGTGTATGTGTAAAGGTAGGATATAAGGCCAAGTAACGGACCTGTGAGAGAGTAGTTTAAGGGCAGGGCTGGGACTTACTGGTATCCTTTCAATCACACAGCATGCAGAGGCCTTACACACAGAGACAGAAGTAAAATCTGTCAGAATCACAGCTCCATTTAGCTGTGGGGCAGGCAACCAGTTATACAGCAGCATGTAAATGAAGAAAGGTGTTTCTTTGATCTGGAATTGTCAGTTTGGTTTTATATTTTGGATCTGTAGCTTTTGTATTTTCAGTTTGGAGTAAGAGAAATGTTAGAACTATGAGAGAAATTTTGAAGTCCACCTTTTCATTTTACAATTGTGAAAACAGCAAGCCAGAAAGGGAAAAAGACTTGACCAAAGTCCCAAGCAAGGTGGTACCTTATGGATTTGGAGGATGCTGCCGATATTTCATATATTTATGATGAAACTGGGTTTCCTATAGGTTATGGAAGAATAAGCGTCCTTGCCTCCTTATATCTTTCTTTCTCCTGGGTTTTTAGGTTCTCAGAAACCAGCTGACTCTGTCATGTACAAGAACAATGAAAAGAAAAAGAAAAAAATTATTCAGTGCATGTAAAGAATTGCATCTTCCCATTTTAAATGGCACATTGACCAAATCAGTGAGCAAGCAGACTGGAACATCATGTCAGCCTGTGGACTCAACATTTTAATGGCCTCATGACCTAGCAAAGGTCACTTTCTCCCAGAACTCCAGAAGTGTGCCAGGGCTGGCTCATACCAAGCCAGTTGTGAACATCATTCCCCAACTCCAATTTCAGTAACCTTACATTGGTAGCTTAATATTGGCCATGATTCAAGTATTTACACCATGGAAACCAGCAAGTGCTACAAATCAAAGTTTTGTTGTTGTTGTTGTTGAGCTGGTGTATAAGTTTTCTTCCTTCCCCAGGGCTCTGTTTACTCTGCTATAAGAGGCTATCTTGGCTCAACTTACTTCTGGCTCTTGAGTTCAGGAATTGTAATCAGAATAAAGTGGCAGCTCTTTATCTAGAGAAAGAGGCACCGAAGGCTTAATGTTCTTTTTGATTAATCAAAGGCAAATCTTGAGCTCACTGGTTGACACCTTGGATTGAAAACAGGAACATCTGGGTGGCTGTGATCCTTCATGTCTCTTTGCTGCTCTGTGCACAGTGGGAATTCCTACTGTGGGGATCTAGGAGGACAGAAGATAACAGATGCATCCTCCAAGCAGATTTAATTTGGGAGCGATGGAGAGACACACTCTGATGTTTTCCCTTTACCTAAATAAAGGGCACCTGAAACTTTCTGCAGGTCTCCTGAGCAGTGCTTATGAGCCAGGCCCCTCAAGAGAGTGACATGCCCACACTTACAGTTAATTTCCTTTGAATGTATAATTTGCCTTGTTGCTGTTGAGTTTCATGATATTAGAATATATAGAAAAAGCATGAGTTGAGGGTGAGAGTGTAGGAGGGAAAACAGAATACTTAAGATAACATCCATAGCCTTGCATACCAAGAACTCAGAAACTCTGGTCCCTTAGATCCATTCGTAGCTTTTCCCTGGGCATAAGCCACCAGGAGTCAGAGACTGAGATGTGGCTGGAGTAGACAATCGCTTCCATGGCAAGATTTAAGGAAGAACCCACATTTCCTGCCACATTGGGCTTATGACTTTATAATGTCGTTTCCCTTGTTAAGCATTTGGGAAGTCAGATTTATCATCTCTGTTTAACAATCCATGAAACTTCACAAATATCAAAGCTAGAAAGGTTTGGGGACTCCAGTGTTGAGGTCAGAGAGGAAAGGCCATGCAGGCAAGGGAGAAATACAAAAAGCAAGTGGAGACAAAAGGGCTCAAGACAAATCGCAACCTGCTCTGAATTTCGTTTTGGATTGACTTAACTGTTTGCTTCTCTCCTACCTGTGAGAAATTGGTCCTGTTGGACACTGAAGTGTTCCGAGTAAAGTTAATAGCCAATAAAGACCAAAAATCTTAGTAATCCAATTAAATTGGAATTTTCAAAATTTTTCAGCCATTCAGCAGTAGAAGGACAGGCCTTAAAAAGCATGAATTCTCATCATCTTCAGCCAAGAAGAAGCTGAGCAACAACTCAGGCTGCTAGGATGTTGTAATGGGGATACCTAAATTGAATGAGTGGTTGCAACCAGTCCACCTAGAAAAGGCTGATTCTCCATGAAGTGAAAGTGATTATTCTGCATGGGTCTCAGTCAACATGGGAAAAGCAAATAAACACTAACACTGCTCACCTTTCCCTTTATGCACCACTCACTAGCCCTGATCCTCACCATATAAAAGGAAATTCCACTTGATTCCCTAGAGCAGAAAGATGAGGGCAGTTCAGTCTCCGATGAAAGAAATTCCACATCCAGCTTTCTTTTCCCATATCTTTCTACCTATGCACTTCTCTTTAGGGTTAAACAATAAGGGTGTTAGTTCTCTTCTGCTTTTCTTAGGAAAGTTATTTGTCCAACTAATTCACATGTTTGACTTAATTTGATGCCCACCCCAGGTACATTTGCATTTTAAAAGAGGTTATTAGGAAAATGTAGGGCTTAATCCAAGGAAACATCATATATTTAGTAGTGAAATCCCAGGGACCAAAGATGGGTATATTATATATGGTTGGGTTGACTGAAGAATCGTGTTCCAACAGAGGATAAACTAAGATTCATTTGATATATGTACATGTTTTATGCTAACATCATTGTTCTATAGTGCTTTCATTTAATTTCTTTTAATAGTAAAAGCAAAGCTGTGAGAAAGGTGTATTTGCTCATGTGTGTGTATATTTACACAAATACATATTTTACGTATGAACTTGCTCAAGGTTATATTTTTATTAGTGAACATCTACAGTGTACCAGGCACAGTGCTAAGCTCTGAGAATACAACGAGAAGCCAAGCAAACATGAGGACTCTGGTGAGATTACAGTCAAATACACCCTCTAAATTGTCCAGCAGAATCAAATCCTCATAACAAGTCCAGAACTCTTTCTACTGTGTTATAGCTGTTTCCCAGGGAAGTTATAGGAAATGTGTATTGGTAGATATTTTTCCCTCCAAAGGCATCCCTAGACCAAACTGGATCCTTTATGAAACTCTATGGACTGAGAGCCAGAGCTGTTGAGGCTCTAGGCAAAGCCATCTTCTCTAACCAACACTGAGGAGTCAGGTTGATTTTGGTATTTCTCTACCTTTCCTTTCCCTGTTCCTGCCAAATATTCTTTCCCCATATCAGAGGCAACCCTACTAGAAAACATAAAAGAAACAGAAACAGGATTACTCCCCTTCCTGGAAAAGGAATATAAAGGCTGAACACATGGGAGAACCCAGGGTGACGAATGTTTAGCCCCCACTTCAACCACCCCTCAGAGTTTTTTTTTCCCCCAAGAGACCCCAGAAGGAGAATCAGCCACAAGGGAAGATTCAGGCAGGCCTCCGGAATGAGGGCTGGTGAAGAAGTAAATCCAGGCAACTCTATCATCTGCTCCGTGGGAGACCAGGCTGGTGAGCTCAGAGGCCTGTTTTTCCCTTAACAGATGCAAGAAAAGAGCCGGAAAAGGTCAGAGATAAATGCAGCCCTCACTTTGTTCTGCATATTCAAAAGAACTTCTCTAAAGAAAGACCCAAAATATATGTGTGTTCACTCAACCTTTTCCTGTCAGGCACAGGGTTCCAGATACGGACATGACAGGGTAACCACTGAGAAAATTTTTGCAGGTTTGCAAAATAGCAGTGCTTAGGAGCAGGGCGCCCAGAAAGAGTGCACTTCACGCGGGACCCATCAGTCTGGTGGGAGAAAGAGAAGCTTGGAAACAACATATTATCTTGAGAAATCACTCCCAGAAGGGAGCAAAAAGTTCACAGGGAGAATGCCAGGGAGTGGGAGAGCGAGAGCGACTGGAACACTGTCATCAGAGCGGCTGGAATTGGAAACGGTCCAAGACCTCATCATGGCTGACATCCCCGCGCATAATCAGAAATTCCTTTCAATTATGTGGGAAAAGTCTCTTTGCATTGTCAGCCCAGATGCCCCTGTGAAGAAATAGCATGAAATGAGTCTCAGGGAAATGTCAGCGTGGGAGCAAGATCCGATTGCCAATAGCTTGGTTAGGAGAAGACAGGCCAGAGAGACGGGCTGATGGAATAATCTGTTGTACCCCAAGGCAAAACAAAGCAACACCCCCAAAGGTGAAGGAGCTGTGTACCCCGGCTTGGTGGTACAGATACCCATTTTCTCAGCATGAGTCAAAAATGTTTAATCTTGTAGCCCTGAAACATCGCTCTACCTCAGTTTCCACTAAAAGGACCCAACCAGCCTTTTGAGCCATAATTCCCGCTATCTCCTTCTGTTCACCAAACTGGACTATCTCCTGTTCTCCAAACCTTGTTATGCCTCAAAGACCTTTTCAAATTCCACTTTCCCCACGCAGTGTTGAAAAGTTAATAGGCCCTGTCCTGTAACTCTTTTCACCCATATAATATCTAGCCCCATACTATATTAATTTCCATTAACAATAATAATAAAAATAGCTGATATGTATTGAACCCTAACACCATACTAAACTAATTTAATCCTTATACAATCTATTGCATAAATAAACAAAGATATCATTCAATCCTTTTGCAGATGAATGAACTGAGACTTAGCTAGTTAAGTCTAAGTTTACACATGTATCTAAGACTACATATAAAGGCAGAGCCTGTATACAAACGTTGGTCTTTCTGACCCTAGAGCCTATTCTCTAAAACCTTGTGCTTTTCTGTCCCCCTCAATGTTTGCTTACTGACTCTCTCCTGAGGAGGAATTGATAAATGCCCATTGTGCAAATCTAGCCCAGAGAAGAAGCTCAAAAGCCAGTTGTAAATGTTTGTTGGCTTCATATCTGATTATTTTCTTTACTCAGTGTCTGTTTTCCAAATACTAAACTTTCTACTACTTGCTTTACAAGTAAATTCATTGACGAGTATGTGCACCAGGATAAGGTTTTTAAAAGCATATAGAAAAGGGTTATCTGATGCAGAGTTAAGTGTTCTTGAAAATAATTGGGATAGTATTACCTACTTAGATAAGGCCTTGGGTGGGAACTAGAGCTTCTAAAATTAAATGTTATGATAAGTAATTAATTTATATTAGGCCACACACAGTGGCTCACGCCTGTAACCCCAGCACTTTGGGAGGCTGAGGTGGGCAGATCACCTGAGGTTGGGAGTTCAAGACCAATCTGGCCAGCATGGCAAAACTCCATCTCTACTAAAAATACAAAAATTAGCCAGGCATGGTGGCACTTGCCTGTAATCCCAGCTACTCGGGAGCCTGAGGCAGGAGAATCGCTTGAGTCCAGGAGGCGGAGGTTGCAGTGAGTCAAGATCATGCCACTGCACTCCAGCCTGGACAACAAGTGAGACCCTGTCTCAAAAACAATAATAATAATAATAATAATTTCTATTAGATAAAATTTCTACACTATAATCATAGGGTTGTAGAATACTGGATTGAGCTGGAGATGATCTGGAAACATCTAACATAGCTTCTTAGATGGGAAATCTAAGGTCAGACTGAGGATGGCCCTTGTTCTTGTCATTCAGAGAGTTACTGCCAGAGCTGGCATTGTTTAAAATGTGAACACCTGAAAAGACTAACCCACAGAGGAGACACAGAGTTGCTGGTAGAGGCGAAGTCTTCTCAAACTTTCGTGTGCATACAAATCAACTGGGGTAATGTCAACATGCAAGTTCCGATGCAGGGTAGGGCCTGAGATTCTGCATTCCCAACAAGCTCCCAGGGGATATTTGTGCCAATAATCCATGGACTGCACCTAAGGTAGCCAGGATCCAAACCATCGCTATCTAATAGGAATATAATGCAAGCCATGGATGGAATTTTAAAATTTCTAGTAGCCACATTTTTTAAAGTTTAAAAAAGATTATTTCAAGAATATCATGTATTAAATCTAATATGTATATAATGTTATTTCAACATATAATCAAGATAAAATATAGTTAGATATTTTACATTCTTTTTTCATGTTAAGTCCTTTGACATCCAGTATGCAGTTTTAAATTTTCAGCACAATTTGGACCAGTCACATTTCGAATGCTCAATAGCCACACCTGGCTAGTGGTGACCAGATTGGCCAGAACAGCTCTAGACTACACTTCTGTCGCTTGTAGACTATCTGATGGAGTCTATTTCATTTTGAAGTCTTGAAACCCAACTAGACCAGCTCCTCCATAAGAACAGGGTTTATTGCTAGGTATGCCCCATGACACTAAATGTGGGCATATACAGAGCGATAGTTCCTTATAACTCATCAACTGATTTCCCCTTCTCCTTCTCTCTTAGTAGGAAAAAATATCCTTTCCTCCACTATCTTCACACATTTATATTATTCGGCTCCAGGCTGTCTCTCTAGCATAGTTGCTGCATTGGGTGATGTTAGATTAGCTGACTTCCAAGCTTCTTTCTTCTCCCGAAAGTCTATGATTTTATCCATCCCAACACTAGCTGCAGTTATTGCCCCAGATACCTTCTCAGCTTCCTCTTTTTCTTCATAGCAAATAGTTCCTACAGCCCTCCCTCGTTTCCTCTTTTAAAAACTCATTAATCACCTACATGCTCCCTCTGGAGCCAACTTCAGGCTACTCTCAGATTTCGAGGCTTAAGTGGAACACCAGAGTCTAATAGGGGACAACTGGGGACACTATATCAGATGCTCCTGTTTCTACATGCCCACAGAACTCAGTCTTGTGTTTATATATGCCCCTGAGAAAAATGGCCCACGGTGAAAGTATTAAGTGTCTGAGGAAGAGTATAGTGTAGTGGTTAAGTTCACAGGCCTTGGGATCAGACAGCCTGTGATCACATACCAGCTCAGCACAGGACAAGTATGTAAATCCTCTATGCTTCGGTTCTCCTAATAGGTAGGTGAAAGAGCCAACCCAAGTGAAGGACTTAAAAGACAGTGCCCCTACATAGTCAGTGCTCAACTATTAAAGTTGGTTGTTTTTGAATTGTGAAGACAGGATTCATTGCATGGCTCAACCCAAAGAAATACTGTTGCTAAAAAGGAGTGAACACATTGTGGATTGTGCCTAACTTAGAACAAAACTATCTCTATTTCACATTAGCCATCTGATCATGACAACCTCAAGACCTTCTCATTGTAGTCCTCTTAAGATCCTGTTGCTTTCTTCCCTCTCCTCACCTTCCTACCCAGCACCCACTGCTGACCTTCACCTAGCTATTTATAAGAACCTGTCAAAGTACAGGTTATTGCAGAGAGGCCCACGAAAAGATATGCTGAGTGACAGCCTTGTCTCCATGCTGTCCAAAGTCACCCTTGTGCAGTTTGCAAATAAACAACTCTCCTGGAAGAAAGAATAAATAATTCGTAATTGGCAATCTGCATAATGAGTGGTGCATCTATGCAAATACAACATTTGGAATAATCTATTAATATCTCAACTGTGATGTCTGTGGGCCACCACTTCCCATGCTAAAGAGCCAGAGCCAAATATTTTCTGACTCCTCTTGAGGTGAGAAGAGAGAATGACAAGCTGCTGTCTTCCTGGGGTTCCAATTAAATATCTGGAGACCACCAGAGTTGGAAGGGACCTCAGAAACTGTTCAATCCATACTCCCACCCCCACCTCTCAGATAAAGGACAAGGAGTCAGAACTTCAGAGAGGCATAGAGGTTCCCAAGTTTACTGTGCTATTAGAGGCAAAACTAAGATCACAAGCCAGTTACAGACTCCCAGCCTCAGCTGCTGAAAACTTCAGTCATCCATGTGGGATTATTTTACTTTGTACAAAAATCAGTTACTTTGTACTTTGTACTCCCTCCTCTACCTCCCATCCTTCAGAGCTGAACTCCTTTTGCTCATCTGGACTTCTAACCTAGGGAACCAAATTCTAGGACTGCAAAGCAGAAGGATTAGGGAACTCAAACAAAAAGCATCTGATCCCAAACAAGGTGGCCACTTGTGAGTTAAGCTAAGACACAACCCCTGGGTTGAGCTGAGCCCCTTTGCTCTGGAAGTAGAGAGACTCTTGAACACACATGCATACTTGAATAAATAAAGCCTCAGATTTATAAAGGTAATACTAAAACCACCCTTGCAAAATTATCACTGAGAGACAATGAAAGAGATCTAACCTAACCAACTCCATCTTGCTTCTAACCTTTAAGCTGTCCTTGTTCCTTCCTGGCTGTAGACTGAACTAACTTTGGGAGGAACTTAGTTCATAGTTTATAGTTTAAAACAAAGACAATAACAGTCCTTTCCCAAAATAAACCTCCTTCTTGCCTGGGGACTAGACTGCCTTTGTAGGACTTACAAGTTAGCCACAAGATTAAAAATTATGGTTTAGGAATCATGCAGCTGGAGGCTAAAAGATTCTGACCCTCCCTAAACTGCTCCTAAGATCAGTGCTTGAGATACTTTGCAGACCCTGCATGGGATGGATCAGCTGGCACCACCCAGATCGATATACTGGCTCATCTGGTCTTGTGGCCTCCACCCAGGAACTGACTCAGCACAAGAGGACAGCTTCAACTTCCCATGATTTCATCTCCTACCCAACCAATCAGCACTCTCGACTCACTGGCTTCCCCTCACCCACCAAGTTGTCCTTAAAAACTCTGATTCCAGAATACTCGGGGAGACTGATCTGAGTAATAATAAAACTCTGGTCTCCTGCACAGCCGGCTCTGCGTGAATTATTCTTTCTCTATTGCAATTCCCCTGTTTTAATAGATCAGCTCTGTCTAAGCAGCCGGCAAGGTGAACCCATTGGACTGTTACAATGTTACAATACTTCTACTACTGAACCACCAGCATTGAGGAATTGCAGGACAGGCTCTGTGAGCAATCCATGACTACATTCCCCCATCACTTTCCTTTTCATCCTTATCTCTCCAGGCAATCCTAGGTAGCCTCACCACTTTCATCATGCTCCTTCTCCCCTTCCCTAGAGGGAACAGGGGCTCCCTGTGTCACCCCAAATATCTAACAAGCAACAGTGCACGTCCACATACCCACTGGCCAGGACAGGCTGGGAAACTCTGGATGGGTACAGAGCAATCAGTTATTCAATCAGGCAGTTAACCATTGCCCAATTTGGGAGAGTAGCAATGTGGATCTGGGAGGTTGGGCCACACCCCGACATGGATATTAACTAGCCAACCTTAGTCCTTACTTTTTCTTTAAGGTACAGGGCACATAGTTTCTTCTCCTTGATGCTTTTCTGGAGTTAACCTCACTTCTAAAATTCAATTAATAGCATCTCCTCCTGCTCTAGTTTGTGCACGCCGCCACTTTACTTTGCACAATTTGTATTTTGCTGAGCTGTTTGTATCTCTCTTGCAGGCTAAATTGTGAGGGTCCTGAGCACCTTGCACAGTGTCTGCCACAAATAAATGCTCAGAAAGTGTTTGAGAAATGACAGAACCAGTATATTAGGTCATAAGCCTCTCCAGACTTTAATTTCCACATCAGGGGAATGAGGGAAATGATGGACTTAGTCAACTTAATTCTATGACTAAGATACTATTAAACATCTGCTTGTGCTCAGATTCTGCTAAGGGTTACTGAGAATTAAGGGAAGTACAAAAACTGCTCCTAGTCCCCAGGAATTTAGCTGGAAAGACAAACACACTCAGGAAAGAAAATCATTTCAGGCTACTCTGGGTGGTTCTAACTGTTGATGCAACAACAGATCAGAGAAAAGAGAGATCACTGCCAGATATGACATTTAGAGATGGTTCTCGATGGCTTTGAGATGGGTACAGGGTGGGGACATCCCAAAAAGAGATGACTCTGTGAGCCAAGGCATGCTTTGAAGCTAGGCTTGTAGGCCAACTATCTGGGCATGGGAAATGGCAACCTCTAGAGCTGCAGATCTTGATTTCTGATGCTTGATTCAATAGATACTTTATAACGACAGAGACCTTACTAGATTTTTGGTTCTTTTCTCTTGCTCATACTTTTCACCTCTTACTTTCTACCCATTTCTTCCTAAAAATAGGTTCTTTTCTCTCCTGTCTTAATAAAACACATTGTTAACCTTGCTGTCCTCTCAAAATGTTCCTTTACTTCCTATCCCCTTTAAAGTGTGGTTTACATCACTGCCCCCATGCCTGAACAACCCATTGCCATCTGACTGCCTCTTCCACTATGCACTGATGCTACTTTCTAAAGGTGATGAAAACATCTGCAGTTGCCAAAATCAGAAGCCATTTCTCATTCCTGGTCCTGTGTGACCTCTACTGCTGTTTAGTCTATATTAACCCTCAGCTTACATCTCTTGAAATGTCTCTGCTGGTTTCTGTGGTCTGCTCAGGGGTGACTTTTTGTTTGTTTGTTTGTTTGTTTGTTTACTACCTTCTTCTCTTCTTTTCCCCTAAACACAGATATTCCCCCCAAATCTCCTGAGGATCCCCACACTCAATCCCTTGATGGTTAAATCTTTTTGTATAACATTGGCGTCTACTCCAATGACTTTTAAATCCCCAGTACTAATCCCAACTTTTATCTGAAACTTTAGACACTGGCTTCCAACTGCCAAATAAACTCTCAGCCTGGAGTCCTACCAGCACCTCAGAACCAAAGTCTAAAACCTAGTCCTTCCCATTTGACCTCTACCTCTTTCTCCTCCCCATTTCACTCACTTCCCCCTCTCCTTTTCTAACCACACTTATTTCAAAGATTAAGCATCACAGGTCCTTGCTTCTCAACATCTCAGATTCATCCCCTTCTTTCCATTTCACTTGGCCACTTTGGTTTGGCTATTCTCTACCTCTAAGACACCTGCATTTTCACTCCCACTTCCAATCCATCCCAAACTTCCAGATGCACTTTTTCTGTCCTATAACTCTAATTGTTCCTCTACTCTGGGTGAGAGCCTTCCATGATTCTCTATTACCTACTAAACTTAAAATGAACCCTTGGTCTGGTCATCCAATCATCTGTCTTCTACAGTCCCATCTTCCTGCTTTACTTGCTACAGCTACCTACCAGCCACCCAATTACAGGGCTCTCTCCAAGGAAATCTCACAAATTCCCATTTCTGTGGCTTGTTTATCTATCTTCCTTGAAAATCCTACCCCCAACAATCACCATAAAAAAATGCGCACATCTTTCAAAATTCCTGTGAAATTGCATTTCCTTCTCGAACCCGGAAACCAGTGTAATCTCTATCTCCTTGTTTCTCCCCTAAGGCACTTAGATACTTTACTTTGAATTTATAGTCATTTATCTATGGGCTTCAAACTACAGTAAGCTCCTAAGGCTTGGGACTGGGTCTTATTTATTTCTGAATTCTCTGGAGTATTTAGCATAGTGCCTTAAAGGCTCCTATTAAGAATTGAATTGAGTTGAATTGAACTGAACTGAATTGAATTACTGGTAAAGATGTCTGAAGACAGCTCCTTTTATTGAGGTCTCCAGAGTAAAATCTTAGGAGAACTACTTCTTGAGAAGAATCTATGAGCTGTTATAGCACAGTTAACATTTAGAATTGAGCTTGGATGGCCATCCCCTATCTCTATTGAAAACTGACTTCAAAAATGTCTGGAAGTAGTTTTTTCTTTACAACTCTGAGATGACATGATAGAGGCAAGTGATTCAGCAGAAAGCGTTTGGGGTTGGACATCAGTTGTCCTGAATTCTAATTTATTCTTTCATATGTAATCATGTTAATGGGCCACATTTTGCTAACACTCCATAAGACTTAAAAAATTAGTTTTTATTACCGTTCCTGCTGTCATGTTTAAGGTTTTGGTGGAACTCTATGAGAGGAGGGGACATGTCTGTTTTATTTACCAGGGTATTCACAGGTCCTGGAACACATAAATGCTCAATGCATTTTGTTTCTGATCATTGCTGTTGTTGTTGTTGTTGTTTTGTTTTTTAGGACTGGGTTTTGCCATGTTGGCCAGGCAGGTCTAGAATTCCTGACCTCAGGTGATCTGCCCGTCTCGGCCTCCCAAAGTGCTGGGATTACAGGCGTGAGCCACCGCTCCTGGTCGCTCAATGCATTTTGATCAAATCAGCCTCATGGTGAAAAGATACCTGATGAAAGAGCTAATTAAAATCCAAGGTAGTAAATGAACAAATAAAAAACACAACATAGAAAAGTGACTGAATCTTGTTAATCCTCGAATTCTCTGCCCCACTTTTACTTTTACCCAAACCCGAACAGTGCCTGGGGTGACCTAACAGGACACATTAGAGATGGAACAACTGCAAGTGTCACGGAATACAATCCATCTGGCACACTATCTGCTCTCAAGTGTCCCTCACAAAACATCCTCCAGGTTATACTTAAATTCCCTCAGGAATAATAAGCTTACTGCCATCTACATTGTTGGACAGCTTTCTATGTTAAAAAGGCAATTCCTATATTGGGCCAAAAGCTGGCTTCTTATAAATTCCGCCCACTGGTCCTAATTCTGCCTCCAATGTAACATAGTGAAAGTCTATTTTCTGTTCTGTGTGTGGCCTTTCCCATGTCTGAAGACAGCTATCAGATCTGCACCACATGGAACTATTCTGCAAGCTACCTCTCCCCACCCCCATTCCCTTAACCATTCCTCCTTCGACCTGGTTTCAAAACCACCCTTCCGAGTCATTACTCTTATCTGAATGCACTCCATATACCCATGATCCTCTAAAAGGTTCCCAAATCTGGGTGAAATACCTTTAAAATGCTCAGTCTGGATAGTCACTTTCTACAGTGTGAATGAACACCATCCACCTTTTAATGAAGCCTAAGAGTACATCAACTTTTATCAAAGCTGAATCACTGTTAACTCACACCAAGTGTGGGATTATTTTAAGCCTTCATAACCATTTTAGATAAAATCCTCCCCACTGAGTCTCCCATCCTCTAATTTTGTTGTTATCCCAGAACTTGGCCATGACCAAAAAGAATGTCATGCATGTACTTCATTTCATACATGGACCTGTAGAGGTATGGTTGATAAGGAAAGGAATTCTTCCCTGAGTAGCTAAGGAACACTATGTAAATCACTTTCCATCCCACCTGCCAAATGGCACAGTAATGCCCACCCCACCTTCCTCGCCAGAGTAATGTAAGGCTCAACTGGAATCATATGATTTGAAAAGGATTTGAAGAGTCAAAATAGTGACTCAAATGGAAATTATTCAGATGACTCATTCTTCTTATACCCTAGTAACTTTTAACTATCTTTTGATGGCACCACAACACTTTCTGGGCCTCTGTCTTATGATAGTAGTGAGAGTGAGCCTTGTTTCTTTCAGTGGTTTGGTGTCCTGGAAAGAACCAGGGGCTAAATATCATAAGACCAACCATTACTAATTGTGTGACCATGAAAACACAGTTAACCTTATGGAAATTGTCAATGCCCACTAGCCAAAGACCATCAGGAAAACATCTGTAGTCGACCCAGTTGGGTTTATTACTCTTTGTAGCAATAGAGAGCACACACCATGAGAAATTATGGGCATCTGAGTAAGAGAATGTTAGAAAGAACCTATTATAGCATTTGGGCCCTGGATGGGTGATGTGGGGAAGGGCCTAAGGAAATAAAGGTTTACTTAAGATTGAATGCTATCAGAAAGTAGAGACAAGTCTATGATTGGCAATCTCAGTAAATTATTTCTATAGTGAGAATGAGAATCTGCAACTAGTAAAAAAAAGTGGAATGCATTCATTCTACCCAAGAGAGGGTATGTTTGATGTTTTAGGGTAACACAGGGGCCTTGTTTTTGTCAGTGTTTAGACAAAATTATGAAGTTGGCTGTGCTTTGTCTCATTTTATCTTGGTCTCAGAGTAACCTAGTTGGGGGTTTGTATACTTTTAGATTGTTTATGTCCAATAGGAGAGTAACATGGCCTAGCTGCGAGTGCCAGACCAGCTTTCGGATATCAGAAGCTGCTCTTTTCTCTTTCTCAAAAATCTGTTTAACTACTTGTTGACCTTGAATCTCAGCTACCTCATCTAGAAAACATAAATAACAACTCTTAGCCTTGTTATCGGGGATCAAAGTGGCAACACTTATGAAATGCTTTGTCAACTCTGAAGTTGTTTGATAAATATGTAGCTCCTTTGTCCAGCTCTAGTCTCCAGGATCTAGATCTGTGGACTTTCTTGAATTTTCTTGGGCACTGTTAGGCTGTCACCCCTCAGAACAGAAATCTCACCTATAGCTTCATAGCTTGAGTCCTCCAAGGAAGCTGTTCTTGAACCTTTCTGATAAACCTCTTCACAGATGGAGCCAGCCAGTACTCTGCACTTGTTAGTGAATTATCTCCCCAACCAGCTAGAGCTGAGCTCTCTGGTAGGGCAGAATCTGGCAAGTCTGAATCCACCATCTCACGCAATGCCGTCTGATAGTGATGGCTGGCTTATATTTGGTTAATAAATAATTACAGACTCTGAATTAAAACATCATGGGATATTAGATTTGGAAAACAAACATATCTTTGACCAAACCTCTAATTTTATAGTTGAGCAAATTAAGGATCAGAGAGGGGACGACCTCTTGAACTTATTTTCTGTGGTCTTTTCACCACAGTCACCCCAAACTGCATAAACCACAAAGACACAGGACTGGGTTTGACACAGTTCCTTTGCTTCTAGATCCTGACCTCAGCCAGTTGAGGACTTTTACACTTAAGTCCATATTTTCTTTCTTTCTTCTGCTGTATGTCTTGGGCATAGTTTTTGTTGATCCAATTATATGGACTATAAGCTCCTCATAGGAATAGACTGACTGGGAACAAAATTTGTATCTTAATTCAAGTAACATCTGGGAATAACACTTTTTTGTTGTACCAAACCTCCTTCAACTCCGGGGGCTGGGGGGCGGGGGAACGGGGTGGTGAGTGGCACCAGGTTTGAGAAGTCAAATAAGAGATCCACAGCCTGCAAATGAGACTTGGGGTTTTGTGGGGGGACTTACAGGCAGGAGAGAGAGTCCAGTGGCAGCGGGCTGGACAGGAGAACCATTTTACATGCAGTCCAGTGGTAGCAGGCTGGACAGGAGAACTGCACCACCCAGGGACAATGGGCTGGGCTGAAAAACTACAACTGTTTGCAAAAGGCATGCAGTTTATGTAACATTTCCGCTTAGCACCCTCCCACTAACAGCTTCTACCTGGCAACCTTCATTCAACCCAATATTCAGGGCTTCAATCTCCTGTACAATTGTGTTCTACAGGATAGGCCAGGGGCTCAGATGATACTCATAGACAAGGGATGGATTTCTGGTTGGCCACTCCCAGATTCTCTAGCTCTGAACTCTGAATACACACATTCAGTGCATCTGCCATATAGGGTCATTCTCAGAGTATGCTTAAGTTATTGCTATCAGGTGTGTTTACCATACAAATACTTGTGCTAGATGTTGGGAATACATATAGGGAGGAACTTAATATAAGCTCTAGTTTCAAAGAGCTTAGACTTTTACAGAAAGTTAGTACATGGCAGAATCTATTGAGCAGTATAATGGGGGTCAAGGACAATGGGATTTTATTCTGTTTGAAAATATAGGGGAAGACTTCATGCAAAATAGGCCTGTATGTTAGCATTAGTCTCCATGACTTGGTCTGCAATACATTTAGCCATCATGTTATGTCTCTCTGACTCTTCTGTAGTACTTAACTTTCTCCACCCCACTTTTGTTACCTGGAGAATAAGTGATTTCCTATCCTGAATTATAAAAAAGAATTCTATGCTCTTATGAATCAAAGTGAGTTTAAGGCTATTGTTATTAGTCCCTGAAATAGTTGTATCTTAGGCTGAATCTCTCTATAAAGAACTTAGAAAACTTCTAGACACTTGGTAGGCACTTGCTAAATACTTCTAATTGACACCAATGTCTTCAGATGTCTCTTTTTTACTTCACGTAGCTCTTTTGAAAACAGCTGTAGATATCCATTTTTGCTATGACCATGCCATTCATGGGCAGTATATGGGAGAGGAAGAGTTTACTTTAGAACTGCAAGTCAAGTTTAAAATTATCTAGTCCAATAATAGTAAGTAGTTTTAATCTCGAAGAAAAGCTCTATTTGGTTGATATTGGTTGTCTCCAATGCAGTGTTGAGAAGGATTCTAAGTGTTGTTCAGTGGGAAAAAATGTTGCCATCTAACAGCAATATGTGCCATGGGAACAGACTGCTTGGCTTCATTTGTGCTGCACATTTGCCTGCCCTGAGGTATTTCAACTGTTATATTTGACAGAAAAGCAAACTAAAAACCAGAGAAGAAAAATGACTTTCCCAAGATCACAGGATGGGTTAGCGAGAAAAGCAGGACCAAGACCTAGGTCTCCTGATTCAAATACAGTGCTTTTCCCATAATCCCATTCAGCTCCCAGAAGCACCGGGGAGATTCTATTCAGCTGATGCGCAGAAAATGGAAGCAACTGGCCTACTGTATACTAAAACAGCTCAGCTCCAGGTGGGAAACTTAGTGACCCTATGGAATCTCCTTCAGCCTAAGGCATTTCAGAATTCCACCAAGCTCATAGAATCGCAAAGGCTGAGTTTAGATGGTCTTAGAGATTATCCAGAGTAACCCACTCAGCCCATAGAATCCCAGAGGCTGTTTAGATGGTCTTAGAGATTACCCAGAGCAACCACTCACCAGTACAAAGTCTTGTCTACAGGTTTTCTGATAGCCTTCAACATTTTCATGTAGGCAAGATTTACATGTGTTAGGCTCTCCCCTCCCTTCCCTTCTCTACTTCTCCCTTGTCTCCTGGGGTTCCCCTCACAGGCCTCCAGGTGTTCATATCCTCATGATGCTCTGGATCCAATTAGACTAGCCACCCAGGCTTAATCTTGCCCCAAGTTGTTCCATGTGTCACAGTTTCTAAACCACCATCCCAGCGGCATGTGCTAGGAGAGCAATCTGAAAAATAACCTTGCGTGGCTGCCCCGGGCTCTGCTTGCCTGGGCTTCTTTATTTCCTCCACTTCTGAATGCATTGGTTCCCTCCTTTTTCTTCCCTGCACCCTCAAGAAACCCCTGACAGTGATGTGAGGTGAGAAGGATGAGTGAGGTTAATCTGAAATTCATTTGCAGGATGGATTTGAAGAGAAATACCAATATCAAGGATAAATCCCCAGAAAATGAACAAGTTCAGAGAGTCAAGGAAGGTCCCCGGGTTGGGCAGAGGGGAAAAGAGTTGCTTTTAGATGCAAGACCTGCTAGCATAGGCACTACACAGGAGAATAGAGATTGGAGGTAAATTGCATATGTGTGAAAATGAGAGAGCTAGGACTAGAAGTCTTTGCGCTTTCTCTTAAACCACTAGGACCTAACCCACTGCATTAAAAGGAGGAGTGAGAACAAGTGAGGGGGCCACACAGACCCTCTCCTCTGGTTACTATGAACTGGGCTCACCTCCCGCAGTTGGTGATTTCACCTTCAAAGTGAATAGCAGCATGGCATTGTGGAAAGCACCCTCCCTGGACCAGTCTGGGAATCCATGAACAAATTCTCTTGCTGTAAAATGAAAAGGTCAGAATTTTGCTCCCTAAAGAGCTTCCTGGCTCTAAGATTTTCTTTGTTTCTCAGTAGGAATAAGCCCACCCACCTCATAAGGGAAATATTTCTCAATTTCTTAGGGCTGCAGGGGACACCCCTGAGTCACCCCCAACCTGCCTTAGCCTGAATCTGAGTAAAGGAAGGGATTTATGATCTACTGTTAGGCACTGCTGCCCTCTGCTGGATGGTATGTAGCCAACTACCCCCGCCCCCAACCAAAAGGTATTCAGTGCCTCTCCCCCCTACAACCCCCAGCTGTCCAGGGGCTGCCCTCGCATTGCCCCCACAGTGGTGACCTGTCTTGCATCTCATGTTGCAAGTGGAAAGCCACAAAAAAACTGAGGACCCAGGAGGGTATGTGTATGTGTGATTGTTGTGGGGAGATGGGAAGTGAGTGTAAATCCAAATAGCCAATTGCTGTCAATTATGTGAAAGTTCTTCTATGACTTCAGTGAGACCTTAACTAAGGTCCCACTCAGCTGCAAACCATACACAGCTTTCCAGCATGATGGCACCTTCAAGTAAAGATGAACAGGGGGCTTTTAAGCTTCTCCTGCCTTTTATTATCGATGAGCTAAAACGCAGAAACAAAATGGGATAGTTAGATGTCGGGAGAGCATCAGGATATTGTAATTGTCCTCCTCAGAGATGAAAAGGGAAGCTGAAAAACATCTGCACACTGAAATCTGCTCCAATGCACTAAGTGGGCCAAGAAAACCTGCAACCGCGAAGTGGGGCTGATTTACTGCTCTAATCACCAGCATCCAATCCGAAGCCAGACATTATCTTAAAGTACACACCACTTCCAGGTGGCGTGCAGCAAATGTTTGATTAGCACTACCAAATTCCCTGCAAGTTGATAACGCTTTCGAGTGTGCAGGAATCACAGGACCCCACACTAAGGGAGTTGGGCTGCTGAAAGCTCCACAGCAAGGTGTTTCCCTCTGGGTCAAAATCTTCCTAAGAAACACATCTCAGCCCTTCTTCCCAGGGTCTGAGACACGGGGTTCAAATCAGCAGAAAGTAGAACTGAGCAGAGGAGAGAGGAGGTGGATTTAGTAAATGAGGAGAAACCAGGTTGTTTCTAGAGAGGATTGAAAACACAATAGAGGGAGAGTGGGAGATTAGTAAGACCCGTATAATATTCAATATATGTCAGGTGCTGAATATTTTATATCTCATTAATTCTCCCATTATAGTACATGGTTGCCACCACTATCTTCCTATTCTGCAAATGAAAGAACTGAGGTGTAAGTGACTTGCTTAAGATGTCTCAGCTATAAAATTATTATTGTATTATTTAAATTGGACTGACATTGATTAGGACTGACTTGAAAACCTTCAGAGTACACGGTCTGAAAGAATAGGGGATCAGATGAGGCAATACAGATGTTAGGGTATTCCAGGGGCTATATAGAAAAGTAAGAGAAAGAACATAAGTCAGTTCTCAGAAAAGTCAGCATCAGAAAAGATGGAAATAAAGTGGGCTTGAAGCAGCTGAAGCTTTCACTGAGCCCCCACCACGTCCCCAGGGTAGGGTTAAGGACTGTGGGTGTGGGTGAAGCAGAAAGCACAATGACTGCCCACAGGAGCTTAGGGTCTATTTGAAGGTTGTTTGGGCCAGAAATAAGAGATGCTGTGGGGTTCAGAGACGAGGGCTATGTTTGACGAACAAGGATGATTCAAATCAGCAGAGAGAAGAGCATAAGCCAAGTTATGGAGGTGAAAGTGATGGTGGTGAGTTATTCTGGGGTAAATGAGGAGTCCCAGATGAGAAGCTACATCTGTCTAGCTGGAGTTGGTTCAAAAATTGCACCTGGAATCTACTTCTGGCTGGCTTTAAAACCCAAACTGAAGGGTCAAATGTCTCATGGAAATTTCATTTCTAAAACCCATAGATAGGGAAGGCCAGGCCAGTACAAGAACTCAGTTTTTGTGGCTTTTTGGGAGCTGGAACTCTGATTTCTGCAGTATCTTCTAGAACTCAAAGACCGCAGGAGGGTCTTGCAAAACCAAAGCCAACCGTAAGCTTGTAGTCTGAAGGCACACGGCGCCCCCTAATGGACCCAAGCATTCCGTCTGTACCTGGATTCTCTCTGTTCTCCACTATGGCTACCTGGCTGGGTACCATCCCGAAAAGATTTGCTTCCTGCCCCATGGCTGTGGGCAGACCAGCATTAGCACATTAACTGAGTCCTGCTAACACACAGCCCAGACTCCTCCTCCACTCAACAGCTGCTAGGTTCCCTGCTTTCAGAATTAGAAGAACATCATGGTTGAGAGCATAGACTTTGGGGCCAGGCCGGAATTTGAGCCTCTGCAGTAGTACCAACTGGCTGTGGGACCTCGAACTGTTGATTAACCTCCAAAAGACTCAGTTTCCTCAACTGTAGAATTGAGATGCTGATAGAATCTACCTCCCAGGGCCGTTGTGAAGATGATGTTGATGATTTGTGTAAACCACTTAGCGCATAACCAGGCACATGGTGAGCACAGGCAGTAAATGGCAGCTTGTTATTATTAGTATAATTGTGATTTAGTCTGAATTACTCACTATGACACTCTGTGAATATTAACTTTATCTCCCTCTAGACCTTGGCTTAAACTGTTTCTGGAGTATTCTTTCCTGAGTTACTCTTTTTCTCTAAACTGGGCTCAGCCCAGTTGCTACTACTTCCATTGGGCCCTCACAGATATTCTACTCATTGTGGAAATCTCTCTCCATAAGAATTTTGCTGTATCTCCCTTACAACTTCTGTATGTTACAACCATGTATGGCCATCTCTTTTTTCTGTCTTAAAAGGGTATGCTACTTATATCAGTCAAGATAGGCAAGGTTCTGCTACAGCATCAAGCAACCCCATATTTCAAAGTATTAAACCCATAGCTTGCCACAACTCCTCAGCCAGAATTAGTTCTATGCCCTGCCCCCCAAACAAGGAGGCAGAAAATGTAACCCTCCCACATCACCATGTCACTCCCACAAGTAAGGAGAACCAGATATTTATGAGAATGACTGATGGTTACCACACCCTGGAAAGCAAGGGCAGTCTCTAATTCTAAGTCTCCCTAGCAGTGTGCTTCACAGGCAGTAAATGCACACTATAAATCTTTGGTGAATAACTGATAGGATATATTAGTTCACAATTATGTTATCTCTCTCAATCAATATCATATTTTGAAATACATATCCAGATCAAAAATTTCTTGATGACTGCTAGTAGAAATTTCAGGTATCCTCAGAGCAAGTCAGAAGGGATGGCTTTGGGGACGGGGTCGAACTTTATTTCTCTCATGTCCCCATCATGTCTCTTCGAATGTAGAAAGTTGTATCAGCTATTATGACAATCAACTGAGAAGGATTATTTGCCTTCAGGAAACTGATTCACACACTAAACAGCATTTACACATGAAACAGCTGGAAGAAAATTGAGGCTATTTGTCAAAAATGCATGAAAGCCGGTATAGGCTTTGTCCATAGGGCAGACTGAAAAGTGGGGGAATCTCTCATGAGGTCAGGTTATGTGCAAAGAGGTCATTTTTGAGGTCAGGTTATGTGCAAAGGAGGTCATTTTTTAAAGGCTGTATACAGCTTGGGAAGGCTCAAAGGAGGATGAAGTCCTGGATTACCTAAACTCACCTAGCTCATATCTTTTTTTTTTTTTTTGAGACAGAGTCTCACTGTGTGCCCAGGCTGGAGTGCAGTGGCGAGATCTTGGCTCACTGCAAGCTCCGCCTCCCGGGTTCACGCCATTCTCCTGCCTCAGCCTCCCTACAGGTGCCTGCCAACACGCCCGGCTAATTTTTTGTATTTTTAGTAGAGACGGGGTCTCACCGTGTTAGCCAGGTTAGTCTCGATCTCCTGACCTCGTGATCCACCTGCCTTGGCCTCCCAAAGTGCTGGGATTACAGGCATGAGCCACCGCGCCCGGCTGCTCATATCTTAAATCAACCAGACACCTGAAATGAAGTCTTGCTTTACTATGGCTGGAAAACAATTTCACTCCTCAGCTCTTGACAGCAAGAGCTCTTATAATAAAAGACAGGGCATAGGCTGGTTGGATAGCATCTTCCATTCCTAGATACCCTTCCTGGTATCTAGGGCTATTTTTGGTCTGTTCCCTTCAGTGCCCCAAGATTGTGAATACCTGGGGTTGAAGATTTTTATATATTGAGATGCAGAATCTCTAATCCTTTCTCTCTGCCACCCGCCCTTATATTCCCCAAGAGAACACTTAAGAATAGGAATTCCACTCCATGTTTCTCATCCCAGATACCAACTAGACAGAAGGGCATTTCGGCACTTGCATGAAGAAGAGGTACAAACTCTTCACAAGCTCCTCAATGTGACCTGTGAAGACAGGAGGTCGCTGAAGGCCACAGGTGCACACAAATATGCATTTGTGAGTGATAGGATGGTAAAGCAAAGGAATTATGCTTCCAAATGTGGATTGGCTTCTTCAAAGAAGGCACGTTGATGGGCTAGCATCTAGTGAAGATTTTAAAATATTGAATAAATAATTAAGGGAAAATAGAAGTTAAATATTCATATATAAATATGTGCATAAAAATAGAGACAGTAGTCTGGCATGGATGAGAATTTGCATTAACCCTTTGAGAGGCAAAACCTTTTGATTTCAAATCATTTTGATATAAATTTTCGTAAAATGTATGACACCTGTGCAAGCTGTGGTATGTAGAGAAAACTGACCATTTTGAGATTATGTGCTGGTGATGAAAAGCACCTTTCTGACCAGCTATTGGGCTGGCTATGGAAGCTCACAGCTTGAGTGATGGGATGGAATGTGTGCTAATTGCAAGACAAGTTTGCGACTTGTTTTCCTGACTAAATTTGCTTATTGGTTTGATGCTTTATAATTTCTCTATCTCATAATTATGGACTACAGAATCCATCTACATCATTTTTGGAGCCAAGTAACATAGCTCTCTCTCTCCAAAAGTAATGGTCAATCCAGTGGTCAAATGAGGCTTTTCCAAAAGGATTGTCTCATTATTCATCAAATCATACTATTTGCTCATAATCAAGGACTGACCATTCTTGCAGTATAAAAAGCATTATTCTTATAGTTACTTCAGGATCCCAAATCAACTTCAACCAGCCTTCTTTCTTTCTTGGATTAATAGGTTAAAAAGTGTGACCTTTTAGGAATTTTCTACCAAAGGTTCTTAAAGAGTTGTTCAACTAAAGAGCTAAAAGGTGCTTTATATTTGAGAATATTTGCTTACAGGTGCCAGAGGCAACATAGGCTTAGGCAAAATAAGAAAATAGTTAAAGTCTGACATGAACTTGATGGGTCTCTCTACCCTATTTCTCTCCTCTTGTCCCACACTCACCCCCATTCCAAAATATCTGTGAATTAAATCCCACACCCACTGTAAGGAGTAAAAACGTTGACCCTGAAAAAAGATCTTTGCATTATGACGGATATCCAAACTTTAAGCTTCGAGAATGTAACTGTAGCACGTAAAAGTCCCATTGGGATATCTCTGTACCTTCCTCCTTCCTCTCAGTTTTGCTAGAATGAAACCTAAAACTGCTCCAAATAAATAAAATGAAAAGTGGACCTAAAACTGCCCTAAAAATATAAAGTTAAAATCTCGTTGGTATTTGGGGGAGAATTTGAGAGGCTGAAAAGGCTTTGCCATAGGCCCTGGAACTGCAAAACATAGGGAATGCTTATTCTGCCTGCACGCAAGGCTGCAGACAGGACAAAAATCGACACGAGCACTGGGAGAAAACCAAGTTCTGAGACTGGCTCTGATATGTCCAGGTGGTACCAACAGGAGACCTTCATTTGTCCTGCTTCCTCTGGTCCTGAGCACCATCTTGTCACTGGGCTTCATGAAGCAACCAGTGAACAATCTCAGGAGTATCTAATCACTTCCTCAGTGCTTGTAGGGCTCCAAGAATGGGACACTCAGGGTAAACTGAGTGATCTTCCCATCTGCTAAGCTTTATGGTAGAAGTGGTGCTCCACTGTGCTGTTTACCAGTGTTATCTGCCCCACACCCTAGTAGGTGAATTTATTCATTTATCATTAAACAAATATTCACTGAGCACCTAATAAATACCAGATATTGTTCTGCTAGTAAACAGAGACACAAAAATCTTATCCTAATGGAGCTTATATTTTATTGCCTGAGAGAGAGAATAATAAAAGATGGACACATAAGAGAGGGTATATATAAAGTGTTAGGAGGTGAGGGTGAATACGGAAGGGGTACAATTTCAGATGGGATGGTCAGTTCTGAAAAATCTAAAGGGAATGATCACAATTGCTACCTGTCATGCAATGGCTGCTGGAGCCAGGCACCAAGCTGCGCACCTTTCACCCAGATCGTATAATGCTCACAATAACCAGGTGAGACACTCAATATTGTTGTTGTTGTTTTGCCATAAAATTATTTCTTTTTAAGTTGCTAGTAATCAGCACATTTATTTTAATACAGACACATCATTTTCACTGTAAGTATTTATGATGTTTCATTTTTTTTATTATACATTAAGTTTTAGGGTACATGTGCACAACTTGCATGTTTGTTACATATGTATATATGTGCCATGTTGGTGTGCTGCATCCACTAACTCGTCATTTAACATTAGGAATATCTCCTAATGCTATCCCTCCCCACTCCCCTGACCCCACAACAGTCCCTGGTGTGTGATGTTCCCCTTCCTGTGTCCATGTGTTCTCATTGTTCAATTCCCACCTGTGAGAACATGTGGTGTTTGGTTTTTTGTCCTTGCGATAGTTTGCTGAGAATGATGGTTTCCAGCTTCATCCATGTCCCTACAAAGGACATGAACTCATCATTTTTTATGGCTGCATAGTATTCCATGGTGTATATGTGCCACACTTTCTTAATCCAGTCTATCATTGTTGGACATTTGGCTTGGTTCCAAGTCTTTGCTATTGTGAATAGTGCCTCAATAAACATACGTATGCATGTGTCTTTAAAGCAGCATGATTTATAATCCTTTGGGTATATACCCAGTAATGGGATGGCTGGGTCAAATGGTATTTCTAGTTCTAGATCCCTGAGGAATCGCCCCACTGACTTCCACAATGGTTGAACTAGTTTACAGTCCCACCAACAGTGTCAAAGTGTTCCTATTTCTCCACATCCTCTCCAGCACCTGTTGTTTCCTGACTTTTTAATGATCACCATTCTAACTGGTGTGAGATGGTATCTCATTGTGGTTTTGATTTGCATTTCTCTGATGGCCAGTGATGATGAGCATTTTTTCATGTGTCTTTTGGCTGTATAAATGTCTTCTTTTGAGAAGTCTCTGTTCATATGCTTCACCCACTTTTTGATGGGGTTGTTTGTTTATTTCTTGTACATTTGTTTGAGTTCATTGTAGATTCTGGCTATTAGCCCTTTGTCAGATGAGTAGATTGCAAACATTTTCTCCCATTTTGTAGGTTGCCTATTCACTCTGATGGTAGTTTCTTTTGCTGTGCAGAAGCTCTTTGGTTTAATTAGATCCCACTTGTCAATTCTGGCTTTTGTTGCCATTGCTTTTGGTATTTTAGACATGAAGTCCTTGCCCATGCCTATGTCCAGAGACACTCAATATTGTTATACCTGTTTTAGAGATGAGGTAAGCAATGTCTAGAGAAGTTTAATAATTTGTCCTGGGACACGCAGAAAGTAGTGAAAGCAGAATCAGCACTTCAGAATCCTCACCCCTGTGCTGCATTACCTCCTTGGAGTGGGCAAAGTGAAAGACACTCAAACTACCCAAGGCCACTGTGGCTCCCCAGGGAACCTCAGGACAGCTGCTGAGGTCTCCCCAACACACATGCTTCTCCCCTATGCTTGCCTGGTTTTGTACTGTGTATCTAAGGGTTTGATTTTGTTTGATCTATGTGAGTTTTTACTGCTAAATATTTGAAAGGAGGAGAATTTTTAAAACATAGTCAACTGGGCTTATGGAATACTTGGGCCAATGAAAGCCTCATTGCCTCACAGTGCAGCATGGTAATCAGTGCACATAATATTCACCCAGACTTCACCATAGCTCTGTTTAAAACAGGTCAGAATATAATAGCGTATTTTTAAAAGATTTTTAGCTAAAATGGCTATTTGCTTTAGATGTTATATACCATGCTTACATAAAGATTTCACTTACCTAAAATGATAAAATAAGCTATCATTTTGTGTAACTATACACTTTATATCTGAACATTTATACATATATACCTATATTTAGTGCAAAAATATGTCATTTAAAATTCCCACTTTGAAATAAAAATACATATACAATTAGAAAGTCCAATCTTTAAATTGTTGGAATTAACTTGTTTTAAGAGCACATTTGTTGTCTAATAATGTGAATTAATCTATGTTCTTTTTAACAAAGTGGTAAGTTCTTAGTAAATGAAGATAAAGCATGAAAAGGTTTTTCTTCATAGGCTCGTTCAGCATTCTTTCTACAAAAGAAAATTTGACTGGACTCCCTGTCCACTCTCAACGTCTCCCCTTATACCTTATGTGATCATATTGTTTAATGTCAGTTTTATCTGTTAATATGTTTTTAGAGTTAACTTTATGCATATGATCACAACCAATATTTCAGATGACTATACACTTTATATCTGAATAAGTGATTGACCTTAGAGTATAGGTTGGTGGACCACTATAAAGATGGAGAAAAGTCTCCAGTAGAGTTCTGGATGTTGTTACAGTAGTGAACAGAAAGACAAAAAGCTTATCCCGATGGAGCTTACGTTTTATTATCTAAGAGAGATAAAAATAAAAGATGCATGAATAAAATAGGATATATGTATATAAAATGTTGGGAGCTGAGTGTGAATAGGGAAGTGATGTGACTTAGAAGAGTCCAGGAAGACCCAAATGCCTAAACACGCCTCAACCCCCTCTGTCAATCCATGCCTGAATTTTTGCCAGTGGCTGATTCATTCCCTTGATCAAAGCGTTGTTCTCTCCAGCCCAAGTTTATAACGTGTATGTACTCCTGGGAGACATGACACCTCAGTTGCTTCAATAGGATAACATGTTCCAGTTCATTTTTCTCTACAGAAAAGATTGTGACCATAAATTATCCCTGTGCATCATGGAAACCCAAAGCCTGGCACATGGAAATACTCAAAAACCTTTGAAAGATCACTATCCCGAGAAGGTGGGAGGGAGCTGGAAGCTCTTGAGAGTAACGCAAGCACTAGGAGTGGACCCAGTTCATCCAGTCTGGATCGGCCTTCTCCAAATGGGGAAGCACCTTGCTTGCTCTTCCCCACTCCTTCTTGGATAGCTCTGGCCTGCTTTGCAGGCTGGATGCACAACAATTACAATTTTTCTACCAGTGACTTACCCTTTTCAGAGCAGCAGCCAACACTCACTGAGTTCTCACTATGGGATACACATATGGGACTATGATTCTCTGAAATCCTCCCCAAATCCCTCTATGGTATCATCATCCTTATTTTACAGAAGAGGAAACAGACACCTGAGTCGTCATCATTAGTAAGTGATGGAGATGGGATCCAGATTCAGGTCTAAATGGCTCCAAGGTCCTAGCCCCTCTCCACTCTGTCCTTCAGATGGTCTGAATTCATTCAGGTTTGCCCTCTTAGGGCAACTCAGGATTTTATTTGCCCTCTTAAAGAAACCAGAAATATTATGAACATTGATTACTTTGCTGTACTGTGATGCAATGATACTTTCGTTAGTCCAAGTATTACATGGGACCAATCAATTGTTTGCAAAATTAAATTCTTTCAATCCTCATCTCTATGTTTTTCTCATTCTTCTCTTGTATATCAAGCTGTCAGCAGTCACTTTGAATTGTCATCAGTTCACTACTTTGGACATCCTTATGCCCTTTTAATTGCCTTTATATAATCTGTTAGGGTACAGGAAATCACAGAATCATGCTCCTTAAAATCGTATGTAAATTGCAAATAGACAGACTCTGAATCCAGCCATCAGGCTTCACAACAAATTAAATATATATGAAATTTGTAGCTTTCTTTGAAACTCGAAGTGCTTTGGTTACTTTAAATTTGGAGTCACAGACTATAAAAGTAAAAATTAACTTTTAAGAAATTGTCTATTTTTAAAAATAATGGCCATCCATGCTAACAGGTGTCAGGTGCTGTGATTTTGATTTGCGTTTCCCTGATGATTAGTGATATGGAGTATATTTTCATAAACATGTTGGCTATTTCTATGTCTTCTTTAGAGAAATGTCCATTCAAGGCTTTTGCCCCTTTTTAAATCTAGTTATTTGGGTTTTTTGTTGTTGTTGTTGAGTTGTAGGAGTTTCTTATGTATTTTTGATATTAACTTCTTATCAGATATATGGTTTGCAAATATTTTCTCCCATTCTGTAGGTTGCTTTTTCACTCTGTTGATTGTTTACTTTGCTGAAATTGGAACTCTTGTTCACTGTTGGTAGGAATGTAAAATGGTGCGGTCACTGTGAAAATCAGTATGCAGGCTCCTCAAAAAAATTAAGATAGTCCTGCCATATGATCCAGCAATCACACTTTTGGGTACTTACCAAAAAGAATTGAAATCAGGTGGGTACTGGCCAAAAAGAATTGAAATCAGGTGGGTACTGACCAAAAAGAACTGAAATCAGGATCTTGAAAATATATTTTTGCTTTCATGTTTATTGCAACATTATTCACAATAGCCAAGAGATGGAAACAACCTAAATGTCCATCAATGGATGAATGGATTTTTGGAAAATGTTACATACATACAGTGGAATATTACTTGGCTTTAAAAAAGTAGAAAATCCTGTCATAGGCTATAATATGGATGAGCTTTATAGACATGCTAAATGAAAGAAGCCAGCCACAGAAGGACAAACATTATGTGATTCCATTTATATGAGTTATCTAAAGTATTCAAACTCTGAGAAGCAGAAAGAAGAGTGGTGGTTGTCAGAGTCTGGAGGAAGCCTCCATTTGGAGGCTGAGTAGAATGGCAGTTGCTGTTCAATGGGTATAGAATGTCAGTCATGCAAGATGAAAAAGTTCTAGAGATCTGCTTCACAACAAGGTGCATATAGTTAACAAAACTGTTCTGTACACGGACAAATTTGTTAAGAAGGTAGATTTTTTAATATGTGGGGTTTTTACCACATAATAAAAAAGAAAGCATTTATCTAATCCAAACTTTTTTTTGTTTTACAGATGAAAAAAATGAGACTTAGAAGGTGGCTTTCTCAAAACACAAAGCCAGTTAGAGAAAAATAACAGACTTTACCCACCCACTCAGAGCCCTGCCCTTACTGTATGCCAGGACTGCCACCCCATTACGTCCCTATAAATCTTCTCTCCAAGCTAAATAGTTTTTCTCTGGGGTTTGGCCACCTCAACAACAGGTCATGAGGGATGTGCTTTTCAGATTTCTTTTCACCCTAACTATTCCCTCTGCCCTCATCCATATAAACACTGGTTTGTTCAGGCCGTTCTTTGGGAAGGACTCTTAGCACTGAACACATTGTTTCAGGTGTGATCAAATCAATGCAATGGTCTTCATCTTTGCCTGAATACTATACTACTAATTGCAGGGCTTAAGGGAATATATGGTGTTTGGCTAGCATATCCCACAACTGGAGTATAAAACCTTTTTGGTCAAATGAATCATTCTTAATCTTTTTTTCATCTAACTTCTAGCAAATCAGTTTATCCATATTCCAGTTGTGCAGTTTTCTTTTTACCTGAGTTCAGATCTTTGTTTATCCTGATTAAAATGCATATTGTTTATTCTTCATCTTTGTCATATACTGAGACTTGTCATCCAATAGCTAGTCTTCCCAGATCTGTGTGATCCCACAATCCTTTCTATGACTTCATACAAGCTATTGGTAAAATAAAACGGCTGAGCATGTCCAGGGCAGAGTCCCATGGAACTCTATTAGAGACTTGTCTCCATCTTCGTAATGGTCTGTTAACATATACTTCTATGTCTATCATTTACTCAGATACATATTCACCCAACTATACTATCCACATTGCTCCCCCACTTGTCAACACATACTTAAAAATGTCAAAATTTTTCCCATTTTCTGTCACTTTCTATGATTTTTTATTTTGGGGGGTTTTCCATTTATTTGTTTCTTTATTTGTAGAGGTATTAGAGTGTGAAAGTAATGAATACAGCTTGGGAGTCAATCTGTTTTTTTGTTGTTTTTTTTTTTTCTTTTTCCCCTCTGTTTTTTAAACTTTTATTTTAGGTTCGGGGGTACATGCGAAGGTTTGTTACATAGGTAAACTCGTGTCATGGGGGTTTGTTGTAGAGATTATTCCATCACCCAGGTATTAAGCCCAGTACCCAATAGTTCCCTTTTCTGCTCCTCTCCTTCCTCCCACCCTCCACCCTCAAGTAGACCCCAGAGTCTGTTGTTCCCTTTGTGTTCATGAGTTCTCATCATTTAGCCCCTACTTATAAGTGATAAATGTGGAATTTGGTTTTCTGTTCCTGCCTTAGTTTGCTAAATATATTAGCCTCCAGCTCCACCCATGTTTCCACAAAAGACATGATCTCATTCTTTTTATGGTCACATAGTATTCCTTGGTGTTTATTTACCACATTTTCTTTATCCAGTCTGTCATTGACGGGCATTTATGTTGATTCTGTGTTTTGCTATTGTGAATAGTGCAGCAATGAACATTTATGTGCATGTGACTTTATGGCAGAATGATTTATATTCCTCTGGTATATACCCAGTAGTGAGATTGCTGGGTTGAATGGTAGTTCTGCTTGTAGCTCTTTGAGGAATTGCCATACTGCTTTCCACAATGGTTGAAGTAATTTACACTTCCACCAACACCATATGTATTCCCTTTCCTCTACAACTTTGACCACATCTGTGATTTTATTGACTTTTTAATAATAGCCATTCTAACTAGTGTGAGATGGTTTCTCAGTGTGGTTTTGACTTGCATTTGTCTAATGCTCAGTGATGTTGAACTTTCTTTTCATATGTTTGTTGGCTGAATGTATGTCTTCCTTTGAAAAGTGTCTGTTCATGTCCTTTGCCCACTTTTTAATGAGGTTGTTTGTTTTTCTCTAGTAAATTTGTTTAGTTCCTTATAGATGTTGGATATTAGACCTTTGTCAGATGCATAGTTTGCAAATATTTTCTCCCATTCTGTAGGTTGTCTGTTTACGCTGTTGATAGTTTCTTTGGCTGTGCAGAAGCTCTTAAGTTTAATTAGATCCCTCTTGTCAATTTTTGCTTTTGTTGCAGTTGCTTTTTGAGTTAACCTGCTTTATTTGAATCCTGACTCTGCCACTTACTGGCTATGGAAACTTGAGCAAAATAATGAATCTCTCTAAGTCATAGTTTCCACATTAGAGATAACAATAGTACCTACCTTTTCAAAGAGATACCGAGAAAATTTAATAAATTATGTAAAAAACTTAGTTCAGTGCCCAGCCCATGACAAGCCCTCACGTATGAGTAATGATGTGATTATCATATAAATAAATAAATAATGAAACTGCTAGTTTACATCACTTTTTTGCATTAATCCTAGCAAGGAGGTTAGGAAGTAATATTTATTGAGGGACAACTATAAGCCAGGAATTTACACATATAATCTGAGTTAATTTTTACAAAAAAAAGTCGATATTTATGTATAGAAATTACTTTATATATGGGAAAACTGAGACTCAGAGGGACTAAATGAATGAGGCAAGGCCCACACAGCTTAAGATAAAAGAACCAGGGTTCTCATGGTGTTCTTTCTGAGTCTAAAGCTCTTGTCCTTTTCATCAACTTCTCTTCTTCCTTTTTCTCTGCATTGAGTGTGTGGCTGAGATCAAGGATAGTTGTTAATTTCCTACCAAAATCAAACAATGAAAGCTAAGATTCCTGAGGGAAACAAGATGGCAGCACTATTTCCAGGCTGTCTCAGGAGTCAGACAAGGTTATTATCAGAAAGCAGCAGGGACTGGGCAGGCAGAGGTTTTGCATGAAACAATAGTAAAATCAAAAGAATTAAAAGCAGGGATTCAGGGAGATATTTGTACACCAATGTTTATGGCAGCATTACTCATAATAGCTTAAGGATAGAAACCACCCAAATGTTCAATGACAGATGAATGGATAAACAAATTGTGGTATATATATATAATAAAATAGTATTCAGCCACAATAAGGAATGAAACTCTGACACATGCTACAACTTGGATTAACCTTGAGGACATTATGCTAAGTGAAATAAGCCAGTCAATCCCAAAAGGACAAGTGCTATACGATTCATTCTCTCTCCACCCAACCAGCTTAGGGCACTTAGAGCACGCAAACTCACAGAGACAGAAAGTAGAATGGTGGTTGCCAGAAGCTGGAAGTGTACAGAGAGAATAAATAGTCATTGTTCGATGTGTACAGACTATCAGTTTAGGATGATGAAAAAGTTCTGGAGATAGGTGGTAGTAATGATTGCACAACAACGTACACATACTTTATGTCATCGAACGAACATTTAAACATTAAAATGGTAAATTATGTGTTTTTTACCAAAATAAAAAATACTTAGCCCAAAAAGAAATAGTATAATGACACTTATTGGATGCTAACTAAGTTCCATCTCATTTCATCCTCACGACAGTCTCAAGAAGTAAATTCTATGATTGCCCCCAATTTTGAGATGAGAACACTGAGGGCAGAAAGAGGTTAAGAAACTAACACATGTTCACACAGATGATGAGAGCTGGAGTCAGAATTTGAACCCAGGCAGTCTGGCTTCTGAGTTTATGCTACACCTGGTAAAGCAAACTACCATTCCAGATTTTAAAGATAACCTTGGACTTTAGGCAATTGGGCACATTCCCTAGGCCTTAGTTGAGGTGCTCCAAGAGGCAAGCTTGCAGTGCTGAGCGTAAAATTGTGGGCACCTGAGCCCACAGAAGGAATGCAGCCCTTGAAGCCACTGCCACACTTCTCTAAGAGGCAGGGTTTGAGTTTGTCTCCAGTTCTGAACACCTTCCTAGAGCCTTATAAATATTCCAGATGTAGGCAGTCTAGCTGGGGTCCATTGATAAAAAGGTCATGTGGGTGAAATGCTACTTTGCTTGCCTTCTCCTTGGCCCACAAGAACCTGGGAAATTTCCTGGTAGTGGCTGATTTTTTTCCCTTTTATTGTTCTGCTTTAGGGTTGTACGGGGAGAAGGAAGAATACATATTATGGTGGGATTTTTTTTTCCATTTGTATCTATTTCTTTCTACTTTTTCAGATCTTTCTTCTATTTGCTGCCACCCACACACTGCCAACCACACAGGAAGACAACTGGTGAGATTACATTTGGAGTTAAAAGGGTTCTGATCATGCCACTATTCCTGGAGAGGAATTTGCAAATGAGAGTTAGTACCAAGAGCCAAGGGACAAAGCCACCCCATCAACCCCCTCTTCCTTCTTTTCTTCTTCCTCATCCTCATCACACTTGGCTGTGGCCCCAAAGGTCCTTCAGACGTGAGGCAATGAACTGTCTTATCACCACTCATGGCCATATCACAGGCGGTTGCAATTTGTGTTCCAGGGAGCTTGTCACTGGCAATTGTTAAAGCATGGAAGTTTAGAGTATACTTTTTTAAATGTAATATTATTTGAGACAAGTTCAAACTTACAAAAAAAGTTGCAAGAACAGGATAAGGACATATCGTACACTCCTCACACAGAGACCCCAATCAAGTTACACTAAATGCTCCATTGATGTTTTTTTACAGCAAAAGAGACCAATTCAGAATCATGGATTATAGTTAGTTGTCACATCTCTCTGATTTCCCTCAATCTCAAACAGTCCTTCACTCTTTACTTGAGTCTCCTACTCTTGATGTTTTTTGCGATTACAAGGCAGTCATTTTGTAGAATATCCCTCAACTTGGGTTGACCCAACCCTTTCTCATAATTAGACCCAGGTTATGGACTTCAGTCAGAAATATTCCAGAAGTAATGCTGTGTTCTTCTCATTGGTATTCTCTAAGGTGACAAGAAATATTAGTTTGTCCCATTCATGTTGATAGTATCTTTGATCGGTTGATTTAGGTGGCATCTTCCACTTTCTCCACTTATATTAAAGTTAATTTTCCCCTTTGCACTTAATAAATATTTTCTGTGGAGATACTTTGAGATCTCTTCCATTAACCCCACTGTCACCCACTAGTTTTATTATCCATCAATGTTTCTTGCCTGAGTTAATTATTATTATGATAGTTGCCAAATGATAATTTTCTAATTCCATCATTCCTTCTACAGTTATTGTCATTCTGCTGTAGGTAAGAGCTTTATTTTCGCCCCATGTTTTTAATTCATTTGTTTGTTTATATCAATGCTTACTCATGGATTTCTCTTTTATTCAATGGATCATAACTTGTTTCTATCATTATTTGCTTTGATGCTTGGATGTGTCCTAGATTTGGCCAGAAGGAGCCCCTTCGAATTTCCTCCTGTGTCCTTTTCATCTGGCTGTCTCATTCTTTAAATAATTTATTTGAATTGTACTTTCTCTGCCTTAGCTCTGTAGTCAGCCATTTCCCAAGGATCCCTTGTTCTTTTCAGTGAACAAGGGCCTTTAGTAGCTAAGATCTGGGTGATAGGTGTACTCAGATCCTCTAGCGTGTTGCTGCTTGGAAGATCTCAGTTGACTGAGCTCACTCCTCATTTCTGTTAGGTCTTCATTAAAATGTCACCTTATGAGGCCTTTCCTGTTTACACTATTTAAAATTACAACCCCTGACATCATCCCTCACCACAGTACATCTCTCTTCCCAGCTTTAATTTGTTTTTATCGCTATCAGCATATAATGTTATGAATATTTTCATATATTTACTTTATTATGCTCCCCCACCCAAAACAATAGGTGCCATGAGGGTAGGGACTATTTTAGGTGACTAAAACAAATGAAAATCCTTGTCATCATTAATGAATCTGAAAGATAACATAGAAAGTACCCAAGAAAAAGCCAAGGGGGAGTATGCATAATGGCCCTAAGATTAAGAATGCCACAGCCATGCTGGAAATGTCAGGAGGCTGAAGCTGATGGCTGAGGATGGGAGAGTGATGGAAATGAGGGCAGAGCTTTGCAGCTCAGCAAAAGAATTTGGTGCATTTCATTATAAGTGCAAAAGGAAGTCCCTGTAAGATTTCAAACACAGAAGTGGCCTAATCTATCTTATGTTTTTCAAATATTGCACTATTTACTAAATGGAGAAATAATTATTTGGGGCAAAAAATTTAGTAGGGATACTTATACAGAAGTTGTTTCAGGGGCCTGAGAGGAGGAGGGTGAACTATGGTGGTGGCAGTAATGTAATGGTAGAAGATGTAGGAAATATTCTGGAGATACACTCCCTAAGACCACTGGTGATACATTAGATATGCTTGATGAGGAAGAGGTATATGTCAGTAATCATCCCCAGATTATAGTTTAAATAAGAGGGAGTTAAATCTGGACCTGTCTGCTTCAGACCCTGTTAAGGTAGCTGCGTTGACATCCCCAGATGGCCAAAGACAAAGAACAAGGCTTTAGAGGTGAATATTTGGATTAAGAGTTGCTTTGTAAAATCTGCCGAAGCGTCCCCTCCTACCAGGAAGCCAAATCCCCCTCTAGCCAAAGAAGTGATGATACGGGTACTGAGCACATAAGACAGAGGCCCACAGTTCCTTTGGAGGTCTTAATAGAGAACTGGGCACTGTCAGGGGAACCCCCAGAAAGTCCAGGAATGAGGAATCACATTCCAGCCTTCTCACCCAGCACCCCTCCCTTCCTTTCCTCCTGCAAAAAAATGTTTCTCTTTGTAATTGTCTATAAAAGATTATTGTCTGCATTTTATTTAATTATTACGTATGAAGTAATTATGAGAATAATCAGCCAGTTCGCCGATAATAGACGTTTCATAAAAGAACACAAAAGACGCTAATAAAGGCAGAGCCAGCCCTCATCGCTGTCATTATTAGTTTCTCTACATCTTTAATTTTCATACATTTTTATTGTTTGCCTGAAATTAATTGTCCATTTCTTTTCCTAATCAGGTTTATTGCAAGTGGGCCACTTCTAGATGACTATACCATTTGTGTGTTTATCTGGCGAATGTCCCAGTAGATCTTGTCAACATTGAAATATCTATCCAGGAGACTAGAAGGAAAAGAATCATAAAATCATTGTGCCTTGGCACTCTAAAGGACTTTGCGAGGATTTAGCCACTCCCCTCCACCCCAACCCCACCTGCCATTTTGGTTTATAAGAAAAGAATCTGAATTACTGGGAGGAGTTGACACAGCTTGTTAGTGACAGAGTTGAGACCAGAATCAGATCTCTTGGATGAATCTAGAATAGTGAAGCTGTAGCAAGACTTAATCATCTTAAATGAAATTCAGTTTCTATCACAGGTATGAATCATTTCACAGAGTGGTGACTAAAGCTTCGTCATGCCTGTGCACACTACTAGGAATGTTCTATCTCAACTTCCAGTTGTTAAATACAATCTTATTATTAGTAAGGCACTTCAGTATCACCTAACAGGATGTATTGATCTGCTAGAGCTGCCTTAACAAATTATTACAGACTGGGTGGCTTAAACAACAAAATTTTATTTTCTCACAGTTCTGAGGCTGGAAATCCAAGATTAAGGTCCCAACAGGGTTAGTTTCTGGTGAAGACTCCCTTCTCGGCTTTCAGATAGCTGCCTTCTCACCATGTCCTCGTATGTTCTTTCTTCTGTGCATGAGGAGAGATAGATCTCTGGTGGCTTTTCCTCTTCTTATAAAGACACCAGTCCTATCAGATTAGAGGTCCACTCTTATGACCTCATTAATTACCTCCTTAATTACCTCCTTCAAGGCTCTATCTTCAGATACAGTCACACTGGGGATTAGGGCTTCAACACAGGAATTTTAAGAGCACAAAATTCAGTCCATAACATGGGATAATAATTTAATTCTGCCATAGAACCTCATTTAAAATTTTTAAGCTAGTAATAGCAATAATTGCTTAGAGACAACAATGGTGCTCCATCGCTGTGGGCCATGGACACAGTGGTGCCTCTCAGACTTTTGCTTTGGGTTGCCTCTGAGTGTACTGCCTGCCTGGCCACTCCTCCTCATGTGAGCTGGCTGGAGGGCTTGTGCAGTGGCACAGATGGAGCATGGCAACAGGCAGGACTTAACCAGATGCTCCACGGCCTAGTTCATGGTCTTGGCCTAATTCACCCTGTAACTCTGGGGGAAAAAAAAGTGCTGTATCTAGGTTCTTCTTTCTATCCCCAGTATCAGAAACAGGTTCTGGCACAGAGTAACAATTTAATCAGTGAATGAATGAATGAATGAATGAATGAATGGACATTCTATGAGTCAGATTGCATCACCTAGCTCCCCTGCTTAAGATGCCTCAGTGACTCCTCATCACCCGTAAGATAAAGGACAAGCACTTCTGTGACTTGACTGTATTCTACCATTCCAGCACCTCCCATTTTGGCAATGACTCTTTTCTCCCTATATCTCTGTCCACACTAAGCATCTTGCAGCTTTCAGAATACCTAAAGCTTTTCCATGCATTTGTGTCTTTTATCACACTGTTCCCACTGCCTGGAAGGAACCCATCTTTAGCTGGTTAACTGAGTTTGGGCATTAAAACTCTATTACCTCTTCCCAATTTGAGAGGTTCTCCCACTTTCTGGGCTCCCATTGCTTTCTATCTGAAGCTTACCTCAGTGTTATATGTGTCCATAAACTTGTCTGTCTCCCTCCTTTAGTTATGGGATAACTCATTTATCCTTGGGTTCTTACTGTTTAGCACAATGCCAGGTATACTATGGATTAACGAGCCTAATGTACTATGATAGAAATTTTTGTATTATGTAATAGTAAGGCTATATTTTTGTTCCATAAATCAAAAGCCACTGCAGTACCCACCTGTGTAAGACAATTAATGGTCTTGAGGGCTCAGGGAATTTGAATGACTCCTGACTTCCCCCCTTTCCTTCCTTCTTCCCATTAGTAATGAAGTGTCTCCCTTATGTTACTTCATACCTGCTAGAATGGGAAGCTTGAAGGTTAGAGGGCATAATGCAATAATTCTCAAATCTATCAGAATCTCCTGAGAAACTTATGATTCACAATATGATCACATCTTCCCAAGGCACATACCCCCATCGCTAGTGAGTCAGTCTCTCAAGGACAGACCCCAGATATTTCTGTGATGCTCTCCAGGGCTTCCAGGGTGGGAACCACTGGTATAATGGAAAGAAGCCTGAAACTGGAGTTCCACTTGATCTGGTCACTGATGAGCAGAGTGTCCTTGGGAAGGTCACTTTCCTCTTTATGCTTTAACCAGTCTTCTGTGTGTGGAGAAGGTACAACTGGATTGGTGTTTGTCAATCTTGTTTTCTCAGCATTGGAACAAAATCTTGCACAGAGGCCCAGTATATAAAACAGAACAAAGCAGGGTTGCAATGTTTGAGGGTGAAGAGGGCTCCTTATTCAGCCTTGTTCTCAGTGCCACCAGCACTGCCCTGAGGTGCAAAGTCCTCAAGGCACTTCCACATGGAACTTCTAGGGCTCTCCAGCATGTAACTTGAAAAATTCTAAATTAGAAGATCCATGTCCCTACTAGTTGCGGCATTTTGCAACTCCATGGTAATGTGCTTACCTGGAAAGAAGCCCTCCAGTCACTTTCTAGACAGAGTCTGGGAAGTTGCAGAACACTCCCCAGGGCAGGAGAGCAGTCTGAGAATGTGGAGGGAACAGCTCCAAGAACAAAAGACAAAAGAAGACTTGGGACCATCTTTGGAGTTCTGATATCCAAAAACCACAGGGAAAAGAACAGAGCAAGTTGGCAAACTAAGCCAGGAGAGGTTCAAGTAGCAAAGGCTTGAAACAAAAGGAGAATCTAGGCACTATGTACCTCAGTCAGGAGTCTCCGTGTGCTTAGTGCTGAAACAGAAGTCAGCAGGAGGAACAGAGGAACCAAAATTGTTCCAGGTGACCACAATAAAGTGAGTATCACATTAAAGCAAGTCACCTGAAGTGCTTGGTTTCCCAGTGCATATGAAAGTTATATTATACTATACTGTAGTCTATTAAGTGTGCAATAGCATTGTGTCTTAAAAAAAGATGTACATACCTTAATTTAAAAATACTTTATTGCTAAATCATGCTATCAATTGGCTGGGTGTGGTGGCTCTTGCCTGTAATTCCAGCGCTTTGGGAGGCCGAGGCAGGTGGATCATTTGAGGTCAGGAGTTTGAGACCAGCCTCATGGTGAAACCCCGTCTCTACTAAAAATACAAAAAAATTAGCTGGGCATTGTGGCACACACCTGTAATCCCAGCTACTGGGGAGGCTGAGGCAGGAGAATTGCTTGAACCCAGAAGATGGAGGTTGCAGTGAGCTGAAATCTCACCACTGCACTCCAGCCTGTGCGACAGGGAGACTCCATCTCAAAAAAAAAAAAAAATGCTAACAGTCATCTAAGCTTCAGCGAGTTGTAATTTTTTTTACTGGTAGATGGTCTTGCCTCAATGTTGGTGGTTGCTGAAGGTTGAGGTGGACATGTAAGTTTCTTAAAATAAGACAAAAGTGAACTTTGCTGTATCAATAGACTGTTGTTCTCATAAGAGATTTTTCTACAGTATGTGATGCTATTTGATAGTATTTCACTCACAGTAGAACTTCTTTCAAAATTGGAGCCAATTCTCTAAAACCCTGCCACTGCTTTATTAACTAAGTTTATGAAATATTCTAAATCCTTTGCTGTCATTTCAACTATGTTCACAGTATCTCCACTAGGAGTAGATTCCATCTCAAGGAACCACTTTCTTTTCTCATTCATAAGAAGCAACTCCTCATTTGTTAAAATTTGATCATGAGATTGCAGCAATTCAGTCACATCTTCAGTCTCCACTTCTAATTCTAGTTCTGTTACAATTCTACCACATCTGCAGTAACTTCCTCCACTAAAGTCTTGAACTCCTCAAAGTCATCCATAAGAGTTGGAATCAATGTCCTCCAAACACCTGTTAATGTTGTAATTTTGGCCTCTTCCCATGAATCATAAATGTTCTTAATGGCATCTAGAACAGTGAATCCTCTCCAGAAGGTATTTTTTACTTTGCCCAGATCCATCAGAGGAATCACTATCTGTGGAAGCTATAGCTTTACCAAACATATTTCTTAAATAATAAAACTTGAAAGTCACAATTACTCCTTGATCCATAACTCTTTGATCCATAATATTGTATCCATCCCTACTAACACAACATCCATTGTTGGCATGGAAACAATATTAATCTCCTTGTACATCTCTATCAGAGTTCTTGAGTGACTAGATACATTGTTAATAAGCAATAATATTTTGAAAGTAATCTTTTTTTTTTCTGAGCAGTAAGTCTCAACAGTGGGCTTAAAATATTCATTCAACCATAGCGTAAACAGATGAGCTATCATTTAGGCTTTGTAGTTCCACTGAGAGAGCATAGGCATAGTTGATTTACCATAATTCTTAAGGGCCCTGGGATTTTCACAGTGGTAAATGAGCATTGGCTTCCGTTTAAATTCGTCAGCTGCATTAGCCCCTAACAAGAGAGTCACCCTGTCCTTTGAAGCTTTGAAGCCAGACATTGACTTCTCCTCCTGAGCTATGAAAGTCCTAGATGGCATCTTCTCCCAATATAAGGCTGTTTCATTACCATGAAAATCTGTTGTTTAGTGTATCCACCTTCATCAATGATCTTGGCTAGATCTTCTGGAAAATATGCTGCAGCTTCTGCGTCAGCACTTGCTGCTTTACCTTGCACTTTAATACTGTGGAGACAGTTTTTCTTAAGCCTCATGACCCAACCTCTGCTAGCTTCAAACTTTTCCTCTGAAGTTTCCTCTCCTTTCTCAGCTTTCACAGAATTGAAGTGTTAGAGCTTTTCTCTGGATTAGGCTTCAGCTTAAGGGAATGTTGTGGCTGGGTTGATCTTCTATCTAGACCTCTCAAACTTTCTTCATATCAGCAATAAGACTGTTTTGCTTTCTTATCATTCATGGGTTCACTGGAGTAGCATCTTTAATGTCCTTCAAGAACTTTTCCTTTGCATTCACAACTTGGCTAACTGGCTCAAGAATCCTAGCTTTCAGCCTGTCTTGGCCTTTGACATGCCATCCTCAAAAACTTAATCATGTCTAGCTGTTTATTTAAAGTGAGAGACATATAACTCTATTCTACTTGAATACTTAGAGGCCATTGTAGGGTCCTTAATTGGCCTAATTTCAATATTGTTGTATCTCAGGGACTAAGGAGGCTAAGGAGAGAGAGAGGTGAGGAAATGGCCATCAGTGGAGCAGCCAGAACACACACAACATTTATCAATTAAGTTACAATCCTATTTGGGTGCTGTTCATGGCACTTCCAAACAATTACAACAGTAATATCAAAGATCACTGATCACAGATCACCATAACAGATATAATGGTAATGAAACAGTCTGGAATATTGTAATAATTACCAAACTGTAACACAGAGACATGAAGTGAGCGCATGCTGTTGGAAAAAAATGGCGCCAACAGACTTGTTCAAGGCAGGGTTGCCACAAACCTTCAATTTGCAAACAATGTAATATCTGTGAAGTGCAATCAAACAAGGTATGACTGTAATACCTAAGTCAGGTTGAAATCCATTTGGTGGAAATCGGGCCACCTTTCTTTGAGCTGAGGTACAAATGCTTTGTTCTTCACTGTTCATATCATTGCTGGGGAAATCAAACTGGCATATGTTTTCAGTAACCACCATTGAGATCATTTTTCTCTCTCTCTGGGGTAATTCTGGGAAAGAAAAGCATTCAAAATATTATATTTGCTATCCCCTAGAACATTCATGTCATGTAGCACCTACAATTAATGAGTGGTATTTGTGAGGATGTGAGTCATTACAGCAAAGCATTTAATTCAATTCTTCTCCAACACACTGATTTAATCCACCCTGAGTGAAGCTGGAACTGTAACACACCTTCCCTGAATAGAGTACCATGAGATGACATGGTGTGTCTGAATGACAGCAATTTTGCACATGTACATAGCAGCTTCCGGCCTGGGATCTCCAAGAATTGCTTCTCACGTGGTAATTGATGGCACCTCTAAGTGTTACATTAAACATTTAATTGAACAGTTAAACGTGGATTAATGAGGCCATTAATTAATACAGCGGGGAAGTCTGCAATTCTTATCTGTGGACCACAGAGAGGATTTCCCCACACCATGTATTTGAAACTACATCGTGAAAATGCAAAATTGTTGAAGCTGTTGAAAGTGCGAGAAAAAGAGTGTGATGAGAGTAGAAATAATGTAAGGCTGACAAAAAGAGGACCCAGAATATGGATACATGAGTTCAAGACCAGGTTCTATGACCAACTAGCTGTGTGACTTTGTGTATATTACTTTACCTCTCTGGGCCTTGAATTTCTTATCTTAAAAATGAGAGGTGTACATTGAGCCCAACAGTCGTTTTATTAACCAATGCTCTGAGCCTGTGAATTTAACAAAATGCAATCTGGGATTGGCTCAGTTTCTTGGACTGTTCACATACCTTTTAACTTCTGTGTGTCAAACATTTGTCTGAGAGCTCCAGCTGTCCAGTTGCAGCCCCCCAAGGAGAAGTAGAAGAGCCCTGGACTTGGACTGACAAGTCCTGCTTTCTACTCTGCTGCTAGAATTGAGATCCTAGAAGTCAACAAATGCATCTGAGTCTCCAGGTTCTCATTCTTAAAATGTAGACATAATAATCTACTGCAAGGAGCTGTTATGAGGACTAAGCAAGATATTTTAGATGAGAGCAAGAGAGTGTGATGTATGTGTGAGCTACTATTCTTGTTTTTATTATTTTCACCCTGGGCCACTGAAAATTGGTTCTGGGGGTCATGTCAATGCCTACGGCTACTCCGTCATCTCTCTACCTTCCTTCCCTTCTTCTCTGCCTACCATAATCTTCATTCTTGAGTCTGTATTTTTCTAAATATAAAGCAAGATATTTATTAGCAAACCTTTTGGTATCCATAATTCTTCACTCCCCAAAGTATTATTAAACCCTTTTATAACTTTGATAGTGAAAATAAAACAGAAAACCGTAAAGTTTCACAAGACGACATTGCCCCTCTCAAAATCAACCCAACCACTGAGCCTCCTGGGGAGCTTTCCTCCTACCCACCCCTTTCCCAGAAGACAGTTTTCAGGATGGTCCTTAGATGAAAATGAAGAAGCAAAAAGATCAAGTAAAAAATGATTTGTGCTTTTGTTTTATTCTAAATCAGCATGAGGAGTATATTCTAGAGCAACAGTCCACAGCCTTTTAGGCATCAGGGACTGGTTGTGTGGAAGATAATTTTTCCACAGACCGGGGTTGGAGGGTGGTTTTAGGATGATTCAAGCACATTACATTTATTGTGTACTTTATTTCTATTATTATTACATTGTGATATATATTGAAATAATTATACAATTCACCATAATGTAGAATCAGTGGGATCCCTAAGCTTGTTTTCCTGTAACTAGTTGGTCCTATGCTGGGGGGCAGTGGGTGGTGATGGGAGACAGTGACAGATCATCAGGAATTAGATTCTCATAAGGAGCACACAACCTGGAGCCCTCCCATGCACAGTTCACAACAGGGCTCACACGCCTATGAGAATCTAATGCCGCTGCTGATCTGACAGGAGGCGGAGCTCAGGTGGTAATGCAAGTGATGGGGAGTGGCTGTCAATACAGATGAAGCTTCACTCACTTGCCCGCCGCTCATCTTCTGCTGTGTGGTCCGGTTTCTAACAGGCCACAGACCAGTACCAGTCTATGACCCGGGGGTCAGGGACCCTTGTTCTAGATAACTTGTTTTACTTCAAGCGAACTTCGTAAACTTTCATGGGCAGGTCATTTGGGATGGTCTTAATATAAATCTATGAGGTGCATTATCAAAAAATTAAATTAGGTTTAGTAGCATTTACTACTAAATATGCATTACTGCCTAACCTCATATGATATATATATAAACTCTCTCTTAAACAAAATGTTTTATTTTTCTACTATATTGAATAACAAATCTTATTTATGTAAAAACTGTTTATTGGGCACTCACTACAGCCAGCTACAGCACTGAGGAATATACTTAAGTATACAGGTGTATTTCTCTATATTATATATACAGTTGATCCTCATTGTTTGTGGATTCCATATTTACAAATTAGCCTACTCCCTAAAATGTATTTGTGACCCCCAAATCAATAATCCAGTGTTTCCACAGACGTGTGCAGAGTGGTGAAAACTTTGAGTCACCTGATGTGCACATTTCCAGCTGAGATCAAATAAAGCTATGCTCTGCCTTCTTGCATCAGCAGACTTCCTCGCTTAAGAAAACCTCCCAGTGCCCTTTCTCTGTAGATCTGTAGATGACATGATAGCATTAGATAACACAAGCTACTGTGTATAATTATCTGTTTATACATAAGCATTAGCTCCCTATCCAGACCATAAACTTCTTTCAGATGGACCCTAGGTTCTATTTTTCTTATACTTTAACTACACTCTTATACTTTAAACAGAAACACACATAAAGCAAGATTATGTATTGATTGGCAACAATGTTGTGATAAGAAGCTTGCAGGAACCTAACCCTGTATTCCCTTACGAGCAATAGTTCAGAATTCACTAATTCAGTGTTTGCAGCAACTTTATAAAACATAACGATTGCAAACATTTGAGAACTGACTCTGTGTGCTATATGTGTGTGTGTGTGATTGAGTTAAGTACTAGACATGGACTACACAGGAGCTTAATGTGTAAATTTATCCAGTGCTTTTGTATTTAGCCTGATAATCTCACCAGAAATTGCTAATTTAAATTAGTTCCTTTGCTTTTATTAAGATAAATGGAATCTCATCAATTCAGTCTTAGGACACAAAGGAATTAGCCTTAGAAATAAAACTTTATTTTGTTAAAAACTCTAGTGAAGGAAATTATACAACAGAAGCACAGTGAAGGGATGTCGTTTTTCACCTTTGTGAGCACAAAACAGATTTGAGTCTTCCCCATATCACACAGATTCAGCTCCCTCAAGCCACCCAAAGTGCAAACCATGCCATCTCTCTTTTCTTCTAGATCGCTATCCACTCAACATTCACCCAAAACATACACCCAGTTTCCAATGCACAGGTAATAAAGATGATAAGTCCTTGGCTTACAATTACCACATGTGTAGTGAGCTGAGAGGAAAATATGGGAAGGCCACTGAGGACCACTCATCCAGGGATGAACAGTGAATGTCAGTTAAAGCCACCAGAAGATGAGATGCTTGACCTTAGGGATGAGGAGCAGTTAATATGGTGGTCTTGGTGGGATCCCCTGGTACAAAGGTCCACAGCACTTACTCTGTGAAGAGCACCAGAACAGATGTCATGGATGATTGAGTCAGTATCAGCCAGTATCCTGAAAGTCCAGTATTTCAAGGAAGCTTTCCCTGGAGACACCCTCTCCTCCATGAACACATGCACTCCCAACCAAGAAAAAGTCTGAATCCATCCATAGGATTCCTTTCTCCTTCCATCCTGGCACTTATTTAATCAGTATCTGTCTCCCCAAATGAAGTATATGCCCCTAAAAGCAGGAACCACGTATTTTGTTGTTGTTAGTTTGCTGTTGGATCTCCCACTGCCTCAAGACTTGCCTGGCATAAGCTGCTGAACAACTGAATGAAGATTGCAGAGTAAGGCCAAGGTCTTATTCATGGGGTGACAGCTTTGCTAGGAGATTTTACAAGGTCATAATATTGTGGGGATTTTTTTCCACAGTGAACAATGTTTTATCCTGGGAAATCAGTGTACATCCCATAGGTATTTTTGTTCACCGTGCTTTTCATTGCTTAACTCTTTGACCTAATAACTAGTAAATTAGCAGTCACTAGAACTGAGAAGAGAGAAAACAGGAAGGTTTCAGGTCTTCTAACTTATATTCCTAAATGCAACCTGTGGTCCTGGCAGGTTGGCTGATATTCTTGGCTCAAACTGGGGACTTTCACAGGAGCAAGGGCTCATGTGCCTGCTTTCATCATCACTTCTAGAGCCAGCCCGGAACCTCACCCCCCAGAGGAATCATCTGCTTCTCCTCAGTCCCTTGAAATATTCTTGCCATAAGGACCCCTTCTCTCTGGGGGTAAACAGTAAGATAGATAAAGTGCACTCAAGCGGGACAGAAGTCACTAGCACACATCATGGTGGATGAGCTGTATCACAGCAGCCACCCCTGAGATGGTAGAAGAATGCTGTAAGGCTGAGTCATAGGGACTTGCCCTTTCCTGTTTCTCACCTCTTTTTTGTGGAGTTCTCACAACCTAATGCTCATATGGCCAGGCAGGTGGTCTAAGTAAGTAGAGGTGACAGGGTGGAAGTGTGGCAAGCCCTAACTGAAGAGAATAGCTACTGCTCAGCTCCATGCAAGAATTTGGGACAAGTGTCACCAGATCTTCTGGTTTTTCAAGAGAAAGCAGAAGTGCAGGGACCAGATTTGTTTTCAAAGAATCTGGTTTCTTGAAATCAGAAACCATCTTAAGGTTGTCCGTTTTTCATTACTGTTGTTTTTCTGAAATGCTTTTTGTCAATCATTAGGGAGAAGATAAAGATAAATAGAACCTGCGGTCCATCCGAAAGAAGCTTGTGGTCCAGGAGGGGAGCCAATGCTTATGTGTAAAAAGATAATTACACACAGTAGCTTATGTTATCTAATGCTATCATGTTATCTACAGATCTATAGAGAAAGGGCATTGGGAGGTTTTCTTAAGCAAATTTGTTGGGGAGAATCTCCTCCCTTTAGTAACAAGAAACTCAATTGTTTCCACATCCAGAAAAGGACTTTTTTTCTTTTAAGCAATAGGGCCTCCTGCTGAGACAGTAAAATTGTAGAGATACTTGTAGAGTTGTGTTGCAATATGATGAGGAGGCCAATGAAGGTGGTTCCATCAAAGAGTGCTTGAGTTAAAACTAATATATTCAAGCAGTGATACTATTTTGGCATTCTTCAGCTCTGTTTTCTTTTTTCTTTCTCCTCATCTGGACTCAGACCCTAGTTCCTGACTTTCAGTGTGGCACTCTTTCCTCTCCCTGCTTAAGAAGGAGCAGTCAGAATTATTAGGTCATGGCAACATTGTAGATTTGAAATTCCACTGCCTTACAAAACATGGCTTCTTGAGCTCCAGCATTGTTGTTTGGCAAGTTGATCAGAAATTCTCTTTCTGCCAGTGCTGAGCCATGGTAGTTAATGTGTGGAGTTCTGAAGCAACAGTTTGGATCCCATTTCTACTAACTTATCATGCTAGCTGTGTGACTTTAGGAAAAGTACTTAACTTGGTACCTAAGCCACAGTTATCTCACGTATAAAATAAGGTAACCATAGTGCCTGCTTGTTAGGTGTTTTGTGAAGATCAAATGAGATCATATAGGTAAATATTATGTGAGTAAAAACCCCCACAGGTATACTAATAGAGCGTAAAAAAAAAAAAAAGATCACGCGGAGGTCTATATTTGAAGAATGAGACCTGTGCCTCGCACAAAAAACTATTCAATTAAAGAAAGTCCACATCAGTATTACCAAATAGGGACATGAATCATTCCTTGCTGTGGAGTATTGTGAGAATAAGGATCTGCATAATTTATTATTTACTGCAAATGGAGCAAGTCAGTCTTGGCAAACTCTGATTTATTATCATATGGGTGGTGAATGAGCTTTGACCTGGCCAAGAGAAAACTGTGCCACTCCAGGCATGGATGTCAAGCCTGGCACTCAACATGCACAATTGCTGGACTGAGCTGAGGTACAGTGCATGAAGTTCAACTAACACCCCACCTTGGGTGATTCTCAGCTGGGAAGTGGCCCTAGCTAAATAATAATGGCACACTCAGAATCTTCCATGATTTTTGGAATTCTAGAATAATGAACTGTTTGGGCACAGGGGACTCTTCTGAAGTACCCAACAATTTAAAAGGGAGAAAAGTCCTTCTTCCCTCTCTCATCAGTCTCTTCTCTCTTCCTTCCTATCCATCCATGTATCCAACAGAATCTGAATTAGATCTATTTTGGTACGTGTATACCTATGTAACAAAACTGAACATTCTGCACATGTAATCCAGAACTTAAAAAAAAAAAGAATATTTGGGCATTCATGCAATCCACTCTTTCAGAGGAAAGTTAGTCTTCTTTCAAATAATTTTATAATTGCATCAATTCATCAAGGATACAGTGGGCCTTTTCACATGCCAGGTGCTGTGCAAGGCACCGAGCGTAAAAAAAAAAAAAAAAATATATATATATATATAGGATATATATATATGTATATATATATATAGGATATATATATATGTATATATATATATAGGATATATATATATGTATATATATATATAGGATATATATATATGTATATATATATATAGGATATATATATATGTATATATATATAGGATATATATATATGTATATATATATATAGGATATATATGTGTATATATATATAGGATATATATATATGTGTATATATATATAGGATATATATATATGTATATATATAGGATATATATATGTATATATATATAGGATATATATATATGTATATATATATATAGGATATATATATATGTATATATATATATAGGATATATATATATGTATATATATATAGGATATATATATATGTATATATATATATAGGATATATATATATGTGTATATATATAGGATATATATATGTGTATATATATAGGATATATATATGTGTGTATATATATATATAGGATATATATATATGTGTATATATATATATAGGATATATATATATGTGTATATATATATATATATAAAAGTACAGTTCATGCCCTCAAGGATCTCATAGTCTCAGAGGCAAGGTAACTTTTGTAATTCCCCAGCCTTCCCTTCTCTCCTTTCAGAGCTCCTCACATACTAAGTGCCCAGTGTGTTAATTTATTTTCAGCAGAGTCCGATCAGCTTCTTTGCATGAAAGACTACATGTTTAACCTCTTCAAATTACAAGGGTGCCTGCTTTTTTAAAGGAGATGCTGTATCTTAAACCAAAAAGGTTATTTTGAGAATTTTAGACATGCTTGAAAATTTAAGTGAAGCAAATTTTTATAAATTTTGTATATACTTGCTGACCCTGAAATGAGCCAGGTATGTAGCTACCAAAAATTTCTTGGTCAGGATATTCTTGACCTTTCATGCATGTTGCTGGAAGCCCCCAAGTCTTGTAGTTACTCTTTATTGCAGACTAGTAAAGAAACATGCTTTGGATCAGAATTGAGACCTAGGGTCAGGGGGTGTGTTTCTATCCTCATTCTCTCCAATTTTATACGACTGAGCACTTCTGTATTGCTCAAACAAATGTGTCATTTCTTGTACTCTTGGAGTGTCCCAGTATGTGTGTATACTCTGGGACTTGATGACATAATGAATTTCCCCATCAAAGCTCCGTAATCGAGCCATCTTCACTATTTGATGGCATAAGTCAAATATTAGTCTTAATTTGAACCAGGCCATTATCATATTAGACTTCTCTGTCATTCTTGATGACTGCAGAGCCAATGGCTCTCACATTTCCAAGTGTTAAAGAATTGCCACTTCAATGGGCTCAACTGTTCCCCAATTTTTATTTAGAAAACTGATAATGGTTGAAATAAGCCACAGGGGTCAAAAAGCCAGGTGGCCAGGGAGCTTATGCCCGAAATGAGAAAAGCCTTGCTACCTGCTGGTTTAATAGGCTGCCCTTATTTCTAATGGGGCTGAGTGGAGCTGAAATCAAGGCTGAGAGACCATATCAGAGCGATCTTAACATCGAACCACCTGACATTGGGTCTGTGGGGGATATTTCATCATTGTCTGCTTGACCTTTGGCCTGTTAGACTTACAGCCCATCATTTCTGGGAAGCAGCTACTGAAAAAGCCATTTGTTCCCCATCGAATGTACCTGTCCTGATGTGCTGTCAACAGCTGTTTGCATTGCTAACTGCGCCAAGGGAAAACAATTGATGCTGGCAAACTCGAATTTCTAACCACCTCTTTTATTTTTGTCACTCCTGGTGCTAATGATGACCTATATTCTCTACCATAATGATTATCTTAAAAGTCTTTTTGGTGTTGAGAGAGCATTTGAGTCCTAAGTGCCTGTATTGTGAAAGAATATAATATGGAGAGGTCTATTATCTTAGAATTCATTTGCCTATTTTTTTCTTTTTTTAAGGCAGCACTGTAAATTAAACCGCTTGAGTTGGCTTTGTAGGTTTCTTTTTTGTTTCCTTTTTTTTTTTTTTTTTTGCATACACAGCAAGGATAACTACACCTCAGATTTATGAGCATTGTGAACAGGTTGCCATAGCAACCACTCTGGCTGCTCTACACCAAATAACCTTGTCATGTGAGCGTTTATCACAGGAACATCAAGGACTGGATTGCACTGTACGCTCTTTGGCTAAACAGCAGGATTTTTCTGAATAATAATTGGTCGTGGCCTTTTATTCCACCAGTCAAAGTTAATCATCCTCGGAATCTGAAATTAACCATAATGCATTCAAGGCGCAGAGTGCAGCCATTCAAAAATTCCTCTTTGGGGAAGAAAACTTTCCAGTGATCTTTGGTCTTTGTTGTATATGATCATTGTTGTTATTGTTATTGTCACTATTATTGGGAAGGCTTAATGAGAGAAGGATGAGCATTTGGGAATGGCATCTAGAACTCATTAACATGATATAAGCAAAATGGGTATTTAACTACCGTATTATTTATGAGAAATAAGAGATATTTTAAGCTGCCATCAAAACCAGCAGGTTTTTTCCTCTCTCAAATTACCTTTATAGGACATTTGATCATTTGAATATATTTTATTAGGTTAATTTATTTTCCATAGATCATGTTTTAATACACATCCAGAAATCACAATGTGCTTCTGATGTATCATCTGAGGAGGGAAAATGAGTGGGGTGTAAAGGATCAGCGAGGTCCCGGTGCCTACGGAGCACGTGTGTGTACACACATGTGGTACTTGTGCACATCCACACAAATCCTAGAAAGAAAATAATGACATCACAAGGATACAGCTGGCTCTCTATCATAGGCAATTATGTTAGAGCTAGGGGTTGGTGGGTTTAAAAAAAATCAGGATTTTGGTTATTTATCAGCAGAGAGGTTTTCTGATCTGTGAAAAGGCACCTTACAAAATTCTACTAGGGATAAAGCCAGGCTTCAGCAAATTCAACAAATTATGGCATTTTTAAGCATCTTAACACTTCCCCTTTTTGGTGATCCTTTCTTTTACCTTTTCTTTTTTAACTTCCTTGGTCCCTAGACCTTATTTCTTACAGGCCATTTGTATTTGTCCATTCTCACGCTGCTATAAAGAACTGCCCAAGACTTGGTAAATTATAAAAGAAGGAGATTTAATTGACTCACAGTTCTGCATGGCTTAGGAAGCCTAAGGAAACTTACAATCATGGCAGAAGAGGAAGCAAACACATTCTTCTTCACATGATGGCAGGAAGGAGAACTGCCAAGCAAAGAGGGAAAAGCTCCTTATAAAGCCATCAGATCTTCTGAGAACTCACTCACCATCAGGAGAATAGCAGCATGGGGGGAACCGCCCCCAATTCAATTACCTCCCACCAGGTACCTTGCATGACATGTGAAGATTATGGGAACTAAAATTCAAGATCAGATTTGGGTGGGGACACAGCCAAACCATATCACCTTTTATCATCGTTATTGTTGATAATAATTGTCATTGCCTTCAGTGTGACCTCTCCTGAAGATAATTACTTAAAAAAAAATCTCAAATGGAGGAATTTCAGAAATCAGTAAATAATATTTTTTAAAGAATTTATTCAAGGAGGAAAGGACTTTTTTAAGTTGCCACATAGTCATACCTTCTAGGAAGCCACCAATATTGCCAACTTCTAACACTCTTTTATAAGAGGAACCTGTAGTCATTCGAATCAAATGAAGCTAAATGATTGGATGTGAAGATGAAAAACAGCTAAGTGGGAAGATTTGGGTGCAGCTATTCAGGGAAATAGCACCATCCATCTCATGTCACATCCCTGCTCTTGTCTTTTTGTTGCTTTTCCTTTGAAATAAATGTATATATGAGTCAGTAAAATAAGTTTTAGAAAAGCGACAATATTCACTTATTCATCATATTATGGTCCTTGTAAATGCCAAGGACACTGCTAGGTGTGTGGGGGGAACAGCAGTAAAAGAAATCTGATTCTTATCCTCTGGGTACTCACAAGCTTGGAGGGAGACGAGACATAAAGAACCTGGATAGTTACTGCACTCTTAATAAGAAACAAATGTCTTGTGAGTGGCACAGAAGTGCCACTAGAGGTGGCAGCCATCTCTGGCATTGTCATAAGAGGGCATCTGTAGCATGTGGTGTTGAAACAACTAAGCTACAAGAAAGTGTAGAAGGCTGGTGATTGGAAGGAGAGCATTCCAGGGAAAGAGGATAGCAGGAGTGAAGTAGGAGACATACGAGTGTCTGGTAGAGTCTGAGAAAAGCCAGCATTTGTCAAGGACCCAGGTTCACATCCATGAGTTGTCAGCAGAGATAAAACTGGAACGGTACCTTCAGGTCAGATTTGAAGCTTGGTTACCAGGGGTCTTGAATATCTTCCTAATATGCCTGGGCATTTATTTGGATGGCATCAGAAAGTCATTTCAGGTTCTTAAGCAAAATATTGATGTGATCAAAGTGATAGAAAATTTAAATGAGACTGGGGTGAGAAGGAGGAAGGAAGATATTTTAGAAGTTGTTTCATCAGCTGAGGAGGTGGATTTACCTCTAATCCCTGTTCAACTAGCTTTCTCTTATTTTCCTTCTGAGGAAAAAAAAGGCATCTCCCTTTTGGTAGCGATTTTGAAGTGCAGTGTCAGAGGAGGGGAGAGGGTCCACTCCTGGTGCAAGCATCAGATCCATGGCTTAGCAATCAGAGGGGAGGACAGTTAGGAAAATGCAATTGATTATATTTGGGCTGTTCAGGCTGAAGCACCAAAGATACTGCTAGAGTCTCTTCATTTGATTTCTCAAGATTTAATGTGTGTTTTGTGAAGAGAAAAAAAGTGTTAAATGTTTTTGACCAGTGCTCACTAAGCTATGACCAACCTGCCAATAAGCATTGCTGCTATTAGGCCTGCTATTATTATAAGAGTGCTATCCTTTGAAACTAACAAGAGAAACATATTCACTCTATGTGGTGGAGAATCTTCATGGAATTGTGCCGGGAACCCAGGGCTCCTAAAGCACACCCTGACCGGGATGATCCCCAAAGTTTCTCACAGGACCCTTTTATTCTGTTAAGGGGTATGATGTGTGTAGGTGAGGTTTAAAGTATGAACAGGAGGAAAATGATTCTCTCTCTGATGCCCCTTCACTCTTCCTTACTCTTGAATATCAAACTATTGAGCAAACTCGTTTTGTGTTGTCATTCTGTCCCAGAAGCAGTTCAAAATGAACTTTTAAAACATTTTATCAGGTCGGGCATGGTGGCTCATGCCTATAATCCCAGCACTTTGGGAGGCCGAGGCAGGTGGATCACCTGAGGTCAGGAGATCGAGACCAGCCTGGCCAATGTGGTGAAACCCCACCTGTACTAAAAATACAAAAATTAGTCAGGTGTGGTGGTGCACACCTGTAATCCCAGCGACTCTGGAGGCTGAGACAGGAGAATTACTTGATCCCAGGAGGCAGAGGTTGCAGTGGGCTGAGATCATGCCACTGCACTCCAGCCTGGGCAACAGAGGAAGACTCCAACTCAAAAAAAAAAAAAAAAAGAAAAGAAAATCTCCAGTTTTATTTTATGTAATTAATGAGGACAAAAATCAGTGTGTCCTTTGCACTTTCAGTAGAGTGGACATTCTTGCTAATAGTACTCAATATGAGTCGCCTCAGGTTCTCCCTGCTTAGAAATAGCTGCTCTGTTTGGGAAATTCCATGTTACCTAAAGCTGCGTAACAGATTGTTCCAAAATATAATGGCTTAAAACAACAATAGTCATTTAATATTTCTCACAGTTTCCGTGGGTCACAAATCTGGGAACAGCTTGGCCAGGTAGTTCCGACTCGGGATTTCTCATGAGATGTCAGCTATGGCTGTCATCTGAGCACTTGATCTGGACTAGAGGATGCACTTCCAAGGCAGCTCACTCACATGGCTGGAAAGTTGGTGCTGGCTGTTGGCAAGAGTCCTCAGTTCCCCACCCAAGTCTCTCCACAGGGTTGCTTGAGTGGCTTCAAAACATGGTGGCTGGCTTCTCTCAGAGTGAGTTATTCAAGATACTAAGCAAGACGTCTTTATGAACCAGCCTTGGAAGTCATATACCATAACTTCTAGTGTATTCTATTGATCACATAGGACAGCCTGATTCAATGAGAGTGAGAATTATAGAAGGTGTGAACTCCAGGAAATAAAGATCCACAGATCCACACGAGGATGGTGTGGGGAGGGGGCATGTCTTGAAGGTTAAGTATCACAAAGGTGTATCTTTGCAGCTCAAATGTGGATGTGTCAGGTTCTGGTATTCAGAAGATGATACTACCCTATTTCTGCCCCCAAACTGGAAAATGTTCTACCCATGCTGAGGTTGAGTGGTAAAGAATTCCTTTAATCTGATATAATCTGGAATAATGGTTGATAATAGGAAAGGATGGTCAAATTATTTTAAACATGATTTAAAACTTATAAATATGCACTTATTTGCCAATCGTTTGGTATAGGTGGAATTTTTTTTTTTTTTTTTTTTTTTTTTTTGAGATGGAGTCTCACTCTGTTGCCAGGCTGGAGTGCAGTTGTGTGATCTTGGCTCACGGCAACCTCCGCCGCCAGGGTTCAAGAAATTCTCCTGCCTCAACCTCCCAAGTAGGTGGGACTACAGGCATGCATCATCACGCCTAGCTAATTTTTGTATTTTTAATAGAGATGGGGTTTCACCATGTTGGCCAGAATGATCTCAATCTCTTGACCTCGTGATCTGCCCACCTCAGCCTCCCAAAGTGCTGGGATTACAGACGTGAGCCACCGTGCCCAGCCTGATTTTTTCTTAAATAAAGTTCTTCTCATTAAAGTTCTGCATCCTTTACATCCTTTCCCTCCACAAATAATTCCAAGAATACATTATTTACATTATCTAGCTTTGGGTTCTTTAAAGTGAATCAAGAACCTAAAATGTATTTTATGAGCTATCTACGTGCAGAATTTTATTATTTTTGACTAATCTCTTAGAGTTGTCCCACCCGCATTCAATTTAACATCGATCCTTTTTTTTTTAATCAATTTCCCATTTACTGGCTCTTTCCAAAGCAATCAACTTGTTTTTTTGTCAAATCAACAACCCTCTTTGCATTCATAGTTCACAGTTTTGCATAATATTTAAATAAATTACATAAATTATAACTACAACCAGCATGAAAAGGTTTGGGAACAAACACAATTGATTCTTGGGAAGCACACATTTCAACAGGTATGAGTGGCATGTACCAGCAGAGAGGAGTGTGCTAGACCTAAGGGTTCATCAGAACATCTTGAAGATAGAACGAACAGCATCAGCTACATGGCCATGTGTTAAGGCGATGTTTTTGGTCCATATTTTTACTTAATTTAAATTTCCTCAAAAATTTACATTGTAATGGCTGATCGTTGTATCCTTTTCTCAAAAGTCAAATCTGTGCAAATAAATGCACTGGCCATGCAGCTGACCAATCACAGACTACCAGTGAACCCACAATGCTCTCCTCATCAAGCATGTAGGATGACCTATACAACCTTTGAAGGCCTCAAAGAATGGAGAGATGAATGCCTAAGAGTTAATTATGTTTGGTCCCAAACCTTACAATGTCAATGTGAATCAGCCATTAATCCAATGCTGAATGATCATGCCTGGACATAAGTGCATCAGCACTATTTTCAGCAGACAAGGTAGGCTTCCTGGAGGAGGAGGTCTTGACTTTGGACTTGAATAGAATATGACACATCCAGTGGGACAGGAGGTTATACCACAGAAATGAGAATGAGTGGGAAAGATAGGAGTATTTGTTGAATAGCAAGTACAACATGGAGAAGAGAAGCTGCCAATGTGATCTCTCAGAGAAGGTAGGGCCAAAGAGGCCCAAGGGTCTTGTCTGTTAGAAATAGGGAGCTATAGCAGGTTTCTGAGCAAGGGAGTAGCATGACAAATGAGGTGTTGGAAGACTGTCAATCTGGCAAGAGGATACTGGGTAGTCTCAAGCAGGAAGAAGCTGGATCCAAGGCCTGTTTGCAGCAGCTATTACAGTGGTTTGAAAATGAGGTATGAGAAGGTCCCAATAAAGGTGTGGTCTGTGAATATAGAGATTTCACTAGCAAAAAATAACTGGATTTGGGAGCTGTAAGACAGGGAAGGTAAGTAGAAGAGAGGCAAATTTGAGCCTAGGGAGTTAGAAGAAATAGTTGGTGCCACTCATATAGTATGAAAACATGGAAAAGGGAACCAGGGTGCATGAGGAAGTGAGGAACACAGATTTAGGCTAAGTGTGAGGTGGAAGGGGAGGCGTGGAGAGGACTAGTGGAAGGTTAGAGACAGAAGACGGCTGAGCCAGGGAGAGGGGCAGATTCAGGAATCACCCACAGAGCAGCCTGTGAGAGGCCCCAAACATGGGCAGGTGAGGCCTCTGGGGAGGATCCTACAGAGAGACAGAAGGCCAATGTCAAGACTGAGCCACGGCCAGAACCCCTGCTCCAGCAATGGAGCCAGAACTTTTCATGGCCCAGAAAAGGCAGTTAGAGCTGTTGCTGTCTAAGCTTTTATAGGCCACCTCCCCGCTTTTCATTTCCTCATCTCCTTTTTGTCCTCTGTCTTCCCTTTCTGAGTCTCCATTTAGAGGACAGGCAATTACACCTCATCAGTGCGATTTGTACACTGCTGTCACATGTAGGCTTAGCCCGGCTCCCTCAGTGCTAATTTCTACTTTCTTTTTTTGCTCTCCCCTCCTAACTTTTCCACTTCTTCCACTACCTTACTTTTCTACCTCGTTAAGGACAGGAGCCCCTCCATTAGAACTCACACTCCATCGTGTCACACATTGTTTAAATATCTTATCAATTTGCCATTGGGAAAAACAGTAATTGATGGTATTTCCATTTATTTTCACTCTCTCTGCTCCATTTGGGGAATGAAGACGGTTTCAAATAGCTCATTATTTATTTTCCGCTCAGGCTCAAGTTGTATTCCAGCACCGTCCTTACAGGGACCCAAACTTCCCACAATCCCATAATGTTTTATGAGCAGTTTTACAATCAAGATACTATATTATCATATCCTTCTGAAAGGTGGTTATATGAATTGTCAGGAAGCAGTAGCTGAAATACAGATAAATCTCTGCGACAGTTTGACAGCGAGTTCATAGTCCTGTCCTGGGGAGAGCCCTTAGCTCAGGACCCCCTGTGTGGAGGAGCTTCTGCAGGGGCTCAGAGTGGCCACTAATGTTGTAAAATGCTGTCCTATTTAATGACAACATGCACAAACAGAGGAGGTGCAACAGAACATTCTAACCAGAGGATTCCTTAGTGAGCATCTGGCCTATCCCACCTATTTTATGGGTGAAGAGAATGAAGCTTGGGTAAAAAGTGTGACTGACAAGGGACATAGACGAAGATGACCTCTGAGCTGGAAATCAAGCTTTTTGACAGTCACACATAAAAAAAAATCTTTTTAAAAAAAATAATTTTGTTAAATACATCATAAATATGACATCCAGCATATCTAGTCAACTATACTAATAGGAACAAAAACCCACAGATGATGACATAACTTGATATTTTATGTCAACAAAGCAAAGCAGGCAGAAGTGCTGGTAATTGGCGTGTCCTCATCTAATCCCCAGTGCTGGTGCTTGAGTGCTCCATTTTTTATTTACCTTGTCAGACAGCATCATTTCACCCAAGATTTATTGAGTCCATGTGGAGTATGTTTTCATCCCTTATTCATCTCTCTCTTGGTTTTCTACAATAGAGAAATAACTGGAGCTGAGCTAAGAGGCTTCTCCCACTGTAGTTGAGATATGCTAACCAATGCCACTCTTGGGACTGGCTTCTGGAGAGGTCCCTGAGATGGGCAGAGGGAGGGAGGTTGAAGACGTCACATAACGGCATCACTTCTGGATCCTAGCTGAATTCTGGGAAGATGGGATTTCCTGTAATAAAATGGGGTTGGGAAGTACACTGTTTAAAAGGCCTGGGATCAGAGACACTAAAAAGGACTATGAACTTGGACCTGGGATCCAGTTCTAACTTTGCCATCAAGTAGCTACATGACTTTTCGGAGCCTCCATATCCTCACGTATAAAGGGGTTGGTTCTGTAGAGTGAGACTCCATCCAGTGCTCATATTCTGGGGTTCTATGGAGACTGTGCCTGTGGGAGATGGTGAGCAATGATTGCAAAGAACATGGAAGCGGGGATGCTAAGGCAAAGCTAATGGGAAACACATGGTGTGGATGCCTGAAGGCAGGAAGAAAGGGGGTAGGGTCAGCAGGCCCAGGGGCTTCCCATCAAGGCTTCACTTCTCCAGGAGCAAACTGTTTCTAAAATCACAACCATGCACAGGCATGAGTAGGTGGACACCCACACTTGCTTTTTCATTGCTCATCAAAGAAGAGCAATTTATAATCATCTCCATTGACTTTCAAACACGCTGTGAAGTAAACAGACTCTATTATAACGTGTTTACAAATGAGGTCACTGAAGCTCCAAGAAGGTAAGAGACTTTTTAAGATTTATCGTTTATGGGCTAAGCTGGACAAGACCCAAAGTTTCCTAGTTCCCAGTCACAGGCCTTTTCCAACTCCAACTTCCAAGTTTGCTATAGCAACCACTTATATTTCTATAGAAATTTTTACTTGTAAAGTATATTTAAAAACCATTACCTCATTTTTATCCTGCTGAAGGCCTGTCAGTTGGGAGTGCTGGGGGCTATTTCTCTTGGTTTAGAGATGGCGAAACTGAAGAGATTTTCCCTGAGTTTCCTAATCATTCAGCAGACCCTCTTAGAGCACCCATGATTCACCAAGCACATCCCAGACATGGCTGCCTAATGGCAAAGCTAACTTCTATCTCAATGTGTCTTGACTGCACATCCAGTTCCCTTTAGGAGTTGAGATTTTCGAGGCACAAATAAAAGTTTTCAAAAGAAGCTTTTAAATATGCCATGGACAAATGGTCCTGGCAGTGGTAATAAATATTCCATCCAAATGCTGACCCTCCATAGCCCACTCTTATTTTAAGATGGCCTTCCAACCCTAGAATTAATGTAAGAGATATGTAACAATTCTAAGATTGTTAATTCTATATGGCATGGCTATAACAACATTGGATGAGGGCACCAGGCCCAGGCTTTGGTTTTGATTTGAAATAGGCAAAGCATGTATGAATGCCATCCACCCTACCTGTGCTGTCTCCTCTCCATCTTCTCAGCACCATGATTCTGCAGGCTCCTCCACCTGAGAACTGTATCCTTGGTTCTGTCCCTGTTAGTCCCCCTGATGAATTGCCAGTACATCAGTGGAACAGGCTGTCACAAAAACAGAGATGGGATGGCAAGCCCTAGAGATGGCTGTGGAAGACATGTCTGCTCTGGGAGAGGATTTGAACTAGCTTGTGCTGAGATTCACTCTGCTGCTAAGGACACATGAAATAGACTCACTGAAAGTACTTTAAATACCTTCTAGTAACGTGGTCTCTCCTGGAATTCAGTGTCAGTCAGGCCTCTAGGTATAATAGTAAGCTGTCCAGCACTTTCTAGTTTACACATATTCTGTCAACCTTCTACAGATTCTCAAAGCAATTCCCATTTCTACATTTTCCTTTATGACTTTTCCATGGATAGGTAAACAGTCCTAGGGTATTTTTTTTTAAAGGGAGGGGGTGGATTTCATTTGAGTGAAAAGCTGTGTGCTGTCCCCGACTTCAGAAAAGGTGCTTCTCCTCCATTATTACCTGGGAAACTCTCTGGAAGTGAGGCATGTTTGAACTACTAACACTCTCTTACATCCTTTTTGTCATTAAAAGAGAGCAAGTCCCTGGGAGCAAAGGGGAAGTCTATGTTCTGAAAAGTGAGCCAACCCAACTCTCCTGCTCACTCCTCCACATCTCCCTGGCACTGCATCGATGGCCACCCCTCTTATCTAGCAGTCAAGACCCAACTTGAGTTCCACCTCTGCCTCTGATTCTTCCTGAACTATCCCGCCTCTGTTTAGCTTCTCCCTGTTCTGGACTACCCAAGTCAAACTTTCTGTTCCTTGCTGAGTGCCACTTATTGTCATTGTTAGCCTTGAATTTGGAGTTAAGTTACAAAGTGTGTAATCATCTAACTTATCGAGTGCGTAATCATGATTTTTCAACTGGATTGTGGTTTTCCTGAAGGCAGAAGACATACCTCCTTCAGCAGTGGTCCTCTCTGTGCTTTACATTAACTAGTCATACGGTACCTGTTTGTTTGTTTGTTTAAAAAGTGATGTCCAAGCAGAGCACACCCTTGTATGTTTTATCCCTGATAACACAAGCAGAGCCAAATGAGGTCAGCATGTGTGTGTGTGTGTGTGTGTGTGTATACACACATATATATAGTATATATCTATATATATGTATACATACATATACATATATATACACACATATACATATATACATATACACACACACACACACACACACATACATACACAATTAATGCAAAAACAGCCCTTGAACAAAATTGGGCATTTTCTAAGGGAAGCAGAGTATTGTCCCAGGTTCCTGGTTCTGCCTCTGGGAACCTGCATTGGTCATGTGAGTGTGTGTTAGGAAGCCCCTTCTCGGCCAATTCTGGACCACCTATTGCAGCAGGAAATATATCCATCTGCTCTTTTCCCTTAGGGAATGACTGCATTGCCACCACCTCCTTTCACCTCTTCAGATGCCAATTATTTTTCATCTTTTCTCAACATAGGGTTGGGGAAATATTTGTATTGGCTGAGTTGAGACTGGCTTATTTGACCCAGTTAACAGTGACCCAGTCATTCCGACATACCTGCTGAGGAACATAAGTAGCAGGAAAATGGACACCTCACCCTCTTTCACTGGAAGAATGTGGAATAATTCTTTGTATTTGTCATGAGGGAAATCAAACCCCTGATCTGATATTCACTTAATTTTTCTTCATGGAGAAAGCTGTTGAATTCTTCTATTAGTAGGGTTAGAAAAGAAAGGGAAAAAAAAAAAGGACTCTCCTGGAAATCAGGAGGCCTGGCTCTTACCCTGGCTCTGTGCCCAAGGCCTCCCCACCTGGTTCTTTCCATGGGACCACACACTTACACATTTGCACACCTGCCTGTCACTAAGTACCAAGCAATGGGTTCATTTGGATGCCAGTGTTTCCCTTGAAGACCACCCTGAAGTTCCTCCTGACAGTCATGCTTTCTACTTCAAATTATTGGGTGCAGGGAGACCAACATCTGAGGTACATGGTGTGTGTGTGCACAGAGGTGTCAAAGTTCCAGCTGGAGTGTCTGGGAACTGAGTTCTGTCCCACCCCATTCACTGATCAATGTGTGACCAGGAAAGTCCCTTAAGTCCCAGTGTTTGTTTCTATAGGTTGGAAATAATGACTCAGATAACCCCAACCCAGGAGTTTCTCCCAGGGCTCTTGTGAGAATTAAATGGGATTAGAAATGTGACTATATTTGGGAAGAAACGGATGTGAGGAAACAGTGGTGGCTATCAGAGCATCCTTGTGTGTGTTACCAAGAGGACAGGGCAAGCAGGAGATCCTGGCATCAGGTTCTAGCTTTGGCTGCCAATGATGTGATCTTAGGAAAGCCATAAGATCTCTCAGGGCTTTGCTCTCCTCATCTGTCAGATGGGGATTAAAATAACTGCCCTGCCTTTCCCACAAAGGTGTCCTGAAGATCTGAAACAATAGGCATGAAAGAGCATTGACAAATACACAACACCATCCAAGTAAGAAAGAGTTCACTGTTTATAGCAAGTCTGCTTGGACTGAAGGCCACTCATTACACGTAAGAAACTCACAAACTCACCCTCCTAAGAGGGAGTCCCGGAGGGAGAGATTATATGTAAATCACCTAGCTACTGCACCAGCATTTCTTCTGGAAGTTATGTTATTCAACCCAAGGAGCCCTAGCCTAGGAATTAAGGATGGAAGCTAGACATTTACAGGGAAAATTCACAATATAGTCAGTCTCTTGGGATAGCATATATTTTAGCAATATTATATCTGACTCAAATAAAACAATACCTTTCAAGGGCATGGTGTCACTTCTTCAAATTGTTAGATAGAAATGATCCATGTTTAGGAAGCTGTAAAATGGCAACTACAGACCATAACTTTAAAAACCTGTTTTGCAGGATTGTAACAAAAAAACACTGTGCACAATATTGGAAGTGTGGAGGAGAGAGGGTGCTAACATGAACATAAAGCAGACAGCAGGCACCACAGAAGCTCAGGAAGGGAAATCCTTGAGGACTGAAGAGGAGCCACCCCTATAGGCTGGAGGTCATGGGCACCCCCAGGGCACATACCCCACAGGTTGGTCCTAAAACACAGACTGTACTTGGAAAAGTAGAAAGGAGGGAACTATGTCAAAGTGACATGTCATCTGGGTAGAGAGGTGAGCAGAAGGAAATAGCAAGTTTAATGACAGAATGGACCAACCCTTGAGACTGCATTACAAAACAGCCTGTCCCACTTACTACCCAAGACAAAAGAAGAAACATTAAAGAAAACTTTCATTTGAGTTCTGTTTAATAAGTACAGAGAACATACAAATTCAGCTTCTCTGATTGTTTTTGATAAGTCCCCACTATTGGTTCTAGATTTCTGGGAAGAGATGGGCATCTGTTGTTCTCATCAGAAGAATCCGTGCACTTTTCCTAAATGCATGAAACCTCATCACCAGTGCTTGGTTGAGAAGATGGAGTACTAGATGGCTTATTACTGAACAAAGACAGGAAGAGAGTAAAGGAGCCTATGGCAGAATTTACTTTTTCAAATATTTGGAGGAACATACTCCCTGACCAAGAATGAAGTTATAGTGGAGGATGGAAGAGAAGACATTGACACCAGAGTTCCATATTTATTGGCATAAAGAAATGATTACAATATATTATTAAATTTTAAATTACCTTATAAAACAGTATATACTATATGTTTTCATTCTTTGCAGAAATAAAAGTCTACTTATTACATGAATAAATACTGTTATGTTTTTTAAGCCTAAATCCATCAAGCCAGGAAACTGTGGAGAGTCTGTGGAAGACTTGCCTGTGACTGAAGTTGGCCATGGCTAAGCAGAGGAAGTTGGTCTTCATGCAAAATGATTTGAGAGGCATGGACCTCTCTGAGCAGAAGCAAATTGGCAGGGCACAGGGTGGACCATCTATGCCACTCACTCTTTAGGGATTCTACAGTGAGCACAGGGAAAGCCTTGAGGAAGAAATCTAGCCCATCACTTGATTCCCTGTTGTCAAATATCTGTGATATGGACAGCAAGTAGCTCCTAGGATCCCCATTTAGAGTCAGAGGCCTCTCCAGCCTGACCAGTCTTACAATAGCATAAATCATATTTTTATGTACATTTCAGCCTCACTGATGGGAGTCTAGTCTTTGACAAGAGTCCAGAGGGAAAGAAATGCAGAAGTGCGTGAGTTTGATCCTCGGAGCCAAGTTACATCCTGGGGCACCTGGAAGTCTCCTTCTGTGACTCCCCTGGGGTGGCTGAGTTCAGATCTTAGCAGTGGGAAGACCTGCTGTTGTAGTCTGATCCAGTAAAGTTCTGTGGTTGAGGAACAGAAAGAACCTGGTTCCCTTTGCTCCTGAAGTTGTTTTAGTCCCTCCCTAAGGAATCAGAGGCATTCCTTGGCCCAATGATGTTTAAGGCTTTATGGAAACTCAATAATATGCCCTAACTGACTGTGCTGTCTCTTGATCCTCATTCATAGATTTCACACTCAGCCTCCATTCTCAGAACACTCAGATGTTAAGCAACTCAGGTCTGGGGTGGGTCTTTCTTGGCAACTTCCTTTTTCTTCAAATGTTTAATCAATTCATGAGAGTATAGTCATAACTTTGGGAAAGGTCTTAGAAGTCCATTGCTCAAGCATGGTCATTTTGGCAGATGGGAAAATAATCTTTGAGAGTTAGGTAGCTTTCCCCAAATCACATAGTTGGTTAGTAGCAATGCTGGAACAAAAAACAAGTTTCCAAATCACTAACCCAGTGTTCTTTCTTACTACAGCTTCCTTTTAGTAGTTATATTTGTTGGACATTTGCTAAGAATGGTTAGAGAAAAGTATAAGACGTATCCCATATGCTCATGGCTATAAATCAAGTTGAATAAACAAAATATACACGAGGGAAATGAGAGGGATCTTGTAATAACTCACGTAGCACTAACTAAAGATTTCAGAAAAGGGAGAGATCTGTGTGGATTGGGATAATTGGACTGGCTCTTTCTGTGGAAGGGAATTTTATTTTATTTTATTTTATTTTATTATTTTATTTTATTTTATTTTTTGAGATAGAGTCTCGCTCTATTTCCCAGGCTGGAGTGCAGTGGTGTGATCTCAGCTCAGTGCAAGCTCCACCTCCTGTGTTCACGCCATTCTCCTGCCTCAACCTCCTGAGTAGCTGGGACTACAGGCACCCACCACCATGCCTGGCTATTTTTTTTTTTTTGTATTTTTAGTAGAGATGGAAAACCGGATAAAGAAAGAGAGAGCTTGCAGAGATGGTGGCCTTCACATGGTGGGAAGAAGGGAGTCTGCTCACTTCCCACAAAGACTAGGAGATCTATGGATCCATGGAGCTGATGAGTGGAATGGACACCCAGGGAGACCTTTTAGCCTTTGCCCAATGTGAGTTCTAGTTTAGTGAGACTCCCCTGGTTGGGTGCTGATGACTTTTTAGAGGAGGAGGAAATGTGCAAAGATGAAGTTCAGGATCCAGGCATGAGATAAGAAGTATTGGATCTTATATAATCTACTTTAGATCATTTACCTTTTATTTGGAAACAATCATAGAATGTCTCATTTGGAGTGGTAATTACACAAGGTTTAATGCTGATTAGGTAGAGGGAATAGCTCTCTATATGGTATTCTTTCCGCTACAGCCTAGGTGACCATTAGACTCTCTTCTCAAGGGATTTCTGGAGTCAGTTTTGAAAGAATTAAGATGTTATATTTTAAAAATATATTACACGTCTAGCAAGTGGATGAGTGTGTTGTGCATGGTCTGTGTGTCTGTGTGTGTGTGCATTGTCTGATTAATGAATGAATCCTGGCCCCTCACTACCTAGTTAATTTACTAAACCTCTCTATGCCTCAGTTTCTTTACCATGAAATAAAGATAGTGACACTTACCTGGCAGGATTATCAAAAGAAGTAAATATTATTTTTTTAAAAAACTACTTTGTGCAGTGCCTAGCATATGGTATGTACCCAAATAATGTTAGTTCTCTTTCCTCTTTTCTATTGACAGTCACCTAGCAAAGAATAGCACTTTAGGGGACACTGGGCAGGGGGACACAGAAAGCTGGATGTTAGGGCACCACCTCAGCCTGAAGGGACAGCTCAGTTAGAAACTGGAGGTCATGGGCACAATAATGTGTGTGCAATGTGCTTCAGGCACAGGAAACAAGCAGTGCCCACAGGTCAGTGAATACAGTCAGAGCTTTGGTCCATATGACCATTTCACTCCTCTTTGCAGAGAACTGGGCTTTGCAAGGGGCCCATGGTAGCCAATAGGAGGTGACAATCCATCAACTAAAATGAAGGAAGTGGGAAGTGTGACGATGAGGAGAGGAAGAAACAAACTTCCCTGATTAGAACCCTTGGCCTTTGGAGGGTTCTTGTGCTTCCAACAGTCTCTTTTGTTAGCTGATTTGACAATGGAAGGCAGTACAATGGCAGAACTGAGTACACACAACCCCTGGTTTATTTAGTCAAAGAGGGAGATGAAAACTGAGCACAGGGCTTCACTGTTGAATATCATTCCCCCAGCAAGACAATGCCTCGTTTGAATATTTGTTCTTAGTCACTATTTGTTTTTATTCTGAGCAGCCATTAACCTGCTACTATTTTTCCATCTTTTATAATAAAAATAGCAGTGTTGGAAAGGATAACAACACTCCCAGCACGGAACCCTCCCCGTACAGTGTTCTGCATGACAATGAAGGAATGAAAATGACAGACACTCCTGTGCAGAATGATAAGGCCACAGGGGCAGGTGGGACCCAGGTGACTGAATAAAGCTTCTGGTATAGGTTTTGGGAAATCGCCATTATGAAACCATCCTCCAAAGAACGTAGCTACAAAAATAATAGGTGATTAATCAACAATTGGGCAGGAATACTTCAGTCCCTAATAAGCTCCTTGCCCATGATACACAAATTGCTGCAACCCAGGGAGTCCCCTGGGGATGTGCATCCTAACACAGGAGGCCAGGAGTTCTGACCACAGTGCTAGAAAATACCCAGAGTGATCTAGGGGAGACAGAGCCCAAGAGAAGTCACCAACTGCAATTTCTCTGCAGCAGCCTCACACCCAGCCACTAATTTTCCACCCTGATTTTGGCTTTGTGAGTAGACTCTGATATGTTCATGATTCCTGCACAGACCTGGACCGCATCAACCCAGCATTTGAGTCTTCCCAGTGCAGGGTCTTGTGGATGCCAGGATAGTCTAGTAGACATGTGATCCTAAGATAGGATTTGATGGCCACATACACATAGCCTCAGTCACCAAGGACTTACTGCACTGACCCTGAGTCATTAAATCTAACCTTACGGGCAAGAGTTTGTCTGGGATTTTGATTTCCGTGTATTAGCAAATCCTTTTGTACATTTTTTGTGCAATAAATAAATAGGTAAACGAGAGCCCAAAGGCCTATTTTGCCACCACAGATTTGCTAACTGTTTTCTACTCTTTCTGTCCTCCTCTAAATTCTCCTCATCCTTCCCTCACTCTCTATAGATGAACTCCATCAACTTTTCTCTTTCACTTCCTCAAAACAATTATCTACCTCCTCTGAACTATAACCTTCTCAATATGGATTAGATAGACATGGGTTTGAGTCCTGACCCCAACATTTACTACCAAGGGACTGCAGGCAGGATCCTCTTCCTAACTAAGCCTCAGTTTTCCCATGCATACAGTGGAGAATATAGTACCCCCTCAACATGCTGTTGTGAAGGTTAAATGCAACAAATATTATTTTATAATTAATATTGTATTCCCAACATTGTTAACCAAATAACATGAGCTTTTCTTTGAATGCAATCTCAACTTGCCTACGTCCACTCTTCCCTTATCTTCCTAGGCCTTCTTCTATGATGGATATAAAAAGCCTTAGTCATACGTGAGAGGTATCTCAAAGGCATTCAACTTTCTCCAGTCCTCCAGATGGACATGCTTTCTTTATTTCTGAAACACCAGGGGACTCCACACTATTCTTGTGACACTTACCTTATTCTATCACACTTCTCTGCCTTGTACCTGCTACTGGGTTAAAAAGATCTAGAAAACTGGAAATAGGTGACACAATATCCAGCCATGATATGACATCAATAAGTTTGTTTTGATCTGCATTATCTTAAAGCTTCCTGATTATTTGGGGCTACAATGACATTTAACTTAATTGGATTCAAACTAAGAGGATGTGAATGTTGCTTAAGATCAGGGCATTTAAGCACTCATTATTGATGAGACCAAGGCTAGGGAATGGGTATGGAGATCCTGAGTGGACGCTGAGGATGACAATAGTTTTAAAAAGAAAAGAAAGTGTGGCTTTTCTTCTCCTGGAAGGGGGAAGATGGATGGTGGCCACATAGACACAGGAAGGGCCAGTGTTAGTCTGGTCAACTTCTCACTGCCTTCAGTTCATCCCATGCTCATAATACTTACTCAGGGCTCCTGTGTCTTCCCTCAATGGCAGATAGTCCTTTACACCTAATATAACTTCATCCCCATCTCTGAGGTTTCTTCTGGGTTTAGGAGACCATTCCCTTGACTCCTTATTTCTCCCATCTCTGAATCACAGGGAACCCTATGGTCTGAACATCCCCCTACCCTTAACTGTAGATTGTCCCATATTGTTCTCTCTCTAAAGCATGAACCCTCAGAGGCAGACACCATATTTTCCCTTCCTTTGCTTGATTCATGGCCAGCCACAAAGCCGGTCCTTAAGAAATATTTGTTCCAAGACTGATGGGTTGAGAGTCCCACTTACAAATGGAGGTTATCCTCAATGATATAAGACACTGTCAGTCTGATGACTCTGAGATGTCAACAATAAAAACTGTTAACAAGTAAAGGGAAAAGCTGTAAGACCTATTTTATATTTTGTGCACTAAAAAGGCTGGCAGTTTAACTCAATTTCATCAAGAAATTTTGCAGAGCTTTGTTGTTGTTGTTGTTTGCATGATTTTAAATAAGCTCCATCCATTAAACTGTTATGCACATGTGGATAGCACCAGTGGATTTCCTGCACAGAACCAAGAGCAGGGGAAACCTAAGAGCCACAGCAGTCCTTGGAATCCCTGAATTGTTAGCAGGTTTACTAACTGGCAGCCTGAAGGCAATCTATTTTATTAAGAGATTGAAAAATAGTTTAAAAAACCAGCACGTGAAGATTTCAATCAGAAATAGATGGGCACTTTTTAAACTGCAATTGGTTTCTAAAGAATGGGCAAGATAAGAATTGATAGAGGTGAATAGCTATCAAAACGTGGGGTGAAAAAATGAAGCAAATTGCCACCTACTTGAAGTGAATAGCTCTTGTAATGTAATGGGTTTTAAACTTTAAAATTGTTTTGTTCTCTGACATACATAACCATGGAAGTCTGGATTGAGAGTGTTTATTGGTTTTTTCCAATGGAAGATTGCCTGTTTGGTATTTGAATAATAATCTCCATATAAAAATATGGTAATGTAATTATGCTAACTAGTATTTTCTATAATTCAAGACTCTGTTTATAATAATATATCATATTTTGCAGTCAGGTAGGAATCCATTTGTCCCCTCCACCTGGGCCTGGAGATAGGAAAAGAAACTTTAATATACAGTTCTCTGCAATCAGGTCCTCTCTGGAGTTAGTTTCCCAGAAGATGATACAATAAATCTTACCAGAAATACCTTCATTTACCACATGCTGCCAAGCGGAGATGAAGCTGATTCTTCAAAATTTCGCAGATAAAGTTGCTTTGACCAAACTCACAGATGGAAACATGCTAGCAGGAAGATATTAGCCCAACTCAAAGGCAAAGGAAATGAGAGAGGAGCTTAAATTACTTTGGGGAAAAGGAATAGAATAGGTCAATTACATTTATTATTACACAGTGTGTTATTGAGAAATCTGTGCATGAAAAATGAGTATTTCATCAGCTAGTATTATAATATCACACACACCAAAATGTTAAGTTGCAGGATGGCTCTATACTAGATTGAGTTCTCTTTTAAATTGGCATGGTACTAAGACAATTTTGGCAAGACTATTGTTCTTATTTTTATACTAAGAATAATAGCACTGATGGAGTCCCTTTAACCTTCCAGCTGAAGTATTTGCCTTTGGCTGGGACATAAACTCCAAAAATACTGATTAATAGAGAAAGAGCAATCCACTGGATAGTGCCTAGTGGCTTGTCCCAGGGCTCTATATCAACCTGTTCTGGTCAAGAGCCTTAATAACTAGGGTGAAGATACAAAAAGCAGAGTATACAAAACCACAGTTTAAGTAAAGTGGTAAATATATAGGAAGGTATGTTGCAATCCAAACTGGTTTCCATGGCTAGCAAAAGTGGGCCTGATTTAACCTATTAAAATGTACATGGATAAATATAAATTCCTATATTTAGGTTTCTCAAAAACTCACTATCAAAGAGCACAGGACAGGGAAGATGTGACTAAATAGCAGCATATGACATGCCAGAGGAGCGTTAAAAGCTTTGGAGCTCTAGTACTATTAATAGAGCCCCAAAGACCATGACCAGACAGAGGGAGGTGATACTGAACATAACACACTTCGAGTTTTGTGTTATATTTGGGGGTACCACCTTTTAATAAAGAAGTTGATAAATTGGAGTAAAATGTCCAGAATGGTGAATGAGCAGTGACTGAAAAAAATTACGTTGTTTATGTTAAAAAGAACAGTCTGTTTTCAAATATGTTAGGGGCAATCAGGTCAACGTGCAAATGGACTTATTCTGGGTGATTCCAGAAAGCAGACGCAGTTCCAGTAACAGCATGGATCTATAGACCACCTTCTCTGTCCTTTGATGACCCCCAAGTTTGTATTTCTTAACTAGGGCAACAGTGATGGTAATTTATCCACAGAGGGAAGAGCTGGAAAGGAGGGAATTTAGAGAAAACCCAAGAACACTGCCGGTCAATCTTTACAGGAACAGAGACCAAACCCTTTCAAACAGTCTTCATTCCCTTTCCCTCTATCACTTCTTTCTTCTCTCGTATCTCCTCTCCCTACAATTTTTTTCTTCTCATAAATGAGTCTTGAAAACAGTGAACTGACCAGGAAAAGTATGTTGATTCAAACCTCTTACAGCATCCTGGTTACCTTTCTATTTTTGTTCCATCACAGTGACAGGCGATTTGCGGTGATGATAAATCCACGCATTTAAAGCCTTGATTGCCTGAATAAATAGATTGGATAGCTTCAGTAATTGGATAATTAAAGCAGAAGCTGAGAAAGGATGGCTGGAGATTTCTTTCTTTTTTTTTTTTTTAAGCCAAAACCAAAGCTGTGGGAGTAGAAAAGCTTAAAACCAAAAAACAATGCATATTCACATCAAAAGGTGGGTGCAAGGGAAAGGGGATAGAATTCCATTGAACTGAGATGCAAATGTCAAAGGAAGACACATTTGAACTTTGTCTCCCAAAGCATGTTGGTCCTCCGCTCAGGATTCTAGGTTGGGCCACACAGGAGACCAGAGACTGGAGCCCCTCTTCTGAATAAGCGCTCTTCCCGCTGCCTGGCCCACCCACTTCCCACGCACACAGGCACGTATATATGTACGCACTAATGGACGCACGCATGAGTGCGCATCCCTCCGCTTTGCCCTTTATTTTCATCTTTCCATTTCTCTCCGATTTTTATTGCCCTTTCAACATAGTGCTTGAAGCCTGTGGTTGGACTCCCAAATCTGTAAAAAGCTACCGGAGAGGGAATTCACTAAGGCACTCCTCCTGTCTGTACACCCAAGGGAGCAGGAAAGAAAGCAGGGCCAAGGTGCAGGCACATCCTTGTTTCCAGATGGTGGAAACCAGCCTCGTAGAGATAGTCATGCACCCAGGACCCCGCTGCCAGACAAGGAAGTTAAGCTGTTTTCTCTGCTTGTGGAGAGTC